>NW_027590141.1:721750-1376000 GCF_964213995.1 Mustelus asterias
TCACCACAGACTCAAACTTCACACACAGACTCAAACTTCACACACAGACTCAAACTTCACCACAGACTCAAACTTCACCACAGACTCAAACTTCACCACAGACTCAAACTTCACACACAGACTCAAACTTCACACACAGACTCAAACTTCACCACAGACTCAAACTTCACCACAGACTCAAACTTCACCACAGACTCAAACTTCACACACAGACTCAAACTTCACCACAGACTCAAACTTCACCACAGACTCAAACTTCACACACAGACTCAAACTTCACCACAGACTCAAACTTCACACACAGACTCAAACTTCACACACAGACTCAAACTTCACCACAGACTCAAACTTCACACACAGACTCAAACTTCACCACAGACTCAAACTTCACCACAGACTCAAACTTCACCACAGACTCAAACTTCACCACAGACTCAAACTTCATCCTCTGGACAACAGCTGTGAGTAAAACACTTTCTTTCTCCCCCTGGGAAATACAGAGAGTTGTGGGACTCTGGAACTGGAATTAGAGACAAATATACTGAGGGGGAAATGTTTGTGATTTTGTGGAACCTGTTTTTATTGTCTGAGATATTTAAAGACAAATTTATCCTGTCTATTCAAATACTGTTTGTCTCTTAATGCATGATTCATTGATGTTGATTTTAATTTGATTATCGCAAGATTTATTAGAAGGTGAAATCTTTCTCATTGCTTTATTCCAATGGGTTTGGCTGGGAATGTTAATTTTAAGGTTATTGTACTCATAAGGATCATAACAACATTGATACATCTGGAGTTATTATAAGAACATAAGAACTAGGAGCAGGAGTGGGCCATCTGGCCCCTCGAGCCTGCTCCGCCATTCAATAAGATCGTGGCTGATTTTTTTTTTGTGGACTTAGCTCCACTTACCCGCCCGCTCCCCATAACCCTTAATTCCTTTACCGTTCAAAAATTTATCTATCCTTGCCTTAAAAACATTCAATGAGGTAGACTCAACTGCTTCACTGGGCAGGGAATTACACAGATTCACAACCCTTCGTGTGAAGAAGTTCCTCCTCAACTCAGTTGAGTGACAGAAGATCAGCCCTCATTCTTCGAAACTTTGAGAGAATAGAGACCCAGTCTCCTCCTAGGAAACTCCCATCCTTCCAGGGATTTGTTGAATGAACCCTCGCTCCATTCCCTCTATTGCAAGTGTACTCGTTGGAATTTAGAAGGCTGAGGGGAGATCTTATAAAGACCTATAAGATAATGAAGGGGCTGGATAGGGTAGAGGTGGAGAGATTCTTTCCACTTAGAAAGGAAGCTAGAACTAGAGGGCACAGCCTCAAAATAAAGGGGGGATCAGTTCAGGACAGAGTTGAGGAGGAACTTCTTCTCTCAGAGGGTGGTGAATATCTGGAATTCTCTGCCCACTGAAGTGATGGAGGCTACCTCGTTGAATATGTTTAAATCACGGATAGATGGATTCCTGATCGGTAAGGGAATTAGGGGTTATGGGGATCAGGCGGGTAAGTGGAACTGATCCACTTCAGATCAGCCATGATCTTATTGAATGGTGGGGCAGGCTCGAGGGGCTAGATGGCCTACTCCTGCTCCTATTTCTTATGTTCTTACGTATCCTTCCTTTAGTAAGGAGACAAAAGCTCCACACAATACTCCAGGTAATGCAGCAAGAGCGTGGGACAGTTATTTACAGCTTTCGGGGAACAAGATAGAAAATAATGCTTCGTAGAAATTAACAACTGCCAATTGTAGATTCTATCCTTAACTGACGGTGATGAAATTTGTAAACCTCTTTTACAGGATCTTCAAAGGGGGAGGATTTGCAGACACAAAATTCAAATCAACTATCAAGTGAAGAATTGACAGAGTCACTCGATTATCAGGATCTGAATATCATTAGCCTTTGAATCTAGAAGGAGAAATGTCTTTCTGTTCTGTTTGCTTCAGAAAGTTTTAAACATCAGTGTCACTGGAAAGACACAAACATCTAGGTGAGACTGTTCCAGTGACAGTTACATAGTTTGAAAGACCATCACCATTTACACCAGGAAGAGATTGTACAGACGCTTTGTGTGGCCACCTCAGCTGAACAACAAACCTGGAGACAGGGACACCCACACCATGGAGAAACCGTGGAAATGTGGGGATTGTGGGAAGGGATTCAAATCCCCGTCTCAGCTGGAAATCCATCGACGCAGTCACACTGGGGAGAGGCCATTCACCTGCTGTGATTGTGGTAAGGGATTCACTCATTCATCCCACCTGCTGAGACACCAGCGGGTTCACACCAAGGAGAGGCCGTTCACCTGCTCCGAGTGTGGGAAGACCTTCACTACTTCATCTGATCTGCTGACACATCAGCGAATTCATACTGGGGAAAGGCCATTCACTTGCTCTGAGTGTGAGATGGGATTCAGTCGGTTATCTCACTTGCAGGCACACCAGCGAGTTCACACCGGGGAGAAGCCGTTCACCTGCTCTGATTGTGGAAAGGGATTCTCTCACTCCTCCAACCTGCGGATACACCAACGCACTCACACTGGGGAGAGGCCATTCACCTGTACTGAGTGTGGGAAGGCATTCTTTGATTCATCAAGCCTGCGGATACACCAACGAGTTCACACCAAAGAGAGACCGTTTACCTGCTCTGAGTGTGGAAAGGGATTCAGTCGGTCATCCTTCCTGAAGGCACACCAGCGGATTCACACTGGGGAGTGGCCACCCACCTGCTCTGAGTGTGGGAAAGCATTCATTGATTCATCCAGCCTGCAGATACACCAGCGTCTTCACACTGCGGAGAGGACATTCACCTGCTCTGAGTGTGGGAAGAGATTCAGTCGGTCAATCTACCTGCGCAACCACCAGCGAGTTCACGAGTGATGACAGGGATTGGATTCTGCTGTTATTGCTGCTGTTAATCACACCCAGGACTGAACCCTATTCATTCTGACAGTTGGTGAATTGGGAGGATCAGAAGATCCTGGATCAGAAGGTCCAGCTCTGCTGGATTGGTCTTTCTCACAACTTTGCTTCCAGTGGGCTGGGAGAGCACATTTCCACAAATCATCCACACAAGCTGATGAAGGACATTTATTTTATCCTGGATAGTAAATCCTAGTTCTCCTATCATTTCAAGTAGACCTACATTAAATACATTTGTCTCTGTTCCAGTGAGTCTACAGCACAGGGCCAGGCCAGTCGGCTCAATTGGTCTATGTCAGTATTTATGCTCCACATGAGCCTCCACCCACCCCCCTCCATCTCCCCCATCAGCATATCCTTCTATTCCTCTCTCCCTCATGTATGTATCTAGCTTCCCCTTCAATGTATTCATGCTGTTCACCTCAACCACTCGCTGTGGTGGTGAGTTCCACATTCTCACCACTCGCTGGTAAAGAGGTTTCTCATTAAATCCGTACTGGATTATTGAACCCCTTCATAATCTTGAAGACTTCCGTCAGTCTTCAGTTTTCCAGAGAAAAGTAACACCGGCGTTTTCAGAGGGTTAAATACTCTCAGTTCTGGAATTATTCTCATGGGGTAAACCGGTCAGTCCCATTGCCCCGTTCTATCCCTTTATCCTTTCAGTTCTATTTCCCGCAAGTGTCGGTCCATTTTCCTTGTTAAATCGTTCATTGTCTCTGCTTCCACCACCCTCACAGGCAGTGAGTTCCAGCTCATTCCCACTCATTGCATAAAACAGCCCTTTCTCACATCCCCCTGCATCTCTCGCTAAGAATATATAAATCTCTGCATCCTTATCCTTGCACCATCAGCTAATGGGAACAGCTTTATCATAGAATCCTACAGTGCAGAAAGAGGCCATTTGGTCCATCGAGTCTGCAACGACCACAATCCCACCCAGGCCCTACCCCCTTATCCCTACATATTTACCTGCTAATCTTCTAACCTACACATCTCAGGACACTAAGGGACAATTTTAGCATGGCCAATTAACCTAACCCGCACATCTTTGGACTGTGGGAGGAAACTGGAGCACCCGGAGGAAACCCATGCAGACACGAGGAGAATGTGCAAACTCCACACAGACAGTGACCCAAGCTGGTTATCAAACCCAGGTCCCTGGAGCTGTGAAGCAGCAGTGCTAAGCACTGTGCTACCATGCCACCTCACCTTCTCACATTACTTTACCTTCTCACATTATTTAATCCTATTTTAATTTTGTACATCTCGAGCAAATCTCCCCTCCATCTCCTTTTCTCCAAGGAAAATAATCCCAGCTTCTTCAGCCTAGCTTTGTGGATAAAATTCCTCATTCCTGGAACCATTTTGGTAAATCTCCTCTACACCTCTCAAGGACCCTCACGTCCTTCCAATAGTGTGGTGACCAGAACTGGGCTCAGTGTTCTATTGTGGCCTCACCAGAGCGTTAGAAACTATCAGTGTAACCTCCCTGCTTTTGTTTTCAATTCCTCCGTTTCTGAAGCCCAAGATCACATAGTCTCCAAATGGGAATGGTCAACATTTTTGCTTGAACATAAAATGCATTTTAACAACAGTTTGGCTGAAGAAGATTTTGTCCAATGAAGGAAAGAGTTGTTGACACAAAAAGAAGCCATTTTGACCTTGCTCTCTCCAAAAGAGAATCCAGAATGTGAGATTCTGGGAAATGAAATTAAAAATGAAGCTGCAGCTACAACAGAGCAAGAAGAAGACAGTTTCAATGTGGAATTGACTGGAATATTCTCTCTGGATTTAAACAATGGAGGAACTACAAACATGGAAGAAAATAAAGTTCAAAACGTGCATTCTGAACAGACTGTTTTCAAAACTGAAGTTGAAAATACACAGATGAACAGCAATGAGGACTCTCCTCTTGCAGGAGGAACTTTGCACGATAATTATTATAAGAAGAAAACTGTCAGAAAACACTCTAAGCAGTAATATTTCCCATCTTCAGTGGACTGAGATTCCTGGACATGGAACCCAGCAGTGTGCTGTTACCAAGCTGGACTTGTGAATGTGAAGTGGACAATGGGGGGATTATTATGTCTATTGCAGGTTATAAGGTAATTAAACATTAGACTTTGGAACAGGAGTTGGCCATTTGGCTCTTTGAGCCTGCTTCACCATTTGATAAGATCACAACTATTTAGATATACAGCATGTTGTACATTGTTAAAAGCAAAATACTGTGGATGCTGGAATCTGAAACAAAAACACAAAATGCTGGCAAATCTCAGCAGGTCTGACAGCATCTGTGGGGAGAGAGAAGAGCCAATCTTTCGAGTCTACATTGTAATGTTTCAAATGGGATAATACGAGGATGATACTTTTCATTTCTTCATGGGGAAGGTGTTGCAAAGATCTAATTTCATAATTCCTATGTTTTAGAAGTATGAGTTAGTTCAACAATTGCTTTTTTAAAAAATTTAAGGTAAATGGAAAACCCGCACTGAGAATCTGACAGAAACACCCGAAGGGGATTCACATTCACAAGGCGTGGCCCATGTTGGTTTAAGATGTCAAAACTCGAAGGGTAAGAAGTGTAAAAGGGCAGCTGGGCTCTTTTAGCTGGAGACCTGGAGACTTTGGGTCTGACAATTATTGCTCTGTCTTTGTTACAGATCGGAATTCTTCATGCAGACCTCAGGAAAAAAAGGTTTAGCTTTGAAGCTAAATATCTAACGGACATTCCAACAGATGTGTTAGCACGGGGATAAGTGAGCCCTGGTTGGAATTCCGGGTGTTTCTCACAGAAAGCAAGCAGTCTGCAGTTAGGTTGGAGGCCATCAGATATGGGACCAGCAGCTGCGAACCAGCTGTGGGACCAGAAGCCTAGAGGGTCATTAGGAACCAGGGGTGCTGCCAATGTTTAAATCCCTCAGCAAGAAAGCAGCGAAGCCCACGGTTGGACTGAGGAGTCCACAGTTTTGAGGTCTCAAAGGAAAATTGGAGAATTGTTTAGCCAAAAGCTAATGGAAAGACCCTCCATAAAATCTTGGAGCCTGGAGAATAGCTGGAAAAGTGAGGAAAATTAAAGTGAATTCTGCAGAGCTTTGGCATACCTTTGAGAGTCCCAGGAACAGAATTGAACTTTCAAGACATCATTAAGTATAAAGAAACTTTTGGGGTGAGGTTAAAAACAGGTTTGTACCATAAGTCTTTATCGATTACAGTATTCAGTTTGTAGTGCTGTATTCTTAAATTTTATTTTGTTTTATATATACAGTAAAGTTTGTTTTTGTTTAAAAATGTTAAATCTTTTCATGTAATTCTTTTAGTTAATCACTGGGTGTTCACAATTTTCTTTAAACGTTAATTGTCCCGACCGGGATCACAAAACATTCACACAAATAATGTTTCAGAGCAAAGCAAAGAAGAAAAAATGTGACTTTCCTCCTTTTGTACAAAGCATTACATATAAAGACACCCCTCTCCTCAGAACCACAATAAGTTGTTAATATTCTCTTCATGAAATAATCTGATAATTGAAAGACTTATGCTATGTTCATAGTGCTGGCTTTTAATATTTTGTTTTATAAATTTTGTTCTTGTTTAAAAATGTGGAATCTTGTGGTGCAATTCTTTGTTAATCACTGGGTATTTGAGTTTCTCTTTAAACATTAACAATCCTGATTAGGATCAGAACAATACACAGCAACATATTTCACAATGAATCAAAGAAAAAAAATGTACAAAGTATTACATTATAAGACACCGCTGTTCTAGGATCCACAATAATTTTTTAGCTCGAGCACTTACTTTAGTGAAACAATCTGATAATATGAATAAAATTTATACTAATTGTCGTCCCTTCTAAAGCAGGAGGGCGTTCGCCCGGCACAGAGGGTAATTTGGGATTTCTCCCATAGACCAATTGACAGGGATTCTACCCTCCAACCATCTGAAGTGAATTCTTTACATGAATCGTATTTATCAACTTGCAGTTTGGCTGATCAGCTGAGATTTTCTGCAGCATTTCATCGATCACCGCGTGATTCCTTTCACAGAGTCCATCACTGAAAGGACTTTCAGCTGCCGTGTTCCTGACCAGAATGTTCATGTTTTCACACACGTCTCAAAACTCATCATTAACAAATTCCCCTCCATTATCAGTCAGAAACTTAGCTGGTGCCCCAGGTCCAGTCCCTGTCAACTTCTCAATGACTTGGTCTAGAATCATCCTTTTGTCCTTGCCATGTATTATTGGAGAAAGACTAAATTGGGTCACCATGTCGATCATGTGTAGAATGGAAATATTTCTGTCTTTGTCTCATACCTTTAGATCCATGGAAATACCTTGTTAAGGTCATGTGCCAAGGGCAGCTTTACAATCAGATGTGACAGCATCCTTCAATACTTTTCACACATTGCACACTTTGCATTAGTTTGTTCTATGAGCCTCAGATACTCTTCATCAACTCCCCTGCATCTTTTTGCGGGACTTTTAATCTTTAACAAAGATTTAAAAATTGTTTGCGTAGCTCTAAGACTGGTTGCTGTCTTTATCTCTGGGATGGAAGGGTACCACACTGGTTAGCACTGTTGCCTCACAGCGCCAGGGACCCGGGTTCGATTACTGGCTTGGGTCACTGTCTCTGTGGAGTTTGCATGTTCTCCCCATGTCTGCGTGGGTTTCCTCCGGGTGCTCCGGTTTCCTCCCACATTCTGATAGACGTGCTGGTTAGGTGCATTGACCCAAACAGGTGCCGGACTGTGACGACCAGGGGAATTTCATGGTAACTGTTCCCCCGTCATTCCTGAGATTCATTCACCTATTAGTGCTTTTCCAATCCTGTCTTTTTTGTGATATCCAGATCTGCTAAATATACTTACACCCTCATTCAAAACTTGACAAAGTCTGACTATGCTTCATAGGCACCCATCAGATCATCTTTCTTGTAAATCTCATCAATGAAACCGAGTAAAAGATCCAAGCCTTGATCAGTATACGACCAGTGGATTTCCAGCTCAGAAAATGTTTTGCTGCCAATTTTCCTTTCGTTAGACAGTGGCAATGCCAAGGCCAGACCTTGTTTTCTCATTGTTAGGGATGTAACCCGTGTCCACATCGCCACTTCATTCTTCCACTGGTCGTATGGTTCAGGCTCCGAGAACATCGGCGGGTAATCAGACCCTGACAATTCCCACTGGCTTTCATCTCTCACAAAAGCTGCTGGGACTGTAAACTTCTGTCTGAAATATACATTCCTCCAATTTCCAAACTTCACCATTGGACAAACATTCTCTGTGACCATGTTATAATCCTGACAGCCTTGTGGTGAAGGAAGAAACTGGAACCAATCTTTACTTGGAATACATTTAACTCCCAACTCTTTATACATACTTTCTTCAGACACACTCAGATAATTATTTGATCAAAGCCCTCCATTCTTAAACTCAATTTATTCAATTAACACCCATAGTCAGGGCAGGAATCCGGGTTCAATTCCAGCCTCGGGTCACTGTGTGGAGATTGCATGTTCTCCCCGTGTCTGTGTGGGTTTCCTCCGGGTGCTCCGGTTTCCTCCCACCTTCTAAAGATGTGCGGGTTAGGTTGATTGGCCATGCTAAATTGCCCCTTAGTGTCAGGGGGATTAGCAGGGTAAATGTGTAGGTTTACTGGAGTGGGGCCTGGTTGGGATTGTGGTCGGTGCAGACTCAATGGGCCGAGTGACCTCCTTCTGCACTGTAGGAATTCTGTGATTAAAAAGAAAAGGTCTCTAATCGGTGTGAACTTGTTGGTGTGTCAGCAAGTTGGATGACTGATGACGTTCCCTAAACTCAGAGCAGGGGAATGGCCTCTCCTCAATGTGGACTTGCTGGTGTCTCAGCAGGTTGGATGAATCAGTGAATCTCTTCTCATACACAAAACACATCAAAGGTCTTTCCCCAGTGCGACCACATTGGTGTTTTAGCAGACTGGATGACTCAATGAATCCTTCTCTTGGAGCAGGTGAATGGGTTCTTCCTGCTGTGAACTCGCTGGTGTGTCAGCAGGTTGGATGACTGAGTGAATCCCTTCCCACATACGGAGCAAGTGAATGGCCTCTCCCCAGTGTGAACTCGCTGGTGTGTCAGCAGATGAGGTGACCGTGTGAATCCCTTCCCACACTCAGCGCAGGTGAACAGCCTCTTCCTGGTGTGGCTGCGTTGATGTGTCAGCAGACAGGATGACTCAGTGAATGCTTTCCCACACTGAGAGCAGATGAATGGTCTCTCTCCAGTGTGGATTCGCTGGTGTGTCAGCAAGTTGGATAACTGAGTGAATCCTTTCCCACACTCAGCACAGGTGAACGGTCTCTCCCTGGTGTGAACTCGCTGATGTGTCCGCAGGGTAGATGAATCCTTGAATCCCTTCCCACACTCAGTGCAGGTGAGTGGTCTCTCCACACTATGAACTCGCTTGTGTGTCTGCAGGTGTGATGACTGAGTGAATCTCTTCCCACACTCAAAGCAGGTAAAAGGTCTTTTCCCAGTGTGGGTGTGTCGGTGAATTTCCAGTTGAGATGGGGCTTTGAATCCCTTCCCACAATCTCCACATTTCCACGGTTTCTCCATGGCGCGGGTGTCCTTGTGTCTCTCCAGGTTTGATGATCAATTGAAGCCTTGTCCACACACACAAAGCAAGTACGGTTTCTCCTCCCTGTGAATGGTGTGATATTTATTTCAGGGTGTGTAATTGGTTAATGGTCTTTCCACAGTCAGTTCGCTGGTACACTCTCACTCAGATCTGTGTCTCTCGATGCTTTTCCAGTCACATATTTAAACCTTTTGACGCAGACAGAACACCATTTCTTTATACACGCTTTTTTCATACACACTCATATAATGATCCAATCAACGCCCTCCATCTGTACATACTTCAACTCAATTCGAAACTGAAAGAGCGATGATATTCAGGTCCTTTTGAATCGAGTGAATGTGTCAGGTCTCGGTGTGACGTTTGGTTTCAGATTTCTATCGCAAATCTTCTCCTTCTCAAAACCTGTAAAAGGAATTTAGAAAAGTCAGCACTGTCAGTACAGCAGAGAAATTCAGAACACACGATTCTAGTTTCAGTTGAACATTCATTCCTATTTTGTTCACCAAAAGTTGTAAACCTCAATCTCACATATTCCCTCTGCTCTCACTCGGCTGTATCTAATATACACCCTCACAATTCTCCTGAAGGTGCTGATTGATGCTGAGTGGCAGACCCCTACTCACTGCTTCCTGACCTGGAGACCTGAAAACCTTGATGCAGACTGCCAGACTCAATACAAACACAACCCATAGGTACAGATTCTGGAGGAAAACATGTGTTGAATAAACACTGCTGTATTACTTGCTCAGAGCTTCATGACCATGTCAGTGAGAACTTCATTAAGGTACTGAGTGTTCACAAACACAAACTCGCTGCTTATGAGAATGCTGGAATTAGAGATGATCCAAGATTTCAAACTCAACTGGATGGACAACTGAAGGAAATAATCTTGCAGAGATACAAGGGTACAGCGGGAGAATGAGACTGGCTGGATTGCTCTACAAAGAGTCAGCACGGAGTCAAATGAACATCTTCTGTGCTGTAGTTAATCAATGTCTGCAAAGGTATGTCACAGTAAGAAGTTTAACAACACCAGGTTAAAGGCCATTAAAACAGCAACCAAGCCTCCCCCGGTACCACAGTAGAAAACAGTACCACTGCAGGGAAGTCCATTACAGCAACCAAGGTATGTCACCACAGTGCTATATTACAAACTTGAAATAACAATAAATGAAATTTATCACAGAACCATAAATAACATATCTAATATGTACCTAACAACAAAACTAGACATAACACTGACCTATATAAAATTACTGTCCCACAAAGAATCATAAATTTACATCAGATTACACCAAACATGCCAAACCTTACTATATTCCTCTTAAATGTCAACTATCTCCTGAAGAAACCAGCCCTTTAATTGTGAACATTAGGAACGAGACCATCCTTTTAGCCAGACAAATAAATGTGTCAAGTTGAGGGAGCAAAAGGATGTCAATGTCTTTCAGAGAGAGAGAGACCTGGGCCAACCTTTCCAGAGTCTGCAGCCTCCCTGGATTCACTTCGTTTCCCTTCAGTTGCTGCAAGTCCTCAATTTCCCCCAGAGTGAGAAAAGAAATGGAAAAGGGAGAAAGGAAAGTGTTTTACTCACAGATGTTGCCTCTTTGGAGGAAGTTTGAGTCCGTCTGAAGCTCAACCTGCATTGTCACAAAGACCGCGCTCTGATTGGCTGGAGGACCAAAGTCCTTCCGGTCTTCCAAGAATTTCCATTGGTCAACACCTCAGCAGGGTTCAGAAACATTTCCGCACATGCGCAGATCCCCCTTTTCCTTGGACCTGCGCAGATTCGAGCTTGGGCTATTGAGCGATTTCCCCAACGCGAGGCATTGTGGGGGATGCGGCCGCCATTACTCCTCCAGAGCCCTGTCTTCAAACTCTTGGGACTGGGATGAAAGGTAGAGGTGGGAGTGACTGCACCCAGAAACAAAGCACATGTGGGTAGTCACTAGATTATATATTGATGCCCCATTAGCAAAACAGTTCGCCTTCAGGCATTAAGATTGAAATTTTGGGGTGAGACACTAGGGAGGGCAAGAGGTAGTCTGAAATTGGGGTGAGATACTAAGGAGGGCAAGAGGTAGTCTGAAATTGAAACCGAGAGTTAGCACATAAAGTGGAGAAGTATTGATTTGATTTATTATTGTCACATGTATTGGGATACAATGAAAAGTATTGCTTCTTGCACATTATAAAGACAAAACATATCATTCATAGAGTACATGGGGAGAAGGAAAGGAGAAGGTGCAGAATGTAGTGCTACAGTCATAGCTAGGGTGTTGAGAAAGATTAATTTAATATTTGTTAGGTCCATTCAAAAGTCTAATTGCAGCAGGGAATTGAAAAAGAAAGCAGGAGGAGAAAAGGATGAATTAGTGGAACAATTAATGGGCAGGAAGGTGGGTGTGAGAGGACAGAGATTTATAGTTTGAATGGGACAACATGCCTAATGATAACCAGAATTTTCAGTTCTGATTTTGTATCCTGTACTTGATAACTTCAATCCTGCCATATCCATTCATAATCTCTATCAGGTCAGCACTCAGCCTTGGCTTTTCCAGAGAATAGGGTGGCATGGTGGGACAGTGGCTAGCATTGCTGCCTCACAGCACCAGGAACCCCAGGCCTTGGGTGACTGTGGGATATGCACGTTTGCCCCTTCTCTGTGTGGGTTTCCTCTAGGTCTCTAATTTCCTCCCACAGTCCAAAGATGTGTAGGTTAGTTGAATTGACCATGGGTGAATTGCCCCTTAGTGTCCAAAAATGTGTAGATTAGGGGGATTAGCAGGGTGAATACATGAAGCTATGGGGATAGGGCATGAGGTAGATGCATTGTCAGAGAGTCGGCGCAGACTCAATGGGCCTCCTTCTGCACTGTAGGGATTCTATGATTCTACGAAAACATTCCCAACCTGTTTCGTCTCTCCATTAACTTAAAAGCACTCTCAGTTCTGGTATCATTCTTGTGAATCTTTCTTGCATCATTTCGAGATTCTCTGTCAAGTTTAAAAGGCAGACAATTAAAATGTAGATTCAGTTTAACTTGGTTGCATGAGCCTAATTACTCAGTTCCAGACTGACTCTAAAACACTTCAGTTCAAAAGAGAGTTTACCATCAGGCAAGACAGGACCCTGAAATGGCAAATAATAACAATGTTTATTTAAAAGAAAAAGATTTACCTGTGAAATACATGAGGAAGTTTCACCACCTCAATTGGGGGATCACCCCAGGTAAAAGTGTGAATGTTCCTGAGGTGCCTGAACTAACAGTAACTTCCCAAAATCCTGCCCCAGGGGCACTCAGTATCTCCACGAATAGAGCTCAACTTGTAAACACAAGATGGTTCTTGAAACAGATCTTTAACTCTTTAAGCAGCATTACCTCATCTCCAATACATACATAGAATCATAGAGTGCAGAAGAGGCCCTTCGGCCCATCGAGTCTGCACCAATACACGAGAAACACCTGAACACCCATCTAATCACATCTACCAGCACTTGGCCCATAGCCAGCAATGTATATTAAGATCGCTGATACTTAGAGATGCTTTCACTGTGAAGTCATCAATTAATCCTGTCTTGTTGTATAATACCAGTGCGAGTGAAGCCTGCTTTCAAACGTACTCTTCCCAGAAACTATCCCCAAAACATTCTATGAACTCCTCATCTACATGACCTTTTTTCATCTGCCTTTCCCAGTTTATCAGTAGATTAAAATCCCTCTTGATTATTGCTGTATCTTTACCACAAGCTCCCATTACCTTTTCCTTTGTACTCTGTCCTACCGTGTCGTTACAATTAGAAAGCCTGTGCATCACTCCCACAAGTGAATTTTGCCTTTACCATTTCCCCATCAAACCAAACCACTCCATCATTCTGGTTCCTGACCTTAGGTATCCCTCTCTAATGTGCTAATACTGCCAATAATCAACAGAGACACCCTTCCACCGTTTCCCAGACTCCTGTCCCTCCTAAATGTCAAAGACACATATTTAGCTCACCACTGACTTCTCAGGGGCAATTAGTGGTGGTCAATAAATGCTGGGTGAGCCAATGACACCTACATCCCATGAATGAATAGGAACAAATTCAGGCCCCACTCTATGTCTCTCTAATGGCTATCAACTCATAATTCTTTTCTTATATTTGTGCTGCTGTCAGTTCATCAGTTGTGTTTCAAAAGCTACGTGTGTTTAGATGCAGAGCCTTTAGTTTTGTCCCTTTAATATTTTTGTAGCGTCTAACCACATCTACTGATGTAATCTATAATTTGCTCTTTCATTATCTTCCTGTCACAGTCTGTTTATCATTTCCCAAATTCTTACCTTTCTCTCATTCCTTACTCTTTTGTTTGCCACATCTTCCAAAACATCAGAAAAGACCCAACAATGGAACAGTCGGTAACAGGACATCAATCAGTCTCCTCTTACCTTAGAGAAATCAAGGACGCAAACGTGTGATTGACACAAAGTTGATATAATCTATATCCAGAATCTTAAACTCCAGTGCAGTTACAAGGATTATTAACTTCAACCGAAACAACCTCTAACTGTCAGAATGAGCATGGTTCAGTCTTGTGATTAACAGCAGCAATAACAGCAGAAACCAACTCCTGTAATCATTTGTGAACTCGCTGGTGTTTCTGCAGGGTGTTCGCACAGGTGAATCCTTTCCCACACACTGAGCAGATGAATAACGTCTCCCTGGTGTGACTGTGCTGGTGTTTCAGCCGGAGGGAATGCTGAGTGAATCGCTTCCCACACACAGAGCAGGTAAACGGTCTCTCTCCAGTGTGAACTCGCTGGTGAATCAGCAGATCCATTTTGCCTTTGAAGCTCTTCTCACAGTCTGAACATTTAAAAGGTCTCGTGTCAGAGTGAACACGTTGGTGTGAAGTGAGTTGGGCAGACTGGGTGAATCCCTTCCCACACTCGGAGCAGGTGAATGGTCTCACACCAGTGTGAATGCGCTTGTGCCTCAGCAAGGTGGATGACTGAGTGAATCCCTTCCCACACACAGCAGGTGAATGGCCGCTCCCCAGTGTGAACTCGCTGGTGATCCAACATTTTGCATAACTGAGCGAATGCCGTCCCGCACCCAGGGCAGGTGAATGGTTTCTCTCCAGTGTGAACTCGCCGGTGTGTCAGAAGGTGGGATAACTGAGTGAATCTCTTCCCACACTCAGTGCACATGAATGGTTTCTCTCCAGTGTGAACTCGCCGGTGTGTCAGAAGGTGGGATAACTGAGTGAATCTCTTCCCACACTCAGTGCACATGAATGGTTTCTCTCCAGTGTGAATTCGCCGGTGTGCCTGCAGGCTGGATAACTGAGTGAATCCCTTCCCGCACTCAGCACAGGCGAACCATCTCTCCCCAGTGTGAAGTCGATGGTGTGTCAAAAGATTGTATTTGGTTTTAAAACTCTTCTCACAGTCAGAACATTTAAAAAGTCTCATGTTAGTGTGAACAAGTTGGTGTGCAGTGAGGTGGGTTAGTCGAGTGAATCCTTTCCCACATTCAGAACAAGTGAACGGCCTCTCCCCAGTGTGACTGCGTTGATGAGTTTCCAGTTCAGAAGGGTAACTGAATCCCTTTCCACAGTCCCCACATTTCAACTGTTTCTCCATGGTGCAGGTGTCCTTGTGTCTCTCCAGGTTGGATAATCAGTTGAAGCCTCATCCACACACAGAACACGTGTATGGTTTCTCCTCGCTGCGAATGATGTGATGTTTTTTCAGGCTGTGTAAGTGGTTAAAACTCTTTCCACAGTCAGTTCACTGGAACACTCTCACTCGGGTGTGTGTGTGTCTCGGTACTTTTCCAGTCACACTGATGTTTGAAATCTTTTCCAACAGACAGAACAAACATCTCTCCTTCCACATTCAAATTCAAGTCCTGATGAATTAAGTGACTGTAAAATCAGCAGATAATTTCCTGTCTGCAAATCCTTTCCTTCTAATCCCCAGTAAAATATCTACAGTCACCCGTGATCTAACTGGTGTCTCAGATTTCACAGTAACTCCATTGCAATGTTAATGTAAGCCTTACTTGTGACTAATAGATAAACTTTAAACTTTAAACATGAGATGAGTGAGTACACCCTTTCCCATGTACAGGGCACGTGAATGGTCTCTCACCATTAAGAACTCACTGGTTAATGAATGAATCTCTTCCCACACATAGGGCACGTGAATGGCTTCACTCCAGCATGAGTGCGCTGGTGTTCCTGCAGAATATTGTTGCTTTCAAAGCTATTCTCAGAGTTATAAAATTTAAAGATCTCACATCAGTGTGATGACGCTGGTGTCTACAGATTGGATAAATGAGAAAATCCCATCCCACACATGGTGCAGGTGAACAGTCTTTCCCCAGTGTGAATGCGTCGATGAATTTCCACACAATGGGTAATTGAATTCTTTCCCACAGTCCCTGCACTGGAACACTCTGTGTGTGTGAGTGTGTGTGTGTGTGTGGTGGTGGTGGTGGGGGGGAGGGGGGGGGAGGGGGGGGAGGGGGGGGGAGGAGAGCTTGGTGCTTTTCCAGTTACGCTGATGTTTGATTTTTTCCCCACAGACAGAACACATAAACATTTCTCCTTCCACATTCAGAAGCCGATGGTATTCAGATCCTGATGAATTGAGTCATTGTCAGATCTTGAAGTGAAGCTTGATTTGAGTTTCCTGTCTGTTAGTCCTCTACTTGTAACTCTGTAAATCCAGTTCATACAGGTCAGTCCAGGACACAAATTCAGAACAGATAATTCTAGTTCATGGGGAATATTTATTTCTCTCTTGTTTCCCAAAGCTGCAAATTCCAATTCCACGCACTTTCCCTCAACTCATCACAATGGCTTCACAGTAACCAATACTGAGACTCGCATTGAATTCTAGATTATTAACTGAATTTAAATTCCACCAGCTATCCTGGTATGTTTTTAACCATTATCCCCAGAACATTATTCTTGTCCTCTGGATTACTGGTGTAGTGCACCCCAATGGAGAAGAGGAATGACCCAGAGCTGAATGGTTCCACTCAAGGGTCCGTAATATCCAGGTTCTGATTGATCAAGTGACTCTCTCAGATCTTGATGTCTTGTTAGATTTCAGTTTTCTGTGTGTAAATCCTCCCCTTTGAACTCTCTGTAAAAGGAGGTTCCAAAATCCATCAGTGTGAGTGCAGGATAGAAATTCCCCCCATTCTCTCCTCCTGCTCCAGGGTCAGTAAAGTGAGTTAAAGATGATTCTCATTCACAAACCCATTGCTGCATTTCCTTCCTGAAGCCACATTTGTCCACTGGGTCCTGGCCCCGGGAGAAAGCGCTGCAGCTGCCGTTGTGTTGGGTGTTGAGGCGGTGCCGCTAGTTCCTTATTGGGGGTGTTGAAGCCTCCACTGGGTGTGTGGAGCCTCCCCTCCCACCCACTGCCCCTAACGCTGCCTCCGCTTATCCGCCTCCTTCCCGCCTGAAGATCAGACAAACAAGCGCCTGTCTTTGGGACATGAACCGCACTGCGCATGCTCAGCGTCACAATGCCCGGGGACTGATTGACGGCAGCTCTGGACCAATAGGAAAAGGGGGCGGGGCTGGAGGACCGAGCGGAGCGGCTGGTCCTCCAACCAATCGGAGTGAATGAGGGGCGGGATCTTAAGCATGCGCAGTAGCGCAGTAATGGCGACGGACGGACGGTTTTTCATCGAATCCACAAACGGTAAAAGGAAAATTGCGGAACGTGGGAACAGTGGATCTGGCGGGTGGGTGAAGAGTTTTTGTAAACATGTTGTTCAGGCCCAACCCCAAAAAAGGATTTTATGTTTCGCGCCGAGAGGGGCTGCAAAGTCCAGTATTCGGCTCGGGTTAACGACCGCCATCTTTATTGGGGGCAATGAGCAGCAGGGCTCATGCCTTCCGCCATCTTTGTAAGGGGCAAAGGTGTCAATGAGTGGGAGGAGCTTGTTCCCCATTGTTCAGAATGGAGCCAACTTGTCCATCAAACTGCATCAACCCTCTGCCCCGGGTAATCTGACCCTGGTTTACACAGAGCCAGATGTTTAATTGATCAGGCAAAGTGGCAGCATAACAAGGAAAGGATGCAAATTCTGCTCTCCGGATCCCATAACCTATAACACCCTGACACTGAAGGGCAATTTATCACGGCCAATCAACCTAACCCGCATCTTTGGAGTGTGGAAGGAAACCGGAGCACTTGGACGAAACCCACGCAGGCACGGGGAGAATGTGCAAACTCCACACAAACAGTGACACAAGCCAGGAGTCAAATCCAGGTCCCTGGTGCTGTGAGGCAGCAGTGCTAACCACTGTGTCACGGTGATACCCCTCCTTTTTGTGGCTATGATTCAAATTATGTAAGGCCTGTGCCACTCTTTGAGTGTGTGGTCACTGGTCAGAAGCTTGATTTGTTGTTTCAATAGCCCATTCATGTGTTCAATCAGGCCAGGCTAGGGGATATGCAATACCCAATGTATTCCATTCATTGACTCCTATGTGATACAAATGTCATCCCAAATTGATTTTTACACGGGGAGATCTTATTCCTTCGCACCTTATCACATTATTATTCTTGATCACTCGAGCTCTGATTTTTCACTGGCCATGCTTGGGTAGGATTATAACCATTCATTAAAATCTATTCTCAGAGGTCTGGTTTTCAGTCCAGTGCTATTTGGAGTATACCGTCACTTCAGTGACTATCAGGTCACAAGTCCCTCACAGTTCTCATCACAAATTTGTGATAAAACAATTTAAACAATGCCTGAAAATGCTTCTTAACTTCTTAACCAACGACCTATCACTGTTTGTTGATTGGTCAGACCCCTCTTTGTGGATTCAGGTATCTCGGACACTGAACACCAGCCGGTCCTGGAATAAGTTTAATTCTCACTCATTCTGAGTAAATATTCTCCCCAGATCCTCTGTCAGGACCCTGCTAAGCAGCTTTAATGGTCCGTGATTGCAGAAACTGAGCAGTCACAGGAATGTGGTCAAGATAGTCCAGTCCCATAATGCCTCACATTCAATCTGCTGTCCTTCAATTATAACAGAATATGTGGCTGTATGTAGCTGCCTCGGCCGTGGTCAACCCCAACACTGCCTTCCTGAACTGCTACAATGCCTGAGATGTGAGTACACCCACAGTGCTGTTAGGGAGGGATTTCCAGCTACACATTCCACACTTTCACTAGAATGTAAGTGGGTTCCCAGGTGATATATTTCATCAACTGCACCCAAGGTGAGTTATTCCAATTCCTTTATTGTCCAGGACAATATATTCACAATATCTTTAAAACAGAAATTAAACATTCCCATTTGATTTCAGGTATTAACATATTCTGTTAGTTTGTTCTTTATTGTCGATGTCAGGCTGGGGTTGTTCCCCATGGAGGAAAGGAGGTTGAGGGGAGATTTGATAGAGGTGGACAAGATTCTGACAGGTTTAGATAAGGTGGACAAAGAAAAGCTGTTCCCATTAGCTGATGGGACAAGGACGAGGGGGACACAGATTTATGGTTTTGGGTCAGAGATGCGGGGGGGGGGGATGTGAGGAAGAATATTTTGATGCAGCGAATGGTAATGACCTGGAACTCGCTGCCTACGAGGGTGGAGGAAATGGAGACAATAAACAATTACAAAGGAAATTGGATGGGCATTTGGGAGGTTTCAAACAGAAATGCTGACTAAATATCTCTGAACTTCCTAACACCCGGTCACTCTGTGATCCTTGTGAAATCTGAAACCAGGTATTCGCAACAAGGCTCAAAGAGCATCAGCCCACTGGGGGCAAAGTCATGAGACCGGCCAGTCCAGCAGAAAGAAACCCTCCGACCCTCCCCATTGACCAACTGTGAGAATGAACAAAATACAGTCCTGGATGTAATTGAGAGCAGAAACAATAACAGCAGAATCCAACACCTGGAATCACTCGTGAATTCGCTGGTGTCTCAACAGCTGGGATGAAAGACTGAATCTCTTCTCACACACAGAGCAGCTGAACGGCCTCTCCCCAGTGTGAATTCCCTGATGTGTCTGCAGGCTGGATAACCGAGAGAATCCCTTTCCACACACAGAGCAAGTGAACGGTTTCTCCCCAGTGTGAACTCGTTGGTGTCTCTGCTGGCTGGATGAATCACTGAACCGCTTCCCACACTGAGAGCAGGTGAACGGCCTCTCCCCAGTGTGAACTCGCTGGTGTGTCTGCAGGTGGGATAATCGACTGAATCCCTTCCCACACTGAGAGCAAGTGAACGGCCTCTCCCCAGTGTGAACTCGCTGGTGTGTCCGCAGGCAGAATAACCGAGAGAATCCCTTCCCACACTGAGAGCAAGTGAACAGCCTCTCCCCAGTGTGAACCCGCTCGTGTGTCCGCAGGCTGGATAGCTGAGTGAATCCCTCCCCACACTGAGAGCAGGTGAATGGCCTCTCTCCAGTGTGAACTCGCTGGTGTTTCTGCAGGATGGATAATAGAGTGAATCCCTTCCCACACTGAGAGCAGGTGAATGGCCTCTCCCCAGTGTGGCTGCGCCGATGAGCTTCCAGCAGAGATGGGACTTTGTATCTCTTCCCACAGTCCACACATTTCCATGGTTTCTCCATGGTGCAGGTGTCCTTGCCTCTCTCTTGGGTGGACAATCAGTTGAAGCCTTGTCCACACACAGAACACGGGTACCGTCTCTACCCGCTGTGAATGGTGTGATATTTATTCAGGCTGTGTAACTGGTTAAAGCTCTTTAGTCAGTGCATTGGAACACTCTCACTCGAGTGTGGCAGTGTGTTGATGTTTTTCACACTGATGTTTGAAATTTTTTCAAATTGACAGACTGGACAAACATTTCTCCTTCTAGATTCAAAGGCCGATGATATTCAGCTCCCAAGGAATATGAGTCTGTCAGATCCAGACGTGACGTTTGAGATTTCGGCCTGTGATTCCTCTTTCAATATCCTGTAAAACAAGTTTATAAAAGTCATCAGTATCAGTACAGGACAGAAATTCAGAACAGACAATTCTAGTTTCGATGGAACATTCTTTCCTCTCTCATTCCTCAAAAGCTGTAAATCTCCATCCCACACACTCTCCCTCCATTCTCACTCTGCTGTATCTAATATTCACCCTCCCAATTCTCCTGAAGGTGCTGATTGAGACTGATTGACAGATCCATGCTCACTGCTTCCTGTCCACCACACACAAATCATAAGAAACAGGAGCTGCAGTTGGCCATTCAGCCCATCGATTGAGAATTAGCTGATCTACCTCAGCACTATTTCTTGCACTATCCCCCAGGTTGCTCAATGCCTCAAAAGTTACCAATCTCTCTCTTGAAAATACTTGATGGCTGAGGCTCCACAGTCCTCTGGAGTGCAGAATTCAAACATTTCACCACATCCTTGAGTGAGGAAATCCCTTCTCATCTTAACTTTCACTCCATTTTCCCACCTGTTCTCCATAATGCTTGACTCCTTTATCAATGTAAAATCTGTCTAACTCATCCTCGAATATATTCAATAACCCTCAGCTTCCACTGATCCCTGTGGAAGACAAATCCAAAGACCAATGACTCTAATAAGCACGAGATGAATGACTGAAAATATATAATTGACATGATTGACAGATCCATGCTCACTGCTTCTTTTCCTGGACAGTAAGAAGTCTCATAACACCAGGTTAAAATCCAACAGGTTTATTTGGTAGCAAACGCCACGAGCTTTCGGAGCGCTGCTCCTTCATCAGGTGAGTGAGGCACAAAGGTGAGTGGGAGTTGTGTTCACAAACAGGGTACAGAGACACAAACTCAATTTACAAGATAATGGTTGGAATGCGAGTCTTTACAGGTAATCAAGTCTTAAAGGAACAGACAATGTGAGTGGAGAGAGGGTGAAGCATAGGTTAAAGAGATGTGTATTGTCTCCAGCCAGGACAGTTAGTGAGATTTTGCAAGCCCAGGCAAGTCGTGGGGGTTCATGTAAATATTTATTTTGTAAATTGAGTTTGTGTCTATATATGCCCTGTTTGTGAACACAACTTCCACTCACCTGACGAAGGAGCAGCGCTTCGAAAGCTAGTGGTGTTTGCTACCAAATAAACTTGTAGGACTTTAACCTGGTGTTGTGAGACTTCTTACTGTGTTTACCCCAGTCCAACGCTGGCATCTCCACATCATCCTTTCCTGGACACAGAGAGCTGAAAATCTTCCATCTCACAGCCACGTGAAAGTTTTACATTTGGACATAAATGAGCAGCCTGATGATGTGTGTAATACACTGCATGACCTGGTTACAGATTCATGAAGAATGTGAGGAGAACTTTTATTTAGGCAGCGAGTGGTGAACTGGAAGTTATAAATTGAATCCCAGAATGAGAAAAGAAATGGAAAGGGGGATAAAAGAAAGTGTTTTACTCACAGATGTTGGCCTCTTTTAAGGGCAAACCAAACAAACAAACTCAAGTTAAATCAGGACAAAGTAAAAGGGGCAGCTCCCCAAAAGGAGGGGGGGAACAGCCCGAACAAAAATCAAAGTACAAAGGAAACTTAAAAACATCAAATCATAATGTGATTATCAGGGTCAATAACGCACCCCAACCCTTGCGGTGCCCAATGGGCACGGAAGGCGTCAACCGCGCCCGTGGACACCGCATGCTTCCTCTCCAGGGACACCCGGCCGCGAACGTAGCCGCGGTAGAGGGGAAGACAGTCAGGATGGACAGCCCCCTCGATCGCCCGCTGCCTGGACCGGTAAATGGCGCGTTTTGCCAGGCCCAGGAGCAGGTTCACGAGGAGGTCGCCATCCCGACCATCCCCTCTCCGCACCGGGTGTCCGTATATCAGGAGCGTGGGACTGAAGTGCAAACAAAACATCAATAAAAGGTTCTTTAAGAAAACAAAAAGGGAGTGCAGCCTAAGACACAAAATATAGACATGATCCAAGGACTCCACAAGGCCACAGAAAGGGCAGTCTTCGGAGCCCGTGAACTAGTGAATCCTACGGTTGTGCGGAACTATGGGCAGCACGGTAGCACAGTGGTTAGCACTGCTGCTTCACAGCTCCAGGGTCCCGGGTTCGATTCCCGGCTCGGGTCACTGTCTGTGTGGAGTTTGCACATTCTCCTCGTGTCTGCGTGGGTTTCCTCCGGGTGCTCCGGTTTCTTCCCACAGTCCAAAGATGTGCGGGTTAGGTTGATTGGCCAGGTTAAAAAAATTGCCCCTTAGAGTCCTGGGATTAGCGGGTAAAATATGTGGGGGTCGGGCCTGGGTGGGATTGTGGTCAGTGCAGACTCGATGGGCCGAATGGCCTCCTTCTGCACTGTAGGATTTCTATGATTTCTATGAACTGCTGCATGCATCACCCTCCACCCCAGGTCCCCATCGTAACTGGGGGAGATCCCTCCGTAGAGGGACCTCCAGCGGGGACCTCCGCCGCCCGGCGGCAACAAGGCCCGCCAAGGTGTATCCGGGCGACAGGCGAGGAGGCGGTAGTGGAAGGTGTGCAGCAGCAGCCTGCACAGGAAACGCCTCCGCGCGGTAGAAAAAGGCACGGAGGACATTTCCGCGAGGCGGCTCAGGCTGTGGGGCACCTCACCCAGGGGAGGGGGCTGAGGTTTTGGGCCAATGTGGAATTCCGTCTGAACAGGGGAACGCTCGGGCGGGATCCCACCGCACGCCTGCGTCGCCTCGAGTTTGCGTGCAGTTTCGGGGCCGAGCACGACCGTCCTAAGGTCTAGGATGGCTTTGGCCGCGCGCCGGACGGTCGTCCCCGCGCGCTCAGCCAGCACGCGGGGACTCATCCAGCCCGCTCCTCCGCCATCGAGCACATCCCCGATTCTGGTCACCCTGGCATCCACAGCCCTCCTCTCCGCCAGCCACCTGAAGTTATACGGCTGGAGGAGCGGATTCCTGAGCAGCGGCTCTCGCACGAGAGCCGCTACTCCTGACGGGGGGGAGCTGCGTCACGAGGCGACCGTGTTCCAGACAGTGAGGAGGTCCTGGTAAAAGACGGGCAACTCCTGCAGGGCGGTCGAAGCATGCCCCAATTCGATATGCAGGAGCTGCACGTCATAATTGAGGCCGTGCCACTGGCGGAAGAAATACGTCGCCATGGCACACCATTGTGGAGGGGGCTCAACGTAAAGGTACCTCAGCAGAGCCTGGAGGCGGAAGGTCGCTATCTGAGTGCGGAGGCACACCAGACCTTGTCCGCCCTCCTCAAGCGGGAGATGCAGAACCGCAGCAGGGACCCAGTGCAGTCGATTGTCCCAGAAGAACCGCAGGAGGGTACTCTGGATATCGGCGACAAAGCCAGGGGGAGGGGTCAAAGGGACCAGCCGGTACCACAGCATGGAGGCGAGCAGCTGGTTTATGACGCAAACCCGCCCCTGTGAATGGTCACAAACACTCACCTCTGAAACAATTTAACTGATTTTAATATTAAAATCTCCTGCTGGAGCCTGCAGCTGGAAAGATATCAGAAGCATTGGCATCAGAGAAAAATCTCCCAGTTGAGGAAATCCCCGGGGAGTGGGGGTGATGTCACTGTGCAATTGTAAGTAATTGTAAGAATACCTGGGTCTGTGCAAACCAGTGATCACCACACATTATGGAGGATGTGAGGCTCCTTGACAGGGTGCAGAGGAGATTTATCAAAATGGTTCCAGAGATGAGGAATTATAGTTACAATGTTAGGCTGGATAACTTGGGGTTGTTCTCCTTGGAGCAAAGTAGATTGATAGAGGTGTACAAGAGTACATGGAGGTGTCAAAGTTTACATGCTCTGTTTACACGTGTACAAGCTCTGACTATGGGTCATCCAGACTCGAAACGTTGGTTCTATTCTCTCTCCACAGATGCTGTCAGATCTGCTGAGATTTTCCAGCATTTACTGTTTTTATTTCCCTTTCTTTTTCCTTCTCTGTCACCGCTCTGCTTCATCAATAAGACATTGGGACTCAGAGGGTTGATGCAGTTTGATGGACAAGTTGTCTCCATTCTGAACACTGGGGAACAAGCTCCTCCCACTGATTGACAACATTGCCCTCCACAAACATGGCGGCCGCACGTGCGCATTGCTGCATATTGCCCCTAATAAAGATGGCGAACGTTAACCCGGGACGAACATGAGGAACTGCAGCCCTGCTCGGTACAAACTGGGTCCGGGAAGCACTCTTCCGCGGTTTGCGGCTTACACAACATGGTTACGCAGCGTTTTCACCCACCTGGGCGATCCATTGCTCTCTCCGTACCGCCAATCACCTCGAACAGATTTCCGAGCCGAAAACATCCGCTTTCCATCGCCATTACTCACACTGCGCGTGCTCGAGTCAAAGCTGGCCCCGCCCCTCTTTGGCTCCTATTGGTTGGAGGACCGACTACTCCAGATGGGTCCTCCAGCCCCGCCCCCTCTTCCCATTGGTCCGCGCTGCCGTCAATCAGCCAGACATTGTGACGGTAACTTGCTGCTTGTCCAATAATCACAGTGACAGAGTCTGAGTGTAACAGTGACACACACAGGCTCCAATACAGTCAGAGTAGGGATGGAGCACAGAGACAACACAGCAAAGCACTGACTTACTCTGAATGTAACAATGACACACACAGGCTCCAATACAATCAGAGTGGGGATGGAGCACAGAGACAACACAGCAAAGCACTGACTTACTCTGAATGTAACAATGACACACACAGGCTCCAATACAATCAGAGTGGGGATGGAGCACAGAGACCACACAGCAAAGCACTGACTTACTCTGAATGTAACAATGACACACACAGGCTCCAATACAATCAGAGTGGGGATGGAGCACAGAGACAACACAGCAAAGCACTGACTTACTCTGAATGTAACAATGACACACACAGGCTCCAATACAATCAGAGTGGGGATGGAGCACAGAGACAACACAGCAAAGCACTGACTTACTCTGAATGTAACAATGACACACACAGGCTCCAATACAATCAGAGTGGGGATGGAGCACAGAGACAACACAGCAAAGCACTGACTTACTCTGAATGTAACAATGACACACACAGGCTCCAATACAATCAGAGTGGGGATGGAGCACAGAGACAACACAGCAAAGCACTGACTTACTCTGAGTGTAACAATGACACACACAGGCTCCAATACAATCAGAGTGGGGATGGAGCACAGAGACAACACAGCAAAGCACTGACTTACTCTGAGTGTAACAATGACACACACAGGCTCCAATACAATCAGAGTGGGGATGGAGCACAGAGACAACACAGCAAAGCACTGACTTACTCTGAGTGTAACAAATACAATGTTTGTTCAAATAATAAGAGTCACGTTGCAGTATGTTAGTGAACACAGCATTTGATCCAATGTAATGGTAATACAGTCAGTATCTAGTGCACCATAACCAAAGTTTAGGCTTTATTTGATGGTGTGAGTGAGTCGTGGTCTATTGATATAATGTATTTAGATTCCAGTGTGTGTTACTCTGCCACTGTCAGTATCAGACAATAACCTGTCTGTTATTCCAATTCTGCTGTATTTTACATTCTGCTGTATTTTACAACTGCAGCTCCTGGGGCTGATTGGAATCTAGTATAATAACAATCACAAAGGTCGGTTCCAGTGTCTCTGAGGTCATTTTAACTGCAGGTAATCTGGCATTAAGGGAGACGACACCCAACAAACATTCGATTATGATAGGAGGACAAGCTGTAAAGGAGCAATGATATTTTAAGGTGTCTATGTCAGTGTGTCATTGGGAGGTGAGTGATAAAATAGAAGTGGAAACATCACGACAGAGACATGTGACTGACGCGGCCTGACTGAGAGCTGTTATACTCGAGGCGAGAATAATGAGGACATGGGGAACTCCAGGGATTTCTGATATCTGAGGTGTATCTGTTCGAGGAACTGAAAATAATCAGTTCCTTCTGATGGTTATCTGCAGTTCTCAAGTTACACACAGGAAACAGATCGGACAGCTCATCAAACCCAATGTTTAAATCTTCTGTTTGAGATACATTGTGACTGAAAAGATCAAATATTAAAACCTCAGGAGAGAAACATTCAGAATGTCACCAAGATGAGTGAACTGTCCAATTAATCCCATTCACCATAACTCTGCCAATTTACCTTCTGCAAGTATTTATCCAATTCCCTTTGAAAGTTACTATTAAACCTGCTTCTGGCACCTGTCAGTTTGTGCATTCCAGATCATATCAAGTTATTGTGTAAAAAATTCTCCTTATCACCCCCTCCAGTTCCGTTGTCAATTATATTAAATCTCTGTATCCTCTGCTTACAGACCCTCCTGCACCGAGGAAATCGATTCTCTCCATCGACAGACCCTCGTGCTCCTGGGAGATAATTCCTCTCCATTGACACTATCATAAATCATTTGTCATTTTAAACATCTCTATTAAATCGCCCCATCACATTCCCCAATCTAAGGTGGATAACCCATGTTTTTCCTGCCCTGAAGAATTATATGGACTCAAAATGTTAACTGTTTCTCTCTGAACAGATGCCGCCGGACCTGCCGGGTTTTTCTGCTTCTCTCCCTGTTTTTCCCTCTATAATCAATCAGAAACTCTTCATGATTTTGAACATCTTGATCAAATAGGAACACACAAAGCCTGAGAAAGATACAGAGGAAAGAAGAGACAGAAAGACTAAGAGAAAAATTGAGAAAGATTTTAAAAAACAGAAAGATGAGACGGTCAAAGATAAAAGCTGAGAATCAGAGGAAACAAGCAATACAGAGAGAATGCTCTGTATATAAGGGAGCAGGCTATCAGTTCCCAGCTATGGGGAGCAGAGGGAACTCAGTAACTGATCCACAGACACAGCTGGTTATATCTGCGAATGGAAACTCTGAACAGAAATAACTGGCTCATTTGTAAATGTCACCACAATGTGACCTGTGTGACTCTGCCCTGACTCTGTGGACAGATATCGGTCACATTGACAGATGTTCTCACCAGATTGTGGTCCCTGGATTTATTTTCTGCTCAGAAGCGAGATGTGAGGTTTGGAACCGGCAGCAGAGAAACAGGAAGTTGTGTTACCTGAGAGTGAAACAGCCGGCGTCAGTTTGATGTTATCACCGTGAACAGTCTTCCTTCCTGTGAGGGTGAACTCACTCTGACAGCATCAAGAACAACACACAGATTGCTGCCGCTCTCAGCATTACATTCAGCTCCATTCCCATTTTAAACAATAAAGAAAGGAGATTATTTGGACTTTTAACACATTCACTGAATTGGGAGATGGACTGAGGGTCATCACTGGGAGAAATGAGGAGGAATTAGAGAACAAATGAGTTTTCCCAAAGAGGGTTATTAGAAAAGAGGCGATTTAAAGTGAGTCAGGGCCTGTCAGAGGCAGTGGGAGAGAGGAACAGAGAGGATTGAATCTCCATCAATTAGATGTTTTCTCAGACAGCGAAGAGATGAAGTGTATTTGTGCTTTTTCAGAGAGAGGTAATGAGAGAGAGAAAACAATGAATAAGTTTAAGCATTATCTGAAATAGGAAGGTTAAATGAGTGAGTGTTTGAAAGAAAGATAGAGAGACAGTAAGTGACGAACACAGTATCTGAGAGGAGAGAGGTTAAGTGAATGTGAGAGAGGAGCGAGGTTAGAGTGTAAGAGAGGTGGAAGGTGAGGTAAGTGTGAGTGAATGCCTGGAGAGAGAGAGAGAAACGTTCAGTGAGTGTTAGAGAGATGAGAGATGTTGAATGATTGAGTTTCTGAGAGAGAGGAGATGTTAAGTGAGTGAATGTCTGAAAGAGAGGAGAGGAGGTTCACACACCCAGGGGTCACTGAGAATGATCAAAATAAGGAGATCACCCAGAAAACTACCAACAGGAAACTTCAGCTGAATACATCACTCATTCTTAAATGGTCAGTCAGGACTCTGGTGCTGCTCAGCTTCTCTCTGTTCTGTTTATAATGGTTAAAGGCTGATAGGAGTGAGGTGTATTTAAAAGGATAGTGTATGGGAAGCACACATCAACAAAACTGAGAATTCTTGGACACACACTGCAGCTCCTTCTCTATCTGGGAATCAAATTGTTGTCTCATTGTCCCAGCAGTTAACAGGGTCCTTTGAACGTCTCCAGCTGCTACTTTGATGCAGACTTCAACCAATTTATTTTAAGCCAGTTTCTGGTCAATAAACCAGGACTGACACACACACGCATTAAAATGTTTTAGACTTTTTTTCATTTTTAGTCTGGAAACCTAAACCTGCCGTTTCACTCTCAGTCAGGAATAGATCCCAGTTTTACACCAATCTTTGACAGCACGTTTCCAGCATTCACCATTGTTCTTCCTGACTCTAAACACAGTTGTAAAGGAGCTTCTGTTCCGTGTCTAGGAGCTCTGAACCATGGAAAAGAACGACTGGGAAACATTTCTTACACACCTCAGGATTCACCCACACGGGGACTTTGCTGTCAGTGAAAAGTGACGAAAAAGACCAAAGTGCTGTGTGACCCTCTCAGCGTGACCCTGAAGGACTGGGTCAAGAATGAAGTTCTGTTCCTACTGTATGATCCTCCCTCAGATTGCCCTTTCTGAGCTCCAGCCTGGTGACGTTAAACACTCAAATGGAAAAGACAAAAATCTACAACAATGATTCAATCAAATGTCTATTTTCACATTTATTCAGAATATCAAACCTCAACAGAAGAAAAAAGTCAGAGAGAACATGATTCAGACCTGGATATGATTAACAGCATCGATAAGTGGAGAATCCAAACCTTGCAGTCGTTTGTGAACTCGCCGGTGTGTTGGCAGGTGGGAGGACTGAACAAATCCCTTTCCACAGACATTACAGGTGAACGGCCTCTCCCCAGTGTGAACTCTCTGGTGGTTCAGAAGATAAGATAAATGAGAAAATCCCTTCCCACAGACAGAGCAGGTAAATGGCCTCTCCCCACTGTGAATTCTCTGATGTGTCAGCAGGTTGGATGACTGACTGAATCCCTTCCCACACATGGAGCAGGTGAACGGCCTCTCCCCAGTGTGAACTCGCTGGTGATTCAATAGGTTGGATGAACGAGTGAATCCCTTCCCACACACGGAGCAAGTGAATGGCCTCTCCTCACTGTGAACCTGCTGGTGTGTCAGAAGGTTGTATGAACGGGTGAATCCCTTCCCACATTCAGAGCAGGTGAACGGTCGATCCCCTGTGTGGAGTTGCTGGTGTATCAGAAGGTTAGATGAATTAATGAATCCCTTCCCACAGTCTGAGCAGGTGAAGGGCCTCTCCCCAGTGTGAATTCTCTGGTGGTTCAATAGGGCAGATGGGCGGCTGAATGCCTTCCCACACACACAGCAGGTGAATGGCCTCTCCCCAGTGTGAGCATATTGGTGCGTCAGCAGATCTTTTTTATTTTTAAAGCTCTTCTCACAGTGGGAACAATTAAAAAGTTTGTTATCAGAGTGAACAGGTTGATGTGTCTGCAAGTGAGATGACTGAATGAATCCTTTCCCACACACAGAGCAGGTGAACGGTCTCTCCCCAGTGTGAATACGTTGGTGCATCAGCAGATCCTTTTTGCATTTAAAACTCTTCTCACAGTCAGAACATGTAAACATTCTCTCATCAGTGTGAACAAGTTGGTGTGTCACAATGTGGGATGAGCGAGTGAATCCCTTCCCACACACAGGGCAGGTGAACGGCCTCTCCCCAGTGTGAACCCGTCGGTGAGTCAGAAGGTTGTATGAATGGGTGAATCCCTTCCCACAAACAGAGCAGGTGAACGGTCTCTCCCCAGTGTGACTGCGCCGATGAACTTCCAGTTGTGATGGGAAACCGAATCCCTTCCCGCACTCCACACATTTCCACGGTTTCTCCATGGTGCTGGTGTCCTTGTGTTTCTCCAGGTTGGATGATCAGTTCAAGCCTCATCCACACACACAACATACACGTAGTTTCACCCTGCTGTGAACTGTGATGTTTTTTCAGGCTGTGTAACTGGTTAAAGCTCTTTCCACATTCAGTTCACTGGAACACTCTCAATCGGGTGGGTGTTTGTCTCGATGCTTTTCCGGTCATACTGATGTTTAATTTCTTTGACCACAGGCAGAACAGACAAATATTTCTCTTTCTATATTCAAAGACCAATGATATTCAGCTCCAAAGGAACTGAATGACTTTGTCAGATGTGATGTCCGGTTTGAGTTTTCTGTCTGCCAATCTTTCACTTCCAATATCCTGTAAAAACAGTTTAGAAAAGTCATCACTGTCAGAACACGATACAAACTCTGAACAGACAATTCTAGTTTCTCTGGAACATTTTTTCCTTTCTTGTTCCCCCAAATCAGTAAATCCCCATCCCACACACTCTCCCTCCTCCTTGGGCTGAAATCCAAACCCATCTCACCATTTCTTTCCTCCACTCCCAGTTTTCTCCCTCCCTCTCCTCTGTCTGGGTTCAGTTCTCCAGCTCCTGTCTGCAGACTGACAATAAAACCAATGGATCTTATTGGGGGTGTTGGGGCCTCTAGCGGGTGTTTGTGAATCCTCCCCGCCCACCTCCCAGGGTTTCCTTCCTTCCCAGAGATCAGAGTCCTCATTGATTTGAGGCCAAAGTGTAACCTCTTATTTATTGTCCCCCTCCCCCATCCTCTGATGTGAACCATCCTCCAGTGGCTGAGCCAGGATGGGGCCGTTAACCTGGGCCTGTTCCCGGGAGGGAGGGAGGGAGGGAGAAGCCCCGCAGCTGCAAACCAGGGAGCTGACAATGATTCTGAAGGGTTTGCGGATCCACAAATTGTTTCCAAATCCTCCCAGCCACCGCCTAACGCTGACTCCGCTTCTCCGGGACAAACAAGCGCCAAGGACAGCAATGACACTGCGCATGCTCCACATCACAATGCCCGGGGGCTGATTGACGGCAGCTCCGGACCAATAGGAAGAGGGGGCGGGGCTGGAGGACCGAGCGGGAGCGGCTGGTCCTCCAACCAATCGGAGTGAATGAGGGGCGGGACCTGAAGCATGCGCAGTGTGGGTAATGGCGACGGAAGGACGGTTTTGACTCGGAAGCGAGATCAATACGAGGTAGAGGGCGGCGCGCGGGGAATGATAAATGTGGCGGGTGGGTGGAGAGACTTTGTAAACATGTTGTTCAAACCCAAACCCCGGAAATGAACTTCCCGGTCCCTCCCCTTTGTACCAAATGGAGCGGCAGCTTGTAGTGTTCGACCCGGGCTGACTGCCGCCATTGAGGCTGCATGTGGGAGGCCGGCAGGGATTGTGATCGGAGAGTGAAGCCCTGACGTCACAATGGAGTGGGTGAGGGTGTGACGTCACAATGGAATGGGTGAGAGTGTGACATCACAATCGAATGATTGAGAGTGTGACGTCACAATGGAATGGGTGAGGGTGTGACGTCACAATGGAATGGGTGAGAGTGTGACGTCACAATGGAATGGGTGAGGGTGGGACGTCACAATGGAATGGGTGAGGGTGTGACGTCACAATGGAATGGGTGAGAGTGTGACGTCACAATGGAATGCGTGAGGGTTCCAGATGAGCTGAGACTGGGCTGGAGTCGGGCGATGTCACTGACATGTGGCCCGGTGGCACAGTGGTTAGTGCAGCTGCCTAACAGCGCCAGGGACCCGGGTTCAATTCCAGCCTCGGGTCCCTGTCTGTGCAGAGTTTCTACATTCTCCCCGTGTCTGTGTGGGTTTCCTCCGGGTGTTCCGGTTTCCTTCCACAGTCCAAAGGGCCCTGGCAGACATATTTAAAATGTTGGTATCCACGGGTGAGGTGCCGGATGATTGGAGGATAGCTCATGTTGTTCCGTTGTTTAAAAAGGCTCAAAAAGTAATGTGGGAAATTATAGGCCGGTAACTTTGATGTCAGTAGCAGATAAATTATTGGAAGGAGTACGAAGAGATAGGATCTGCAAATAGTTGGATAGACAGGGACTTATTAGGGAGAGTCCAGCTTTGTGCGTGGTCGGTCATGTTTAACCAATCGATTAGAGTTTTTCGAGGAGGTTACCAGGAAAGTGGATGAAGGGAAGGCAGTGGATGTTGTCTACATGGACTTCAGTAACGCCTTTGACAAGGTCCCACATGGGAGGTTAGTTAGGATGGTTCAGTCGCTAGGTATACATGGAGAGGTAGTAAATTGGATTAGACATTGGCTCAATGGACGAAGCCAGAGAGTGGTAGTGGAGGATTGCTTCTCTGATTGGAGGCCTGTGACGAGTGGTGTGCCACATGGATCAGTGCTGGATCCATTGTTGTTTGTCACCGATATCAATGATCTGGATGATAATGTGGTAAATTGGATCAGCAAATTTGTTGTTGATACAAAGATTGGAGGTGTAGTGTTTAGTGAGGAAGGTTTTCAAAGCTTGCAGAGGGATTTGGACCAGCTAGAAAAATGGGCTGAAAAATGGCAGATGGAGTTTAATGCAGACAAGTGTGAGGTATTGCATTTTGGAAGGACAAACCAAGGTAGAACATACAAGGTAAATGGTAGGACACTGAAGAGTGCAGTAGAACAGAGGGATCTGGGAATACAGATACATAATTCCCTAAAAGTGGCGTCACAGGTAGATAGGGTTGTAAAGAATGCTTTTGGTACATTGGCCTTTATAAATTAAAGTATTGAGTAGAAGAGATGGAATGTTATGATGAGGTTGTATAAGACATTGGTGAGGTTGAATTTAGAGTATTGTGTGCAGTTTTGGTCACCTAATTACAGGAAGGATATTAATAAGGTTGAAAGAGTGCAGAGAAGGTTTACAAGGATATTGCCGGGACTTGAGAAACTGAGTTACAGAGAAAGGTTGAATAGGTTAGGACTTTATTCCCTGGAGCGTAGAAGAATGAGGGGAGATTTGATAGAGGTGTATAAAATTATGATGGGTATAGACAGAGTGAATGCAAGCAGGCTTTTTCCACTGAGGCTCGGGGAGAAAAAAACTAGAGGACGTGGGTTAAGGGTGAAGGGGGAAAAGTTTAAAGGGAATATTAGGGGGGACTTCTTCACGCAGAGAGTGATGGGAGTGTGGAATGAGCTGCCAGATGAAGTGGTGAATGCGGGCTCACTTTTAACATTTAAGAAAAACTTGGACAGGTACATGGATGAGAGGGATGTGGAGGGATATGGTCCAGGTGCGGGTCAGTGGGACGAGGCAGAAAAATGGTTTGGCACAGCCAAGAAGGGCCAAAAGGCCTGTTTCTGTGCTGTAATATTCTATGCTTCTATGTGCCGGTTAGAAAGATTGGCCATGATAAATTGCCACTTGCTATCAGGGGGTTAACAGGGAAATATGTGGATAGGGCCTGGATGGGATTGTTGTCGGTGCAGGCTCGATGGGCTGAATGGCCTCCTTCTACACTGTATTTTATGATTCATTATTATTAATTAATTACTATCAATGCTTCTATGAATGAAGGTGGTCTTGATGATGATGTGGACATGTGGCTGGAAGCTCATCTTGGGATGAACTATTTCACCCTGGTTGTGAACAGCCTGGTTCAGCCTCAGACAGTTGCCAGGAGGAGAGATAAAGTTGTTGGCGAGGGAGTGGAGTCTGTAGTGGGGACTGAACACAATGGGTTCAGTCTTCCCAGTATTTATATGAAATAAATTTCTGTTCTTTCAGTACTGGATGTCAGACAAGTCAGGGTGGTGTGTGAGTTGGAGAGGAACTTGGAGCTGATGGTGTTCACAGGGTTTGGAAATTCTGTCAGAGTTCCTGTTGAGTTGTAGATGTATAAAATATCTCTCCTCACCTCCGGCCTCTCCTACTTCTCTCTTTCCACTCAGAGTGTGGAGATGCCGGCGTTGGACTGGGGTAAGCACAGTAAGAAGTCTCACAACACCAGGTTAAAATCCAACAGGTTAATTTGTTAGCATAAGCCACAGGCTTTCGGAGCACTGCCCCTTCATCAGGTGAGTGGGAGTTCTGTTCACAAACAGGGCACAAAGACACAAACTCAATTTACAAGATAATGGTTGGAATGCGAGTCTTTCCAGGTAATCAAGTCTTAAAGGTACAGACAATGTGAGTGGAGAGAGGGTTAAGCACAGGTTAAAGAGATGTGTATTGTCTCCAGTCAGGACAGTTAGTGAGATTTTGCAAGCCCAGGCAAGTGGTGGGGGTTACAGATAGTGTGTCATGTACTCAAGATCCCGGTTGAGGCCGTCCTCATGTGTGATTGACAGATCCATGCTCACTGCTTCTTGCCCTGGATGCAGAGAGCTGAAAATTTCCATGCAGGCTGCCAGACAGATAAATGTCTACATTACTGGAGGAGAAATGTGTGGAATATACAGACCGAATTCACTTCGTTCCCTTCAGTTGCTGCAAGTCCCCAATTTCCCCCAGAATGAGAAAAGAAATGGAAAGGGGGAAACATTGATTTCCTCCCAGATGTTGCCCAGAGGAGGAAGATTCACTCTGAAGCTCATTGGACAACTTCCACATTGTGATGTAACAATGGAGCCCTGCCTGAATCAGCCAATAGGAATCACTGTGCTCCGCGGTGACGTCTCCGGGTTCCAGTGCGCAGGCCCAGGCGGGTGGACCCTGGAGCCCCGCCCCCACCCATTGTTCCCCTCCCCCTGCACCACATCGAGCCAAGGTTTCCAGGCAACCGGCTGACGGCTCCGGCCAGAGCGAGAAGCCGCTCGGTGAGCTCCCCCTCCGCCCGGCCCGGGACTGCGTATGTCCAAGGGAGGGGGAAGCTGCACATGTGCGGGGGAGAATCCACCCTCTGATCTTCATGCTGAGGTGTTGACCAATGGGAAGAGTTGGAGGACCAGAAGGACTCTGGTTTTCCAGCCAATCAGAGCGCGGGCTTTGTGTGAATGAAGATTGATCTTCAGACAGACTCAAACTTCCTCCTGTCTCCGCATCTGAGGTCCCGGCTGACCTGCGGAGGATGCGAGAATGCCAGGCGGTGTACTCCGCCGCGTCCTCTGCCAGGATCAACTGGGCTAAGTGCTCCGGACTCCTTGTCGGTCCTTGGGAGACGGAGCTCAGGCCTTTCACCTGGAGCAGGACCAACCTCCTCTACTTGGGGGCCCATCTCTGTCCAGCCGAGGAATCCTGGCCGGCGAACTGGTGGGAGCTGGAGGCCAAAGTCTCCGCCCGCCTGAGTCGCTGGACAGGACTGCTCCGAGTGCTGTCCTACGGGGCGCGAGCCCGCGTCATAAACCAGCTGGTCGCCTCCATGCTGTGGTACCGGCTGGTCCCTTTGACCCCTCCCCTGGCTTTGTCACCGATATCCAGAGAACCCTCCTGCGGTTCTTCTGGGACAATCGACTGCACTGGGTCCCTGCTGCGGTTCTGCATCTCCCGCTTAAGGAGGGCGGACAAGGTCTGGTGTGCCTCCGCACTCAGATAGCGACCTTCCGTCTCCAGGCCCTGCAGAGGTACCTTTACGTTGAGCCCCCTCCACAGTGGTGTGCCATGGCGACGTATTTCTTCCGCCAGTGGCACGGCCTCAATTATGACGTGCAGCTCCTGCATATCGAACTGGGGCGTGCTTCGACCACCCTGCAGGAGTTGCCCGTCTTTTACCAGGACCTCCTCACTGTCTGGAACATGGTCGCCTCGCGACGCAGCTCCCCCCCGTCAGGAGTAGCGGCTCTCGTGCGAGAGCCGCTGCTCAGGAATCCGCTCCTCCAGCCGTATAACTTCAGGTGGCTGGCGGAGAGGGGGGCCGTGGACGCCGGGGTGACCAGAATCGGGGAAGTGCTTGATGGCGGAGGGGCGGGCTGGATGAGTCCCCGCGTGCTGGCTGAGCGCGCGGGGACGACCGTCTGGCGCGCGGCCAAAGCCATCCTAGACCTTAGGACGGTCGTGCTCGGCCCCGAAACTGCACGCAAACTTGAGGTGGCGCAGGCGTGCGGTGGGATCCCGCCCGAGCGTTCCCCTGTTCGGGCGGAATTCCACATTGGCCCAAAGCCTCAGCCCCCTCCCCTGGGTGAGGTGCCCCACAGCCTGAGCCGCCTCGCGGAAATGTCCTCCGTGCCTTTTTCTACCGCGCGGAGGCGTTTCCTGTGCGGGCTGCTGCTGCACACCTTCCACTACCGCCTCCTCGCCTGTCGCCCGGATACACCTTGGCGGGCCTTGTTGCCGCCGGGCGGCGGAGGTCCCCGCTGGAGGTCCCTCTACGGAAGGATCTCCCCCAATTACGTCGGGGACCTGGGGTGGAGGGTGATGCATGCAGCAGTGCCGCACAACCGTAGGATTCACTGGTTCATGGGCTCCGAAGACTGCCCTTTCTGCGGCCTTGTGGAGTCCGTGGACCATGTCTATGTTGTGTGTCTTAGGCTGCACTCCCTTTATGTTTTCCTGAAGAACCTTTTATTGATGTTTTGTTTACACTTCAGTCCCACGCTCCTGATCTACGGACACCCGGTGCGGAGAGGGGAGGGTCGGGATGGCGACCTCCTCGTGAACCTGCTCCTGGGCCTGGCGAAACGCGCCATTTACCGGTCCAGGCAGCGGGCGATCGAGGGGGCCGTCCATCCTGACTGTCTTCCCCTCTACCGCGGCTACGTTCGCGGCCAGGTGTCCCTGGCGAGGGAGCATGCGGTGTCCACGGGCGAGGTTGACGCTTTCCACGCCCGCTGGGCACCGCAGGGTTTGGGGTGCGTTATTGACCCTGATAATCACATTTTAATTTGATGTTTTTAAGTTTCCTTTGTACTTTGATTTCTGTTCGGGCTGTTCCCCCTCCTTCTGGGGAGCTGCCCCTTTTACTTTGTCCTGATTTAACCTGAGTTTGTTTATTTGGTCCTCCAGCCAATCAGAGCTCCCCATTGTCTGAATGCGGAAGTTGGTTGGCCAATGAGCTTCAGACCAAACCTCCTCCTCTCGGCAACATCTGTGAGGAAATGCAAAGGTGTTCTGTCAGTATATTAAGAGCAGGAGGTATCGCTTCTCAGCCTTTTGGCGAAGATCCAGTGTAGTATTGACATGCTGTGCTTGGTTGAAGTCATTTGGTTACATTTTAGCTTAATTTGAAGCAATTTTTACAAGCGGCATCTCGGAATGCACAATGAATAGTCAGATCCTCGGAGGTACAGAGGATCAGAGGGACCTTGGTGCGTATGTTCATAGATCTCTGAAGACAGTAGGACAGCTACATAAGGTGGTTCAGAAGGCACGTGGCATACGTGCCTTTATTAACCAAGGCATTGACTATAATGCCGCACACACAAGGACGGCCTCAACCGGGATATTGGGTTTATGTCACACTATTTGTAACTCCCACAGTTGCGTGGACCTGCAGAGTTTCACTGGCTGTCTTGTCTGGAGACAATACACATCTTTTTAGCCTGTCTTGATGCTCTCTCCACTCCCATTGTTTTGTTTCTTAAAGACTGGATTAGTTGTAAGTATTCGCATTCCAACCATTATTCATATAAATTTAGTCTGTGTCTTTATATGCCCTGTTTGTGAACAGAATTCCCACTCACCTGAAGAAGGGGCTCAGAGCCTCGAAAGCTTGTGTGGCTTTTGCTACCAAATAAACCTGTTGGACTTTAACCTGGTGTTGTTAAACTTCTTATTGACTATAAGGGCAGGGAGGTTATGATGGAGCTGTATAAAACACTGGATAGGCCACACCTGGAGTACTGTGTGCAGTTCTGGTTGCCACACTATGGGAAGGATGTAATTGCACTGGAGAAGGTGAAGAGGAAATTCCCCAGGGTGTTGTCTGGGCTGGAGTGTTTCAGCTATCAAGAGAAACTGGATAGGCTGGCGTTGTTTTTCTTGGAGCAGAGAAGGGTGAGGGGGACCTGATTGAGGTGTATAAAATTCTGAGGGGCACAGATGGAGGGGGACAGGAAGGAACTTTTCTCTTTAGTAGAGGGGGCAATAACCAAAGGCATGGATTTAAGTTCAGGGGCAGTAGGTTTATAGAAGATGTGAGGAAAAACCTTTTCACTCAGACGGTGGTGGGAATCTGGAACTCACTGCCTGAAACATTTAAGAAGTATTTAGATGAGCTCTTGAAATGCCATAGCATACAAGGTTACGCACCAAGAGTGGAAAATGGGATTAGAATAGAAAGGTGTTTGATGGTCGGCGCAAACACGATAGGCTGAAGGGCCTCTTTCCGTGCTGTCAAACTCTATGGCCACCCTCACAGGCAGCAAGTTCAAGACTATCATCAATCACAACCCCCTGTATCTTCACTAACTGAAACAATCCATTTAAAACATTCTTAGTCGAGGAAAGTCGCCATATTTCTGTTATTCTCCTGCATGGAGATTTCCAGCTCTCTGTGTCCAGGACAGGAAGCCGTGAGCATGGATCTGTCAATCAGCCTCAATCAGCACCTTCAGGAGAATTGGGAGGGTGAATATTAGATACAGCAGAGTGAGAATGGAGGGAGAGTGTGTGGGATGGAGATTTACAGTTTTGGGGAATGAGAGAGGAAAGAATGTTCTATAGAAACTAGAATTGTCTGTTCTGAATTTCTATGCTGTACTGACAATGGTGAATTTTTCAAACTCGTTTACAGGATATCAGAAGGTGAGGATTTACAGACAAAAACTCAAAACAAACATCACGTCAGCATTCAATTTATCGGGACCTGAATATCACTGACCTTTGATTCTAGAAGGTGAAATGTTTCTCTGTTCTTTCTGCTTCAGAAGATTCTCAACATCAGTGTGACTGGAAAAGCACCAAGACACACACACACCCGAGTGAGAGTGTTCCAGTGCACTGAGTGTGGAAAGAGCTTTAACCAGTTACACAGCCTGAAAATACATCACAGCATTCACAGCGGGGAGAGACTGTACCCTTGTTCTGTGTGAGATTTAACTGATTGTTTAACCTGGAGAGTCACAAGGACACTTGAACCATGGAGAAACCGTGGAAATGTGGGGACTGTGGGAAGGGATACAATGCCCCATCAGAGCTGGAAACTCATCGACGCAGTCACACTGGAGAGAGACCATTCACCTGCTCTCAATGTGGGAAGGGATTCACTCGGTCATCCCACCTGCAGAGACACCAGCGTGTTCACACTGGGGAGAGGCCATTCACCTGCTCTCAGTGTGGGAAGGGATTCACTCGGTCCTCCCACCTGCTGAGTCACAAAGTCACTCACACCAATGAGAGACCCTTTAAATGTACTGACTGTGGGAGTGGATTTAAAAGTTCTCGAGAACTGAAGTCTCACCAGCGCATTCACACTGAGGAGAGACCGTTCAGCTGCTCTCACTGCACAAAGTTGTTTAGAACGACATTCCACCTGCGGAAACACCAGCGAGTTCACACTGGGGAGAGGCCGTTCACCTGCTCTGTGTGTGGGAACGGGTTCACTCAGTTATCCATCCTGCTGAGACACAATCTCATTCACACCAGTGAGAGACCCTTTAAATGTTCTGACTGTGGGAGCGGATTCAAAAGCTCAGTGGATCTGGTGTCCCACCAGCGCATTCACACTGAGGAGCGACCGTTCAGCTGCTCTCACTGCACAATGAGATTTAAATGGTCATCTGCACTACGGATACACCAGCGAGTTCACACTGGGGAGCGGCCGTTCGCCTGCTCTGTGTGTGGGAAGGGATTGACTCGGTTATCCAACCTGCAGAAACACCAACAGATTCACAAATGATTATCGAGTTGGTTTCTGCTGTTAATCACATCCAGCACTGAACCACGTTCATTCTGACAGTTGGTGAAGTGGAAGGTTGAAGGGTTTTCTTTCTGCTGGACTGGCTGGTTTCACCCCTCTGCTTCCAATGAGCTGATGCTCTTTGAGCCTGGGAGAGCACATTTCCAATGAAATAAGAACACAGAAAATTACATCACAAGAACAGGCCCTCCAAGCCTGCACTGATCATGCTGCCTGACTTAACTAAAACCCCCTACCCTTCCAGCGACCATATTCCCCTATTCCCATCCTATTCATGTATTTGTCCAGATGCCCCTTAAAAGTCACTACCGTATCCGCTTCCACTACCACCCCCGGCAGCGAGTTCCAGGCACCCACCACCCTCTGTGTACAAAATCTGCCTTATACATCTCCTTTAAACCTTGCCCCTCGCTCCTTAAAGCTGTGACTCTTCCACCCTGGGAAAAAGCGTTTGACTATCCATTCTGTCCATGCCCCTCATAATATTGGAGACTTCTATCAGGTCGCTCCTCAACCTCTCTTGTTCCAGTGAGAACAAACCAAGTTTCTCCAACCTCTCATCATAGCTAAACAAACAAATAAACAAAATGATCCACAAAATCTGACGAAAGACATTTATTTTATCCTGGATAGTAAATAGTGTTTTTCCTCCACTGCAAGTAGATCTAAAATAAATACAGAAAGAACTGGAAAAACACAGGTCTGGCAGGCATCTGTGGGGAGGGAAACTGAGTTAATGTTTCACGTCCAATGTAACTCTACTTCAGAACTAGAGGGAGAAATGTGATGGGTTTGATACTGATGAGAAAGGGGGAGGGTCAGGTCGAACAAAAGGGAAAGTCGGGGATTGGTTAGAGGGCGACGAGATTAAATGTCAAAAATGTCCTGGAACAAAAGGCAAAGGGAGAGGTAATGGTTGTCGTGAAGAAAGAAAGCAGTTTTGTCACTAGATTAATTGTATCCTCAATTACTTGCCCCATTTTCTGTCATTATCAGGAATACAATAGAATAATTTCACACCATCCCTTTATCTGATTCTATACAATCCCTGTACAAATGTTGAGGCTAATCAGAGCTGGAAGGTCTCTCTCGCCAGTACATTTATCTTCACTGCACATTCTTTACATACACAGCAATTAAGCTTTTACATTTGACTGCAAATAAAACTCAATCTTTCATTATAACTACTGATTCATTATTGATTCATTAACTTTAACTCAATTATGGCTCACTACTTATTCACCCATCTGTTACTGACTGGTAGCTAATTGTTAGAGTAATCTTTAATTAATACATTTGGTTAATACAAGATACAATGGTTCAAAAATATACTTTGTGAAAGACACAAAGCTTTCTTACTAATCTTGATCAGGTTGAACAATCAGCCTCATTATTGAGCCAGACTTTAGCAGAATATAGTGTCCTCTAACTTATCAAAATGATTGAAGAATTCCTTAATTCCTTGCTCAGCAGTGTCTGGAGGCTTTTAGCTTTATGATATAAAGATCTCATCACATGTTAGAGTTTAACATGGCTTCCTTGACCTAGTTATATTTAACTGTTAATACAGATGAAAGTGATCATTTTCATTTCTGAGGCACCCCGACAGTTTCCCACATCACAACAGTGACTACACTTCAAAATAACTTGACCGTAAAACACTTTCCAAGATCTTGTGGTCATGCAAGAAGCGGCAGAAATGTAATTTCCTTTTTAGAAATAGTCCCCAACTTGGATACATCACACTCAGTCCGCTCATGGAGATCATTAATAAAGACTGAGTCTCAATTTTGAGTGACAACTGTCACTCCATTTCCAAATCCTCTGTGAAAATCCAAACACAATATGTTGTGAAATTATTTGTTTCAAAACAGAATGAGTTGTTGTGATTTGGAATTCACTGCCTGAAAATTGTGCAGGAAGCAAATTAAACTGGATCTTTCAAAAGGGAATTGGACAGATTCGAAATGAAATATGGGATTCATGGAAGAGCTTGTTCAAAGGGATATCATGGGTACAATGGCTGGAATGGCCTCCTTCTCTGCTCTCAGATTCATTTTCATTTGATGAAAGTGGTAAATATCTGGAACCCACTTCCGGCAAGGGGGAGAAGCAGAGATGATGGAATCTTTCCAAAAGGAAATTATATGGGCAATTGAGGGAAATAAACCTACAGGGGTACGGGGATAGAACGGGGCAATGGTTTGATTCACAGGGAACCAGCATGGACTTAATGAGCCAGATGGCCGCATTCGCGACCCTAATTCTTGACTGATCTAAAGAGAGTATAACCTGATGCAAAACCATAAAGCAAATGAAGACAACAGCAAAGGCTGATGGTTAGAAGAGCTAACTCTGTATCAGGCTGAGTACTGTGGGAGGATCAGGCTGAAGGAGTTCTGCACTGAGGAATGGGCACAGGAGCTCATTGATTGGGGGCAGTCGCTCTGCCTCGAACTGACATTGAGTGAACATAGACCCCTGTGTGTTGTGCTCCTGAGAGAAATGCCACCCCCTGAGAGAGGCATGACTCCCTCAGCCTTTGTGACTAAAAGACAGTGATCCATATGACCATAAGATATCAGAGCAGAATTAGGCCATTTGGCCCATCGAGTCTGCTTTGCCATTCAATCATGGCTGATATGATTCTCATCCCCATTCTCCTGCCTTCTCCCCGTAACCTTTGATCCCCTTATTGATCAAGAACCTATCCATCTCTGTCTTAAAGACACTTAATGACCTGGCCTCCACAGCCCTCTGTGCAATGAGTTTCACTTTCGCCACCCTCCTCTCAAGAAATTCCACCTCATCTCAGTTTTAAAGGAGCGTCCCTTCACTCTGAGGTTGTGACCTCGAGTTCTAGTCTGTCCCACTAGTGGAAACATCCTCTCCACGTCCATTCTATCTCGGTCTCTCAGTATTCTGTAAGTTTCAATTAGATCCCCTCTCATCCTTCTGAACTCCATTGACTATAGACCCAGACTCCTCAACTGCTCCTCATATGACAAACCCTTCATTCCTGGGATCATTCCTGTGAACCTCCTTGGACCCCCTCCAAGGCCAGCACACCCTTCCTTAGGTATGGGGCCCAAAACTGCTCACAATATTCCAAATGGGGTCTGACCAGAGCCTGATACCGCCTCAGCAGTACATCACTGCTCTTGTATTCTAGCCCTCTAGAAGTGAATGCTAGCATTGAATTTGCCTTCGTAACTGCCAACTGAACCTGCATGTTAACCTTAAGAGAGTCCAGAACCAGGGCTCCCAAGTCCCTTTGTGCTTGAGATTTCCGAAGCCTTTCACCATTTGGAAAATAGTCTACGTCTTTATTCTTCCGACCAAAGTGCATAACCTCACACTTCCCCACGTTATATTCCATCTGGCACTTCTTTGCCCATTTGCCCAGCCTGTCCAAGTCATTCTGCAGCCTCCCGACTTCCTCAACACTACCCGTCCCTCTACATATCTTTGTATCATCCGCAAATTTAGAAAGGGTCAAGACCTTCAAGTTTTTAGGTGTCCAGATCACCAACAATCTGTCCTGGTCCCCCCATGCTGACACTATAGTTAAGAAAGCCCACAAATGCCTCTACTTTCTCAGAAGATTGAGGAAATTTGGCACGTCAGCTATGACTCTCACCAATTTTTACAGATGCACCACAGAAAGCATTCTTTCTGGTTGTATCACTTCTTGATATGGCTCCTGCTCTGCCCAAGGTCACAAGGAACTACAAAAGGTCGTAGTGTAGCCCAATCCATCATGCAAACTAAGCTGCCATCCATTGACTGTCTACATTTCCCGCTGCCTCGGCAAAGCAGCCAGCATAATTCAGGACCCCACGCACCCCGGATATTCTCTCTTCCACCTTCTTCCATTGGGAAAATGATGCAAAAGCCTGAGGTCACGTACCAACTGACTCAAGAACAGCTTCTTCCCTGCTGCCATCAGACTTTTGAATGGACTTATCTTGCATTAAGTTGCTCTTTCTCTATACCCTAGCTATGACTGTAACACTACATTCTGCACTCTCTCATTTCTTTCTCTATGTACGGTATGCTTTGTGTGTATAGCGCGCAAGAAACAGTACTTTTCACTGTATGCTAATACATGTGACAATAATAAATCAAATCAAAACAAAATCAAATCAAATTAAATTTAGCAATTATGCCCTCATTCCATCTTCCAGATCATTAATCTGTAACAGCGCATGTTCTGTGAATATGTGACTGAAAGCACATCTCAGCCAGTGAGACCCCGAGCAGAAGAAGATAAAGGAGATTTGCAAGTGTTGACCTGCAGGAACAACCAAAGCACAAAGAAAGGTCCCCAAGTCAGGAACTCAGAAATATTGGAACAAAAGCCTATCGGCAGGGAGCCTGATCAATTTGCCTTTTTGGTTTGATTTGATTTACTATTGTCACATGTATTAACATACAGTGAAAAGTTTTGTTTCTTGTGCGCTAAACAGACAAAACATACCATTCATAGAGAAGGAAATGAGAGAGTGCAGAATGTAGTGTTACAGTCACAGCTTGGGTGCAGAGAAAGATCAACTTAATGCAAGGGAAGTCCATTCAAAAGTCTGACAGCAGCAGGGAAAACTCTGTTCTGTTGGTACGTGACCTCAGACTTTTGTATCTTTTTCCCAACGGAAGAAAGGGGAAGAGAGAATGTCCAGGGTGCGTGGGGTGCTTAATTATGCTGGCTGCTTTGCCGAGGCAGCGGGAAGTGTAGACAGAGTCAATGGATGGGAGGCTGGTTTGCGTGATGTATTGGGCTACATTCACTACCTTTGGTAGTTCCTTGCGGTCTTGGGCAGAGCAGGAGCCGTACCAAGCTGTGATATGGTGCATCTGTAAAAGTTGGTGAGAGTCGTAGCTGACATGCCAAATTTCCTTAGTCTTCTGACAAAGTAGACGAGTTCCTTGCACTGGGTAGTATTTGAGTCCAAGCTGTGAGTTTTGTGTTTTTTAATCAGTATTTTAGCAAGTGCTGAGTAAAAAGGCAGTTTCAATGGTTTTTGAATGTTCGAAGACAATCGGCTTCCAGAAAGTTAAGAAAGGAATAGTTCATTGGTGAACCCGTCAGCATGCAGGTCAGCGGGAGCACCCCCGCACATGCGCAGCTTCCCCTCTCCCTTGGACGTGCGCAGTCCCGGGCCGGGGGGAGGGGGCGATCACCGAGCGGCTTCTCGCTCTGTCCGGAGCCGCCAGCCGGTTGCTTGGAAACCTTGGCTCGAGGAGGTGCAGGGGGAGGGGAACAATGGGTGGGGGCGGGGCTCCCGGGTCCGCCCGGCGGAGATCCCACCCCCTGACCTTGATGCTGAGGGGCTGACCAATGGGAAGAGTTGGAGGACCGGAAGGACACTGGTCCTCCAGCTGATCAGAGCGCTGGCTTTGTGTGAATGAAGATTGATCTTCAGACAGACTGAAACTTCCTCCTGTCGCTAATATCTGTGAGTAAAACACTTTCTTTTCTCCCCCTTTCCATTTCTTTTCTCATTCTGGGGGAAATTGGGGACTTGCAGCAACTGAAGGGAAAGGAAGTGAATCCAGGGAGGCTGCAGACTCTGGAAAGGTTACAGATGAAGACCGGATTCAGGAACAGGACTAGGCCCAGGTATATTTTTGTTTCTCTCTCAAAGACATTGACATCTTTTAGTTCCCTCAGTTTATCTGGCTAATAGGGTAACCTCTTACCCAATGTTCACAATTCAGTTTTCCCAGAAAAGGGCTAACATTTAAATGAACTGTAAATTTGTATGGGAGAGAGATATGTTATTTATGATCCCATATTTTTTGTCTTGAAATATACAGCAGTGTGGCTGCTTTATCAATTTCCAGTGATGCAGAGATTACAACATAGAAGGAAATGCATTTGGCAACTTAAATCCATGCTGACTCTCCGTGGTAGCCATGATGTGGAGATGCCGGCATTGGACTGGGTTGGGCATAGTAAGGAGTCTCACAACACCAGGTTAAAGTCCATCAGGTGAGTGACCTGAGGAAGGATTGCCGTGGTTCCCCGTGGACGGCAAGAAGAGTTCATCAATCAGAATAGAGTCTGAGTCTTGATCTTCCAGGCAGCAAGGCTTTATTAGCTAATACATTTCAATAAAGCCGGGATTTCCAGATGAATCCAAAAAACCAGTGTTCTCACAGTCTTTTTTATCCACATTTAGCTTCATATTTCATCATTCTTATCTTACAGTCAAGGTTTTTTTGTTGCAGACCCCAAGGCCACTTTTCGTTAGCCACCATGGTTTACTCGACCTACGTTATCTGCCTTCTTTCTGATTGGTCACTAATGAATGTGCTATGATATCACTGTGGTTACATCCTGCCTTCTTATCTGAAGTTTATTGTCTAATCAGCCAAGGTTGTTGTTTGTTCAACCATTGTAGGGCATCCTGCTATGCCAAGTCTTTTTTCCCGTTGTCTGACTTTCTCACGTTTATTTAAGAAATTACTTTCAGCTTCTGTGTGTTTGCTTGACTTCTTTCAGCCTTTATGTTCATTTATGTGAGTATCCATGTGTACTGACCTGGTAAGGTATTGTGCACTTAAAAGGGTACAGGTGTATGCTTAATAAGATATGTGATATATGAGAGCTTCTCAAGTAGTGATTATCTCTTCTATGTTAATTATTATCTCCTACTTGTCCTAATAATTATTCCTTCCAATATATGTTGTCTTAATGATTATTCCTTACATATCCCCTCTTTGAGACATCATTGTCTCACTAAACTATTTCTTGATATATTTTCCCAATATATGTCATAGTTATGTTTGGTTTCACGAAATGTGGAGGAGCTTAAGTGTAGGATCAATATCCCTTTTTGTTTATTAATAGCCTAATTGCGAACTGCTCCTCCAGATTTCCTTTACCTGATAGTTCATTAAAATACATTTTTGCATTAATACATTTCATACACTTTGGACAAACACATCTCTCCCTCCTTGATTTTGCTTGATCATTTAAGTATTTCCCTCTATGCGTATGGTATCTAGGGTCATATTATCTCCTCTTATTTTCAAACTATTGATAATGGTACATGCTGTCCATTGCCCTGTTAATTACACATCGACATAAGCATCCTGCGAATGCTATCCCTACTATTATAAGCAACAGTAACATAAATGATTTAAAAATCCAATCAAACATCCCATTTCCCACCCATCCTAACCATCCAGGTGGGTTATAATCATGGAATTCGTGACCTATCTTTTGGAGTTGGTCAGCTTGTGCCTTGATATGCTTTGCAAGGTTAGTTATATTCTCAGATTTATCTGGTATGTAAATACAGCATTCTTGTTAAAGTATGGCACATGTTCCTCCCTGCGAGGCCAATAGATAGTCCAAAGCCAGTCTATTTTGCAGGGCTACTGTGCGGACTGCCATCAGTTCTGCTGATACTTCTGTCAAGGCTTGCCCTGTTTATCGAGCTTCAGCTGCAGTGATATTAGCCAGTTGTTCCAGGGCTGTGGCCATCAGAATTAACTCGTTTGCCGTTCTTCCTGTCCCATGTAATGGAAAGGCCATCATAAAGAACCAGTCAGTCTTACTGATTGTTCGTTTTGCTCGCGAAGGGTAGCTTCGTAGGGAAGGCATGTGGTGCATATAGGGCACTACATATCCCAGATAACAGGAGCCTGTCCAGTTCACAGGAAGCCAGGGATATGCCTTTGTACCGCATATAAAGTAAGTTCCATTGTAGGCCGTAAAGTTATCAGCCAATGTCACCCAAGGTTGTACAGCTTTTCCTTCCCACATGTTGCTTGATGTGATGTTGCATATTTCAGTCCAGTCTATTTTGAACATACCAGCTGTACTTAAATCTTTCACAGGTGGTTGCCATTCTACAGTTTGCTGACATTTACTTTCTCCAACTCTTGCTCCATCCACATTTTTCTTTAAACAGAAGGATCCTGGTCCATTTGATTTTAGGACCGTCGGTACAGGTGGGAACTGGGAATGGTCGTAGGTTGGTTGGTACCATGTAGCAAACCTGGTCATTCTATACCCAGCTGACTCCCACATTGTCATGTTTCCTCCTTCCCCTGTCTTATTTTGTCTCAATATCCATTCTATAGTTTCTGAAATCTGAAAAGGGAGAGACTGGAGTGGTAGGCCTTCTTGGGAATGGCTTGGGACATGAGTGCAGACCCAACATTTGCTTATGTTCAATCTTTCTGCATACATATATGACATATATAGGTAAGTATTTATATGCGATCTGTCTTCTTCCTGTTCATTTTTACTCTTGCCACCCCTCATACTAAGTACTAGTATTATCCCCATCCATCCTACCCTTACTTTTCCCATGCTATCACAAGGAGGGAGAGTACAATTTATCACAGTTTACACAATTCTTTTCCCGCGCTTAGTCGCCGCTACTACTATTTAGTTTATACAGTCTTTCAGCTTCAATTTCAGTGATTTCTCTTGTTTTGTCAGTTCAGTTGATAGCTCAGTTTCCTGGGTCGAATTCGATGAACCATGAACTTGAGCAGTAGAGTTTGTGTCAACAGTCCTTGTTCCTGAGGAAGGAAAATACTGATCACTGGTATACAAATCAAATTTCCATCTTCTTTTAACGCATTGAAACAGATCTTCCCCTCTTTTGCAGTCTTTAGTGCTACATTGCAAAACAAGGAGCGTCAGTCTCAATCAAAGTTATCATGAGTCTATTCGGTGGGGGTAATTCAACTTGACCCCATTCCTGGACTTCTTGTTCGGGGATTTGTTCATTCTCTATTCGCACTACCATTTGTCGCATCATTAGTCTGGTAATAAAAGATCTCAAAGCAGGCAGTAAACAACAAAAGATTAGTCCAATTATGATTATTACTACTACCATTATAACCCTTGCCTTTGCAAACCATGCTCCCCATTGTCCGAATACATTATCAAGCCAATTCCAAATATTATGGCCAAATCCAGCATTGTCATGCATTTTTTTCCTTAGATTTTGTAATTTGGTCATAGCTTTAGTGCTCACTGTCTGGTTTTGGGATTTTCAATACTGCTTCTATCTGCTGGTGAGCTATTCTTTTTTGTCCAACAGTTATTTCCCTTCCAAGGTATTCTACTTTTCTTTGACAGAACTGTAATTTCTTTCTTGACACTTTATGTCCTCCTTTCGCCAGTTTTTCCAGCAGTTTTAAACTTTCTTCCCTACATTGTTCCTTTGTTTCTGTACACAACAACAAGTCATCCACATATTGTATCAGTGTTCCTTCTAGTTGTATCCCTGCCAAATCTGCTCTCAACACTTGGTTGAATACATGTGGGGAGTGTTTGAATCCTTGTGGCATTCTATTGTACTTTCCCTCGTACTTGAAAGCAAATAAGTACTGACTCGCTTCACTGAAAAACGCTGAGCATAAGTCTATTACTGTAAACCATCTGTTTTCAGACGGTATGTTAGTCAATAAGGTGTAGGGGTTAGGGACTTCTACTGGCATATTTTCAACTACTTCATTAACTGCTCTCAGGTCGTGTACTAACCTCCACTTTTCCCCATCTGCCTTTTTAACTGGTAATAAGGGTGTGTTTCATTTACTTCAGGTTTCTTTTAATATTTCTGCGTCTACTAATCCTCTGATTGTTTCTCTTATGCCTTTTACTGCTTCTGCCTTGATTGGATATTGTGGTTTATAAGGTCCTTGACATCCTGGCTTCAATTTTACTTCAACTGGGGTAGCTGTTTTAACTTTGCCTACATCTGTGTCGTTCTTTGACCACAATTCCTCAGGGAGAGAATCTAAATCTTTTTCTAACTTTGCTCTTCATTCTTGCTCTACTTCTTTATCTTTTAACTCTATTTTTACCTCTTTTGGTCTTCCAGTCATCCTTGCATTAACAGATATTTTCATCATTTGTCCGTCAGTCGACATCCAAATATTCTCATTGTTTGCTTTAATAAATTCCAGTTCCTGTGCCCTAAACGTCATAAGTCCCAAATCCTTTGGTCTGTAATCAGGATTCACCTTTAGCGTAACATGTGGTTCTGTCTCAGGCACTGAGAACCATTTTCTGACCCATTCATTCTTTCTAATTGTGAGGGCTGCTCCCTCTGGTCTGATTAAAATGCTGTCTGAATTTATTTCCTGTTCTTGTCCTGCCTCTTTATTCCACTTCTCCTGTATCTCTGACTGTTGTATTTTATCAAAAATCATTGTGCTATGTAGTTCAGTTTTTGGCCATTCGGCGTCTGGAATCTGTGCCTCTACAAATGTCCCCCAAATTTCCCATACCTGCTTTTTAATTTGTTCTTCTATGTCCCCTAGCCAATATACATTGGCCCACTCTTCTCCCCTTACCCTAATTACGTACATGCCCGTCAGATTAGTTCCTTGAGTTGTACACTCTAATTTTAACCCTAACCCTAAGATTGCATCCCGGCCTAACAAATTCAGTGGTGTTTTATTGCATACTAACACAGGCACATGAGTGGTTTTGTTTCCAACGGTGATAGGCACCGGCATCGTCATTTGAGTCAATACTGCTTTCCCCGAGAACCCCATAGTTTTTACAAACTGACCTGACAATGGTAGGTGTCCTGCATATTTTTCTTGTATGCACGTACAAGTAGCTCCTGTATCTATCATCATGGGGATCTCAACCCCCCCTATTCTAACATTGATTACAGGTTCTTGATTTGCTGTGTCCGTTATTTGTACATACTGGCCTACCATTTCGGGGTTCTCTGGGCCTCCCTATAGGAAACTCTGGTGATTTACTGGCCCCTGACTCATTGGGCAGTCACTGGTTGGCACTTGCATCATTTGCTGACTCATTTGTTGTTGACCTCCTTGTCTATAGCAGTTTTGGGGACAATTCCTTTTTATGTGTCCTGTTTCCCCACATCCCCAGCATACCCCTGGAGGGCCAGGTGGTCCTCCCTGCCTGGGGCCTTGATTATATCCTTGGTTTTGTCCCCTCTGGTTCTGATAGGGTGCTTTTCCCTGTCCCTGTCCTTTTCCTCCTGCACTTCCCTTGCTATATTTACATTTTTCATCCCATTCTTCCTTACCCTCCTCCTCTTCACACCTTGCCTCACTGTCCACTGCCTCCTCACCTTTTTTACTCTGTTCTTCCTCCATTTTTCTATTTGCCCATTTTAACACCCTTACCCGAACCAACTCTTCCTCTAACTCTTGCCTCATACGGCGTATGTTATCCAGTTCTCCTTCCACTTTAGCACCTTCTTCTTCCCTTTTTACCTTTCTTTCCACCTCCTGCTTTGCCCATTGTTCGCGGGTCATGTCCCTTTCTTCATATTCCCCCTCAAAATTCACTGTCCCCTTTATTACTGGATACAGCCCAGCAAAATCTTGGTTTTCCTTATAAGGGGGCGGGGCTATATGTGGGTCTTTTAATTTTTCCTTTTCCTGAATCTGAACTGGCATTTGCATTTTCCATATGCGCTTTTTCTCTTTTCCTTCCTTTTCAAATAATGTTAGTATCTCCAATTCTTTTCTTCTTTTCTGATTTCTCTTTTGTGATTTACCCCTTAGTTTATAGTTCTTTACCAGTCCTTTCTGATCCTCACATCTTTCTGTACACCAGGTGCCTCCCTCTGGCCACTGTGTGTTTAATTTACTTGTTCTTTTGGTCCATTTTTGGGAGATATGGGCTATGTCTCCTTTCAGGGCTGGGTACTTTTCTCCCAGAATTTCCACCGGTGTCTTAATTTGATATGGCATGTTCTGTTTCTTTGCACTGCCTTGCGGCTTAATATTTTCTGATATGTTGGTATTTGGCACTATTGTTATTTTTATGCGATATACTGTTTTCCCTTTTTCTGTCCTTGGACTATCTTCCCACTGCACTTCCCTGACTGACACCTGTATTTCCAACCGAGGTCTCAGTATTTGCTTCCCTGTTCTTCCCTCTCCTGGTGATAATCCTTTTTCTTCTGCTAGTGGATAATATGCCTCCACTTGCTCACTGATTTCCAACAGAGCCTTACTTGGTCTGATTTCTTCTATTAATTCTGTCAATGTTTCTTCTACTGCTTCACTCGTCCAATTTTTGTATATTATTTTGTCCCAATTTACGTATGGCCACTCCTTATTCACTTCCTCCAAATTAACTACTTCAGTTATTCTTCTTAGCAGGGCATTTCTCTCACCCTCATACCACTCCCTAAAACCTCCTCCAACTATTTTTACTAGATCTTCTCTAAAAAAATGTGTGTTAACACCACTACTTAAGAAATCTATTACTGCAATATTCCTACGTGATTCATCACTGTCGTGATCCTGCTTTACACTCCACATTTACCAACAGCTGCTTACACCGCTATTCCAGATCAACCTTTTCAGGCTTCTCCTTGTAGCCACTTTACTTTATTTCATTTCTTCTTCCGGCGATCAACGTAGGTCCTTAATTACTATATCAGGTAGGAGACCAATCTCTCCTAGATCTCTCCTTCCTCTCGGCTGACGTCTCTCTCTCCGAGGTCCTGGGTAGGTTTGGACTGGCAGGCTTGCCTACACTTACTCTCCTTGGGCAAGTCGTAACCTGGAAGCCCGCTCCAAACCGCTCGACTAACCTAATTGCATCAATTAGCGTTCGGTTTTTGTAACGTCTCACTTTTTACCCATTCGTGGACAATACAGTACATAAAACTAAAGCGTGCTTTTTACATGCAAAATTTACCCTTCCGATCAGACTCAGTCTCTCAATATTTTACACAATTTTAACTTTACCAATGCAGGTTATCTTTTGGGCAGGTGAGATCCAGGACCAGTGGAGAACCGGGTGCGCCAGGCCTCGAAAACCCCTTTCTGACAACAAGGATTTACATGCATGCAAGTCTGCTTACCTTGTTGACAGAAGGCCGGCTGGGGACTTCTCGGTTCCGGTCGGACCACCGTCTCCCTCGATCCCTCCAGGGTTGAGTCACCGGACGACCTCAACTCTGCCCTGCTCGCAAGCGCCAGATTTGCCGTGGTTCCCCGTGGACGGCAAGAAGAGTTCATCAATCAGAATAGAGAGTCTGAGTCTTGATCTTCCAGGCAGCAAAGCTTTATTAGCTAATACATTTCAATAAAGCCGGGAGTTCCAGATGAATCCAAAAAACCAGTGTTCTCACAGTCTTTTTTATCCACACTTAGCTTCATATTTCATCATTCTTATCTTACAGTCAAGGTTTTTTTGTTGCAGACCCCAAGGCCACTTTTCGTTAGCCACCATGGTTTACTAGACCTACGTTATCTGCCTTCTTTCTGATTGGTCATTAATGAATGTGCTATGATATCACTGTGGTTACATCTTGCCTTCTTATCTGAAGTTTATTGTCTAATCAGCCAAGGTTGTTGTTTGTTCAACCATTGCCAAGTCTTTTTTCCCGTTGTCTGACTTTCTCACGTTTATTTAAGAAATTACTTTCAGCTTCTGTGTGTTTGCTTGACTTCTTTCAGTCTTTATGTTCATTTATGTGAGTATCCATGTGTACTGACCTGGTAAGATATTGTGCACTTAAAAGGGTACAAGTATATGCTTAATAAGATATGTGATATATGAGAGCTTCTCAAGTAGTGATTATCTCTTCTATGTTAATTATTATCTCCTACTTGTCCTAATAATTATTCCTTCCAATATATGTTGTCTTAATGATTATTCCTTACAGGATCAGTGCTCCAAAAGCTCGTGATTCCAAATAAACCTGTTGGACTTTAACCTAGTGTTGTGAGGCTTACTGAACTCTCTGTGGAGCAATTTGGTCAGTTCCATTCCCTTGAGTTCCACGTCACATTGGAATGGATGAGAGTTCCAGATGAAGTGAGACTGGGGTGGAGTCGGGCGATATCACTGAGATGGGAATAGGCGGTTTTGATGATGATGTGGATATGTGGTTGGAAGCACATCTTGGGGTGAAATATTTCAACATGGTTGTGAACAGTTTGGTTCAGCCTCAGACAGTTACCAGGAAGATAGAGTTGCTGGTGAGGGAGTGGAGTTTGTAGTGGGGACTGAAGACAATGGGTTCAGTCTTCCCGGTGTTTATATGAACGAAGTTTCAGTTCTTTTAGTACTGGATATCAGACAAGTCAGGATTGTGTGTGAGTTGGAGGGGGGGAGGGATCTTGGAGGTGATGGCGTTCACATCTACCTGCTACCTTGGTCCTTCTAGGTGGTGGAGGTTGAGGATTTGGGAGATTCTGTCAAAGTTCTCATTAAGTTCTAGATGTATAAAATCCCCCTCCTTCACCCCGGCCCCTTCTACTTCTCTCTGTCTCCACTCTAGACCAGGTGTCATATTTCCTTTCTTGACAGACATCAGCATAACACTTGGGTTTTTATGATAATCCAGCAGCTTTCCTCCATGTCTGTGTGGGTTTCCGTTGTGGGAGAAAACCAGGTGCTCTGGTTTTCTCCCACAACGGATGAATGAACACCGCTCGACAATCACCAGGCAAGACTGTTCTCTTCCTGTGGGGGAGCACTTCAGCAGTCACGGGCATTCAGCCTTGGATCTTCAGGTAAGCGTTCTCCAAGGCGGCCTTCACGACACACGACAGCGCAGAGTCGCTGAGCAGAAACTGATAGCCAAGTTCCGCACACATGAGGACGCCCTAAACCGGGATGTTGGATTTATGTCACATTATCAGTAACCCCCACAGCTTGCCTCCTGGACTTGCAGATTTTCACTAGCTGTTCTGTCTGGAGACAATACACATCTGTTTAACCTGTGTTTAATGCTCCCTCCACCCACATTGTCTGTACATTTAAGACCTGGCTGGCTGTAGAGATTTGCATTCTAATCAGTATTCTGTAATTTGATTTCTGTGTCTGTTTGCACTGTTTGATAACAGATATCCACTCCATCTGACGAAGGAGCTGTGCTCCGAAAGCTTATGGTATTTGCTACCAAATAAACCTGTTGGACTTTAACCTGGTGTTGTGAGACTTCTTACTGTTTCTCCCACAGTCCAGAGATGTGCAGATTAAGTGGGTTGGCCATTTCCCCTTAGTGTCCCAAGACATGTAGGTTAGATGGATTAGCCATGGTAAATGTGTGAGGGTATGGGGATAGGGTGGGAGAGAGGCTCTGGGTAAGATACTATGTGAGAGAATTGGTGCGACTCATGGGTTGAATGTCCTCCTTCTGCACTGTAGGGACTCTATGATAATGTGGGAAAATGTGAAACTGTTCATTTTGGAAGGGAGATCAGGGGAGTATTATTTAAATGGGGAAAAAACTGTAAAGCTGCAACACAACAGGACTTGGGGGACTTCTGCACAAAACACAGAAACCCAGCACACAGGTGCAGTTGGTAATCAGGAAGCCTAATAGAATGTTGGCCCTTATTTCAAGTAAAGTAAAGTTTATTTATTTGTCACAAGTAGGCTTACATTAACAATGCAATGATGTTACTGTGAAAATCCACTAGTCGCCACACTCCGGCGCCTGTTCAGGTACACTGAGGGAGAATTTAGCATGACCAGTTCACCTAACCTGCACATCTTTGGACTGTGGGAGGAAACCGGAGCACCCGGAGGAAACCCACGCAGAACCGGGGAGAATGTGCAAACTCCACACAGACAGTGACCCAAGCCAGGAATTGAACCCGAGTCTCTGGCGCTGTGAAGCAGCAGTGCTAACTGCAGTGCCACTGTGGTTGGAGTATATGAGTCGGGAAGTCTTGCTGCAACTGTACAAGGTACTGGCGAGACCATATCTGGAGGACTGTGAGCAGTTTTGGTCTCCTTATTTCAGGAAAAATATTATTTCATTGGAGGCAGTTCACAGTAGATTCACTTGGATTATCCCCGTTATGGAGGGATTGTTTTTTGAGGAAAGGTTAAACAGGTTGGGCCTCTCCTCATTGGAATTTAGAAGAATGAGGGGTGATCTCATTGAAGCATATTGGATTCTTAAGGGACTTGAGAGGGTAAATGCTGAGTGGATGTTTCCTCTCATGGGAGAGTCTGGGACCAGAGGGCACAGTCTCAGAATAAAAGGTGCCAATTTAAGACTGAGATCAGGAGCAATTTCTTCTCCCAGAGGGTTGAGAGTCTTTGCAACTCCTTGCCACAGAGAGCTGTGGGGGCAAAGCCCTTGTGTATATTTTTGAACAGTAAGGAAATCATGGGTTACGGGAAAAGGGCAAGAAAGTGGACATGAGGAATGTCAGATCAGCCATGATCCTATTGAATGGGTGACATTCAATCCCTTCCCTGCAGGACATCAGTGAATCACTTGGATTTTTATGACACTCCAGAATTTTCATGGTCACTTTTTCCTGGTGTCGGCCCCAGAAATGACCAGATTCATTCAGCTCAATTTCACAACCTGCCTTTGTGTTTTTGTGGGTTCTCTCTCACTTTTTGTTTCTTTTAAATTCAGTGTCACAGAGTTTTAGAAGAGGAGGATTTGCAGTCAGGAATCTTCGAACAAACATCACATCAGGATCTGACGGAGCTGCCCAGTTAACGGTAACTTGATTATCATTCGGATTTTAAACATTGAAGGAAAAAGCATTGTTCACAGTAAATGAAACTGTTCTCTGTGTGGACGAGGCTTCAGTTGATCATCTGGCCTCAGGAGCTACAAATATAAACATCCTGGGGAGGAACCATGGAAGAGTGAGGATAGTGATCAGGGATTCAGTTACCCGTCTGAGCTGGAAGCTCATCGGGCACCGGGGAGAGGCCGTTCACCGGCTCTGTGTATTGGACTGATTTCACTCCATCATCCAACCTGTTGGCTCACTGACATAGTCACGCTGGGGGGAGATTGTTCAAATGCTCCAGAGATGGAAAGGGATTCATTCAGTCATCCCACCATATGACACACAAACGTGTTCACACTTGAGTGATTTTGTTAATTACCCAGACTACGAGAAGAGCTGTAAAAGTTCGAGGGAAGTGATATCCTCTCAATGTGTCCACACTGACGAGAGACTGTTCAGGTGCTCTCACTTTGGGATTGAGTTCAGGCGATTATCTCACCTCACAGTACACCAGCAAATTCACACTGGGGAGAGGTTATTCCTCTGCTCTGATTCAGTTGAAAAAAATTACAAGTAAATCACTATTTGCTATAGACCAAAGAAAGATACTTTATTGGAAGAGTAAGGGTCACAAGGTAAAACAAGCCAAGTTCCAGAATATTAAACATCCAGAGATTGTAAACATCAACAGAAACAAACCCAACAGGTATCAGGCGGGTAAGTGGAACTGATCCACTTCAGATCAGCCATGATATTATTGAATGGCGGGGCAGGCTCGAGGGGCTAGATGGCCTACTCCTGCTCCTATTTCTTATGTTCAAACTATCAGAATGAACAGAGTTCAGTCTTGGATTAACAGCAGCAACAACAGCAGAATCCAATCCCAGTAATCACTGCTGAACTCGCCGGTGTGTCAGCCGATTAGATGATCGATTGTACCTTTCTCACATGTGGAGCAGGAGTCTGGTCTCTCCCCAGTCTGAACTCGCTGGTGTGTGTCTTGGAGGTGATGGTTTTTCCAGGCATCAGCTGCTCTTATCTTTCTGTGGGTGGAGTTATGGGTTTGGGAGATTCTTTCGAAATTCAAATTCAGTTACGGATCTATGAAGTTCATCTCTTTTACCCTCTCCTTCACATCTCTCTCTCCTCCCATGGAAGCCAGAGTCTTGTGTAAGCCTCGACTGGGTGGCAGGTTCCCTTCTCTAAAGAACATTAGTGAACCAGTTGGGTTTTTATGAGAAACCAGCAGTTTTCAGGGTCACTTTTTCCTAGCGCTGGCCCCACAAATTACAAGATTAATTTTGCTCAATTTCACAACCTCACTTTGTGTTTTTGTGGGTTCTCTTTTACATTTCCTTGATTCTGTCTTAAATTCATTTTACAGAATATTTGAAAGGTTCACGATCAGGAAAGTCAAACCAAACATCACATCAAAATCTGACGGAGTCACTCGATTCATCAGGACTTGAATATCATCGGCCTTTGAACATGGAAGCAAAAAGCACCGTTCACACCAGGGAGAAGCGGTGGAAATGTGTGGACTGTGGGAAGGGATTCAGATCCCCATCTGAGCTGGAAATTCATCGACGCAGACACACCGGGGAGAGGCCGTTCATTTGTTCCGTATGTGGGAAGAGATTCGCTCAGTTCATCTGCCTTCAGCTGCATGAGCGACTCCACACCGGGGAGAGGCCGTTCACCTGCTCGGTGTGTGGAAACGGATTCACTCGCTCATCCCACCTGCTGAAACACCAGCAAGTTCACACTGACAAGAGAGAGTTTCAATGCTCCAAGTGTGAGAAGAGCTTTAAAAGCCCACACGGACTGAGGGAACACCAGCGCATTCACACCGAGTACACACTGTTCAGCTGCTCACAGTGTGGGAAGAGTTTCAGGACAGCAACCCACCTTCAGACACACCAACGAGTTCACACTGACAAGAGACCTTTTAAGTGTCCAGAGTGTGGGAGGTGCTTTAAAAGTTCTGGTGAACTGATGTCCCATCAGCTTGTTCACACTGAGGAGAGACCGTTCCAGTGCTCTCACTGTGGGACTGGGTTCAGGCGATCATCTCATCTCACTGCACACCAGCGAATTCACACTGGGGAGAAGCCATTCATCTGCTCTGAGTGTGGGAAGGGATTCGCTCAGTCCTCCAACCTGCTGACGCATCAACAAATTCACACTGAGGTGAGGCCGTTCACCTGCTCCGAGTGTGGAAAGGGATTTGCACGATCATCCCACCTGCTGACACACCAGCGCATTCACACTGGGGAGAGGCCGTTCACCTGCTCCGAGTGCGGGAAGAGATTTACCGAATCATCCAATCTGGTGAAACACCAGCGAGTTCACAGATGACGGCTCTGCTCTGATTCTGCTGTTGTTCATCAGATTCAGGACTGAACCTTGTTCATTCTGACATTGGGGAAGTGTTGATGATGTTGCTGCAAAGTACAGTAACTGGGCTGGAGTCGACAGAAACCTCAGGACATCTCTGTACAGTCAGCCTCCACAAACATCAATGTGGTTAGGGGCAGTGACCTGTTTTCAGTGAGATTGGGTGAGGGGTAATATTGGTCTCAGCGGGGTAAACCACATCAACAATGTGATAATGAGCAGTGTTCTGTTTGCAGTGAGATTGGGTGAGGGGTAATATTGGTCTCAGCAGGGTGAGCTCCCTGCTCTCCTTCCAAATAGAAGCCGTGTGATCTTTCACCTCTGCCTGAGCAAGCAGACGGGACCCTCGGGTTAACATCCTCATATTGGTGAAGTGAAGAACCTTCATTCTGAGACAATTGAAGAATCAGCACTTAATCAATAGATGTACTTGTCAGACTGGTCAGACCGAGTCATTCGGGCTTCCTTCCGGTTCTGTGAGCAGAACATTGGCGAAAACATCGAAGATCTGAGATCTCTCAAGGCACTGAGGGAAATCGAGGACTTCATGCCAACTCCAGAAGAGAGCAGCAATGAGGAGATGGATATGATCAGGGCTGCGATACCAATGATTGGTGCGGAAGAGGCAGATTCCAGCAAACCACAAAACAAGTATGCGGGTTGGAGAGATTGGGAATTCGACAAATGGAGACGGCTAACCTGTCAAGTCATTGGTATACACTATTACAATCATGATAAGATATCAAACAGTTGGATGAAGGCTGCGGACCAACTTAAATCTCATCGTTACATTAATAACCTGTTAAGATGTAATCTGTATCCCGCGAGGGTGACCCTGTCAAGAGGGCAACCCTTTGCCACAAAAACCTGTCGAAGATGTGAAACTCTCGGTCATATTTCTGGCTTCTGCCCATTTGTAAAGAACCGCAGGATCAAACGCCATAATACGATCTTGGAACAGCTGCGCAATTATGTTGGAAAATACGGCTGGACATCTTACCTCGAACCAAGACTCATTGGCAAAAACGGTACCCTCTGGAAGCCAGACATCATCTTCAAGAGGGAGAAGGATCAAAGGGTTGCAGTGGTGGATGTGACAGTTCGTTTTGAGGACAATTGCGGCAGTCTGGAAAAGACGTGGAATGAAAAGTGCATGAAGTACCAACATCTTGGACCTGAAGTTGAAAAGTTAACTGGATGCCTGGATCCCCGTTTCTTGGGATTTGTTGTTGGCGCCAGGGGAAAATGGCTGGAGAAGAACAACAGCCTCATGACGTACCTGGGAATAAAGAGATACCAGTCATTCGCCCAACAAATTTCAAGACTCACCCTGTCACTCACGTTGGAGCTGTTGGGGATCTTCAATGACAGGTGAGAGATGATTACTACCGCAATACAAGCTTGGAGCTTGTCAGACCATGGGGCTCGCAGCCTGCCAGGAGGCCATATGGACTTGTATGGAACACTCCATCATTGTATGTTTGGCTCGTTGTCTGTATGTTTATGCTTATGTTTATTAAAGGCACCTTTTACATCGTAAGAAGTTTAACAACACCAGGTTAAAGTCCAACAGGTTTATTTGGTAGCAAAAGTGTGGCTTTTGCTACCAAATAAACCTGTTGGACTTTAACCTGGTGTTGTTAAACTTCTTACTGTGTTTACCCCAGTCCAACGCCGGCATCTCCACATCATGACCTTTTACATCTGCAGGTGACCAATGGGCAACACGTCAGCTCAGTGACAACCACTGTTTGCTGTGCTGTGCAGATACAGAGGCCTGAATCGTATCCACGGTTTGGGTCAATGCCTGTGGGAGTTTGCACATTCTCCCTGTGGTTGCGTGGGTTTTCTCCGGGTTCTCCGGTTTCCTCCCACATTCCAAAAACGGGTATGTTGGCCGATTGGTGACACGAAATTGTCCCTTAATTCAATATACTTAATCTGGCATGTTTGCAATATTCCAAATTCCACCCCCAGTTATGGTGGAGCATGGTTCAATGGGTACCGACAACTTGGCTCATTAGGCCCAGTTAGATCTGGGATGACTTATGGACGGCATACTTTGTGACCATCAGCTGACCTCAGCTCACGTTCCTCAATTTAGATCGGTGGGACCTCGACTGTGGTTCCACTAGAGGTTGACAAAAACGTCAACAAGCGACGTAAAGACTCGAATAAGGCACTCATTGAGTGTGTTAAAAATAACCTGTAACACAAGTTTGTAATGTTTTATTATAATAAATATGATTTTACGTACACTGGTCATAAATCATGAGAACTGTCAAATTATGTTTTCCAGCCAATCTAGAAAGATAAGGTCGAGCTCACAAAACATTTATGGCTTTGACAAGTTACATTAAGTTGGGGAATGAATGGGACCTTACCCAAGTTGTCTCATTTATTCAGGAGACCTTTGTACTCAGACATCAGGAGATGCTCGGAGGTGTCAGGGGCCAATCAGACAATTAAGTTAATCAATTATCATTCAATACTGTGGCTAATCTGAGTTAAGGAAATGTGAGTTGAAGGGGTAAAAATAAAGGTTTGAGTCACCATTCTGTTAACATGTTATCCACCTTGTCTGATTATCATTTCACTTCTTTGGCCTGATCAACCGTGAAAGTTGTGAGACGTCTGTTTTATTGTTAAAGATGAGCTTTCTCCTCCTCCTGTCAATCACTGTTGATTCAAACTTTGCTTTTTATCTTTCTAACTTGTTACCTTTCTACCTTTTAATGGTTAATAAATCTTTTGAATTTACCAATTAGAATGTTCATTCTGGCCAGATAGTTAAATCTTGTAGATTTAATTTAAAATTGGGGATTTATTGCAAACAACTTCTACCTGATAAATCAACATCAAAGCGCAAATGCTGCCTGGATTTGGTGTCTCGGTGTAAGTGGTCCCTGGATTTGGTTTCTCAGTACATGTGGGCCCTGCACTGCTTTCAACCCATCTGTCTGTCTCAGATCTTTCATTGATTTCAATTTAATGGAAACTGGGGATTGGGACCTGTCAACATTTGAAATATATTTACAAATGTTTGGAGGGTTTCTTACAGTTGGGACCTTTCTCTGTTCTGTCCACTCAAGATGTTGGGTAACAGACTTTCTCCTGTGAATATCCAGCTGTAGTTTTGGGCCCTGATGTGTTTCCTTGTTCATCTTGTTGACTCTAAATATTGAATCTTGTGGTTTCATACATCAGATAATCAAACTCCCAACAACAGATTGTCTTTAACTGACTTTATTACAGCACTGCAATAGTAGACAGAGTATAGTTACTTGTCTGCAGAACAGAGGCAATACCCTAGATTCAGAGCTCTCTATCCTGAGCAAGCTATTCAGTTGTGTCAAATTGCTACAGAAGAGTCAATGATAAAACCAGACTGACCACCCCGCATTGACCTCGGTTCCAGAAATGATAACAGCACACTATTCCCAAGTTAATCCTGTAAAGAATTCCTGGCTAACAGCTGGAGGCTTGTGCCAAAGTTGGCAGAGATTTTCTGAAAGACGTGGGTTCACCTCAACTTAAATGTAAGACTTAAAGTCAATTACAATTGTTGGCTTTAGTTGGGAGAGCTGATCTAAAAGGGACTTTCATTTACAACTAGCTACAGGACCATACTGGGTGCAAATCTTGTTACAAGCTTTACAGAATTTACTAAGTTAATCACATAAGTACAAAATGCAAAACTTAACAAAGACAGTGGAAGCAGTCAGTTCACTTTGTAACGCTGGCTCACAACTTCCAGCCGACTGCGGCACTGTTTCTTGTTCTATTGACTGTTGTCTATCTTCTTCCTGCTCAGCTTCTCTGAGCTGTGAACTGGGCAGCTGAAAGCTGATGCTTATGAACCCTTTCTAGACACAGCTCCTGTGCACGATCAATGGTGTTCCTGAACTCTGGTTCACCATGATCAGTCCCTGATTGATGTCAGTGGTGTGTAATCAGTTTCTGATTGGTTTCTTAATGGTGATGGTCATCTACTGACCATTTCCTGCAATCTCCCGACTGGCCCTCTAATGTGTCAGTTACTTTCAGAGTTTGCCCCACATGCCTTTTCTGTGATTTCATTAAATTTTATGGCTTTGTACTGAGATAATGGAGGCCTAAAGACATCTTCTTTGTCACTTAATTGAGAAAAGCAAGTTTATGGTGTCAAATCCTAATGGTTAACATTTGGGTTCATTGTCTCAAATGTCTCATTGATGTGTAGAAATCCTGTAGAGTTCTCATTGGGGCAGGTGACTATCAGTATATTTTGGTTAAAGAAAGTCCTTGCTGGTTTTTGTAGTGGTTGCCAGAGCTTGGAACACAGTTAATTAAAAGGACACAAAGTGACACACAGCCTTAAACTAATACAGAAATTACAAAGTTACTTCAGATCTGAAATCCAAAGAAAGTGGGCATCAAATCAGTGTGTAAAAGGTGAGGTAGCAGGAAACACAAATACAGTATGATACATTCAATTGATAAATGTTCAAAACTAATGAGTCAGAATAACTACTGCGCTACGAAAATTAAACTGAAACCTTTAATTTTTCAAACCAATGATAGTTATATAGTGTGAAGGAAAGTGATTGCTTCTTTTAAGATATTACAAGTTAAAAGGATACATTAATTTACGACAGTGCTGAAGGTTTAAAACTTCACAGCTGGTTTCTTCACACAATATGGCCTCTAACTCAAGTATAACTGTTATTGTCAATGGCAGAGGAATTAACAGTTCCAGACCTTAGCTCATCCAGAGTTGATGGGATCCACAGGACTCTGTAATTAAAGTATAAAAGTGTAGCTTTACACTGGCCTAGGGTCATGTGATGTATTTCACTTGTCAAATAAGGATGCAGTTACAGACAAAGCCAGTTACATGATACGAATATATTACAATTCAGCAGAATATCACATCAGGTTAATTGATTAATAAACTTCAATTACTTGATCATTACGCATAACTAAGCTACAAACTATTAAATATGACCGTTCCTACAGTCAAACAGTCCAGTCAAGCAACAGGCTGACACAGTCATACTTTGAATCATATCTTACTGCCAATGTCTCACAGGAACAAGGAGCAGGATTCGGCTATTTGGCCCCTTGAGTCTGCTCCACCATTTAATCAGATCAGGGCTGATCTGATAGTAACTTTAAATCTGCATCCTGCCTACCCCCAATAATCTATCACCCACTTGCTTGCCAAGAATCTATCTACATCTGCCTTAAAAATATTCAAAGACTCTGCTTCCACCGCCTTTTCAGAAGAGCGTTCCAGAGGCTCATGACCCTCTGAAAGAAAATATTTCACCTCATCTCCGTTTTAAATGTGTGAACCCTTATTTTTAAACAGGGACCTCTAGCTCTAGATTCTCACACAAGATCCTTTCCACTACATCCTTTCCACATCAACCTGTCAAGACCCTTCTTGTTTCTTCTATGTTTCGATCAAATTTATCTTATTCTTCTAAACTCCAGCAGACACAAACCTAGCCTGTCCAAGCTTTACCCATAATCCACACATTTCTGGCATTAGTCTGGTCAATCGACTGCTTCCAATGTATTTACATCGTTGCTGAAACAAGATGACCAATCCTGTACACCGTACTCCAGATGTGGTCTCACTGGTGCTCTGGATAACTGAAGCATAACCTCCATATTTATGTCATCAATTCCCCTCAGAAATGATAGTTTTCCTAATTATTTGCTTTACCTGCTGACCAGCTTTTTGTGATTCATGCAAAGAACAGGAACAGGCCCTTTGGTCTACGCTGATCACATTGTCCTATCGAGACCAACCGCTTATATCCCTCTATTCCCCGGCTGTTCATGTGTTTATCAAGATAAATCTTAAATGTTGCTAACGTATCTGCCTCAACCACCTCACTTGGCAGTGCATTCCAGGCCCCCACCACCCTCTGTGTAAAAAACCTTCCCCCAACATCTCCACTGAACCTTTCCCCCTTATCTTGAACTTGTGCCCTCTTGTAATTGTCATTTCTGCCCTGGGAAAAAGCTCCCAACTGTTCACCCTATCCACACCCCTCATAATTTTATAAACGTCTATCAGGTCGCGCCTCAGCCTCGGTCTTTCCAGGGAGAACAATCCCAGTTTATTCAATCTCTAGAACACTCAGATCCCTCTGCATCTCAGAGCTCGACAATCTCTCACCATTTAGATAATCTGCTTGCCTTTTATTCTTCCTGCCAAAATGTGCTGTCCTACCAGCAGTTCAGACCTGAGTAGAGGGAGCAGCACAGAGGTGTACACTGCAAGTGAGTCTTCCTGGGAGTCCTCAACTTGAAATTCTTTTTTATTCATTCGTGGGAAATGGGTATTGCTGGATGGCCAGCATTTATGGCCCAGCCCTTGTTGCCCTTGAACTGAGTGACTTGCGAAGCCATTTCAGAGGGAGTCACATGTAGGCCAGACCGGGTAAGGAGAGCAGATTTCCTTCCCTGAAGGGCATTAGTGAACCAGATGGGTTTTTTATGATAATCAACAATGGTTTTATGGTCATCAATAAATTCTTAATTCCAGATTTTTTTCATTGAATTCAAATTCCACCAACTGATGTGGCAGGATTCGAAACCCGGTCCCCAAATCATTAGCTGAGTTTCTGGATTAATAGTTCAGCAATAATACCACCAAGTCATCACCTCCCCTAGTTCAAGATGGAGTGTAGGAGAACAAGTCAGGAGCAGCACTAGGCACCCTAAAACTGAGATTCCAATCTGGTGACTCTATAAAACGGGACTATAAGCATGCTAAACAGCAGAAGCAGCATCTTCCAGGCAGGGCCAAGCGATCCCACAAACAACGGATCAGATCAAAGCTGCAGTCCCCCCACATCCAGTCGTGAATGGTGGGGGACAATTAAACAAATCACAGAGAGAGAAAGCTCCACAAACATCACCATCCTCAATGACTGGGGAAAGAAGTGGATCAGTGCAAACAACTGTGATTTGTCTTTGGTGATCGCGGATGTGTTACTGATGCCTTCCATGGATTCCAAGGCCAGGAAAGACACTCTGGAAGGTGTGGGGAGCTGGGACCTGCCCAGGAGAGTAACTGAAGGTCTGAGAACTGAAATAATCCAGAGTTAGAAAGGAGAAAAGGCCACAAAAATGCAGCAATTGGTAACAAGACATTGATTAATCTTTTCTTATCCTGGAGAAATGAAGGTCTCAGCTTTGTGTCTTAAACAATATTAGTTAATTTGACATTTATCCAGAGTAATAAACTCCAGCCCAGTTATAGCGATCACTAACATCAGCAAAAACACACCCCAACTGTCAGAATGAAGACTGTTCAGTCCTGGATGTGATTAACAGCAGCAATAACAGCAGAATCCAATTCCTCCAGACACTTGTCAATTTGCTGGTGTGTTAGAAGGTGGGTTGACTGAGTGAATCCCATCTCGCACTCAGAGAAGGTGAATGGTCTCTCTCCATTGTGAGTGTGTTGGTGTCTCAGCAGGTGGGATGAGTGAGAAAATCCCTTCCCACACTCAGAGCAAGAACGGTTTCTCCCCGGTGTGAATGTGCTGGTGTGTTTGCAGGTTGGATGAACGAGTGAATCCCTTTCCACAGTCAGAGCAGGTGAACGGTCTCTCCCCGGAGTGAACTTGTTGGTGTCTCAGCAGAATACTTGAGGTCTTAAAGCTCTTCTCACATTCAGAACATTTGAAAGGTTTCTTATCCGAGTGAACAAGTTGGTGTGATCTGAGGCTGGTTAAATAAATGAATCCTTTTCCACACAAGGAGCAGGTGAACGACCTCTCCCCAGTGTGAACTCGCTGGTGTTTCTGGAGGCTGGATAACAGAGTGAATCCCTTCCCACACACTGTACATCTGAATGGCCTCTCCTCACTGTGAACTCGCTGGTGTATCAGCAGATCACTTGTGGTTTTATAACTCTTCTCACATTCAGTACATTTGAAAGGTCTGTTATCAGTGTGAACCAATCGGTGTGTAGCGAGGTGGGATGATCGTGTGAATCCCTTCCCACACACACAGCAGATGAATGGCCTCTCCCCAGTGTGAGTGCGTTCGTGTTCAATGAGGTTCTGTGATCGTTTAAACAGCTTCCCACAATGAGAGCAACTGAACTGTCTCGCAATGAGAACAATCTGGTGCTTGACCAGGTCCTCAGAGCTTTTAGAGTTGTTATCGCTGTCAGAGTGGTTAAAAAGCCTCTCTTCAATGTGAACTTGCTGGTGGGTCAGCAGGTGGAATGACTGAATGAATCCCTTCCTGCACACAGAGCAGGTGAATGGTCTCTCCCCAGTGTGACTGCGGCGATGTATTTCCAGCAATGATGGGTAACTGAATCCCTTCCCACAGTCCCCACATTTCCATGGTTTCTCCATGGTGCGGGTGTCCTTGTGTCCGTCAAGGTTAAACAATCTGTTCAAGCCTTGTCCACATAAAGAACTTGTGTATTATTTCTCAGTAAGGGAATCAAGAGTCATGGGGATCAGGCAGGAAAGTGGAGTTCAGGATTATCTCAGATCAGTGAATAGTGGAGCAGACTCAATGGGCCCAATGGCCTAATTCTGCTCCAAGATCTTCTCATCCTTTGGCTCTCTGCTGTGATTACTGAGATTTTTTTTTTAAAATCAGGCTGTGTAACTGGTTAAAGCTCTTTCCACAGTCAGTTTACTGGAACACTCTCACTCGGGTGTGTGTGTATGTCTTGGTGCTTTTCCAGTCACACTGATGTTTGAAATCTTTCCTCGCCGCCAAAATAGAAAAACATTTCTCCTTCCACATTTCAAGGTTGATGATATTCAGGTCCTGATGAACTGAGGGACTCTATCAGATCTTGATGTAATGTTTGGTTTCGGTTTCCCATCTGCAATTCATCGCCCTCGTGGACCTTGTAAAAGACATTGACAGAGTCAGTATCATTGTCACCACAAGATAGAAAGTCAGAACAGACAATTCTAGTTTCTATGGAATATTATTTTCTCTCTTGTTTCCCCAATCTTGTGGTCCAGTCAAACTTCCATCTCAACTAAACCAGAACTTTGTTTCCAGTGTCTATGAGACACTCTGTACCCTGAGTTGTGGAAGGTATCGAGTGTTCCAGTCGACACTGCACACTTCTTCAGGACCACAAGAGCATGGACAAGACCATGGAAGAGAGGCCAACAGCCTAGTTACCCCATGCTGATCTACAAATCACTGTTTTAATCAGCCCCAAGAGCAGGTCCAGGAAAAGACCCTCTGACCTCCCAAGCCTCCTCCACATGGGCAGCTAATCATTAGGCGCATGGGGCAGAATAGAAGTGTAACTAAAAGTGGAGAAGCAGCTCCTTCAGGAACTGCAACCTCTCACACTGAATATGTACATGGTTCATGGACTCCTGCAAACATCAGCTGCAGGCTGGGAGCGGGTGAAACTGTTTAGACACTTGTTGCCCAGTTTGCTGGGAGGCACGGTGACACAGTGGTTAGACCTGGCTTCAGTTCCCGGATTGGGTCACTGTCTGTGTAGAGTTTGCACATTATCCCTGTGTCTGTGTGGGTTTCCTTCAGGTGCTCAGGTTTCCTCCCACAGTCCGAAAGATGTGCTGGTTAGGTGCACTGGCCATGCTAAATTCTCTCTCAGTGGACCCGAGCAGGCGCCGGAGTGCGGCGACTAGGGGATTTTCACAGTAACTTCATTGTCGTGTCAATGTAAACCTACTTCTGACACGAATAAATAATTATAACTCTGATGTGCTGGAAACTAGGACCCGGTGGGAACTGTAAAATCTAAACCCCGCCCTCACTGTTGCGCCACGAAGACCCTGGCGCATGCGCCTCTCGCTGATCCAAGATGGCGGCCGTTAACCTGAAATTGGGCCTCGGGCGGAAAAAGATCCGGAGCTGCAAACACGGAAGCGCAGAGTCTCAATCAGGGTTTGAGCGCCCACCAGGTGTTTAGAAACTCTTCTTCTCCAGAGCCGGCTCCATCGCTCCCTCGGAGTTTCCGCTTCCTTTCCCGTGGCAAAGAGACAAAAAGAGAGACGCACCCCATCGCCATGACTGACTGCGCATGCGCCAATACTGGTGATACTGCACCTGCGCAGTGCCTTCCTCTCGTGTAAATATGGGACATTCACCACCGCGGCGAATGCTGGGTAAATCCTCCGTCATTGAAAGTCGTTATTGTTGACTGGTGATCTTTTTGCTGTGATGTGGAGATTGGGAGGAGGGTCGAAAAAGCTGTGCACAGATCCTTCACTCATCAGAAAGAACAGAAGTGGGAACTGGTGGATTATTTTGATTTATTATTGTCACGTTATGGTTTACAGTGAAAATTATTATTTCTTGCGCACTGTACAGACAAAGCATTCCATTCATCGAGCGGATAGGAGAGAAGGAAAGAAAAGAGTACAGAATGTAGTGTTACAGACATATCCACGGTGTAGCAAAACAATATATAAGGCAGCTCCATTCAAAAGTCTGATGGCAGCAGGGATTAAGCTGTTTTTGAGTCAGTTGGAAAATGATCTCAAGACTTTTGCATCCTTTTTCCTGATGGAAGAAGGTGGAAGAGAGGGTGTCCGGAGTGCGTGTGGTTCTTTTTTGATTTGATTTATTATTGTCACATGTATTAGTGGACAGTGAAAAGCATTATTCCTTGTGCACTATACAGACAAAGCATACTGTACATAGGGAAGGAAAGGAGAGAGTGCAGAATGTAGTATTACAGTCACAGTTAGGCTGTAGAGGAAGATCAAATTAATGAGAATTAGGTTATTCAGAAGTCTGATGGTAGCAGGGAAGAAGGTGTTCTTGAATCGGTTGGCACATGATCTCAGACTTTTGTACCTTTTTCTTGGCGGAAGAAGGTTGAAGAGAGTATGTCCGGGGTGTGTGACATTCTCGATTATGTTGGCTGCTTTTCCGAGGCAGCGGGAAGTGTAGATGGAGACAATGGATGGGAGGCTAGTTTGTGTAATGGACTGCGCAAATGCCCCAAAGTTTTCCACAAACAACAGCAAAATCCAACCACTTCAGTCAAATATAAACTCAGAAGCTGGTGTGACTGAGTGAAGTATTTATTTGAGTAACTGTCAGGATTGTTTTCTCATGGATATTCCAAGTCATTTTAAAAATCGTTCAATTGATTCTAGTCGTTGGCTAGACGAGCATTTATTGCCCATCCTTAACTGCCTTTGAAAAGGTGGTGGTGAGCTGCCTTCTTGAATCGCTGCAGTCTATGTGGCGTAGGTACATCCACAGTGTTGTTAGTGAGGGAATTCCAGGATTTTGATCCAATGACAGTAAAGGAACAGTGACATATTTCAAAGTCAAGATGCTGAGTGGTTTGGAAGGGGACTTCCAGGTGATGGCTTTCCCATCTGTCCACTGTCCTTGTCCTCCTGGATTGTAGCGGTCATTGGTTTTGTTTCCTTGTTTTCCTTTCATCTGTTGCCCCAAAGTGCGGTGGATGCTGGGCAGTGAGTAATTTAAGGAGGAGTTGGACAGATTTTTAATTGGTTATGGGTTGAAAGGTTATGGGAGAAGGCAGGAAAATGGGGATGAGAAGCATATCAGCCATGATTGAATGGTGGAGTGGACTCAAGGGGCCGAATGGCCTAATTCTGCTCCTATATCTTATGAACATATGAACTTGCAGGTTTCATACAGATTTGCAAAAAAATAAAAAATTCTTTGGAAGTAGACATTACTGACAAGGCCCAGGTATTTGTCCTGAATTACTATCACAGACAGTGATATGTTACCAATCACCAATTGTCCTTTGTGATGGTGATAGTTGGCCTTCTTCTTGAACCTCTGCAGTCCGTATAGTAAAGGTGCTCCCACAATGCAAGAGTATTAGAATTTTAACCCAGTCACATTGAAGGGACAGTGATATTTGTCCAAGTCGGGAAGTTGTGTGGTTTTCCCACGTCCCAGCTGCTCTGGTACTTCCAGGTGGGGAAGATTGTGGGTTGAGGAGATTCTGCCAAAATCCTGGTTGAGTTGCTGATGCATAAAGTCTCTCTCCGTCACCTTCCTCCTGATCTTTTCCTCTTTTGCATAAAGGCTGGATTCTTGTTGTAGGCTCTGAAGAGGTGGAGGGTTCCTTTCCCTCAGTGCATTGGTGAACAGTTTGAGTCTTTGTCACAATCCAGCAGCTTTCATATCCACTATTTCCTAGTCCCAATTCCACAGTTTACCAAATTAGTTCAGCTGAATTTCGTATTTTGTGTTTTAATGGCTTGTCTCTCATGTTTCCCTCTTTCTGTTTTCAATTCATTTTTCAGGGGATTGGAAGGTGAGGAATTACAGAAAATTGTAAATCAAGGATCACATCAAGATCTGACAGAGTGTCTCGATTCATCAGGATCTAAACATCATCGGCCTTTCAACATGGAAGAAAGAAGCACCGTTCACAGAGGGGAGAAACCATACATGTGTTCTGTGTGTGGACAAGACTTCAACCAATCATCTGGCCTGTAGAGTCACAAGCGCAGTCACACCAGGGAGAGACCGTATAAATGTGGAGACTGTGGGAAAGGATTCAATTATCCAGTTGACCTGGAAAATCACTAACACACTCACACTGGAGAGAGAACTTTTAACTGCTCTGTGTGTGGGAAGGGATTCACTCAGACAGCTGGCCTGTTGATACACCAGCGCATTCACAGCAGGGAGAGGCAGTTCACCTGCTCTGAATGTGGAAAAGGATTTACTCAGTCATCGGCCCTGCTGATACAGCGACACATTCACACAGGGGAGAGGCCTTTCACCTGCTCCGTGTGTGGGAAGGGATTCACAGATTTCTCTGCCCTGCAGAGACACCAGCGAGTTCACACCGTCAGGAGAGAGTTTTAATGCACTGAGTGTGGAAAGAATTTTAAAACTCGATGCACACTGCGGGAGCACCAGTACATTCACACCAGTTCCACACTGTTCAGCTGTTCCCACTGCCAGAAGGGGTTCAGGACATCATTCCATCTTGTGGCACATGAGCGCATTCACACTGGAGAGAGGCCATTCACCTGCTCTGAATGTGGGAAGGGGATTAACCGATCATCCAACCTGCAGAAACACCAACGAGTTCACAGTGAAGAGAGACGGTTTAAATGTCCAGACTGTGGGAAGGGCTATAAAAGTTCTGAGGAACTACGTCACCATCAACGTGTTCACTCTGACGAGAGACCATTCACGTGTTCTCACTGCGGGACTGGCTTCAGGCGATCAGGCGACCTCACTGTACACCAGCGAATTCACACTGGGGAGAGGCCGGTCACCTGCCCTGTGTGTGGGAAGAGATTCAATTGTTTATCCTCTCTCACTTCACACCAACTTGTTCACACAAATGAGAGACCGTTCAGATGTTCTGACTGTGTGAAGAGCTTTAAAAGCAGAAAACTTCTGCTCGCACACCAGCGAAATCACACTGAGGAGAGATCGTTCACCTGCACTGAGTGTGGGAAAGGATTCACCCGGTCATCCACTCTGCTGAGACACCAACAGGTTCACAGTGAGGAGAAGCCGTTCACTTGTTCCATGTGTGGAAAGAGATTCACCCAGTCACACAACCTGGTGAGACACCAGCGAGTTCACCAGTGATCACAGGGGTGTGATTCTGCTGTTATTGCTGCTGTTAATTACATCACAACTAAATTACGTTTATACTGATAGTTGGAGTTTTTCTGATGTAAATCAGCCCTGTTGGACTTGTAGAATACCCCACAGCATCTCTCATTCATGTGTCAATAAATCTTCACACCTGCAGACCTTGTTTTAAATTTAAATCACTCAGAAACTGTATTGAACTAAAGATGAATAATAAACAGATCACAGTCCAATCCACCCCTGTGTGAATGTGCCGATGTATCAGCAGGCCGTTGACTAAAGTCTGTTTTGTAACTTCAGGATAAAGATTTGAAAGCTCTGAATGTTGGTCCTCTCATATGTAGGCTGGAGCTATTTGATAGGCAGGATGTTAATAGCTGTAAACTTGTCAGATGTCGAAAGAATTACTATTGGAGTAAACTCACCCATTTATAACCTCAGACTCTGGTCCCTATTGTGATGAATAAGTAACACAGTGGAATAGCGGGATAAATATGTGGGGCTACGGGGATAGGGCCTGGGTAAGATGCTCTGTTGGAGAGTCGGTGCAGACTCGATGGGCCCTGTACCCTTGTGCATTTACCCTGCTAACCCCCCCTAACCTACACATCTTTGGACGCTAACGGATAATTTAACATGGCCAATCCACCTATCCTGCACATCTTTGGAATGTAGGAGGAAACGGAAGCACCCAGAGGAAACTCAGACACAGGGAGAACGTACACAGAAACCCACTGCTGTCAGGCAGCAGTGCGAACCACTGTTCCACCGTGCAGCCCTTCATCTGCTGCTGAATCCCACATCCACACATTACTGCCAGACTTGACAATTTCAACACATTCCTGACTGGTCTCCCGCATTCTGTAATTTTGAGATAATCCAAAATGTCCTCATGTCTTGCAGACGCTTCCTCCATCTTCACAACCCCCTCTTCTAATTCTGGACCTCTGTGCAGCCCCTTTGCAATTCCTGCAGCATTGCTGGCCTGCGGACTAATGTATGGTTCAATTCCCATTCCAGCTGAGGTCGGTGTCGGAGCTGTCTCCTCACCCTGCCCAAGAGTGGATGGTAACGGCAGCCTGCTACTGACACAAACTGCCAGGAACACAGCTCTGGATGACACATCAGCAGACATTTGGGGTTCCAAATGCTTGAAAAATGTTAACCTGTGTGAAATTGTGGTGTATTCCAGACTAATTTAAATATAGGATGAGTGTCATTGCTTATTTAGTCACTGCTGTAAACAGTGGAATTTTCACTTTGTAAACCTCAGCTTGAAGGAATAAAGTGAATAAATTGGGATATTAACTTTTACCATTATCCATCTGAAGCCAATGGACTCCCTTTTCCCCATCCTGATGTGACACTGAATCTTCTTCGGTTTGAAGAAGAAACTTAACCTTAGAGCACTGGGCGGTACAGTGGCACAGTGGTTAGCACTGCTGCCTCACAGCACCAGGGGTTTGGATTTGATTCCCGGCTTGGGTCACTGTGTGGAGTTTGCACATTTTCCACGTGTCTGTGGATTTCCTCCGGGTGCTCCGGTTTCCTCCCACAGTCCAAAAGATGTGCTGGTTAGGGTGCATTGGCCAAGCTGAATTCTCCCTCAGTGTCCCCGAACAGGTGCCGGAGTGTGGCGACCAGAGGATTTTCACAGTAACTTCATTACAGTGTGAATGTAAACCTTATTGTGACTCATAAATAAACTTTACTACTGGCCTCAGTACCCGAGACCTGGCAGGATGGCAAGAATGGCCCGGGAGGTGTACTGGAGGGGCTGGAGTGGGCAAGTGGTGACACTGGGCGGAGCAGCAGCTGGGAGGCCTACAGCGACCCCTGGTGGATAGGAGGGGAAACAGCAGCAGTGCAGTCTGCGCAAAAGCTTCCCCAGTTCAGCTGATCAGAGAGACTGGGAACCTCTCCAAATGTAAACTTCAGCTTCTCACATTCACCCCCATCTCCCTCCATCCACCTCACTCATCCCTCCCTCTCACCATCCATCCCTTTCTCCTTCCTCCCATCCCTGTAAGTTTCAGGGCAATCCTCCATATTTTAAAAGGACTCAGGAGAAACCTGCCAGTTTAAAAGTGGTAAGAAGTTTAACAACACCAGGTTAAAGTCCAACAGGTTTATTTGGTAGCAAAAGCCACACAAGCTTTCGAGGCTCTGAGCCCCTTCTTCAGGTGAGTGGGAATTCTGTTCACAAACAGAACTTATAAGACACAGACTCAATTTACATGAATAATGGTTGGAATGCGAATACTTACAACTAATCCAGTCTTTAAGAAACAAAACAATGGGAGTGGAGAGAGCATCAAGACAGGCTAAAAAGATGTGTATTGTCTCCAGACAAGACAGCCAGTGAAACTCTGCAGGTCCACGCAACTGTGGGAGTTACAAATAGTGTGACATAAATTCTGATTCTAGGATCGCATGATAAAGACTCAGGAGGAAAAAAGCAGAAATATTTATGTGAAATAGTGTGACATAAACCCAATATCCCGGTTGAGGCCGTCCTTGTGTGTGCGGAACCTGGCTATCAGTTTCTGCTCCGCGACTCTGCGCTGTCGTGTGTCGCGAAGGCCGCCTTGGAGAACGCTTACCCGAATATCAGAGGCCGAATGCCCGTGACCGCTGAAGTGCTCCCCAACAGGAAGAGAACAGTCTTGCCTGGTGATTGTCGAGCGGTGTTCATTCATCCGTTGTCGCAGCGTCTGCATAGTTTCCCCAATGTACCATGCCTCGGGACATCCTTTCTTGCAGCGTATCAGGTAGACAACGTTGGCCGAGTTGCAAGAGTATGTACCGTGTACCTGGTGGATGGTGTTCTCACGTGAGATGATGGCATCTGTGTCGATGATCCGGCACGTCTTGCAGAGGTTGCTGTGGCAGGGTTGTGTGGTGTCTTGGTCACTGTTCTCCTGAAGGCTGGGTAGTTTGCTGCGGACAATGGTCTGTTTGAGGTTGTGCGGTTGTTTGAAGGCAAGAAGTGGGGGTGTGGGGATGGCCTTGGCGAGATGTTCGTCTTCATCAATGACATGTTGAAGGCTCCGGAGGAGATGCCGTAGCTTCTCCGCTCCGGGGAAGTACTGGACAACGAAGGGTACTCTGTCCACTGTGTCCCGTGTTTGTCTTCTGAGGAGGTCGGTGCGGTTTTTCGCTGTGGCGCGTTGGAACTGTTGATCAATGAGTCTAGCGCCATATCCTGTTCTTATGAGGGCATCTTTCAGCATCTGGAGGTGTCTGTTGCGATCCTCCTCATCCGAGCAGATCCTGTGTATACGGAGGGCTTGTCCGTAGGGGATGGTTTAAAAGTGGCCAACTCTGGCTGCTGGCTGATAAAAACCTCCCAGAAGGCTCGGCAGGACAAACATAACCTGCCTGTGGACTGTGCTAAGAGAAAAAAAGGTGTGAGGTCCCTGAATATGTAAGTGGCCAAAAAGGCAGACACACCAGTGATCGAATCATCAGAAGGACAAAGGACAGTAAACAGACCAGCAGGGAGTCCATGGCCACAGAAATCGGCCCATCCACAGAAGACATTGAAATAACGACCCACAGGGGGTCAAGGCAGTTCCAGCCTTTTGTGTGTGGACTTGACGAAATTAAACTGAAACTGCCAGTGATCGAAAGCCCCATTGTCCTTGAAAATCACCTACGGGGGCAGGGAAGGTGTTTTTGATACATTGAGCTGAGAGTCAAACAAGCAGGACCAAGCTCTCTTCCAGAATCACAAGCAGTGACACAGACAAGCAGAACCAAGCTCTCTTACAGAATCGCAAGCAGGGACACAGACAAGCAGAACCAAGCTCTCTTCCAGAATCGCAAGCTGAAAAGCAGACAAGCAGAACCAAGCTCTCTTCCAGAATCGCAAGCAGTGACACAGACAAGCAGAACCAAGCTCTCTTCCAGAATCACAAGCTGAGACACAGACAAGCAGGACCGAGCTCTCTTCAGTTTCGACCCTGCACTAAGACATTTGAGCCGACCACAAAGCCGACCCTTTTAGAATTGTGAGTATCCCAGCCAACCATGCGAAGCTCCCGAGGATAGGATAGAGGTTGAGGCAAGGGGAGGGGTGGTGTATTGTAATTTTAAAGTTCAGGAATACATTGTACCCATTTGCATTTCTCCCATAGTGTAGTATAAAGTATAAGTTTTATTCATGTGTGGTGGGGTATTGAAGAGGTTGATTGTATTGTTAAATAAATCACTGTAAGTTTTGAAACTCATTTGGAGTCCGTCTTGCCTCTTGTTCTCTCATCAGTGCACTCTGACGAGGTCACAGTTTCAATATCCCTTACCATAAATCCGGAGTCTAGAACCGAGGGTGATCTGACCGATTCGAACCCACTCACTCAAGGGAGACTGCTGGTCAGGAGATAAAGAACAGAGTCTCTCTGTTCTCTCTCTTGGAGACCTACTCGAGTGGAGTGGGTGCAGGGTGGCCGTTGTCCCACTGACAAGGGAGAGAATCACTCAGGCCTTGGTGGCGGTTTTGGGATGGCTGTGTGATATAAGTATCAGGTTACCGGTCAGGTATAAACGGTGAGCCTGGTTCAGCGCTCTCTCTCCTGTGGACTTGCCCCAGTACAGCATTCCCCGGCCTTTGAAATTTCAAGGCCTGTAAGAGAGAGACACTCGCAGCTATCGGCAGACCCTCAAACATCGGCCTGTAAGTGGAGTAACAAGGAAGATCCCGCTACATCCCTCCCTCCAATAAGAACCATTCACTGAGCACAGCAGTTTCAGCCTCATTCCCACAGTCTGTATTCCAGCCTTTATCACATCCACTCTGCTCCCAGATATTTTACACCATTAGATATTACAATTCAAACTTTATAATCTCTACAATTTACTATTTGTTCAAGGAGATGAGGGCAGCATGGTGGCACAGTGGTTAGCACTCCTGCCTCACAGCGCCAGGGACCTGAGTTCAATTCCTGGCTTGGGTCACTGTCTGTGCAGAGTCTGCACATTCTCCCCGTGTCTGCGTGGGTTTCCTCCGGGTGCTCCGGTTTCCTCCCACAGTCCAAAGATGTGCTGCTTAGGTTGACTGGCCATGCAAAATTGACCCTAGTGTCAGGAGGATTAGCAGGTTAAATATGTGGAGTTACGGGGATAGGGCCTGGGTGGGATTGTGGTTGGTGCAGACTCGATGGGCTGAATGGCCTCCTTCTGCACTGTAAGATTCTACGATTCTATGAGTTCACAAAATTAAAGTTAAAAGTTAAATTTATTTATTAGTCACAAGTAAGGCTTACATTAACACTGCAATGAAGTTACTGTGAAATTCCCCTCGTCGCCACACTCCAGCACCTGTTTGGGTCAATGCACCTAAATAGCACATCTTTCAGACGGTGGGAGGAAACCGGAGCACCCGGAGGGAACCCACACAGACACGGGGAGAACGTGCAGACTCCACACAGACAGTGACCCAAGCTGGGAATTGAACCCGGGTCCCTGGCACTGTGAGGCAGCAGTGCAGACAGACAGTCAAGAAATCATCAATTCCACTCCCACCCGGAGCGATGGGGATATATTTAGAGTAACAGTTTTAACAACACCAGGTTAAAGTCCAACAGGTTTATTTGATAGCAAATACCATTAGCTTTTGGAGCGCTGCTCCTTCGTCAGATGGAGTGGAAATCTGCTCTCAAACAGGGCAAAGAGACACAAAATCAAGTTACAGAATACTGATTAGAATGCAAATCTCTACAGCCAACCAGTTCTTAAAGATACAGACAATGTGAGTGGAGGGAGCATTAAGCACAGGTTAAAGAGATGTGTATTGTCTCCAGACAGGACAGCCAGCAAGTCCAGGAGGCAAGCTGTGGGGTTTACTGATAGTGTGACATAAAGCCAACATCCCGGTTTAGGCCGTCCTCATGTGTGCGAAACTTGGCTATCAGTTTCTGCTCAGCGACTCTGCGCTGTCGTGTGTCGTGAAGGCCGCCTTGGAGAATGCTTACCCAAAGATCAGAGGCTGAATGCCCATGACGCACTTCAGCGGTCACGGGCATTTGTCAAGAGAGAAAAGTGCTGACGTTTCGAGTCCAGATGACCCTTTGTCAAAGACTGACCTCTGAAGAATTGAGAGAGGGAGGTGGAGAAGAACAAAATGAAAGATCTGCAAACTGACAAAATGTTTCACGGCCCAAGACCAAAACGAGTGGTAATTGAACAAGGAAAGACACAAAAGATGTTCTGGATGAGGTGTGAATAGCCGGTGAGCGATAGTCTGAATGTAAAGTAAACAAGAGGGAAATGAGGTGAAAAAAGCAGCAACGAAACACAGATCACAATGGCGGCAGAGATTGTGGTGTAAAATTGTTGAGCTCAGTTTTGTTCTGAAGGCTGTAAAGTGTCTCTTTCAGTTGCGAGAAATAATATTATATTTCCCAGTTCCGATGACAGGTCACATTCAGTCTGTTCCTCTCTCCACAGAGGCTGCCTGACTTGTTGAGTATTTCCAGCCAAAAGAGAAAACGCTGGAAAATCTCAGCAGGTCTGGCAGCATCTGTAAGGAGACAAAAAGAGCTGAGGTTTCGAGTCCAAGTGACCCTTTTGACAAAAGCAGCAATTTGCTGTGAACTGGGCCGGGTTGAGGTTTTGAGTGACAATCCTGGGGCGATATCAGGACAGGAACAGCCACAGATTCCCCTTTTCCCTGGGACATTTCACTGGAGCTGTGTTGGTGAGTGTTTGTAATCTCTGTCTCACTGTCTCGGTAATGGGGGCAATTTCCAGCGTTTTCCGTTTGATGTCAACCAGAGAATGTGTAAGAATTGTCACACCCGAAACAGATGTCTCTTACTCAGGACACCCCAGCTCGGGTCTGGTTGGGGGGGCGGGGGGGGGGGGGGAAGGGGGTAACGTTCACAATTTTGTGTTTATGTCTGGTGCGAATAATACTTTGGATTAAACGGAGAAGTTTTTTAAACTGAGGAGAGTAACTGCATTTGGGCGCTGACTTTAAACAACATTAACAAGCCCGGGCTGCTGGAGAAACATTTGGGGATTTGTGAGCAGTCAGTTCCGGCTGGTTTGAAGTGAAATCCTGTCGGTGCTGCGGCAAATCTGAACTCAAACCAGACAAACTGGAACCGCTGGGTTAGAGATTCCGGGTGTTGGGATGTGGAGGCTGGGGGAGGGGGAGATGGCGGCAAAACTCTGAGCCTGAGTTTCGAGCGGGATGTGAGCGGGATAAAGGGAAGGAATGACAGTTAATGTGGGAGTCAGGGACAATAGCAGAAGGTGGAAAGCTCTGGAAAGGAGCACGGAGGGTAAAGGCCATCAAAGAATGCTTGTTTAAATGAAGATAAAAGCAAAATACTGCGGATGCTGGAATCTGAAACAGAAACAGAAAATGCTGGAAAATCTCAGCAGGTCTGACAGCATCTGTGGAGAGAGAATGGAGTTAATGCTTCCAGTCTGGATGATCACAAATGCGATCAGACCTGCTGAGGTTTTCCAGCACTTTCTGTTTTTGATTAACTGAAGGTTCAGCAGGGAAAGAAGCAGCGAACTGAACACACTGAACCCAGGGGGAGGGGGTGACCCAGGATAAGCTCAGTGAGGCTCTGCAATGTCCATCAACACATCCACATTCAGACCTTAGAGAGCCAAGGAGGAGGGGAAGGAGAAACTATTTGGGGCACAGCAGGTGGTCACCCCTCCCCCCACTCTGTGGTTCCACATCCCTCCCACACCTGGACAGGGTTGGCTCAAGGTGCAGGAAGCTGCAAGCTGAGAGGCTGAGCTGTGAACTGGGCCGGGTTGGGGGTTTGAGTGACAGTCCTGGGGCTATATCAGGACAGGAACTGCCACGGATTCCCTCTTTTTCCTGGGACGTTTCAGTGGAGCTGTGTTGGTGAGTGTTTGTAATCTCTGTCTCACTGTCTCGGTAATGAGGGTGGGTTGTCGATTGCTGTGAGTGTTAGACTAAATAACCTCTCCTCATGCTGCCAGTTCCAGTCTGCAGACTCCATTTCTCAGTCCAGTCTGCTGCTCTGTCTCTCTGTACTTTGCTGCAGTGCTCCACATTCTGAGCAACATCCAGCCCATTGTTATCACCCGAAATTTGCGGCAAACTCCCTTCACTGTGACACAGTGGTTAGCACTGCTGCCTCACTGAGTCTGGGTTCGATTCCAGCGGTGGGTAACTGTCTCTGTGGAGTTTGCACAGTAAGAAGTCTCAGAACACCAGGTTAAAGTCCAATAAGTTTATTTGGAATCAAAGCAAATTACTGCGGATGCTGGAATTTGAAACTATGTTCTGTGGAACATCGTTTCCTCACTTGTTCCTGTAAAGCAGTAAATCCTCATCCTGAACACTTTCCCTCCTCCCTGTCCTGCCACCAACTCCCACATTGACCAACCAGCTCATATTTCAATGGATTGTCCCGTGTTTGAGTCCAGTGTGCCAGGCTGCATGGCGTATGGGCGCTGTTTCACCCATAAGATGGATGTGTGCAGCACCCTCTTCCAACTGTTCTGGCTGCCAACCAGCCCGTGTCCACCCACACAGTTCCAGCAGCACCGCACACAATACTGCTCACCTGCTCCGACAGACTCATGAAGGATGTCCTTTCATTTTCTCTGAGAGAGTTGGTCAGCCTGGCAAACCCAGTGTGAAATATCTTCACAAATCTTTTCTCCCACTCTCTATTCTGGCTGGGTTCAGTTCTCTTTTGTACAGAGTGAAAATAAAATCAATTATTTTCTCTCCTGGTCACTGCAGGGAGCTGCAACTTCTTATTGGGGGTGTTGGGGCCTCCAGCGGGTGTTTGTGAATCCTCCCCGCCCACCTCCCAGGGTTTCCTTCCTTCCCAGAGATCAGAGTCCTCATTGATTTGAGGCCAAAGTGTAACCTCTTATTTATTGTCCCCCTCCCCCATCCTCTGATGTGAACCATCCTCCAGTGGCTGAGCCAGGATGGGGCCGTTAACCTGGGCCTGTTCCCGGGAGGGAGGGAGGGAGAAGCCCCGCAGCTGCAAACCAGGGAGCTGACAATGATTCTGAAGGGTTTGCGGATCCACAAAGTGTTTCCAAATCCTCCCAGCCACCGCCTAACGCTGACTCCGCTTCTCCGGGACAAACAAGCACCAAGTACAGCAATGACACTGCGCATGCTCCACATCACAATGCCCAGGGACTGATTGACGGCAGCTCCGGACTAATAGGAAGAGGGGGCGGGGCTGGAGGACCGAGCGGGAACGGCTGGTCCTCCAACCAATCGGAGTGAATGAGGGGCGGGACCTGAAGCATGCGCAGTGCGGGTAATGGCGACGGACGGTTTAGAAAATTGAACATCAACTATCTCCCTCTGTTCAGACCCGAGAATGAAGCCCAGCAGGACCCGAGAATGAAGCCCAGCAGGACCCGGGAATGAAGCCCAGCAGGACCCGAGAATGAAGCCCAGCAGGACCCGGGAATGAAGCCCAGCAGGACCCGAGAATGAAGCCCAGCAGGACCCGGGAATGAAGCCCAGCAGGACCCGAGAATGAAGCCCAGCAGGACCCGAGAATGAAGCCCAGCAGGACCCGGGAATGAAGCCCAGCAGGACCCGGGAATGAAGCCCAGCAGGACCCGAGAATGAAGCCCAGCAGGACCCGAGAATGAAGCCCAGCAGGACCCGAGAATGAAGCCCAGCAGGACCCGGGAATGAAGCCCAGCAGGACCCGAGAATGAAGCCCAGCAGGACCCGGGAATGAAGCCCAGCAGGACCCGGGAATGAAGCCCAGCAGGACCCGAGAATGAAGCCCAGCAGGACCCGAGAATGAAGCCCAGCAGGACCCGGGAATGAAGCCCAGCAGGACCCGAGAATGAAGCCCAGCAGGACCCGAGAATGAAGCCCAGCAGGACCCGAGAATGAAGCCCAGCAGGACCCGAGGACTCATCAGCCCACAGCTCCAACAGTTTGCTGAGGACCACTTCCCTGGGAATTGTGCTTTTTCAGAGTTCATCCCACACTCCTGTTTTCTGATTTCCAGCTGTTTCTGAGTTTTAACTGTATCCTCTATTGTGAACACCGAGGCAAAATACTTGTTCAATTCATCTCCCAGCTCCTTATTTTTCATCATCAATTCCTGGACTCACTTTCTATTAGACAGTTAAGAAATGAGGTCGAGCAAGTGACTGAAGTGTCAGTCAGGGAGCACTATTGGGAGCACCAATAGTTTCAAAATAGTTCTGGAAACAGATAGGACAGGTCCACAGGTCAAGGCCCTAAACTGGAGCAGGGCCACTTTTGTGGGCATGAGGCAGGATCGAGCAGATGTCGATTCGGTGAGTTTGTTTGAAAGGAAAGGAATGACTGGCAAATGGGAGGTTTTAAAAGTGTGATATCAAGAATCCAGGGGCAGTATATTCCTGTTAAGATGAAGGGAAAGAATGGCAAATTTAGGGATCTCTGGCAGACAAGGGACATTGAGGCTCTGGTCAGGTAAAAGAAGGAAGCATACATTGGGTTTAGGCAATCGGGGACAAGTGAATCACTCCGACTATAAAAAGTGTAAGAAAATACTGAAGATGGAAATCAGGAGGACAAAAAGAGGGTCTGATATGGATCTGGCAGGTAAGATTAAAGAAAATTCCAAGAGGTTCTTTTGCTATATTAAGAGTAAAAGGGTGGCTCGAGAGAGAATAGATCCCCTTAAAAATCAGTATGGCCATCTGTGTGTGGAGCCGCAGGAGATGGGTGAGATTTGTAATGAATACTTCTCCTCTGTGTTTACTGCGGAGAGCACCATGGGTGCTAAAGAAATAAGGGAAACAAGTGGTGATGTCTTGGGCACACGCATGTTACTTGGGAGGTGGTATCTGCAGCCTTATAAAAGCAAATTACTGCGGATGCTGGAATCTGAAACCAAGAGAGAAAATGCTGGAAAATCTCTGCAGGTCTGGCAGCATCTGTAAGGAGAGAAAAGAGCTGATGTTTCTTGTCTAGATGACCCTTTGTCAAAGCTCTGAAACATCAGTTCTTTTCTCTCCATACAGATGCTGCCAGACCTGCTGAGAATGGGGAGAGAGTGTGTGGGATGGAGATTTACAGCTTTTGGGGAATGAGAGAGGAAAGAATGTTCCATAGAAATTGTCTGTTCTGAATTTCTATCCTGTACTGACACTGATGACTTTTGTGAACGAATTTTCCAGGATATTGAAAGAGGAATCACAGGCTGAAATCTCAAACGTCACGTCTAGACGCGACAGAATCATATTCCTTGGGACTTCAATATCATCGGACTTTGAATCCAGAAGGAGAAATGATTGTCCAGTCTGTCCATTTGAAAGGATTTGAAATGTCAGTGTGAGTGAAAATGCATCAACACACTGCCACACTTGAGTGAGAGTGTTCCAATGCACTGACTAAAGAGCTTTAACCAGTTACACAGCCTGAATAAATATCACACCATTCACAGCGGGTAGAGACTGTAATCTTGTTGTGTGTGTGGACGAAGTTTCAACTGATTGTCCACCCAAGAGAGAGGTAAGGACACCTGCACCATGGAGAAACCATGGAAATGTGCGGACTGTGGGAAGGGATACAGAGCCCCATCTCTGCTGGAAGCTCATCGGCGCAGCCACACTGGGGAGAAGCTGTTCATCTGCTCTCGGTGTGAGAAGGGATTTCATCAGTTCTCCAGCTTACGGATTCACCAACGAGTTCACACTGGGGAGAGACCATTCACCTGCTCTCAATGTGGGAAGGGATTCACTCAGTCATCCCACCTGCAGTCACACCAGCAAGTTCACACTGGGGAGAGGCCGTTCACCTGCTCTCAGTGTGGGAAGGGATTCACTCGGTCATCCAGCCTGCAGACACACCAGCGAGTTCACACTGGAGAGAGGCCGTTCACCTGCTCTCAGTGTGGGAAGGGATTCACTCAATTATCCAGCCTGCAGACACACCAGCGAGTTCACACTGGGGAGAGGCCATACACCTGCTCTCAGTGTGGGAAGGGATTCACTCAGTTATCCACCCTGCGGGCACACCAGCGAATTCACACTGGGGAGAGGCCGTTCACTTGCTCTCAGTGTGGGAAGGGATTCACTCAGCCATCTGAGCTGCAGGCACACCAGCGAGTTCACACTGGGGAGAGGCCATACACCTGCTCTCAGTGTGGGAAGGGTTTCAGCGTTTCATCCCGGCTGCTGAAACACCAGCAAGTTCACAAGTGATTCCAGGGGTTGGATTCTGCTGTTATTGTTTCTGCTCTCAGCTGCATCCAGGACTGCATTTTGTTCATTCTCACAGTTGGTCAATGGGAAGGGTCAGAGGGTTTCTTTGTGCTGGACTGGCTGATCTCAGCCTCCAGTGGGCTGATGCTCTTTGAGTCTTTTTGCGAATACCTGGTTTCAAATTTCACGAGGATCACAGAGTGACAGGGTGTTAGGAAGTTTAGAGATATTTAGTCGGAAGAAAACAGAGGTTGGCAGTGCAAAGGTACATTTCTGAATGGAGGGTTGTGACAAGTGACATTCCTCAGCGATCAGTGCTGGGACTTTTGCTGTTTGTAATATATATAAATGATTTGGAGGAAAATGTAACTGGTTTGATTGGTAAGTTTGTGGACGACACAAAGGTTGGTGGAATTGCGGATAGCGATGGGGAACGGCAGAGGATACAGCAGGATATAGATCAGTTGGAGACTTGGGCGGAGAGATGGCAGATGAAGTTTAATCCGGACAAATGTGAGGTAATGCATTTTGGAAGGTCTAATACAGATGGGAAATATACAGTAAATGGCAGAACCCTTCAGAGTATTCATAGTCAGAGGGATCGAGGTGTACAGGTACACAGGTTATTGTAAGATAATCAAGAAGGCATACGGCATGCTTGCCTTCATCGGCCAGGGCACTGAGTTTAAAAATTGGTCAGTCATGTTGCAGCTTTATAGAACCTTAGTTAGACCGCACTTGGAATCTCGTGTTCAATTCTGGTGACCACACAACCAGATGGATGTGGAGGCTTTGGAGAGGGTGTGGAAAATGTTTATCAGGATGTTGCCTGGTGTGGAGGGCATTAGCTATGAGGAGAGGTTGGAGAAACTTGGTTTGTTCTCACTGGAACGACGGCGGTTGAGGGGGGCGACCTGATAGAAGTCTACAAGATTATGAGGGGCATGGACAGAGTGGATAATCAGAAGCTTTTTCAGGGGGTGGAAAAGTCAATTACGAGGGGCATAGGTTTAAGGTGAGAGGGGCAAGGTTTAAAGGAGATGTACAAGGCAGGTTTTTTACACAGAGGGTGGTGAGTGCCTGGAACTCGTTGCCGGGGAAGGCAGTGGAAGCAGATACGATAATGACTTTTAAGATGTGTCTTGACAAAGATATGAATAGCATAGGAATAGAGGGATATGGTCCCTGGAAAGGTAGGGGTTTTAGTTCAGACGGGCAGCATGGTTGCTACAGGCTTGGAGGGCCAAAGGGCTTGTTTCTGTGCTGTAATTGTCTTTGTTCTGTTTGGAACATCCCAAATGCCCATCCAATTTCCTTTTTAATTGTTTATTGTCTCCACTTCCTCCACCCTCGTAGACAGCGAGTTTCAGATCATTACCATTCGCTGCATCAGAATATTCTTCCTCACATCTCCCCCCCCCCCTCCCCCACTCCCCCCCCTTGCATCTCTGACCCAAAACAAGAAATCTGTGTCCCCCCTCGTCCTTGTCCCATCAGCTAATAGGAACAGCTTTTCTTTGTCCACCTTATCTAAACCTGTCAGAATTTTGTCCACCTCTATCAAATCTCCCCTCAACCTCCTTTGCTCCAAGGAGAACAACCCCAGCCTGACATTGACAATAAAGAACAAACCAACAGAATATGTTACTGTCTGAAATCAAATGGGAATCTTTAATTTCTGTTTTAAAGATATTGTGAATATATTGTCCTGGACAATAAAGGAATTGGAATAACTCACCTTGGATGTGGTTGAATGGAATATATCAATCATATATGCACCTACAGTCTCATGAAAGTCTGGAATATGTAGCTGGAAGTCCCTTCCTAACAGCACTGTGGGTGGACGTACACCTGAGGCATTGCAGCAGTTCAGGAAGCCACCCTTGGGGTTGGGGTTGACCATGGCCAAGGCAGCTACGTACAGCCACATATTCTGTTATAATTGAAGGACTGCAGATTGAAAGTGAAGCATTGTGGGACTAGACTATCTTGACCATATTCCTGTGACTGCCCGGAAACTCAATGGTCTATTTCAGTTTATAATTGAGGATTTCTGGGAATAAGTTAAATGCAGAAATATTAAGCATAGCCTGGAGGAATTTGGAATAACTGAGAATTTTATCCCCAGATAAAGAACAAAGATTTTGCCGGTGTTTGGGTGTAACGTGTTTGGGATTTTAAATCAACAAAGATGTTGCCTCTAAAATCAGTCCTTGTAAGTTGTCTTAAAAAAGGTTAAGTTATAATGAACATAGAACAGTACAGCACAGAACAGGCCCTTCGGCCCACGATGTTGTGCTGAGCTTTATCTGAAATCAAGATCAAGCTATCCCACTCCCTATCATCCTGGTGTGCTCCATGTGCCTGTCCAATAACCGCTTAAATGTTCCTAAAGTGTCTGACTCCACTATCACTGCAGGCAGTCCATTCCACAACCCAACCACTCTCTGCGTAAAGAACCTACCTCTGATATCCTTCCTATATCTCCCACCATGAACCCTATAGTTATGCCCCCTTGTAATAGCTCCATCCACCCGAGGAAATAGTCTTTGAACGTTCACTCTATGTATCCCCTTCATCATTTTATAAACCTCTGTTAAGTCTCCCCTCAACCTCCTCCACTCCAGAGAGAACAGCCCTAGCTCCCTCAGCCTTTCCTCACAAGACCTACCCTCCAAACCAGGCAGCATCCTGGTAAATCTCCTTTGCACTCTTTCCAGCGCTTCCATATCCTTCTTATAGTGAGGTGACCAGAACTGCACACAATATTCTCAATGTGGTCTCACCAAGGTCCTGCTCAGTTGCAGCATAACCCCACGGCTCTTAAACTCCAACCCCCTGTTAATAAAAGCTAACACACTATCGGCCTTCTTCACAGCTCTATCCACTTGAGTGGCAACCTTCAGAGATCTGTGGATATGGACCCCAAGATCTCTCTGTTCCTTCACAGCCTTCAGAACCCTACCTTTGACCCTGCAATCCACATTTAAATTTGTCCTACCAAAATGAATCACCTCACATTTATCAGGGTTAAACTCCATTTGCCATTTTGCAGCCCAGCTTTGCATCCTATCTATGCCGACCATGGGGGACCTTATCAAACGCCTTACTAAAATCCATGTATATGACATCAACTGCCCTACCTTCATCAACACACTTAGTTACCTCCTCAAAAAATTCAATCAAATTTGTGAGGCACGACTTGCCCTTCACGAATCCGTGCTGACTATCCCGGATTAATCCGCATCTTTCTAAATTGTCGTAAATCCCATCCCTAAGGGCCTTTTCCATCAACTTACCAACCACCGTAGTAAGACTAACCAGCCTGCAATTACCAGGGTCATTTCTATTCCCTTTCTTAAACAGAGGAACAACATTCGCCACTCTCCAGTCCTCTGGCACCATCCCCGTGGACAGTGAGGACCCAAAGATCAAAGCCAAAGGCTCTGCAATCTCATCCCTTGCCTCCCAAAGAATCCTAGGATGTATTTCATCAGGCCCTGGGGACTTATCGACCTTCGGTTTATTCAAAACTGCTAGTACATCCTCCCTCCAAACATCTACTTCCTCCAGCCTATTAGCCTGTAACACCTTCTCTTCCTCAAAAACATGGCCCCTCTCCTTGGTGAACACTGATGAAAAGTATTCATTCATCACCTCTCCTATCTCTACTGACTCCATACACAAGTTCCCACTACTGTCCTTGACTGGCCTTAATCTCACCCTGGTCATTCTTTTATTCCTCACATAAGAGTAAAAGGCCTTGGGGTTTTCCTTGATCCGACCCGCCAAGGACTCCTCATGCCCCCTCCTAGCTCTCCTAAGCCCCTTTTTCTGCTCATTCCTTGCTAACTTGTAACCCTCAATTGAGCCATCTGAACCTTGTTTCCTCATCCCTACATAAGCTTCCCTCTTCCTTTTTGCAAGACATTCCACCTCTTTTGTGAACCATGGTTCCCTCACTTGGCCATTTCCTTCCTGCCTGACAGGGACATACCTATCAAGGACACACAGTATTTGTTCGTTGAAAAAGTTCCACTTTTCATTAGTTCCCTTCCCTGACAGTTTCTGTTCCCATCTTATGCCCCCTAATTCTTGCCTAATCGCATCATAATTACCTCTCCCCCAATTGTAAACCTTGCCCTGCCGCATGGCCCTCTCCCTCTCCATTGCAATAACAAAAGACACCGAATTGTGGTCGCTATCTCCAAAGTGCCCTCCCACAACCAAATCTAACACTTGCCCTGGTTCATTTCCCATTACCAAATTCAGTGTGGCCCCACCTCATCGGCCTATCCACATATTGTGTCAGGAAACCCTCCTGCACACACTGCACAAAAACTGCCCCATCTGAACTATTCGACCTACAAAGGTTCCAATCAATATTTGGAAAGTTAAAGTCCCCCATGACAACTACCCTGTGAACCCCACACCTATCCATAATCTGCTTACCAATTTGTTCCTCCACATCTCTATTACTATTTGGGGGCCTATAGTAAACTCCTAACAACGTGACCGCTCCTTTCCTATTTCTAACCTCAGCCCATATTACCTCAGTGTGCAGATCCCCCTCGAAGTGCCTTTCCGCAGCCGTTAAACTATCCTTGATTAACAATGCCACTCCTCCACCTCTTTTACCAGCTTCCCTACATTTACTGAAACATCTATACCCCGGAACGTCCAACAACCATTCCTGTCCTTGTTCTACCCATGTCTCCGTAATGGCCACAACATCGTAGTCCCAAGTACCAATCCACGTCCCAAGTTCATCTACCTTGTTCCGGATGCTCCTTGCATTGAAGTAAACACACTTCAACCCACCTTCCTGTCTACTGGTACCCACCCTTGACCTTGATACCTTCCCCAACACCTCACTACCCTCAACACTGACTTCCGGACTACAACTCCTTTTCCCACCCCCCTGACAAATTAGTTTAAACCCCCCTGAAGAGCCTTATCAAATTTCCCTCCCAGGATATTGGTGCCCCTCTGGTTCAGGTGCACCCCGTCCTGTTTGTACAGGTCCCACCTTCCCCAGAATGTGTTCCAATTATCCATGTAGCTGAAACCCTCCCTCCTACACCATCCCTGCAACCACATGTTTAACTGTACTCCCTGTTTCTCAACTCGCTATCACATGGCACTGGTAACGTACCAGAGATGACCACATGTTTTTTCTTGGCTCTCAGCTTCCAGCCCAGCTCCCTAAAGCCCCGTCCCTTCTTTTACCTATGTCGTTGGTACCAATGTGTACCACGACTTGTGACTGTTCCCCCTCCCCCTTAAGAATCCAGAAAACACGGTCCGAGACGTCACGGACCCTGGCATCCGGTAGGCAACATACCATCTGTGAGTCTCTTTTGCTGCCACAGAACCTCCTATCTATCCCTCAAACTAACGAGTCCCCAATAACTATTGCCCTCCCGCTCTGCCCCTTACCCTCCTGAGCCACAGAGACGGACACAGTGCTAGAGATCCGCTCACTGCGGCTCACCACTGGTATGTCGTCCCCCTCAACTGCATCCAAAGCGGAATACTTGTTGCTAAGGGGAACAACCACAGGGTATCCCTGCACTGACTGCTTCCTCCCAGCCCCTCTCACTGTCACCCATCTATTTTCCTTTCCTGGAGTAACTATATCCATGAAGCTTCTGTTTATGGCCACCTCTGCCTCCCTAATGATCCTAAGTTCATCCAGCTCCAGTTCCCTAACACAGTTTTGGAGGAGCTGCAATCTTATACAATGAATGGTAAGGCCCTGGGGAGTGTTGAGGAACAGAGGAACCCAGGAGAAGTACATAGTTTGTTGAAAGTGGCGGCACAGGTCGACAGAGTGGTGAAGAAGGCATCAGTCAGGGCACTGAGTATAGGAGTTGGGACATTATGTTACAGTTGTATAAGTCATTGGTGAGGCTGCACTTGGAGTATTGTGTACAGTTTTTGTCACCCTGTGATAGGAAAGACATTGATAAACTGGAAAGAGTGCAAAGAAGATTTATGAGGATGTTGCCGGGCCTAGTGGGTCTGAGTGATCGCGAGAGGTTGGACAGGCGAGGGTTGTATTCCTTCGAATGTAGGAGAATGTGGGGTGACTATGTTGAGGTGTATTAAATCATGGGGGGCATAGATAGGATGAACCCACATTGTCCTTTTGCCAGGGTATGGGAATTGAAAACTAGAGGGCATAGGTTTAAGGTGAGAGGCGAAAGATTAAAAGGGACCTGAGGGGCAACTTCTTCATGCAGAGGGTGGTGTGTACATGGAATGAGCTGCCAGAGAAAGTGGTTGAGACAGGTTTAAACATTTAAAAAGCATAAGTACATGAATTGGAAAGGATGAGAGGGATATGAGCCAAACATGGGCAATTGGGACTAGCTGGGAGGGCACCATGGTTGGCATGGATCAGTTGGGCCCAAGGGCCTGTTTCCGTGCTGTATTGCTCTATGACTCTATGTGCTGGCTGCGTCAGCATCTATTCCCATAACTCATTGCCCTTGAACTGAGTGGCTTGCATTGCTGGGGGATGTGGTAATTTCCTTCTTTAAAGGACATTATTAAATTGGATAGATTTTTACAACACTTGTCATCAATGGACTTCTAATTCTAGATTTTTACTGAATTCAAATTTCAACATCTGCCACTGTGGGATTCGAACCCAGGGTTCACAGTGCATTGCCCTGGATCCCTGTATTACTAATACAATGACACTATCACTGCACCATTGCCTGCCCATCCATGGTAAAGGAGTTATAATAGCCCGAGATCTATGGAATCAGAGCATGCTCTAAATTTAAATTAATGCTCACTAACACTCACCTCAAAACAATTTCACTGTTTTCAACATTTTAAACCTGCTGGAGTCGACGTCTGCAAAGATCTCAGAGAGATTGGTGTCCGGGAAAAATGTTGCAATCTTCAAATCTTCTCCCTGTAAATGAGGAAAGTTATAGGTGTAATTCAAGGTTAGAAATTCAGGACAGACAAACATTTCTTTTGGTCTGAGTTTGCTGTGTGTAAATCTTTCCCTTCTAATCCCCTGTAAAAGGAGTTTCCAAAATCCATCAGCATCTGTCCAGAACAGAAATTCAAAACATTCTCTCCTGTTACCTGCACAGAATTACTTTAGTGGGACAAAATTGCAGTGGAAGCAGTTCAGAGAAGATCCAGTTCGTTGATTATAGAACATAGAACATAGAAAGCCACAGCACAAACAGGCCCTTCGGCCCACAAGTTGCGCTGATCATATCCCTACCTCTAGGCCTATCTATAGCCCTCAATCCCATTAAATCCCATGTACTCATCCAGAAGTCTCTTAAAAGACCCCAACGAGTTTGCCTCCACCACCACCGACGTCAGCCGATTCCACTCACCCACCACCCTCTGAGTGAAAAACTTACCCCTGACATCTCCTCTGTACCTACCCCCCAGCACCTTAAACCTTATTCCTGAAATACGGAGTTTTATCTGTCAGGTTGAGCAGTTGGAGCCTGTACTCTTTGGAGTTCAGAAGACTGAGAAATAATCTTATTGAAACATCTGGGAATTTAAGGGTGGCATGATGCCTCACAGTACCAGGGTCCCAGGTTCAATTCCGGCATTGGGTCACTGTCTGTGTGGAGTTTGCACATTTTCCCCATGTCTGTGAGAGTTTCCTCAGGTTGCTCCGGTTTCCTCCCACAGTCCAAAGATGTATGGATCAGGTGGGTCGACCATGCTAAATTGACCCGAGTGTCAGGGGGATTAGCAGAGGAAATGCAGGGGGTAGTGGGGATGGGGCCTGGGTAGTATTGTGGTCGGTACAGACTTGATGGACCAAATGGTCTCCTTCTGCACTGCAGGGATACTATGATTCATATGATATAAGGTGCTTGACAATGTGGATGCTGAGGATGTTTCCTTTGGTGTGGGAATCAAGTAAAAATAAAGGATTTAAGATTAAGATGAAGAGAAATCTATTCTCTCAATGGGCTGTTGATCTTTGGAACTCTGTCTTCACCAGTGAGGATTGGAGGCAGGTCATTGAATATATTCAAAGCTGAGGTTCTGATCCACAACTTGTCCATGCTGCCCTTTTTTTTAAACCCTTGAGCTCATCCCAATTGCCCGCATTTGGCCCATATCCCTCTATACCCATCATACCCAAGTAACTATCTAAATGCTTTTTAAAAGACAAAATTGTACCCGCCTCTACTACTACCTCTGGCAGCTTGTTCCAAATACTCACCACCCTATCCAGTTGCAATGGGATCTTGATCAATTGGGCCAGTGGGCTGACGAATGGCAGATGGAGTTTAATTTCGACAAATGCGAGGTGATGCATTTTGGTAGATTGAACCAGGGCAGGACTTACTCAGTTAATGGTAGGGCGTTGGGGAGAGTTACAGAACAAAGAGATCGAGGGGTACATGTTCATAGCTCCTTGAAAGTGGAGTCACAGGTGGACAGAGTGGTGAAGAAGGCATTCGGCATGCTTGGTTTCATCAGTCAGAACATTGAATACAGGAGTTGGAATGTCTTGTTGAAGTTGTACCAGACATTGGTAAGGCCACACTTGGAATACTGTGTGCAATTCTGGTCACCCTATTATAGAAAGGATATTATTAAAATAGAAAGAGTGCAGAAAAGATTTACGAGGATGCTACCGGAACTTGATGGATTGAGTTACAAGTAGAGGCTGGATAGACTGGGACTTTTTTATCTGGAGTGCAGAAGGCTGAGGGGTGATGTTATAGAGGTCTATAAAATAATGAGGGGCATAGATCAGCTCGATAGTCAGTATATTTTCCAAAAGATAGGGGAGTCTAAAACTGGAGGGCATAGGTTTAAGTTGAGAGGGGAGAGATACAAAAGTGTCCAGAGGGGAAATTTTTCACACAGAGGGTGGTCAGTGTCTGGAACAAGCTGCCAGAGGTAGTAGTAGAGGCGGGTACAATTTTGTCCTTTAAAAAGCATTTAGATAGTTACATGGGTACGATGTGTATAGAGGGATATGGGCCAAATGCAGGCAATTGGGTTTAGTTTAGGGGTTTTAAAAAAAAGGGCGGCATGAACAAGTTGGGCCGAAGGGCCTGTTTCCATGCTGTAAACCTCTCTGACTCTATGACCCTCTGTGTGAACAAATTGCCCCTCTGGACACTTTTGTTTCTCTCCCCTCTCACCTTAAACCTATGCCCGCTAGTTTTAGACTCCCCTACCTTTGGGAAAAGATATTGACTATCTAGCTGATCTGTGTCCCTCATTATTTTATAGCCCTCTATAAGATCACCCCTCCGTCTCCTGTGCTCCAGAGAAAAAAGCCCCAGTCTATCCAGGCTCTCCAAAGTAGACATGATCTTATTGAATGATGCAGCAGGCTCGATGGGCCGGATGACGGGCTCCTGTTCTGAATTCTTATGTTCTTATTCCGATGTTCTTGGATAGTTGCGCATGCGCCCTGCAACCTGTTGTCCCTCTGAAGATAGTGGTTCTGAACCGAGCCCCCTGAAGCCACGCCCATTATGACCAGCCCGAGAGCATGCGCTCTCCTTCCCCGGTGAAACAGGATGGCAGCCGAAAACCAGGGCCTGTTCCCGGGAAAAAATGACATGGAGATGCTGGCGTTGGACTGGAGTAAACACAGTAAGAAGTCTCACAACACCAGGTTAAAGTCCAACAGGTTTATTTGGTAGCACAAGCCACTAGTTTTCAGAGCGCTGCTCCTTCATCAGGTAAGTGGGAGTTCTGTTTACAAACAGAGCATATGAAGACACAAACTCATTTTGTGTCTTCATATTTTGTGTCTTTATATGCCCTGTGTGTGAACAGAGCTCCCACTTACCTGATGAAGAAGCAGCGCTCCGAAAGCTAGTGGCTTGTGCTACCAAATAAACCTGTTGTACTTTAACCTGGTGTTGTGAGACTTCTTCCCGGGATAAAAGCCCGGGAGCTTTAAACCCGGGACCCACATGTTCTTATTCGGGCCTTGCGGCCTCCAGCGGGTGTTTGTGAAGCTTCCGCTCTCTCCCCACCCCGTCTCCATTCCTCCCTCGCCATCCCGGCTCCATTCCTCCCTCCCCACCCCGACTCCCGGCTCCATTCCTCCCTCCCCACCCCGACTCCCGGCTCCATTCCTCCCTCCCCACCCCGACTCCCGGCTCCATTCCTCCCTCCCCACCCCGACTCCCGGCTCCATTCCTCCCTCCCCACCCCGACTCCCGGCTCCATTCCTCCCTCCCCATCCCGACTCCCGGCTCCATTCCTCCCTCCCCACCCCGACTCCCGGCTGCATTCCTCCCTCCCCACCCCGACTCCCGGCTGCATTCCTCCCCCCCCATCCCGACTCCATTCCTCCCTCCCCATCCCGACTCTCGGCTCCATTCCTCCCCCCCCATCCCGACTCCATTCCTCCCTCCCCACCCCGACTCCCGGCTGCATTCCTCCCTCCCCACCCCGACTCCCGGCTGCATTCCTCCCCCCCCATCCCGACTCCATTCCTCCCTCCCCATCCCGACTCTCGGCTCCATTCCTCCCCCCCCATCCCGACTCCATTCCTCCCTCCCCACCCCGACTCCCGGCTGCATTCCTCCCCCCCCATCCCGACTCCATTCCTCCCTCCCCATCCCGACTCTCGGCTCCATTCCTCCCCCCCCATCCCGGCTCCATTCCTCCCTCCCCACCCCGACTCCCGGCTGCATTCCTCCCTCCCCACCCCGACTCCCGGCTGCATTCCTCCCCGCCCATCCCGACTCCATTCCTCCCTCCCCATCCCGACTCTCGGCTCCATTCCTCCCGCCCCATCCCGGCTCCATTCCTCCCTCGCCACCACGACTCCCGGCTCCATTCCTCCCTCCCCACCCCGACTCCCGGCTCCATTCCTCCCTCCCCACCCCGACTCCCGGCTCCATTCCTCCCTCCCCACCCCGACTCCCGGCTCCATTCCTCCCTCCCCACCCCGGCTCCATTCCTCCCTCCCCACCCCGACTCCCGGCTGCATTCCTCCCTCCCCACCCCGACTCCCGGCTGCATTCCTCCCATCCCGACTCCATTCCTCCCTCCCCACCCCGACTCCCGGCTCCATTCCTCCCTCCCCATCCCGACTCTCGGCTCCATTCCTCCCCCCCCATCCCGACTCCATTCCTCCCTCCCCACCCCAACTCCCGGCTGCATTCCTCCCTCCCCACCCCGACTCCCGGCTGCATTCCTCCCCCCCCATCCCGACTCCATTCCTCCCTCCCCATCCCGACTCTCGGCTCCATTCCTCCCCCCCCCATCCCGGCTCCATTCCTCCCTCCCCACCCCGACTCCCGGCTGCATTCCTCCCTCCCCACCCCGACTCCCGGCTGCATTCCTCCCCCCCCAATCCCGACTCCATTCCTCCCTCCCCACCCCAACTCCCGGCTCCATTCCTCCCTCCCCACCCCAACTCCCGGCTCCATTCCTCCCTCCCCATCCCGACTCTCGGCTCCATTCCTCCCCCCCCATCCCGACTCCATTCCTCCCTCCCCACCCCGACTCCCGGCTGCATTCCTCCCTCCCCACCCCGACTCCCGGCTGCATTCCTCCCCCCCCAATCCCGACTCCATTCCTCCCTCCCCATCCCGACTCTCGGCTCCATTCCTCCCCCCCCCATCCCGACTCCATTACTCCCTCCCCACCCCGACTCCCGGCTCCATTCCTCCCTCCCCACCCCGACTCTCGGCTCCATTCCTCCCTCCCCACCCTGACTCCCGGCTGCATTCCTCCCTCCCCACCCCGACTCCCGGCTGCATTTCTCCCTCCCCACCCCGACTCCCGGCTCCATTCCTCCCTCCCCACCCCAACTCCCGGCTCCATTCCTCCCTCCCCACCCCAACTCCCGGCTCCATTCCTCCCTCTCCACCCCGACTCCGGGCTCCATTCCTCCCTCCCCATCCTGGCTCCCGACTCCATTCCTTCCTCCTCACCCCGACTCCATTCCTCTCTCCCCACCCCGACTCCCAGCTCCATTCCTCCCTCCCCATCCCGACTCTCGGCTCCTTTCCTCCCTCCCCATCCTGACTCTCGGCTCCTTTCCTCCCTCCCCACCCCGACTCCCGGCTGCATTCCTCCCTCCCCACCCCGACTCCCGGCTGCATTCCTCCCCCCCCATCCCGACTCCATTCCTCCCTCCCCATCCCGACTCTCGGCTCCATTCCTCCCCCCCCATCCCGACTCCATTCCTCCCTCCCCACCCCGACTCCCGGCTGCATTCCTCCCTCCCCACCCCGACTCCCGGCTGCATTCCTCCCCCCCATCCCGACTCCATTCCTCCCTCCCCATCCCGACTCTCGGCTCCATTCCTCCCCCCCCATCCCGACTCCATTCCTCCCTCCCCACCCCGACTCCCGGCTGCATTCCTCCCTCCCCACCCCGACTCCCGGCTGCATTCCTCCCCCCCCATCCCGACTCCATTCCTCCCTCCCCATCCCGACTCTCGGCTCCATTCCTCCCCCCCCATCCCGGCTCCATTCCTCCCTCCCCACCCCGACTCCCGGCTGCATTCCTCCCTCCCCACCCCGACTCCCGGCTGCATTCCTCCCCGCCCATCCCGACTCCATTCCTCCCTCCCCATCCCGACTCTCGGCTCCATTCCTCCCGCCCCATCCCGGCTCCATTCCTCCCTCGCCACCACGACTCCCGGCTCCATTCCTCCCTCCCCACCCCGACTCCCGGCTCCATTCCTCCCTCCCCACCCCGACTCCCGGCTCCATTCCTCCCTCCCCACCCCGACTCCCGGCTCCATTCCTCCCTCCCCACCCCGGCTCCATTCCTCCCTCCCCACCCCGACTCCCGGCTGCATTCCTCCCTCCCCACCCCGACTCCCGGCTGCATTCCTCCCATCCCGACTCCATTCCTCCCTCCCCACCCCGACTCCCGGCTCCATTCCTCCCTCCCCATCCCGACTCTCGGCTCCATTCCTCCCCCCCCATCCCGACTCCATTCCTCCCTCCCCACCCCAACTCCCGGCTGCATTCCTCCCTCCCCACCCCGACTCCCGGCTGCATTCCTCCCCCCCCATCCCGACTCCATTCCTCCCTCCCCATCCCGACTCTCGGCTCCATTCCTCCCCCCCCCATCCCGGCTCCATTCCTCCCTCCCCACCCCGACTCCCGGCTGCATTCCTCCCTCCCCACCCCGACTCCCGGCTGCATTCCTCCCCCCCCAATCCCGACTCCATTCCTCCCTCCCCACCCCAACTCCCGGCTCCATTCCTCCCTCCCCACCCCAACTCCCGGCTCCATTCCTCCCTCCCCATCCCGACTCTCGGCTCCATTCCTCCCCCCCCATCCCGACTCCATTCCTCCCTCCCCACCCCGACTCCCGGCTGCATTCCTCCCTCCCCACCCCGACTCCCGGCTGCATTCCTCCCCCCCCAATCCCGACTCCATTCCTCCCTCCCCATCCCGACTCTCGGCTCCATTCCTCCCCCCCCCATCCCGACTCCATTCCTCCCTCCCCACCCCGACTCCCGGCTCCATTCCTCCCTCCCCACCCCGACTCTCGGCTCCATTCCTCCCTCCCCACCCTGACTCCCGGCTGCATTCCTCCCTCCCCACCCCGACTCCCGGCTGCATTTCTCCCTCCCCACCCCGACTCCCGGCTCCATTCCTCCCTCCCCACCCCAACTCCCGGCTCCATTCCTCCCTCCCCACCCCAACTCCCGGCTCCATTCCTCCCTCTCCACCCCGACTCCGGGCTCCATTCCTCCCTCCCCATCCTGGCTCCCGACTCCATTCCTTCCTCCTCACCCCGACTCCATTCCTCTCTCCCCACCCCGACTCCCAGCTCCATTCCTCCCTCCCCATCCCGACTCTCGGCTCCTTTCCTCCCTCCCCATCCTGACTCTCGGCTCCTTTCCTCCCTCCCCACCCCGACTCCATTCCTCCCTCCGCCCCGCTGACTCTCACCCGCTGAAAAAAAGTCCCCCGACTCGCAGAGCTCTGAGCAAAGTGACACTGCGCATGCTCCAGATACAGCATTGCGCCTGCGCAATAGGCTCCTGCGGAATGAATGGGATACTTTCACGCCCGCCGGGGCACCTGGGAATTAACGGCGCCATTATCAATCAAAGACATAATAGAAAACTATCTTGTGCAATTGAGATTAATTAATTTTTAAAAATACATTCCTCTGAATTTGTGATGTGTACTTATGTACTAAGCAGGTATTAAGGTTCCACTTAAAATTGAAAGAAAAGGTGCTGGAAAAACGCAGCAGGATTGAGAGGCAAGTTATGAATAGAGTTCAGACTGAAACAACAATTAAAAAAACCCACACGGGGGAGTGCAGGAACTGAGTTCTGCATCCAACAGACAGCCTGATTTATGCCAGCTCCCAACTGTGTTTCTAAACTCGAACTTATAAAACAATAACACAGAAACAAAACTCTGTAGAGACTGTTTCTGGGACAAAGAAAATAAATCTTGGAGATATTCATCAGGCCAGGCAGCCTGTGAGAGTCACAAACAGAATTGAGGATTCAGGTTGCTGACCTGCCCTCAGTCTGCAATTAAACATTTAGAGTCAGTCACTGACTAATGGCGGTCATAATTCCCACAATGCTCTGCGCCTCAGAAACCCCTCCATTCAAAAGTTGTTCGCCGTAATTCACGTATCATAGAAACCTTACAGTGCAGAAAGAGGCCATTCGATCCATCGAGTCTGTACTGACTCTACGACAGAGCATCTTTCCCAGGCACACCCCCTATCCCCGTAAACCTACGCATTTACCCTGCTAATCCTCCGACTGACCTTTTTCTTCACCCTGCCTGCAACGGCAACAATATATTCTGCACCCGAATCTTTTCCTTCCCCCCTATGTACTCCATCAATTTACGTTTTTTTTCTCTATAGCACGCAAGAAATAATACTTTTCACTGTATCCCAGAACATGCGACAATAATAAATCAAATTAGACACTACATATCTTGGGACACCAAGGGACAAATTTACCTAACCTGCACATCTTTGGGCTATGAGAAAAAACCGGAGCACCCAGAGGAAATGCACACAGACAGAGGGAGATTGTGCAAACTCCACACATGAGGGGGAGATGCCAGCGCTGAGCTGGGGTGAGCACAGTAAGAAGCCTCACGACATAAGGTTAAAGACCAACAGGTTTATTTGGAACCACAAGCTTTCAGAGCGCTGATGAAGGAGCAGTGCTCTGAAAGCTCGTGATTCCAAATAACCAAAAGAGAGAATGCTGGAAAATCTCAGCAGGTTTGGCAACATCTGTAAGGACAGAAAAGAGCTGACATTTCGAGTCCAGATTACTCTTTGTCAAAGCTTTGACAAAGGGTCATGTGGATTCGAAGCATCAGCTCTTTTCTCTGCTGACAGATCCTGCCATGTCTGCTGAGATTTTCCAGCAATTTCTCTTTTGGTCTCAAATTCCAGCATCCGCAGTAATTTGCTTTGATTCCAAATAAACTTATTGGACTTTAACCTGGTGTTATGAGACTTCTTACTGTGCAAACTCCACAGAGACAGTCACCCACCGCTGGAATCGAACCCAGACTCAGTGAGGCAGCAGTGCGAACCGCTGTGCCACAGTGAAGGTAGTTTGCCGCAAATTTCGGGTGACAACAATGGGCTGGATGTTGCTCAGAATGTGGAGCACTGCAGCAAAGTACAGACAGACAGAGACAGAGCAGCAAACTGGACTGAGAAATGGAGTCTGCAGACTGGAACTGGCAGCATGAGGAGAGGTTATTTACTCTAACACTCACAGCAATCTACAACTTTTAACATTTAAGAAAAACTTGGACGGGTTCATGGATGAGAGGGGTGTGGAGGGATATGGTCCAAGTGCAGGTCAGTGGGACTGGGCAAAAAATGGTTCGGCACAGACAAGAAGGGCCAAAAGGCCTGTTTCTGAGCTGTAATTTTCTATGGTTCTAACCCACCCCCATTACCGAGACAGTGAGACAGAGATTATAAACACTCACCAACACAGCTCCACTGAAACGTCCCAGGAAAAAGGGGGAATCTGTGGCAGTTCCTGTCCTGAAATAGCCCCAGGACTGTCACTCAAACCCCCAACCCGGCCCAGTTCACAGCTCAGCCTCTCAGCTTGCAGCTTCCTGCACCTCGAGCCAACCCTGTCCAGGTGTGGCAGGTCGGTGGAACCACAGAGTGGGGGGAGGGGTGACCTCCTGCTGTGCCCCAAATAGTTTCTCCTTCCCCTCCCCCTTGGCGCTCTCAGCTCTCAATGTGGATGTGTTGATGGACTTTGCAGAGCCTCACTGAGCTGCGCCTGTCCCTTATCCGGTGTCACCCCCTTCCCCCTGGGTTCAGTGCGTTCAGTTCGCTGCTTCTTTCCCTGCTGAACCTTCAGTTAATCAAAAACAGAAAGTGCTGGAAAACCTCAGCAGGTCTGATCGCATCTGTGATCATCCAGACTGGAAGCATTAACTCTACTCTCTCTCCACAGATGCTGAGATTTCCAGCATTTTCTGTTTCTGTTTCAGATTCCAGCATCCGCAGTATTTTGCTTTTATCTTCATTTAAACAAGCATTCTGTGATGGCCTTTACCCCCATTGCTCCTTTCCAGAGCTTCCCACCTTCTGCTATTGTCCCTGACTCCCACATTAACTCTGTCATTCCTCCCCTTTACCCCGCTCACCCTGTCTGAAGTCAGGCTCAGAGTTTTACCGCCATCTCCCCCTCCCCCAGCTCCCACATCCCAACACCCGGAATCTCCAACCCAGCGGTTCCAGTTTGTCTGGTGTGAGTTCAGATTTGCCGCAGCACCGACAGGATTTCACTTCAAACCAGCCGGAACTGACTGCTCACAAATCCCAAAATGTTTCTCCAGCAGCCCTGGTTTGTTAATGTTGTTTAAAGTCAGCGCCCAAATGCAGTTACTCTCCTCAGTTTAAAAAGCTTCTCCGTTTAATCTGAAGTATTATTTGCACCAGACACAAACACAAAATTATGAACGTTACCCGAACCCCCCCCCAGACCCGAGCTGGTGTGTCCTGAGGAAGAGACATCTGTTCCGGGTGTGACAATTCTTACACATTCTCTGCTTGACATAAAACGGAAAACGCTGGAAATATTCATGAATGAAAGCAAATTGCTGCTTTTGTCAAAAGGGTCACCTGGACTCGAAACCTCAGCTCTTTTTGTCTCCTTACAGATGCTGCCAGACCTGCTGGGATTTTCCAGCGTTTTCTCTTTTGGCTGGAAATACTCAACAAGTCAGGCAGCCTCTGTGGAGAGAGAAACAGACTCGGTGTGACCTGTCATCGGAACTGGGAAATATATTATTGTTTCTCGCAACTGAAAGAGACACTTTACAGCCTTCAGAACAAAACTCAGCTCAACAATTTTACACCACAATCTCTGCCCCCATTGTGTTCTGGCCAGAATCAGATCAGTTGGGATCTTGTCAAATGCTGAAGCAGAGGGGCCCAATGGTCCACTGCTTCTCCTCATTCATATGGATGTTTGGCTGTATGTTTCACTCTGTTTCTGCCTCTATAGAAGCTGCCTGGCCTGTTGACTATTTGTGGCATTGACAGTTTTATTTCCGATTTTAAGACTCTGTAACATATCCCTGTGTAATCCAACAATTAATCCAGTTCCCCTGGATTACTGCTCTGTAACATATCCCTGTGTAATCCAACAATTAATCCAGTTCCCCTGGATTACTGCTCTGTAACATATCACTGTGTAATCCAACAATTAATCCAGTTCCCCTGGATTACTGTTCTGTAACATATCACTGTGTAATCCAACAATTAATCCAGTTCCCCTGGATTACTGCTCTGTAACATATCACTGTGTAATCCAACAATTAATCCAGTTCCCCTGGATTACTGTTCTGTAACATATCACTGTGTAATCCAACAATTAATCCAGTTCTCCTGGATTTCTGCTCTGTAACATATCACTGTGTAATCCAACAATTAATCCAGTTCCCTGGATTACTGCACTGTGGCATAGTGCTTAGCACCGCTGCCTCACAGCACCAGGGACCCGGGTTTGATTCAAGTTTTGGGTAACTGTCTGTGTTGAGTTTGCACATTCTCCCCGCATCTGCATGGGTTCCCTCTGGGTGCTCCAGTTTCCTCCCACAGTCCAAAGATGGGCGGGTTATGTGGATTGGCCATGCTAAATTGCCCCTTTGTGTCAGGGGGACTAGCTGGGGTAAATGCATGGCATTAAGGGGATAGGGCCTGGATAGGATTGTGGGCGGTGCAGACTCGATGGGACGAATGGCCTCCTTCTGCACTGTTGGATTCTATGATTCTAGATAGAAGTCTCACAACACCAGGTTAAATTCCAACAGGTTTATTTGGTATCATGAGTTTCAGGGTGCTGCTCCCTCATCAGGTAAGTCAATCGCCCATTATTCTAGATGCAGACAAACTCACAGATGCACACATACATTCACAGACACGCATATATGGGGCTAAAGGGATATGGGAGGAACGAAGGGATCAGGATATTGAATTCGATGATCGGCCATGGTCAAGGCGGATGGTGGGGCAGGCTCGAAGGGACACATGGCCTACCCCTGCTTCTAGTTTCTATCTGTTTATGTGAACACGCCCACCCACGCACACACACATGCACACAGTTGATGTCAGTCTCAGTCTAATCCACTAGCTGGGCACCAAAATAATAACAGAAACCAATCTGAAACTCAGTGTGTGTGTTTTATTGTGAAATGAGATAATGTATAAATACATCCCCATAGCTCCGGGTGGGAGTAGAATTAATGATTTCTTGACTGTCTGTCTGCACGGTTGCCTCATAGCGCCAGGGACCCGGGTACAATTCTCGGCTTGGGTCACTGTCTGTGCAGAGTCTGCACGTTCTCCCCGTGTCTGTGTGGGTTCCCTCCGGGTGCTCCGGTTTCCTCCCACAGTCTGAAAGATGCGCTGTTTAGGTGCATTGACCTGAACAGGTGCCGGACTGTGGTGACTAGGGGAATTTCACAGTAACTTCATTGCACTGTTAATGTAAGCTTTAATGTGACTAATAAATAAATTTAACTTTTAACTTTAATTTTGTGATCTCATAGAATCGTAGAATCTTACAGTGCAGAAGAAGGCCATTCAGCCCATCGAGTCTGCACCAACCACAATCCCACCCAGGCGCTACCCCCGTAACTCCACATATTTAACCTGCTAATCCTCCTGACACTAGGGTCAATTTTGCATGGCCAGCCAACCTAAGCAGCACATCTTTGGACTGTGGGAGGAAACCGGAGCACCCGGAGGAAACCCACGCAGACACAGGGAGAATGTGCAGACTCTGCACAGACAGTGACCCAAGCCAGGAATTGAACTCAGGTCCGTGGCGCTGTGAGGCAGCAGTGCTAACCGCTGTGCCACCATGCCGCCCTCATCTCCTTGAACAAATAGTAAATTGTAGAGATTATAAAGTTTGAATTGTAATATCTAATGGTGTAAAGTATCTGGGAGCAGAGTGGATGTGATAAAGGCTGGAATACAGACTGGGGGAATGAGGGTGAAACTGCTGTGCTCAGTGAATGGTTCTTGTTGTAGGGAGGGATGGGAGGAGGGAGAGAGGGATGGATAGTGAGAGGGAGGGATGGAGAAGGGAGGGAGAGTGAGGTGGATGGAGGGAGAGAGGGATGAATGGGGGTGAATGTGAGAAGCTGAAGTTTACATTTGGAGAGGTTCCCAGTCTCTCTGATCAGCTGAACTGGGGAAGCTTTTGCGCAGACTGCGCTGCTGCTGTCACCAATCCTGTCCACCAGAGGTCGCTGTAGGCCTCCCAGCTGCTGCTCCTCCCAGTGTCACCACTTGCCCACTCCGGCCCCTCCAGTACACCTCACTGGAGCCCCAGGCCATTCTTGCTATCCTGCCAGGTCTCGGGTACTGAGGCCAACAGTAAAGTTTATTTATGAGTCACAAGAAGGTTTACATTCACACTGTAATGAAGTTACTGTGAAAATCCCCTGGTCGCCACACTCGGGCACCTGTTCGGGTAACACTGAGGGAGAATTCAGCTTGGCCAATGCACCCCAACCAGCACATCTTTCAGACTGTGGGAGGAAACCGGAGCATCCGGAGGAAATCCACAGACACGGGGAAAATGTGCAAACTCCACACAGTGACCCAAGCCGGGAATCGAATCCAAATCCCTGGCGCTGTGAGGCAGCAGTGCTAACCACTGGGCCACTGTACCACCCAGTGCTCTAAGGTTAAGTTTCTTCTTCAAACCGAAGAAGATTCAGTGTCACATCAGGACAGGGAAAAAGGAGTCCATTGGCTTCAGATGGATAATGGTAAAAGTTAATATCCCAATTTATTCACTTTATTCCTTCAAGCTGAGGTTTACAAAGTGAGAATTCCGCTGTTTATAGCAGTGACTAAATAAGCAATGACACTCTTCCTATATTTAAATTAGGCTGTAATACACCTCAATTTCACACAGGTTAACAGTTTTCAAGCATTTGGAACCCCAAATGTCTGCTGATGTGTCATCCAGAGCTGTTTTCCTGGCAGTTTGTGTCAGTAGCAGGCTGCCGTTACCATCCACTCTTGGGCAGGGTGAGGAGACAGCTCCGACACCGACCTCAGCTGGAATGGGAATTGAACCATACATTAGTCCGCAGGCCAGCAATGCTGCAGGAATTGCAAAGGGGCTGCACAGAGGTCCAGAATTAGAAGAGGGGGTTGTGGAGATGGAGGAAGCGTCTGCAAGACATGGGGACATTTTGGATTATCTCAAAATTACAGAATGTGGGAGACCAGTCAGGAATGTGTTGAAATTGTCAAGTCTGGCAGTAATGTGTGGATGTGGGATTCAGCAGCAGAAGGGCGGCACGGTAGCACGGTGGTTAGCACTGCTGCTTCACAGCTCCAGGGTTCAATTCCTGGCTCGGGTCACTGTCTGTGTGGAGTTTGCACATTCTCCTCGTGTCTGCGTGGGTTTCCTCCGGGTGCTCCGGTTTCCTCCCACAGTCCAAAGATGTGCGGGTTAGGTTGATTGGCCAGGTTAAAAATTGCCCCTTAGAGTCCTGAGATGCGTAGGTTAGAGGGATTAGCGGGTAAATATGTGGGGGGTAGGGCCTGGGTGGGATTGTGGTCGGTGCAGACTCGATGGGCCGAATGGCCTCCTTCTGCACTGTAGGGATTCTATGAAGGGCTGCACTGTGGAACAGTGGTTAACACTGCTGCCTGACAGCACTGGGTTTGAATCCAGCCTTGGGTTTGTGTGTGGAGTTTGCACCTTCTCCCTGTGTCTGAGTTTCCTCTGGGTGCTTCAGTTTCCTCCTACAGTCCAAAGATGTGCAGGTTAGGTGGATTGGCCATGTTAAATTATCTGTTAGCGTCCAACGATGTATAAGTTAGCGGGGGTTAGCAGGGTAAATGCACAAGGGTACAGGGCCCATCGAGTCTGCACTAACTCTCCAACAGAGCATCTTACCCAGGCCCTATCCCCGTAACCACACATATTTCCCTCGCTGTTCCACTGTGTTACTTATTCATTACAATAGGGACCAGAGTCTGAGGTTATAAATGGGTGAGTTTACTCCAATAGTAATTCCTTAACATCTGACAAGTTTGCAGCTATGAACATCCCACCTATCAAATAGCTCCAGCCGACAGATAAGATTACCAACATTCAGAGCTTACACATCCTCATCCTGAAGTTACAAAACAGACTTTAGTCATCGGCCTGCTGATACATCAGCACATTCACACAGGGGTGGATTGGACTGTGATCTGTTTATTGTTCATCTTTAGTTCAATACAGTTTCTGAGTGATTTAAATTTAAAACAAGGTCTGCAGGTGTGATGATTTATTGACACATGAATGAGAGATGCTGTGGGGTATTCGACAAGCCCAACAGGGTTGATTTACATCAAAAAAACTCCAACTATCAGTATAAATATAATTCAGTCTGGGATGCAATTAACAGCAGCAATAACAGCAGAATCACACCCCTGTGATCACTGGTGAACTCACTGGTGTCTCACCAGGTTGTGTGACTGGGTGAATCTCTTTCCACAGTTTGAACAAGTGAACGGCTTCTCCTCACTGTGAACTTGTTGGTGTCTCAGCAGAATGGATGACCGGGTGAATCTTTTCTCGCACTCAGTGCAGGTGAACGGTTTGTCCTCAAAGTGATTTCGCTGGTGTGCGAGCAGAAGTTTTCTGCTTTTAAAGCTCTTCTCACAGTCAGAACATCTGAATGGTCTCTCATTTGTGTGAACAAGTTGGTGTGAAGTGAGAGAGGGTAAACAAGTGAATCTCTTCCCACACACAGGGCAGGTGAACGGCCTCTCCCCAATGTGAATTCGCTGGTGTACAGTGAGGTCGCCTGATCGCCTGAAGCCAGTCCCGCAGTGAGAGCATGTGAATGGTCTCTCATCAGAGTCCTGATGTATGGCTTCTGTTGACCCAGAGATTCTGGATAGAGCATTCCTGCCCAGCAAAGCTGCTGCTGCTCTCTCTCTGAATGAGGATTGAGTATGGACGGCCTGAAATGTGCCTCCTCTCGACAACACCTACATTTTGTTTCTGCGGTGAAGTGGATTCACGTTCGCCCGTGCAGCGGAAGGCCCCAGGTCAGAACCAGGCGGAAACTTTGGGTTTGTTTTCTTTTTTTTTGTGAGTACCTTTATTTTTCAGTTTTTCCTCACGGAGACACCCGGTTTTTGTGTTGTTTTGGTTTGTTTGCTTTTCGTTCCCTGCGGGGAGGAAGGAGGGAGGTGAGCTGCTGCCTGTTGCCTGGCCTGCCTGTCGCCTGGCCTGTGGAGGGTGCGCTCTCCCCGGAGGGAGGGAGGAAGAGAGGACAAGGAGTGACTGGAGGGGAGGGGAGGGGGGGGGGGGGCGCGAAGGCATTCTCGGACTTTAACATCTGCAGTGGGGGGGGGTGAAGACCCCGTGGACTTTTGAACAGTGCGCGCCCGACAGGGCCAGAAGACCCAAGTCCCCCACCCACTGCTGCCGCCCCCAGGACCGGCACCCCCTCCCCTTTTTCCCTCCTGACTGGGGCACCGGCCTTGTGCCTCGTCTCCCTCCTGCTCCTCCAACCTCCTCTCTCCCTCTCACTCCGGGGAGAGAGCACCTACACCCCTCCCAGCCTACCCCACCCTGCCTTATCTTCCCCATCCCACATACACCCTGCCGTGCATCTGGGCAGTCTCGGGGTGGGCGTAGCACTTCCCTGGGAAGGATGACGACATCGCCAGCGTCGCCGGTGGCAGGGCCTGCTCGGCCCACCTATGCGGGCGTGGCGGCTGCCAGAGCCCCCGCCGCTCCCAAGGCCCTGCCGCCATTTTCCTTAATCACACGGCAGCTCGGGGTGAAGTGCTACGCCCACCCCGACATGTCTATCGAGGCCTGCGTGAAGGCAATGGCTGGGGTTGTCGGCCCCTCAGCCATTGTCGCGGCCTCAAAGATGTACGGCCGGGCCGTATTTTTCCAAAAGGCCGAGCGGGCAGTCCACCTCGCCCTGGAGAGGGGGCTCACGGTGGGCGGGACGTTCCTGGCGGTGGACCCATTGGAGGCCACCGCCCATAAGATCGTAATATCGAACATCCCGCCCTTCCTACCGAGTGAGCTCCTCCTCCCCCACCTCCATCTACTGGGGGAGGTCAGGTCCGGGGTGCAGCCGATCCCGCTCGGCCTTCGGGACCCCTCCCTCCGCCACATTTACTCCTTCCGGCGCCAGGTTTTTGTCCGCCTGGCCCGGGAGGAGGAACTGGAGGGAGGGTTCAATGTCCCCCATGAGGGGACCACTTACCGGGTCATTTGGTCCGCGGACGGTGTGCGGTGCCATGCCTGTAAGGAGGCGGGGCACGTGCGGAAAAACTGCCCCGTCTCCAAGGCCGCCGACCACCAACCCAAGGCGGCCGCAGCTGGCACCGCAGCCCCCTCTCCCCCCAAACGAGTACCATCTGCCCCCCCGCGAGGGGAGGCCACGCCGGCAGCAGCTGTCACCTCAGCTGCCGGCGGGGGGAGAGCGGAGCCTCCGCGTGGCCAAAAGGCCCAGAAGGGCACAACAAAAAAGGGGGGTACCGGGACCCGGCCCCCAAGAAAGACACCCCAACCACCCTGGCAGCCGGCTCGGGGACCACCTCAGTCTCCACCTGCACCCCCCCCCCCCCCCCCCCCCCCCCACCATCTGCCGGGCCCGTGGGCTCTCCGGGGCCTAGTGCTGGGTCCGGTGCCCGGGATCATGGGCCCGAGCATGGGGGGGGTAAGCGACCCCGAGCCGGCAAAACTGGTGACGCCGCCACCTCGGGGGGACGTGACGGGAGAGCAGGGGGGGGCGCGGCAAGGCGAAGAGGGGCGGAGGGCGAGGGGCCTCACCTGCCCGAGGGCAGGCGAACAAAAAGAGGCGGGGCCCCTCAGGCACCGTAGAGTTCGAGGTCTGCGTGCCCCTCCCCCCTTGTGAATCATCTCCTGCCGTGCCCCCACCTGTCTTTGTGCCTTGTCCCCTGAAAAAAGGGGGCAAGGCACCTTATAAATCAAAACATGTGTTGCCTCAGTCCCCCGGCGAGGAGTCTCCGGGGCCGGGTGGCAGCGGGGCCCCCACGGTTCCGTTCCACCCGGCCGGTTACAACCCGGAGTTCTTCTTTAGCATGTCGGGGGACTGGGGCAACACCCCAATGTTCGTGTCCCTATCATCAGGTGGTCCACGGGAGGAGGCCAAGTGGGTGACGGCCAGGAAGGGTGAAGCTCGCGTGATTGAGAGCACCCTGGTGGATGTGCCCCTACACAACAAGTACTCCTGCCTGAGTACTGTTGGGAGGGACAGCCCACCTGGGGGAAGCAGCAGTGGCCGTGTCTCCGGGGTGAAGTCTGGCCCTGTAACTCAGAGGGCTAAAGAAAAGAGGGGAAGGCAGTATTAATCGGGGACTCGGCAGTCAGGGGGACGGACAGGCGATTTTGCGGAGGCAGGCGGGAGTCTCGCATGGTGGTCTGCCTCCCTGGGGCTGGGTTCCAGGATGTCGCTGGGTGAGTCCCAGAAATCCTGAGGGGGGAGGGAGAGGAGCCGGAGGTAGCAGTACATATTGGTACCGCTGATGTGGGAAGGAAGGGGTCATGAAAAGAGAGTATAGGGAATTAGGGAGACAGCCGAGAAGGAGGAAAGCAAAGGTAGTAATCTCAGGATTGCTGCCTGTGCCACGGGAAGGCGAGGACAGGAATGGAGTGAGGTGGAGGATGAATGTGTGGCTGAGGGACTGGTGCAGGGGGCAGGGAGTCAGGTTCCTGGACCATTGGGACCTCTTCAGGGGCAGGTGTGACCTGCACACAAAAAACGGGTGGCACTTGAATCCCAGGCGGACCAATATCCTGGCAGGAAGGTTGGCTAAGGCTACTGGGGAGAGTTTAAACTCGATAGGTTTGGGGGAGGGGATCAGAGTGAGGAAGTTATCTCGCAAACAGAGAAGGGTTATCGGCAGTGCAAGAGGGTGGATGGACAGGGAATAGAGAAGGGGAGAGCTCAGACCAAAGGATTGAGATGTGTTTACTTTAATGCCAGGAGTATAGTGAATAAAGGGGATGAGCTCAGAGCGTGATCGATGCCTGGAAGTATGATGTGGTGGCCATTACGGAGACTTGGATGTCTCAGGGACAGGACTGGATACTCCAGGTGCCGGGATTCAGATGTTTCAGGAAGGACAGGGAGGGAGGCAAGAGAGGGGGTGGAGTGGCACTGCTGATCAGGGATAGTGTCACAGCTGTAGAGAAGGTGTATGCTGTGGAGGGATTGTCCACCGAGTCTCTGTGGGTGGAGGTACAGAGTGCAAAGGGGCCGGTCACTTTGCTGGGAGTTTTCGATAGGCCGCCTAATAGTAACAGGGAGGTGGAGGAGCAGATAGGGCAACAGATCCTGGAGAGATGCAGTAATAGCAGAGTTGTTGTGATGGGAGACTTTAATTTCCCAAACATAGATTGGAATATCCCGAGGGTAAGGGGATTGGATGGGAAAGAGTTCATTAGGTGTGTTCAGGAGGGTTTCCTGACACAGCATGTGGACAAGCCTACAAGAGGAGAGGCTGTACTTGATCTGATACTGACCAATGAACCTGGACAGGTGTCAGATCTCTCAGTGGGAGAGCATCTTGGGGATAGCGGTCATAACTCTATCTCCTTTAGGCTTGCATTAGAAAAAACGAGAGGATCAGGCAAGCCAGGAAAGTGTTTATATGGAGTAAGGGGAAATATGAAGACATTAGACAGCAAATTAGAGTAGTAAATTGGAAGGAGGTATTCTCAGGGAAATGTACTGAAGAGAGGTGGCAGTTTTTCAAGGAATGCCTGTCTAGAGTTCTACAGAACAACGTTCCGAGCAGACAGGGAGGTGTTGGTCAGTTAAAGGAACCGTGGTGCACGAAAGCTGTGCGGGACCGAGTCGAGAAGAAAAGGAAAGCGTACAAAAGACTCAGAGCTTGGCAAAGATAGGGATTTAGAAGAGTATACGACTTGTCGGAAGGGACTAAAGAAGGAAATTAGGAGAGCCAGAATGGGTCACGAGAAGGCCCTGGCAGGTAGGATTAAGGAGAACCCCAAGGCATTCTATAAATATGTGAAGAGTAAAAGGATGAGACGTGATGGAATAGGGCCTATAAAAGGTGAAGGCGGGAAAGTCTGTATGGAACCAGTAGAAATGGCAGAGGTGCTCTGAGTATTTTGCCTCTGTTTTCACAGAGGAGAAGGACCTGGGTGGATGTACTGCGGGCTTGTGGTGGACTGAAAAGATTGAGTAGGTGGACTTTAAGAGGTTGTGCTGGAATCTTTGAATGGCATCAAGATAGATAAGTCGCCGGGTCCGGATGGGATGGACCCCAGGTTACTCGGCCTGGGGAGGTTTGTTGCTGGCTTTAAAAAGGGATTGCCTTGGAGGTTTCAGCCTCACTGTTCCACAGAGAGAGCTGAGGGTAAGAGAGTGTTTTTTAGTGGAGATTTATTATTTTTTTCAGTTAATTTTGTGCGTAAAATCAGAGGTTTTTTTTTTCAAAACCGGAAGTAGGCCTGGGGAGGTTTGTTGCTGGCTTTAAAAGGCAGGCAGCACTTACGAGCGGGCAGTGGAGCAAGTGAAGCAGAGTGGGAGCTGGCAGGGCTTTGGCTCACAGGGCTTGTGGGAAGCAGAGTGAGAGCTGTCAGGGCTTTGGCTCAGAGGCTTAGGCGGTAAGGGCGAGGCAGGGCAAGTTATTTTTATCCAAACCTATATAGGAAAAGGGTAACTATGAATGATAGGCCAGTTCTGTGCTTCCGGTGTGGGATGTGGGAGTTCCTGGAAACACCTAGCCTCCCGGAGGACCACATTTGCGCCAGGTGCGTGGAACTGCAGCTCCTGAGGGACCGCGTCACGGAACTGGAGCTGCAGATTGCTGACCTTGGTCGAGTCAGGGAGAATGAGAATAATTGAGTTATAGGGAACTAGTTACACCGGGGCATCGGGAGGAAGACACGTGGGTCACAGTCAGGAGGAGTAAAGGTCAGAAGGATAACGTACCAGAGAGTACTCCAGTGGCTGTCTCTCATAAGAGGAAGGGCTCGGCGATAGGTGTGAGAGGGGAGGGGAGTGAGCAAGTATATTGTTTTGGATAGTGTGGAGGAGGATGACTCTCCAGGGGTAAGCCACAGTGACCAGGTCACTGGCACAGAGTCAGGCTCTGTGGCCCGGAAAGGAAAGAGAGGGGTTAGGAGAGAAATAGTGGTGGGGGATGCGTCGGTTAGAGGCACGGACAGGCGATTCTGTGGGTGCAAACGGGACTCCAGGATGGTAGTCTGCCTACCTGGTGCTGGGGTACTGGATGTCTCCAAGCGGATAGGAGGCATCTTAAAAAGCGGAAGATAAAGAAACGGATGTCATTGTACACATTGGTGCAAATGACGTAGATAGGAAGAGCAGGGGGATCCTACGAGAGCAATTCAGGGAGTTGGGAAATAGACTAAAAAGTAGGGCCTCCAGGGTGGCCATCTCTGGGCTGCTCCCAATGCCTCATGCCAGTGAGGCTAAGAATAGGGAGTTAGTACAATTGAATGCTTGGCTAAAGGACTGGTCCAGGAGGGAGGGCTTCATTTTCCTAGTTCAATGGGAAGTTTTCAGGAGAGGATGGCACCTGTACAAGGAGGACGGGTCACAACTAAGTTGGAAGGGCACGAATATCCTGGCTGGGAGTTTTGCTAGTGCAGTTCGGGGGGGTTTAAACTAGTATGGCAGGGGGGTGGGGATCAAAATATTAGGTCTACAAGTGTAGAGGCTGGGGACGAGATTGGGGCTGGGACAAGGCTGGCAAAGAAGAAGTGCACTCTGGGGGAGGATGACCTCACTGGGCCTGGAGGTCTGGAGTGCTTATACTGCAATGCAAGGAGCGTAGCAGGTAAGACAGACAAACTGAGGGCCTTAATGCTCACGAGGAATTTGGATGTGGTTGCGGTGACAGAGACTTGGTTGAAAGAGGGACAGGACTGGCAGCTGAACATTCCGGGGTACAAGTGTTTTAGGTGAGACAGAGGAGGGGCCAAAAGAGGTGGGGGAATAGCAGTATTAGTTGGAGAGCATATTACAGTGGTGCAGAGGGAGGACAATTCAGAGGGGTTGTGTAACAAGTCACTCTGGGTGGAGCTTAGAAACAGGAAGGGTGCAGTCACTATGTTGGGAGTATACTACAGGCCCCCCAACAGCCCAAGGGAAGTGGAAGTTCGGATATGTCAGGAGATACTGGATAGGTGCAGGAAAAATAGGGTTGTTGTAGTGGGAGACTTCAATTTCCCTGGTATAAACTGGAAATCGCTGAGCAGGGACTCTGAATGGGGAGGAATTTGTGAAATGCGTACAGGAGAGTTCTTTGGAACAATATGGCAGGGGGGTGGGGATCGACCTCTTTGTTTGACTGGGGGAGAGAGTCTTAGCAGGAGTGCTGAGAGTAAGCAAAGAAGTGATTTAATTATTCATTTAAGGGTATTCCTAGTATATTTCGCGGGCTTTTTTCAGGGTTTTGAATTGAGGAAGTGAGGTCAGCTGAAGGGGATTCTGGGAGGTTGAGTCTTAGTATAAAAGGCAGTTACCTGGGGGGTTCGCAGGGAGCATAAAAAGCCGGCTGCACTATACAGTGGGCAGCGTCGGGAGCGGGCAGTGGAGTGAGTGGGTAGCAGAGTGTGAACTATAAGGGCTTTGGCTCACAGGGCTTAGGCTGAAAGGGCGAGGCAAGGCTAGTTATTTTTTTACCCAACCCTATAAAGAATAAGGGCAGGTATGAGTGATCGGCCAGTTCAGTGCTTCCGATGTGGGATGTGGGAGTTCCTGCAAACACCTAGCTTCCCAGAGGTTCACATATGTACCAGGTGCGTGGAACTGCAGCTCTTGAGGGACCGTGTCATGGAACTGGAGCTGCAGATCGCTGACCTTAGTCTAGTCAGGGAAAATGGGAGAAAAATTGACAGGAGTTATAGGCAACTAGTTACACCGGGGCATCGGGAGGAAGACACGTGGGTCACAGTTAGGAGGAGTAAAGGGCAGAAGGGTAAAGTACAAGGGGGACTCCAGTGGTGGTCTCTCAAAATAGGAAGGGCTTGGTGACAGGTGTGAGAGGGGAGGGGAGTGAACAGTTAGAAGAGGGGTCACCTGTGGTTGTCCCACTCCAAAACAGGTATATTGTTTTAGATAGTGTGGAGGAGTGTGCCTCTCCAGGGGTAAGACACAGTGACCAGGTCACTGGCACACAGTCAGGCTCTGTGGCCCGGAAAGGGAAGAGAGGGGTTAGGAGAGCGATAGTGGTGGGGGATGCATCAGTTAGAGGCACAGACAGGCAATTCTGTGGGGGCGAACAGGACTCCAGGATGGTAGTCTGCCTACCTGGTGCTGGGGTCACGGATGTCTCCGAGCGGATAGGAGGCATATTAAAAGGGGAAGATAATTAAACGGATGTCATTATACACATTGGTGGAAATGACGTAGATAGGAAGAGTAGGGGGGTCCTAAGAGAGCAATTCAGGGAGTTGGGAAATAGGTTAAAAAGTAGGGCCTCCAGGGTGGCCATCTCTGGGCTGCTCCCAATGCCTCGTGCCAGTGAGGCTAAGAATAGGGAGTCAGTACAATTGAATGCTTGGCTAAAGGACTGGCCCAGGAGGGAGGGCTTCATTTTCCTAGATCAATGGGAAGTTCAGGAGAGGATGGCACCTGTACAAGGAGGACAGGTCACAACTAAGTTGGAAAGGCACGAATATCCTGGCTGGGAGTTTTGCTAGTGCAGTTCGGGGGGGGGGGGTTTAAACTAGTATGGCAGGGGGGTGGGGATCAAAATATTAGGTCTACAAGTGTCGAGGCTGGGGACGAGCTTGGGGCTGGGACAAGGCTGGCAAAGAAGTGCACTCTGGGGGAGGATGACCTCACTGGGCCTGGAGGTCTGGAGTGCTTATACTTCAATGCAAGGAGCGTAGCAGGTAAGACAGACAAACTTAGGGCCTTAATGCTCACAAGGAATTTGGATGTGGTTGCAGTGACAGAGACTTGGTTGAAAGAGGGACAGGACTGGCAGCTGAACATTCCGGGGTACAAGTGTTTTCGGTGAGACAGAGGAGGGGCCAAAAGAGGTGGGGGAGTAGCAGTATTAGTTGGAGAGCATATTACAGCAGTGCAGAAGGAGGACAATTCAGAGGGGTTGTGTAACAAGTCACTCTGGGTGGAGCTTAGAAACAGGAAGGGTGCAGTCACTATGTTGGGGGTATACTACAGGCCCCCCAACAGCCCAAGGGAAGTGGAAGAACGGATATGTCAGGAGATACTGGATAGGTGCAGGAAAAATAGGGTTGTTGTAGTGGGAGACTTCAATTTCCCTGGTATAGACTGGAAATCGCTGAGAGCAGGGACTCTGAATGGGGAGGAATTTGTAAAATGCGTCCAGGAGAGTTCTTTGGAACAATATGTAGATAGCCCGACTAGAGAGGGGGCTATACTGGACCTAGTACTGGGGAATGAGCCCGGTCAGGTCTTCAAAGTTTCGGTAGGGGAACATGTGACAAATAGTGACCACAATTGTTAGCTTTAGGATAGCGATGGAAAAGGATGAGTGGTGTCCCAAGGGTAAGGTGTTGGATTGGGGGAAGGCTAACTTTAGTGGGATTAGGCAGAAATTGGCAGCTCTTGATTGGGAGAGGCTGTTTGAGGATAAATCCACATCTGGCATATGGGAGTCTTTTAAGGAACAGTTGTTAGGGCTACAGGACAGGCATGTGCCCGTAAAAAAGGATAGGATTCAAGAACCGTGGATAACCAGGGAAATTGAGGGACTGGTCAAAAAGAAAAGAGGCGTATGTTAGGTCCAGGCAGCTAAAAACAGAGGGAGCTCTGGAGGAGTACAAAGAAAGTAGGAAAGAACTCAAACGGGGAATTAGAAGGGCAAAAAGGGGTCACGAAATGTCCTTGGCAGACAGGATTAAGGAGAATCCCAAGGCATTTTATTCATACGTTAGGAACAAAAGGGTTGTCAGGGGAAAAAAAAATGGGACCTCTCAGGGACAAAAGTGGGGAATTATGCTTGGAGCCCAAAGAAGTCGGGGAGATCCGAAATGAATACTTTGTGTCGGTATTCACAAAGGAGAGGGATGTGTTGACTGGGAGTGTCTCGGAGGGGAGTGTTGAACCGTTGGAGAAAATCTCCATTACAAGGGAGGAAGTGTTAGGTTTGTTAGAGAATATAAAGACTGACAAATCCCCAGGGCCTGATGGAATCTATCCAAGGCTGCTCAGGGAGACGAGAGATGAAATCGCTGGGTCTCTGACGCAAATCTTTGTCTCGTCACTGGACACAGGTGAGGTCCCAGAGGATAGCTAATGTGGTCCCGTTATTTAACCCGGGTAATTATAGGCCGGTGAGCTTGACATCCGTGGTGGGGAAGTTGTTGAAGAAGTGACTGGAATGGTTGACGGGGGAAGGGCCGTGGATGTCATCTATATGGACTTCAGTAAAGCGTTTGACAAAGTCCCTCATGGTAGGCTGGTGAAAAAGATTGGATCTCATGGGATAAAGGGGGAGGTGGCTAGATGGGTGGAGAACTGGCTTGGTCACAGAAGACAGAGGGTGGTAGTGGAAGGGTCTTTTTCCGGCTGGATGCCTGTGACTAGTGGTGTTCCGCAGGGCTCTGTATTGGGACCTCTGCTGTTTGTGATTTATATAAACGATCTGGAAGAAGGTGTAACTGGGGTGATCAGTAAGTTTGCGGACGACACAAAATTGGCAGGACTTGCAGATAGTGAGGAGCATTGTCAGAGGCTACAGAAGGATATAGATAGGCTGGAAATTTGGGCAAAGAAATGGCAGATGGAGTTCAATCCTGATGAATGCGAAGTGATGCATTTTGGTAGAAATAATGTAGGGAGGAGCTATACGATAAATGGCAGAACCATAAAGGGTGTAGATACGCAGAGGGATCTGGGTGTGCAAGTCCACAGATCCTTGAAGGTGACGTCACAGGTGGAGAAGGTGGTGAAGGCAGCATACGGCATGCTTGCCTTTATAGGACGGGGCATAGAGTATAAAGGTTGGGGTCTGATGTTGCAGATGTATAGAACATTGGTTCGGCCGCATTTGGAATACTGCGTCCAGTTCTGGTCGCCACACTACCAGAAGGACGTGGAGGCTTTGGAGAGAGTCCAGAGGAGGTTTACCAGGATGTTGCCTGGTATGGAGCGGCTTAGTTATGAGGAGAGATTGGATAAACTGGGGTTGTTCTCCCTGGAAAGACGGAGGATGTGGGGAGACTTAATAGAGGTGTCTAAAAGGCATAGATAGGGTGAACGGTGGGAAACTTTTCCCCCCCGAGGGGTCATAGATTCAAGGTGAAGGGGGGGGGCGGGGGGAGGAGGTTTAACACAGATATCAGAAGGACATATTTTACACAGAGGGTGGTGGGGGCCTGGAATGCGCTGCCAGGCAAGGTGGTGGAGGTGGACACACTGGGAACGTTTAAGACTTATCTAGATAGCCATTCAGACGGAATTCCACATTGGCCCAAAAACCTCAACCCCCCTCCCTGGGTGAGGTGCCCCACAGCCTGAGCCGCCTCGCGGAAATGTCCTCCATGCCTTTTTCTACCGCGCAGAGGCATTTCCTGTGCGGGCCGCTGCTGCACACCTTCCACTACTGCCTCCTCGCCTGTCGCCCGGATACACCTTGGCGGGCCTTGTTGCCATGGGCAGCGGAGGTCCCCAGTGGAGGTCCTTCTACGGAGGGATCTCCCCCAATTACATCGGGGACCTGGGGTGGAGGGTGATGCATGCAGTAGTTCCGCACAACCGTAGGATTCACTGGTTCACGGGCTCCAAAGACTGCCCTTTCTGCGGCCTTGTGGAGTCCGTGGACCATGTCTATGTTGTGTGTCTTAGGCTGCACTCCCTTTATGTTTTCCTAAAGAACCTTTTGTTGATGTTCTGTTTGCACTTCAGTCCCATGCTCCTGATCTACGGACACCCGGTGTGGAGAGGAGAGGGTCGGGATGGCGACCTCCTCACGAACCTGCTCCTGGGCCTGGCGAAACACGCCATTTACCGGTCCAGGCTGCGGGCGATCGAGGGGGCCGTCCATCCTGACTGTCTTCCCCTCTACCGCGGCTACGTTCGCGGCCAGGTGTCCCTGGAGAGGGAGCATGCGGTGTCCACGGGCGCGGTTGAAGCTTTCCGCACCCGTTGAGCACCGCAGAGGTTGGGGTGCATTATTGACCCTAATAATCACATTTTAAATTGATCTTTAAGTTTCCTTTGTACTTTGATTTCTGTTCAGGCTGTTCCCCCTCCTTTTGGGGAGCTGCCCCGTTTACTTTGTCCTGACTTAACCTGAGTTTGTTTATTTGGTTTGACCTTAAAAGAGGGCAACATCTGTGAGTAACACACTTTCTTGGAGCTTGCTTGCTGGAGACGCCCGTTTTCTATCGTTTCTGCCGAATTGTTGGCTTCCTGCAAGGAAGGGAGGAGGGAAGGGGGAGGAAGGTGAGCTATCGCCTGCCTGCGGTCCGCTGGAGGGTGCTCTCTCCCTGGAGGGAGAGAGGGAAAGAGGACACGGAGACACTCTCTTTACTTTTTTCCACCTACGGGAGGGAAGACTGCACCGGGGGGGGGGGGAGGGGGGGGGGGGGGGAAGACACCCTGGACTTAGTTTGCGCCCAAGAGAGCTGGAAGAGTAAAGTCCCCCTCCCCACTGCTGCTGCCCCCAACACCGGCACTCCCTCCCTCCTGACTGGGGCACCAGCCCTCCTCAGTGCCCTCTCCCTCGGGTACGATCTGCACCTGCGTCCGTGCAGATTGCCACTTTACCGAAACCCGGGAATGGCGGTGATCCACTTTGCGCCCAAAACAGGTGCAATGGCGATTTAAATTGAATGAATGAACTCCCCTTCACCACCACGTTTGCCAATCCGGAACTGCACCGTAATGGACCTGCTCAATAAAAATCTGAATCGGGTTCTCCAGCTTCTGAAGGGCACGTTCAGTGTTTCCAACGGCTCTGCCTCAGATCAGTGGGGGGGGGGGGGGGGGAGATAGCTTGATTTTGGACAAAGCTCAGCACAACATCAAGGGCCGAAGGGCCTGTACTGTACTATGTTCTGTGTGTTCCATGTAATCCAAGGTTGTCCTCCTCACTATTTACCACACCACCAATGACAATCTGTTCAATTCTATCACATACCCATCCCTGCTTTCCTGTACCTACATTGTCCTTCCACACAGTGAACACAGATGCAAAATACTCATTTAGTGCCTCAAATACATCTTCCGGCTCCACACCAAAGTTGTCTAATGGGCAATTGGTTCCTAACCAACCTACTCTTTTCCCGATTACCCTCTTGCCCTTAAAATATAAATAAAAGATCTTGTGATTTTTTCTTTAGTTCTAACCTTCTGTGGCAACGCACTGCCTCAATAAGACATTGGGACTCAGTATTGATGCAGTTTGATGGACAAGTTGTCTCCATTCTGAACAATGGGGAACAAGCCCCTCCCATTCACTGACAATTTGCCCCTTACAAAGATGGTGATCACCCATCCACACATCGCCATCTTTATTGGGGGCAGTCATTAAGATCTCAGGGATCTTTGACCCACTTGATGCAAATGAGGGAACTGGTGAATTTTCTTTCTGCACTGTAAAGAAGCGGTGATGTGAGTTCCTGACTGATGGGGAAAGATCACAGACAGCAGTTCTTAAAGGGAAATGGCAATCCTGAAAACACAATCAGCTCTAGATCCAGAATATTAAACTCCAGCCCAGTTGCAGGGATTATTATCAGCAGAAACAAACCTCAAATGTCAGAATGAATGTGGCTCACTCCTGGATGTGATTAACAGCAGCAGCTACAGCAGAATCCACTCCCTGCACTCACTCGTGAAGTCGCTGGTGTGTCACCAGGTGGGAGGAGGTAGTGAATCCCTTCCCACACTCTGAGCAGGTGAATGGTCTCTCCCCAGCGTGAAGTCGCTGATGTGCTTTGAGGCTGGATCAATGTCTGAAGCTCTTTCCACAGTCAGTGCAGCTGAACAGCCTCTCCTCAGTGTGAACTCTCTGGTGTCACAAGGTTGGATGAATTAATGAATCGCTTCCCACACAGCAGGTGAACGGCCTCTCTCTCCAGTGTGAACTCTCCAGTGTAGTTGTCGGTTACACATCTGGACGAATCCCTTCCCACACACAGCAAGTGTACGGTCTCTCTGAACTCGCTGGTGTAATGTTAGGCAGGATGATTGAGTAAATTCCTTCCAACACATGGGGCAGTTGAAGGGTCTCTCCCCAGTGTGGGTGCGTCGATGAGTTTCCAGTTTGGATGGGCAAGTGAATGCTTTCCCACAGTCCCCACATATCCACAGTTTCTCTATGGTGTCAGTATCATCATGTCTCTCCATATTGAGTGATTAGTTGAAGCCTCGTCCACACAGAACACATGCACAAATTCACATTGCTGTGAATGGTGTGATGTTTTTACAGGCTGTTCACTGGAAAACTCTCATTCGGTTGTGTGTGTCTCTCAGTGCTTTTCCAGTCATGCTGAGTCCAGTCATCTTTTCCCACACTCCACATTCAAAGGCTGATGGTGTTCAGGTGCTGGTGAATTGAGCAACTGTTAAATCTTGGTGTGAAACTGGATTCCATTTTGCTGACTGTAAATCTTCCCCTTCAAATATCCTGCAGAAGGAGTTTACAAAACTACTGTCAGTCCAGGATAGAAATTCTGATCAGACAAGTCTAATTTCAAAGGGAACAACTTTTCTGTTCTTGTTCCCCAAAACAGTAAATCTATGTCCCACACACTCTCCCTCCTCCCTGAGTTGAGGGCAGCACGGTGGCACAGTGGTTAGCACTGCTGCCTCACAGCACCAAGGACCCAAGTTTGATTCCCAGCTTGGGTCACTGTCTGTTTGCACATTCTCCCCATGTCTGCATGGGTTTTCGCCAAGTGCTCTGGTTTCCTCCCACAGTCCAAACAGGTGTAGGTTAGGTGAATTGGCTATGCTAAATTACCCCTAGTGTCAGGGGGACTAGCTCGGGTAAATGCATTGGCTAATGGGGATAGGGCGTGGACGGGATTGTGGTCAGTGCAGACTCGATGGGCCGAATGGCCTCCTTCTGCACTGTCGGATTCTATGAGATCGAAATGAAATGTTGCATATTTTTCATGCATCCTCACAACTAATTTTTCCAAATCACTCCAAGGCCTTTTCTTCCCTATCTCTGGAATCACCTCCAGCATTGCTCCAATTCTGGCTTCCTGCACATTCCCTATTTTAATCACTCCACCATTAGTGACTAGACCTTCAGTGCACAGGGATGACTTCTCAAAGAATTCCTACAGTGCAGAAGGAAAGCATTTGGCCCATCAAGTCTGCAGCAACTCTGAATATTTTACCCCTGATCTATACCTGTAACCCACGTTTTTACCCCACTAATCCACCTTACCTGTACACGAAGGGGCAATATAGCATGGCCAATCCCCCTAAGCATCACATCTTTGGACAGTGGGGGGAAACCGGAGCATCCAGAGGAAACCCACAGTCACAAGGATAATGTGCAAACTCCGCACAGACAGTGACCCAAGGCTGGAATCGAACCTGGGTCCCTGGCGCTGTGAGGCAGCAGTGTTAACCACCCTGGTATTAATGGTGTTTTATCAATAGAAGTTGTTGTTGGCTGTAACCCTAAATTCCGGTTTTCAACAACACAGTTTGTTATTAAATCAATCTGATTTTTTTTGTCCCCTGTGGGTTATTCATTTGGTTTCACCCCCAAGAAATACGGTGGCTGCGCATGAGTTGTTCCAAATTATGCTCAATAAAGATGGCAGACGCGCATGCACTTTGCAGTACGTGGATCCCTATAAAGATGGCGGATATTAACTCGGTCCTGAAGCCTTCGGAAGGCCCAAGGAATTGGCTTGGCAAATTGAGGGACTGTGGCCGACACTGGGTGTTTATAAAGCCTCACCACCCGCCAACTCCATTTATGTTTCCGGTTTTATTTCGGGCTCTGGATCCACACTCGGTCTTTGTAAACACATTCCTCTTAGAGTGAAGGGCAAGGCTGGCAGAAGTCAGGAAGCCCGGATGACTCGGGATACTGAGGCCCTGGTCAAGAAGAAGAAAGAGGCACATGACATGCATAGGGAGCTGGGATCAAGTGAATCCCTTGGCGTATAGGGGGTGTAGGAGTAGAGTTAAAAGAGAAATCAGGAGGGCAAAAAGGGGACACGAGATTGTTTTGGCAGATAAGGCAAAGGAGAATCCAAAGAGCTTCTACAAATACATAAAGTGCAAAAGAGTAACAAGGGAGAGAGAGTAGGGCCTCTTAAGGATCAACAAGGTCACCTATATGAGGATCCACAAGAGATGGGTGAGATCCTATATGAATATTTCTCATCAGTATTTACTGTTGAGAAAAGCATGGAACTTGGGGAAATAAATAGTGATGTCTGGAGGAGTGTACATATTACAGAGAAGGAGGTGCTGGAAGTTTTAAAGTGCATCAAGGTAGATAAATCCCTGGGACCTGATGAAGTGTATCCCAGGACACCGTGGGAGGCTAGGGGGGGAAATTGCGGGTCCCCTAGCAGAGATATTTGAATCATCGATAGTCACAGGTGAGGTGCCTGAAGATTGGAGAGTGGCAAATGTTGTGCCTTTGTTTAAAAAGGGCTGCAGGGAAAAGCCTGGGAACTAGAGGCCAGCGAGCCTCACATCTGTGGTGGGTAAATTGTTGGAAGGTATTTTGATCTACAGGCATTTAGAGACACAAGGACTGATTAGGGACAGTCAGCATAGCTTTGCGAGTGGAAAATCATGTCTCACAAACTTGATTTGAGTTTTTTGAAGGGGTAACCAAAAAGGTAGATGAGGGCAGTGCAGTTAATGTTATCTACATGGACTTTAGCAAGGCCTTTGACAAGGTACCACATGGTAGGTTGTTACACAAGGTTAAATCTCACAGGATCCAGGGCGAGGTATCTAAATGGATACAAAATTGGCTTCTGTCGGATGGTTGTAGTGAATTGTTTTTCAAACTGGAGGCCTGTGACCAGCGGTGGGCCTCAGGGATCAGTGATTTGGATGAGAATATAGGCGGCATGGTTAGTAAGTTTGCAGATGACACCAAGATTGGTGGCATAGTGGAAAGTGAAGAGAGTTATCTCCAATTGCAACAGGATCTTGATCACCACACAGAGGTGGTGGGGGCCTGGAATGCGCTGCCAAGTAGGGTGGTGGAGGCAGCCACACTGACATCGTTTAAGACTTACCTGGATAGTCACATAAGCAGTCTGGGAATGGAGGGATACAAACGATTGGTCTAGTTGGACCAAGGAGCGGCACAGGCTTGGAGGGCCAAAGGGCCTGTTTCCTGTGCTGTACTGTTCTTTGTTCTAATTGGACCAGTGGGCTGACAAATGGCAGATGGAGTTTAATTTGGATAAATGCAAGGTGATGCATCTTGGTAGATCGAACCAGGGCAGGACTTACTCAGTTCGGGAGAGTTATAGAACAAAGAGATCGAGGGGTACAGGTTCATAGCTCCTTGAAAGTAGAGTCACAGATGGACAGAGTGGTGAAGACGACATTTGGCATGCTTGGTTTCATTGGTCAGAACATTGAATGCAGAAGTTGGTACAATTTGTTGAAGTTGTACAAGACATTGGTAAAACCACATTTGGAACACTGCAGTTCTGGTCACCCTATTATAGGAAGGATAATATTAAACTAGAAAGTGTGCAGAGAAGTTTTACTAGGATGCTACCAGGACCTGATGGTGTGAAGTATAAGGAGAGGCTGGATAGAGGGAGGGGAGGGGAGGCAGGCCCCAGCTCCCCCGCTCTCAGGGCACTGAGCTGTGCCTGCCTCCCCACAGGCAGTGCTAACTCCAGGCCCAGGCCCTAGCAGGCAGGAGGGGGTGAAGCAGATACTTACCTGGGAGGCACTGACACATTTCCCCCAGGGCTGTGCAGGGCAGGGTATCTCAGCGCAGGGGGCCCCACTCTCTCTGGGCCACAGCCTGAGGCACTGACCAGTCCTTCCAGACCAACCTAACCTGCTGGCACTGGAGGACCTACAATTTTCTCCCTAGCCTCCCACTCCTGGGATACACTTCATCAGGTCCTGGGGATTTATCTACCTTGATGCACTTGAAGACTTCCAGCACCTCCTTCTCTGCAGCACTATTTTAACCTCAAACAATGAATATAAAACAACATCATTAGCTATGGAAATAAATTAATTTTTAAAAAACAAATTATTGCAAGCTGATCTGCTATGTTAAATTTCTCAAAGTTCTCCTTTGAGACTACAGAGATTTGGAAGCTTTTACATTGTCTCCTCTCTCTCCCCTTCCTCAACTCTGGCTGGATTCAATCACAGTCATTGGTTCCTCTCGTTCTGTCTCTTCCTGATTCTCATTGTTTTACAGAATGATACAGCACAGATGGAAACCATTCAGCTCAGTATGCCTGGAAGATCTATCCAATAAATTCAATAGCCCTGTTGGAAAAGTCAGAACAATAAGGCCACACTTGGAATACTGTGTGCAGTTCTGGTCACCCTATTATAGAAAGGGTATTATTAAACTAGAGAGTGTGCAGAAGAGATTGACTGGGATGCTACCGGACTTGATGGTTTGCGTTATAAGGAGAGGCTGGATAGACTGAGACTTTTTTCCTCGGGAGCGCAGGAGGCTGAGGGGTGATCTTATAGAGATCTATAAAATAATGAGGGGCATAGATCAGCTAGATAGTCAATAACTTTTCCCAAAGGTAGGGGAGTCTAAAACTAGAGGGCATAGGTTTAAGGTGAGAGGGGAGAGATACAGAAGTGTCCAGAGGGGCAGTTTGTTCACACAGAGGGTGGTGAGTGTCTGGAACAAGCTGCCAGAGGTAGTAGTAGAGGCGGGTACAATTTTATCTTTTAAAAAGCATTTAGACAGTTACATGGGTACGATGGGTATTGAGGGATATGGGCCAAACACGAGCAATTGGGACGAGCTGAGGGGTTTTAAAAAGTGCAGCATGGACAAGTTGGGCCGAAGGGCCTGTTTCCAGGCTGTAAATCTCTGACTCTATAAAAATCCCCATTTAAAACCCGCTCGCTCGAGCTCCTTACCGTCTGCCGCAGGCACTGCGCATGCTCCAGCTCCCAAACCAGGATGGGGCCGTTAACCTGGGCCTGTTCCCGGGAGGGAGGGAGGGAGAAGCCCCGCAGCTGCAAACCAGGGAGCTGACAATGATTCTGAAGGGTTTGCGGATCCTCCCCAACCGCCGGCTCCGCCGCTGCGATGTTGACTCCGCCCCCACCAGGTTTTATCAGAGTGCTGGTCCTCCAGCCCCGTCCCTCATTCACTCTGATTGGTTGGAGGACCAGCCGCACCCGCTCGGTCCCCCAGCCCCGCCCCTCATTCACTCCGATTGGTTGGAGGACCAGCCGCTCCTGCTCGGTCCTCCAGCCCCGTCCCTTCTTCCGATTGGTCCGGAGCTGCCGTCAATCAGTCCCTGGGCATTGTGATATGGAGCATGCGCAGTGTCATTGCTGTCCTTGGCGCTTGTTTGTCCCGGAGAAGCGGAGTCAGCGTTAGGCGGTGGCTGGGAGGATTTGGAAACACTTTGTGGATCCGCAAACCCTTCAGAATCATTGTCAGCTCCCTGGTTTGCAGCTGCGGGGCTTCTCCCTCCCGGGAACAGGCCCAGGTTAACGGCCCCATCCTGGCTCAGCCACTGGAGGATGGTTCACATCAGAGGATGGGGGAGGGGGACAATAAATAAGAGGTTACACTTTGGCCTCAAATCAATGAGGACTCTGATCTCTGGGAAGGAAGGAAACCCTGGGAGGTGGGCGGGGAGGATTCACAAACACCCGCTGGAGGTCCCAACACCTCCAATAAGACCCATTGGTTTTATTGTCAGTCTGCAGACAGGAGCTGGAGAACTGAACCCAGACAGAGGAGAGGGAGGGAGAAAACTGGGAGTGGAGGAAAGAAATGATGCTGAATGCAAGCAGGCTTTTTCCGCTGAGGCTGGGGGAGAAAAAAACCAGAGGGCATGGGTTAAGGGTGAAAGGAGAAAAGTTTAAAGGGAATATTAGGGGGGGCTTCTTCACGCAGAGAGTGGTGGGAGTGTGGAATGAGCTGCCGGATAAAGTAAATGTGGGGTCACTTTTAACATTTAAGAAAAACTTGGACGGGTTCATGGATGAGAGGGGTGTGGAGGGATATGGTCCAAGTGCAGGTCAGTGGGACTAGGCATAAAATGGTTCGGCACAGACAAGAAGGGCCAAAAGACCTGTTTCTGAGCTGTAATTTTCTATGGTGAGATGGGTTTGGATTTCAGCCCAGGGAGGAGGGAGAGTGTGTGGGATGGGGATTTACAGATTTGGGGGAACAAGAGAGGAAAAAATATTCCAGAGAAACAAGAATTGTCTTCACAATTTCTATCCTGGACTGGCAGTGATGACTTTTCTAAACTGTTTTACAGGCTATTGGAAATGGAGGATTTACAGACTGCAACCAACTAAACATCATCTCAATATCTCACAGACTTATTCAATTCATCAGGGTCTGAATATCATCGGCCTCTGAATGTGGAAGGAGAAATGTTTCTCTGTTCTCTCTGTGGGAAAAGATTTTAAACATCAGTGTGACTGGAAAAACACCGAGAGACACACACACACACACAGTGAGAGTGTTCCAGTGAACTGACTGGAAAGTGCTTTAACCAGTTACACAGCCCGGAAAAACATCACACCATTCACAGCGAGGAGAAACTGTACATGTTCTGTATGTGGATGAAACTTCAACTGATCATCCAACCTGGAGAGACACAAGGACACTGACAACGTGGGGAAACTATGGAAATGTGAGGAATGTGGTAAAGGATTCAAGTATCCATCCCTGTTGGAAAACCATCGACACATTCACACTGAGGAGAAGCCATTCATCTGCTTTGTGCGTGGGAAGGGATTTACTCAGTTGTCCTGTTTCCAGTCACACCAACAAACTCACACTGAGGAGAAGCCATTCAGCTGCACTTCCTGTGGAAAGAGATTCAGGTCTTAATCCAACCTCAAAGCACACCAGCGAGTTCACACCGGGGAGAGACCATTCAGCTGCTCCGAGTGTGGGAAGGGATTCACTCGATCCTCCCATCTGCTGGAACAGCAGCAAACCCACAGCGAGGAGAGGCCGTTCAGCTGCACCAATTGTAGAAAGAGGTCTTCATCCAATCTCATTGCCCACCAGATTCATTCAGGGAAGACACCGTTCACCTGTTGTGTGTGTGGGAAGGAATACACTCACCCATCCAACCTGCTGATGTCCCAGCAAACTCACACAGGGGAGAGGCCATTCACCTGCTCCGTATGTGGGAAAGGATTCACTCAGCCATCTAACCTGCTGACACCAGCAAATTCATAAGTAACCGCATGGTTGGATTCAGTTATTTTTGCTGTTGTTAATCACATTTAATACGGATAACCTGATAATATTTGGCTTGCTACTGCTGACATTAACAAACTGGCCGGCTCTTAAATATCTTGGCTATGTCACAGATTTTCAGAGCTGTAAAGTCCCTGTTTGAAAGCACCATCTGTGATGTTTTCCCTTGATTCAAGAACACCGTCTCCTGGAGGTTCACCTCCAATTCTTCACCATCCTGACTTGGAAATATTTTTGACCATCCTTCATGGTCGCTGGCTCAAAATCCGAGAATTTCATCCCAAATAGCATTGTGGATGCACCTACACCCCAGGGACTGCAGCGGTTCAAGAAAGTAGCTCACCACCTCCATTCTTTAGAACCTGAATATCATCAGCTTTTGAATGTGAAAGGAGAAATATTTGTCTGTTGTGTCTGTGGGAAAAGATTTTAAACGTCAGTATGAGTGGAAAAGCACAGACACACACACACAACTCGAGTGACAGTGTTCCACTGAAGTGACTGTGGAACGAGCTTTAACCAGTTACACAGTCTGAAAAAAATCACACCATTCACAGCGGGGAGAAACCGTACACAGGTTCTGTGTGTGGACAAGTCTTCAACTAAGTGTCCAACCTGGAGAGACACCAAGGACACCAGCACCATGGAGAAACTGTGGAAATGTGGGGATTGTGGGAAAGGATACAGTTACCCTTCTGAACTGGAAATGCATCGACGCGCTCACACTGGGGAGAGGCCGTTCACCTGCTCCACCTGTGGGAAGGGATTCACTCAGTCATCCAGCCTGCTGACACACCAGTATGTTCACACTGATCAGACTCCTTTCAAATGTTCTGACTGTGAGAAGACATTTAAAAGCAAAAAGTATCTGCTGAGGCACCAACACATTCACAGTGAGGAGAAGCCGTTCACCTGCTCCTTGTGTGGGAAGCGATTCACTGCTACATCCAACCTGCAGAAACACCAGCGAGTTCACACTGACAAGAGACCCTTTAAATGTCCAGACTGCGGGAAGTGCTTTAAAACCTCCGGTGAAGTGACGTGTCATCAACGTGTTCATACTGACGAGAGACCATTCAGATGCTCTCACTGTGGGACTGGCTTCAGGCGATCATCTGAACTCACTGTACACCAGCGAATTCACACTGGAGAGAGACCGTACACCTGCTCTGTGTGTGGGAAGAGCTTCATTCAATCATACCACCTGCTGAAACACCAGCAAATTCATTCCGATATAAAACCTTTTAAATGTTTTGACTGTGAGCAGAACTTTAAAAGCAGCAATGGTCTCATGATGCACCAACGAGTTCACACTGGGGAGAGACCGTTCACCTGCTGTGTGTGTGGGAAGGGATTCACTCAGTCATCCCACCTGCAGTCACATCAGCAAATTCACTCTGATATTAAACGTTTTATGCTTTGATTACGAGCAGAATTTTAAAGGCTGCAATGGTCTAGTGATACACCAGCAAGTTCATACTGGGGAGAAACTGTTCACCTGTTCCGAGTGCGGGACTGGATCCACTGACTTACAGCAAATGCTGAGACACCAGCAACTTCACGAGTGTCTGCAGGGGTTGGATTCAGCTGCTTTTGCTGCTGTTAATCATAATGAGGACTAAATGTATGGGTTAATCCTAAAGTGTGTAAGAAATGTGTTCCAGCCACTCTCTTCCACAGTTCAGAGCTCCTAGACATGGAACAGAAGCTCCTTTACAACTGGGTTTAGAGTCAGGAAAAACAACGGTGAATGCTGGAAACTAGGATTTTAGTCCGGGAGTCAGAGATTACCCAAAAAGGGGGTCGGTGTCATTGGTGATTTTGAAACATTTTGTTCAGAAGCAACAGTTATGAAAGCTTCAAGTTTTTGTGCCCAGATCACCAACAACCCGTCCTGGTCCCTCCAAACTGACACTACAGTTAAGAAAGCCCACCCACACCTCTACTTTCTCAGGAGGCTAAGGAAATTCGGCATGTCTGCTACAACTCTCACCAACGTTTACAGATGCACCATAGAAAGCATCCTCTGTGAATGTATGACAGCTTGATATGGCTCCTGCTCTGACCAAGACTGCAATAAACTACAAAGGGTTGTGTCTGAAACCCAGTCCATCACGCAAACCAGCCTCCTATCCATTGACTCTGTCTACACTTCCCTCTGCCTCAGCAAAGCAGCCGGCATAATCAAGGACCCCACACACCCCAGATATACTCTTTTCCTCCTTCTTCAGTCAGGGAAAAAAATACAAAAATCTGAGGTCATCTTCCAACCGATTCAAGAGCAGCTTCTTCCCTACTGCTGTCAGACTTTTGAATGGACCTAACTTATGTTAAGTCTCTGCACCCCAGCTATGACTGTAAGATTACATTTGGTACCCTCTCTTTCCCTTCTCTATTAACGTCATGCTTTGTCTGTATAGCGCAAGAAAAAGTACTTTTCACTGTATACTAATAAACCTGTTGGACTTTAACCTGGTGTTGTTAAACTTCTTACTGTGTTTACCCCAGTCCAACGCCGACATCTCCACATCAGTACTAATACATGTGACAGTAATAAATCAATTTTTTTTAAAAATGGTACATCAGTTAAATAGGCAGAAAAGACAAATGAGCCATAACAAGTGAGAACAGTTTACTGATCCCGGATCAGCGGGATGCTGAGCTCTGTGTTTGGAGGTGACAGTCTCCCCGGAATGGTTTCCTGGACCCGGGTCAGACACTCGGACGGATGAAGCTGATCTCTGCAGCTGGAGATGACGGTCTCTTCGGATCTCACTCCTCTGGATCCAGTCAAAGTGTTTGGTGTCAGTCTGAATCCAGCACGGATCACTTTGAAAAACTCTTTCCTATCCCAAAGTGATTTTCCCTCTCGAGCCTGTTTAACCTTCACTCAGACAGTTGGTTAATGTCCAGGTCATAAGATCCAACCTTATCCGGTTTAGAAATGTCTTGTGTCAGGGTTTATGACAGAGACATGTCCTGGATAGAGAGAACAAGTCTGTCCTGTGTTTGTCACCCAGCAAGCTGCTATGGAAGCTTTCTTCATAAGAGAGTGAGCTGTTTCTATTAATATTCAATACATTTCTTGACATTTTATGAAGACTTTATTAGATGGTGATGTTTTACAAAACAAGCCCTGAAATCAGAGATTGGTGTAAAACTGCAATCTGTTCCTGACTGAAAGTGAAGTTTCCAGTCTGAAAATGTCTTTGATTTGAAGTTTCCGAGTGTTTATGTGATATTCCTGAGTTTTCCCAGGTAAGGCAGTGGCAACAACAACTGGCATTGACCCATTAACAGATTAAAATGACCGAGACTTCCCAGAGGCTCAGAAAGGTCAGGAGAGGGATGATGGAGAAATTGTCATTCACCAAAGGCGTGGGAAGTTTGTCAAAATATTAATTTCCTTTTTAACTCATAATAAATCCAATGTACTGTTTGGAACCACATTCAGGGTTAGGGTGAGGTATTAGTTAAGGTGAGATATTAGGTAGGGTGAGGTGTTGTTTCGAGTGAGGTGTTGGTTCGAGTGAGGTGTTGGTTCGAGTGAGGTGTTGGTTCGAGTGAGGTGTTGGTTCGAGTGAGGTGTTGGTTCGAGTGAAGTGTTAGGGTTCGGCTTTGGGGTGTAGGTTGGGATCTTGCTGTTTGGAGCTGATCATGCAGATAAAGATTGGGATCTTGCTGTGTCTGTGTGTGATTCCAGTAAGGTTTATATTGTCTGTTTTAGGACCATATTCTTGTTTCCCAAACGTTAAGTAACAGATATTTGTTTGTGGGGTTGTTTAATTTGGAACAGTACACTTAGCTGTTAAGGTTTATACAATATCACGGTTTTTCTTTTTTTGTAATTGATAAAAATTATGCTAATTTTCTTATATGTTAATTGTGTTCTTAAATAAGATTTGACATTGTTTATAATGGGATTGTGAAAATCACATTGTGTTGTTCCCATGTGATTCTGTGGTTTATGAGAGCAGGTCTTCCTGTGTTCGGATATTCTGTTGGTTTCAGGATGTTTCAGTGTTTACATGTCCTACAATTTCCTTGAATTCAATGTTGTTTTTCATCAGTCCCTGATGTGGAAATCAAATTATGGCTTCAACCCTCAGTAAATGGGTGCACTACGTTTGTGTGTGTGGCTGTGTGAGAGTGTCAGGTTGTGTGTGTCGTTGTGGGGGGTTGTCTGTCCCTATCTCGCTCTGTCTGTGTTGGTTTGAAGGAACCTTCGCTAACTGGTGTCTGTTGTTTTCTTCATAGAATCCCTACAGTACAGGAGGAGGCCATTTGGCCCATCGAGCCTGCACTGACAACAATCCCACCCTATCCCCGTAACCCCACATCTATTTACCCTGCCAATCTCCCTGAAATTAGGGTTGATTTAGCATGGCCCCAACCAACCTAACCAGCACACATTTGGACTGTGAGAGGAAACCGGAGCACCCGGAAGAAACACACACAGACACAGGGAGAATGCACAAACTTCACACAGGCAGTGATTCAAGCCGGGAATCGAACCCGGGTCCCCGGCGCTGTGAGGCAGCAGTGCTAACCACTGTGCCACCATGCTGCCCTTGTGTTAGTATGTCTTGTGTTAGTTTAAACACTGCAGTTTGGAGAGGAAAGGGAGGCTGGAGATGGGGAGTAGATTGTAAGGAAGTGGGGTCAAGGCTTTGTTTTTTGACAAGGGTGTACTGGTGGCAAATTCGAAAGAGGGACAGTACCTGAGAGAATCGTTGACAATGTCCGTGGACACAGGGAAGTAGGAGATCAGTAGTTTAGTGGGAATAGGGTCGATGGAGCAGGAGGTGGGGCTCATGGGCAAAATGAGCCCGAAGAGGCCCAATAGAAGAGAAACTAGAGAAAGATGTGGGTTCAGGCCTCAGGAAAGGGTGAAATTTAGAGAGAGTTTGGCCTTGTGGAAGAGAGGGAATTAGCAGAGGCAGCTGATCAGATTGTCTCAATCAAAGAACAAAGAACAATACAGCACAGGAACAGGCCCTTCGGCCCTCCAAGCCCGCGCCGCTCCCTGATCCAAACTAGACCATTCTTTTGTATCCCTCCATTCCCACTCCGTTCATATGGCTGTCTAGATAAGTCTTAAACGTTCCCAGTGTGTCCGCCTCCACCACCTTGCCTGGCAGCGCATTCCAGGCCCCCACCACCCTCTGTGTAAAATATGTCCTTCTGATATCTGTGTTAAACCTTCCCCGCTTCACCTTGAACCTATGACCCCTTGTGAACGTCACCACCGACCTGGGGAAAAGCTTCCCACCGTTCACCCTATCTATGCCTTTCATAATTTTATACACCTCTATTAAGTATCCCCTCATCCTCCGTCTTTCCAGGGAGAACAACCCCAGTTTACCCAATCTCTCCTCATAACTAAGCCCCTCCATACCAGGCAACATCCTGGTAAACCTCCTCTGTACTCTCTCCAAAGCCTCCACGTCCTTCTGGTAGTGTGGCGACCAGAACTGGACGCAGTATTCCAAATGCGGCCGAACCAACGTTCTATAGATCTGCAACATCAGACCCCAACTTTTATACTCCATGCCCCGTCCTATAAAGGCAAGCATGCCATATGCCTTCTTCTCCACCTGTGACGTCACCTTCAAGGATCTGTGGACTTGCACACCCAGGTCCCTCTGCGTATCTACACCCTTTATGGTTCTGCCATTTATCGTATAGCTCCTCCCTACATTATTTCTACCAAAATGCATCACTTCGCATTTATCAGGATTGAACTCCATCTGCCATTTCTTTGCCCAAATTTCCAGCCTATCTATATCCTTCTGTAGCTTCTGACAATGCTCCTCACTATCTGCAAGTCCTGCCAATTTTGTGTCGCCCGCAAACTTACTGATCACCCCAGTTACACCTTCTTCCAGATCGTTTATATAAATCACAAATCTTAGTGACAAAGAAGCTCCATGAAATCCTCATACTCCACCTGTCTGCGTGGGTTTCCCCGGGTGATCTAGTTTCCTCCCACAGTCCAAAGATGTGTGGGTTAAATGGATTGGCCATGTTAAATTGCCTCTTAGTGTCCAAAATGTGTATCTTAGAGGGATTAGCCATGGTAGACTTGCGGGGTTATGGGTATTGGGCAGGGGTGGGTGTGGACTTGGGTAAGAAGCTCTTTTGGAGAGTTGGTGCAGACTCCATGGGCCAAATGGCCTCCTTCTGCACTGTAGGGATTCTTACATATGCTCTAACAGTCTAACTTGTTGGAGATGAGGATTGAGGAGACAGGGGAGTGGGAGAGCCCTTCAAAAGGATCTGAATTGCGTGAGAGATATCGAAAAGATTCAACACCATACGTATATTCAACACAAAACTGATTTATTTGACTTTTAGTGAGAATATTAGCCCCTGTAAGTGGCTGGGGTTTATTACCGGTGTAAACAGACCCTAATGAACATGGTTCAGTCCTGAATGTCACTGACAGCAAAGTTCAATCACTATAGTTACTTGTGAAGTCTCTGGTGTCTGAGCAGGTGCGATGAAGTCATGAATCTCTTCCCACATTCAGAGCAAGTGAATGGTCTCTCCCCGGTGTGAATTCTCTGGTGTGCAGTGAGTTGAGAAGATTACCTGAACCCAGTCCCACAGTGAGAGCACCTGAACGGTCTCTCCTCAGTGTGAGCACGTTGATGGAACGTCAGTTCCCCAGAACTTTTATAGCACTTCCCACAGTCTCGGCATTTAAAAGGTCTCTCGTCAGTGTGAACTCGCTGGTGTGTCAGCAGAATGGTTGATGTAGTAAATCCCTTCCCACACTCACAGCAGGTGAATGGCCTCACCGCAGAGTGAACTCTCTGATGTTTCAGCAGGCCAGATGACTGAGTGAATCCTTTCCCACACACAGAGCAGGTAAACAGCCTTTCCCCAGAGTGGATTCGCTGGTGTTTCAGCAGGTCTGATGACTGGGTGAATCCCTTCCCACAGTTGGAGCAGGTGAACGGCCTCTCCCCAGTGTGAATTCGCTGATGTACAGTGAGCACAGATGATCATCTGAACCCAGTCCCACAGTGAGAGCACCTGAATGGTCTCTCCCCTGTGTGAACTCGCTGATGTACAATGAGTTGAGATGATCGTCTGAACCCAGTCCCACAGTGAGAGCACCTGAACGGTTTCTCATCAGTGTGAAGACGTTGATGGGACATCAGTACCCCAGAACTTTTAAAACACCTCCCACAGGCTGGACATTTAAAAGGTCTTTCGTCAGTGTGAACTCGCTGGTGGCTCAACAGTTCGGCTGAAATACTGAATCCTTTCCCACAGTCGGAACAGGTGAATGGTCTCTCACTGGAGTGAACTCGCTGGTGTTTGGAAAGGTCGGACGACTGAATGAATCCCTTCCCACACACAGAACAGGTGAAAGGCCTCTCCCCGGTGTGGCTGCGCCGATGCGTTTCCAGTTTGGACGGAGAAATGAATCCTTTCCCACAGTCCTCACATTTCCATGGTTTCTCCTTAGTTTGACTGCACTTGTGGTTTGACAGGCCAGGTGATTGGCTGAAGCCTTGTGCACACACACAACATGTGTAGGGTTTCTCTCCACTGTGAACGGTGCTTTTTCCTTCCATGTTTAAAATCTGATGATATTCAGTTCAGAATAAATTGAGCGACTCTGTCCAACACTGATGTTATCTTTTGTTCGAGCTTCTGGACTGCAATTCCCCTGTGAAATTGATTTAAAACACAAAAAAAGGGAGTGAGAGAAAACCATTAAAACACAAAGGCAGATTGTGAAATTGAGCTGAATGAATCTGGTCATTTGTGGGTCCGGCTCTTGGAAAAAGTGGTTGAGGCAGAGTCCTTGAATATGTTTAAGGCAGAACTGGATAGATTCTTGATAAGCAAGGGGGTGGAAGGTTATCGGGAGTAGGCAGGAATGTGAAGTTGAGGTGAAACTTAGATCAGCCACAGGGTGGAGCAGATTCGAGGGACCAAGTGGCCTATTCCTACTCCTAATTTGTATGTAAAAAGTATAGGAGAGGTAAGGAAGAATGCTTTTACACAGCAAGTGGCAATGACCTGAAACCTGCTGCCTACGAGTTGGGTGGAAATGGACACGATGAATAATTTCAAAATGAAATTGGATAGACACTAGAGGGAAATAAAGCTGCAAAGATATGAGGATAGAGCAGAGGAATGGGACTGACTGGCTTGCTGTAGACAGCTTGCATGGATCCAATGGGCTGAATGGCCTCTGCACTGGAATGGCACTTTCCTGTAATCTCACCGAATTTAACCCTGGGAGTTCAGATATCACTCAGGTACATCTGTTCTACACTCTCTCCAAGGCCATTATGTCCTGTTGCCCGGAACTGAGCACAGTTCTCCAGATGTGGTCTAACCAGGGTTTGTGAATCTCGGGGCCTTTCCAGTCACACTGAAACCCGAAACCAGGTCGGTGGTGACGTTCACGAAGGGTCATAGGTTCAAGGTGAGGGGGGCGGGGGGGAGGTTTAACATGGATATCAGAAGGACGTATTTTACACAGAGGGTGGTGGGGGCCTGGAATGCGCTGCTGGGCAAGGTGGTGGAGGCGGACACACTGGGAACGTTTAAGACTTATCTAGACAGCCACATGAACAGAGTGGGAATGGAGGGATACATAAGAATGGTCTAGTTTGGACCAGGGAGCGGCGCAGGCTTGGAGGGCCGAAGGGCCTGTTCCTGTGCTGTATTGTTCTTTGTTCTCTCACCGACACAATCGACAAACCTGTTACCTTCCACTTTCAGATGCTGCTGACATTCAGGTCCTGATGTATTGAGTGACGTCATCAGATCACAATGTGATGTTTGATTTGAGTTTCCCATATGTCAATTCTCCACTTCCAGCACTCTGTAAATTTACAGAAACCATCACAGTCAGTCCAGGATAGAAATTCACAACATTCTCTCCTCTGAGTTGCCAAATGTGATTAAGTGTTTTCCTGGAGGTTTTATCACATCTTTTCTATTGTGCCCATCCTCCAACCATTAATCAGTCAACACATCCTTCCCCACTGCCTTCCTGGGCCAATTGGAAAGCAAAAAAGACTCCTCACCCTACAGCATAATGATTGACAGTCAGGCAAACAACTTTTATCCATTTTCAATATTTTTATTTCCAGTGAAGAAGTTCAAAGGAAAATGACAACAAAAGATATATTTTTTAATGTCCTGAATGTTTTCGAGACTGAGGTTTGAATCCCACTACAGCAGATGCTGAAATTTGAATTCAATAAATATCTGGAATTGAAAGTCTAATGATGACCATGAAACCATTGTCGATTGTTGTAAAAAGCCAACTGATTCACTAATGTCCTTGAGCCAAGGAAATCTGCTGCCTGACCTGGTCAGGTCTATATGTGATTCCAGATCCACAGCAGTGTGGTTGACTCTTAAAATGCCCCGTGAAGTGCACTCAGTTCAAGGGCAAATAAAGATGGGCAATAAATGCTGGTCCAGCCAGTGGCAGCCACATTCCCTGGATGCATTGGGAAACACATCTCCCATCCTTATCTGGTCTGGCCTAAATATGACTCCAAACCACTGAGATGTGGTTGACTCTTAAAATTCCCTGTGAGACGCTCTGGCAAGCTACTCAGTTGAAGGACAATTAGGGATGGACAATAAATACTGGTCCAGCCAGCGGCTCCCACATTCCCTGAATGAATAAAAAAATTCCTAGAGACTCCAGTCGAATCCGGGAGAGTTGGTAACCGGGCCAGGCTCACAGCGCATGCGCCCTGCTGTATATTGTTCCTGTAAAGATGGCGGCCGCTGACCCGGGCCTGGAGCCGCTCAGCTCCGACTCTATTCAGTACCAATTGAAGCGGGACCAGGAACATTTTATTCTGGATTGAAGCCTCTACGGGGTATTTATGAAGCCTCCCAGCCCACTCCGCTGCTTCTATCCCTCCCCGGTCACCCAGCGGCTCCATTACTGAACCTCACTCCATTGTTTCTTTCCGGCTCCTCGCAGCGCCAGTCACAGCCCAGACTGCGCATGCTCCGGTCTGAGTCAGGTACCGCGTTTGCGCAAGGCGGTGCTGTAATGTGGATAGGGCACATTCTCACCCGCAGAGAATGTTGGGTAATCACCCCGCCATTCACACTGGTTTTGTTAAAAAGAAAATATGGTTTGCGATCTGAATATGATTGGTACCATTGGGCCACAAAAACAAATGTATTAAATCGATTGATATGGAACTAAGGACTGATATAGTAACTAAGGACTGAGGTGGCACAGTTGCAAGCGCTGCTGTCTCACAGCACCAGGGAACCAGGTTCAATTCCGGCCTTGGGTCACTGTCTGTGTGGACTTTGCATGTTCTCCCTGTGTCTGTGTGGGTTTCTTCCGGGTGCTCTGGTTTCCTCCCACAGTCCAAAGATGTGCAGGTTAGGTTAATTGGCTCTGCTAAAATGCCCCTTAGTGTCAGGGGGATTAGCAGGGTGGATACTTGGGGTTATGGGGATAGTGCATGGGTAGGATTGTTGTCGGTGTGGGCTTATGGATGATATTGGAATAGTGTAGATTAGAGGGGCTTTAGATTGGTACCACTGGTCGGCGCAACATCGATGGCCGAAGGGCCTGTACTGTGCTCTAATGTTCTATGTCCTATGAATGGCCTCCTTCTGCACGGTAGGGATTCTATGATTCTATGAGCATAGGCTCTCCACTAAAGTTCGGTTCTGGGTCTGATTGACAACAGAACAAACATCTACAGTTAGAAGTGAACACATCGGGATCTCAGCAGGTTTTCCCCATAGACAGAACAGTTAAACTGCCCCTCGCCAATAAGAATGCTGACATTGGATCAAATGCTTTGAGCTTTTAAAGTCAGAGTATTAGCCACTGAGGAAAACTAAGGAAATCCCTTTGCACATGTGAAGTGTCTGAGTGTTGTCCCTCTAGTCTAACTGTGTTGTTCTATCAGTAAGTGAGACGACTGAGTGAATCCATTTCCACATTCTACTGGGAAATAATCTTTTGATGATGGGATTTTACCCAAAGGTTTACAGCTCCGATGGTAATCTCACACCTTCTGATGATGTGTTCAGCATTCTTTGTGCTCTTCAGTCAAAGACAAGTAAAATATTGCAGATGCTGGAAATCAAAATGTAAAATTCTGGAAATACTCAGCAGATCTAGTAGCATCTGTAGAGCAAGAAACAGAGTTTGCATTTTAGGCCCATGACCATTCAACACCCAGGCCTGAAAATTAGCACACTTTCTCCAACCAGAGATAGGCTATTATTTCCAGCATTTTCTGTTTTTATTTCTCATCTGTCTGAGAGTGGAAACATCTTGCACTTGTCTACTGTGTCGAACCTTTTCATAATCTTAAAGGATCAGATCATCCTCATTCTCTTTTCCAGAGAAAATATTTACAGACCGTCCAGTCTTTCTTGCTGGGTATAACTGCCTGTTCAGGCATCTTTCTAGTCTATTTTCCTGCATCTTCTCCAGTCCTTCCAGACCCATCTTATAATATGGAGACTGGAGACATCAGCTAATCTGAGCAGCAAACTCACTCTTGTCCCCAAATCCCTGCATGTTGAAGTATTTTAGCCATTTTCCAATCAGCTGAATATGAGATGGGATGGAATAAACAGATTCAACAAGTCAGTCTGTAACACTGTGGAGCATCTCCAACTTGCCTCTTCCCCTTACTATTAAACAGTTGATTTTTTTCCCTCTTAATCTGTCAGTTATGGCATTAAGAATAAAGGGCTGAATGGCCTATTTCTGCTCCTATTTCATATGTCTGTATGTATGTTAGTATTGAACAGGAAGCTAGAGGAACAATGAGAGCTTGAAATGAGGAATGATGTGAGGAAGCTCCTTTGGAGCAGAAACACTGAGCTGGACTTGTTGTGTCCAATGGCCTGTTTTGCCTCCTGTGTCATTTCACTCCTGAAGGGTCTGCTTTGAACTTTTAGACAATGCCACCGATTCCTAGACTGTCAAACCAGCAGAAATAATTTATATTTACCCTCTGTTCCTCTTAATGTGTTTTATTCTTTTACTGTCACTGTTAATCACACCCAGAACTGAACCATGTTCATTCTGGTAATTGGAGTTTATTTCTATTGATTATTAATATCTCTGTAACTGGGCTGGAGTTTAATATCTTGATGTCAGTTAAATAAATCAACTTTGTTTCAAACACAGTGTGTCAAGTACTTGATTTCTCCAGGATTAATTGATTGATTAATTGATGTCCTGTTACCGACCGTTCTGTTTTTGGATCTTTTCTCCTTTCTGACTCTAGATTATTTCAGTTCTCATACCTTCAGTTGCTCTCATGGACAAGTCCCAGCTCCTCGTACCTTCCAGAGTGTCTCTCCCAGCCTAGAGATTGAGGGAAGTTTCAGTATTAAAAACAGAAAATGCTGGAGTTAGTAATCCATACTTTTCCAAGTATCAGTTGATTGTGTCCCAGATTATTGGTTTCATTTACCCCACCGCTGATGTTAAGCTGATTGCTCTGTAATTGCTGTGTTTTTGAACAGGGATGTAACATTTACAATCTCTGTCCTTTGTCACCACTACTCTGTAAGGATTGTAAGATTGTAGTCAGAGCTCCACAAGCTCCATGTGAAGGACAGTGTGTGTCAGAGTGCAGCAGTCCCTCAATGTCAGACTGCAGTGTCAGCCTAGATAATGTGCTCAGCTTGATGAGTATTTCCTGTTGTTATTGATGTGGATCATTCAGAAACAATGGACTCTGATGATGTCATCCAGTCCTGCTGCGATGATGTCATAGAGACTATTACATCACAGCGGAGCCTTAGTGGTGAAAACAGTTTTGTTCCAGACGGCAGCAAGTTCATTACTGATAGATCTGGAAATGAGAATACTGGGAATGAAAGCACCCCAAGGTATTTCAGAGGAGTTTCATGAAGAAAAAAATGACAATGGTTAGCACTGCTGCCTCGTAGCACTAGGGACCCAGGTTTAATTCAGGCCTTGGGTGACTATCTGTCTGGAGTTTGAACACTCTCCCCATGTCTGTGTGGGTTTCCTCTGAGTGCTTGGATTTCCTCTCACAGTCCAAAGATGTGCAGGTTAGGTTGATTGGCTCTGCTAAATTGCCCCTTCGTGTCCCAAGATGTGCAGGTTAGATGGATTAGAAGTGGTAAATGTGTTACAGGGATAGGGTGAGGGCCTGGGTATGATTCCCTTTCAGAATATCGGTACAGACTCGATAAGCCAAATGGCCTCTTCTGCACTGTAGAGATTCTGGAGTGACGGAGCATAATAGTAGGATGGACGGACAAAAGCCTGAATGGAGAGGCAGATCTTGAATTATGAGAGAGAGATGGACAGTTTAGGGAGGGAATTTCAGAGTTTCACACTCAGACCCTGCCACCAAGGGTGGTGTAATTAAAACCATGGATGTGCAAGAGGGCTGAATGAGAAGAGTGCAGCTATCTGGGGGCCAAGCTAAATTGCCCCTTAGTGTCCCAAGGTGTGCAGGTTAGGGGGATTAGCAGGGTAAATACTTGGGGTTATGGGAAACAGGTCTGTGTGGGATTGCCCTGAGTGTCAGGGGATTATGTGAGGTTACAAGGATAGGACCTGGGTGGGATTGTTATCAGTGCATGATGGGCCGAATGGGCTCCTTCTGCATTTCAGGGATTCTATTCTATGATCTCAGGGAATTGTGAAATTGGAGATTACTGAGATAGAGAGGGATAAGGTCATGGAGGAATTTGAAAATAAGGATGTGAATTTTAAAATCGAGGTATGACTTGACTTAAAGCCGGTGTAGGTCAGTAAGCAAGGCAGGGGTGGGGGGAGATGGGTGAATGGGATTTGGTGTGAGAAAGCCGGCAGGCAGCAGAGTTTTGGATGATCTCACGTTTCCATGTGGGAGTGGGGTGAATGTGAGAGGCTGCTCAGAAATGTACTGGAATCATCAAGTCTAAAGGTAACACAGGCTTGGGTGAGGGTTTCAGCAGCAGATGAGCTGGGGTAGGGTGGAGATTGCTGACATTATGGTGATTGAAATATTTGGTATTAGTGATGGTGTGGATATGTGGTCAGAAACTCATCCTGTTGTTAAATCTGACACCAAGGTCTGAATTTTCCATCTGTCGGGCACACTCACACGGGAGAGCCTGGAAGTGGGTGCAATCGGCCCCGGAATGAGATTTCAGACTGGCTGGCCAATTAATGAGCAGTCAGTGTGAAATGCATGCTGGGAATGGCTCAGTGCTGCCGGGGAGGGAGGGAAGGGGACGGGCACTGAGGAAAGCGAGGGTGCTGTTGGCATTTCCAATACGCTCCCTCAGGGGGACAGCTGCTGCGGAGCCTGTCTCTCAGCTACTGACTGTAAAAAATAAACTGCGATGGAGCTCCTCACACTTGTTGGGGGTGAGGATGGCAGAGGTGGGGAGAGGGAGAACCTTTCAAAAGGAATTAACTTCTGTTAGTGATGTTAAAAAGACACAACACACTGTGTTTAACACAAAGCTGATTTATTTGACTCTTATCCAGAATATTTACACCTACAACCGGCCTGGTGTTTATTAACATCAGCAGGACCAGACTCCAGTGAATAATCTTCAGACCTGCAGGTGATTAACAGCAAAACCCAATCACCTTAGTTACTTGTGGCCTTGCTGGTGTCTCAGCAGATGGGATGACTGAGTGAATCCCCTCCCACACACAGAGCAGGTGAATGGTTTCTCCTCGGTGTGAATGCGCCGGTGTTTCAGCAGATTGGATGAGTGATTGAATCCCTTCCCGCACTCAGAGCAGGTGAGCGGCCTCTCCCCAGTGTGAATTCTCTGGTGTACAGTGAGCTGAGATGATTTCCTGAATCCAGTCCCACAACGAGAGCATCTGAACGGTCTCTCGTCAGTGTGAATACGTTGATGGGTCACCAGTTCCCCAGAACTTTTAAAGCACTTCCCACAATCCAGGCATTTAAATGGTCTCTCGTCAGAGTGAACCCGTTGATGGGATGTCAGTTCCACAGAACTTTTAAAGCACTTCTCACAGTTCAGGCATTTAAAAGGTCTCTCATCAGTGTGAACTCGCAGATGCTTCAGTAGGTGAGATGACTGAGTGAATCCCTTCCCACACACAGAGCAGGTAAATGGTTTCTCCCCAGTGTGGATTCGCTGGTGTTTCAGCAGATCAGATAACTGAATGAATCCATTCCCACAATCGGAGCAGGTAAATGATCTCTCTCCAGTGTGAATTCGCTGATGTGTCATCAGGTGGGATGACTGAGTGAATCCCTTCCAACACACAGAGCAGGTGAATGGCCTTTCCCCAGTGTGACCACGTTGGTGTCCTAACAGATTGGATAACTGAGTGAATCCCTTCCCACACTCAGAACATGTGAATGGTCTCTCCCCATTGTGATCTCGCTGGTGTTTTAGCAGGCTGGATGACTGAGTGAATCCCTTCCCACACTGAGGGCAGGTGAATGGTCTCTCCCCAGTGTGACTGCGTCGATGAGTTTCCAGGTCAGATGGATAACTAAACGCTTTCCCACAATCCCCACATTTCCACAGCTTCTCCCCAGTGTGACTGTGCTTGTGTCTCGACAGGCCAGATGATCGACTGAAGCCTCGTCCACACACACAACACGTGTATGGTTTCTCCTCACTGTGAACAGTGCTTTTTCCTTCCATGTTTAATATTAAATGATATTCAAGTTACGATAAATGATACACCTCTGTCAGCTCCTGGTGTGATGTTTGGTTTCAGTTTCCTGACTGTAAATCCTCCTCTTCTAAAACCCTGTGAAATTGATTTAAAACAAAAAAACAGGAGTGAGAGAGAACCCACAAAAACACAAAGGCAGCTTGTGAAATTGAGCTGAATGAATCTGGTCATTTGTCTGATACTAATGAACAGTGCTGGATTATCATAAAAACCCAACTGATTCACTAATGTCCATCAGGGAAAGGAACTTACCACCCAGTCTGGGTCTGTACAGACTCAGGCCTCTACTTAAGGAGAGTACAAGACAGTGGGAGAGAATGGGCAGTGATGCAAGAGGTGAGGTTGTGGGGGGATGGGGGAGGTGCTGGTGATGGCAGGAGGAGAGGTTGTGGGGGGGTGGGGGAGGTGCTGGTGATGGCAGGAGGAGAGGTTGTGGGGGGGTGGGGGAGGTGCTGGTGATGGCAGGAGGAGAGGTTGTGGGGGGGTGGAGGAGGTGCTGGTGATGGCAGGAGGAGAGGTTGTGGGGGGGTGGGGGAGGTGCTGGTGATGGCAGGAGAGGTTGTGGGGGGATGGGGGAGGTGCTGGTGATGGCAGGAGGAGAGGTTGTGGGGGGATGGGGGAGGTGCTGGTGATGGCAGGAGGAGAGGTTGTGGGGGGATGGGGGAGGTGCTGGTGATGGCAGGAGGAGAGGTTGTGGGGGGATGGGGGAGGTGCTGGTGATGGCAGGAGGAGAGGTTGTGGGGGGATGGGGGAGGTGCTGGTGATGGCAGGAGGTGAGGTTGTGGGGGGGTGGGGGAGGTGCTGGTGATGGCAGGAGGAGAGGTTGTGGGGGGGGTGGGGGAGGTGCTGGTGATGGCAGGAGGAGAGGTTGTGGGGGGGTGGGGGAGGTGCTGGTGATGGCAGGAGGAGAGGTTGTGGGGGGATGGGGGAGGTGCTGGTGATGGCAGGAGGAGAGGTTGTGGGGGGATGGGGGAGGTGCTGGTGATGGCAGGAGGTGAGGTTGTGGGGGGTGGGGGAGGTGCTGGTGATGGCAGGAGGAGAGGTTGTGGGGGGGTGGGGGAGGTGCTGGTGATGGCAGGAGGAGAGGTTGTGGGGGGATGGGGGAGGTGCTGGTGATGGCAGGAGGAGAGGTTGTGGGGGGATGGGGGAGGTGCTGGTGATGGCAGGAGGTGAGGTTGTGGGGGGGTGGGGGAGGTGCTGGTGATGGCAGGAGGAGAGGTTGTGGGGGGATGGGGGAGGTGCTGGTGATGGCAGGAGGTGAGGTTGTGGGGGGGTGGGGGAGGTGCTGGTGATGGCAGGAGGAGAGGTTGTGGGGGGATGGGGGAGGTGCTGGTGATGGCAGGAGGAGAGGGATTTTACACATCTACAACTCAGCTGGAGCTTTGACAGAATCTCCCAAACCCTCAACTTCCACCACCTGGAAGGACCAGGATCACAAGTGTGAATCAACACCTCGAAATTCACCTTCAAGTCTCACACACTTGGGGATTTTCACAGTAACTTCATCGCAGTGTTAATATAAGCCTACTCGTGACATGATAAACTTTTTAAAAAAACTTTAAACACACTGTCCTGACTTGTCTGCCATCCAGTCCTGGATGAACAGACATTTTATATATTGGGAAGACTGAAGCCACTGGCTTCAGTCTTTGCTACAAACTTCACTCCCCAGCCACCGACTCCATCTCTCTCCCTGATAATTGTCCGAGGCTGAACATGATTGTTCACAACCATGGTGACATGTTTCACCTCAGGAATTAGGAGTCGGCCATTCGGTCCGTCAGGTCTTTCGCCTCTGTCACTGTTTCAAGTCTGGATGACCGTTCTCCAAACAGTCATTCAGACTCGAAACGTTGGCTCTATTCTCTCTCCAAAGATGCTGTCAGACATGCTGAGATTTTCCAGCACTTTGTTTTTTGTTAAACATTCACTTGATTGCAGTTTGCTGTGGGTAAATCCTCCCCTTTTAACCCATGTAAAATAAGTTTCCAAAACCCATCACTCTCAGTCCAGGATAGAAATTCACAACATTGTGTCTGCCTGCTTTCCGGCTCAGGATTACTTAAGCTGGGACACATTTTCATTGGAAGCAGATGAGAAAATGTTCACTAGGCTGACTCCTGTGATGAGGGGGTTTGGCTTCTGAGGAAAGGTGGAACAGGTTGGGTCTTTACCCATTGGAATTCAGAAGAATGAGAGGTGATCTTGGTGAAGCATATTAGATCCTGGGGGAGCTTGACCGGGTAGATTCTGAGAGGATGTTTCCCCTCATGGGGTAATATCGAATTATGGAACAGTTGAAAATAAGAGGTCTCTCAGTTTACACCATGAGGAGAAACGTATTCTCTATGAAGATCATTAGTCTTTGGAAATCCCTTCTCCAGTAAGTAGGAGGCTTGGCCATTGAATACATTTAAGGCTGTGTTAAGCTCATAAGATATTGGAGCAGAATTAGGCCATTCGGCCCATCGAGTCTGCTCCGCCATTCGACCATGGCTGATATGCTCCTCATTCCCATTTTCCTGCCTTCTCCCCATAACCAATTAAAAATCTGTCTAACTCCTCCTTAAATTTACTCACTGTCCCAGCATCCACCGCACTTCAGGGTAGCGAATTCCAGATTCACAACCCTTTGGGAGAAGTAGTTTCTCCTCAACTCTGTTTTAAATTTGCTGCCCCTTATCCTAAGACTATAAGCTCTTGTCCTAGAATGCCCCACAAGAGGAAGCATCCGCTCCACGTCTACTTTATCCATACCTTTTATCATCTTGTACACCTCAATTTGATCTCCCCTCATTCTTCTAAATTCCAGAGAGTATAGGCCTATATCTCTTCATACGACAAACCCGTCATCTCTGGAATCAATCTAGTGAACCTCCCCTGAACTGCCTCCAATGCCACGACATCTTTCCTCAAATAAAGGGACCAAAACTATGCACAATACTTCAGGTGTGGTCTCACCAATGCCTTGTATAGTTCCTTACATTTATATTCTAATCCTTTAGCTATAAATGCCAACATTCCATTCACTTTCTTTACAATCTGCTGTTCCTGCATGCTGGTTTCCTGTGACTGGTGAATGAGGACACCCAGATCCTTCTGCACTGGAGCACCCCGAAGTCGCTCCCCATTTAGATAATAAATCGCCTTCCCAACACTCCAGCCCAGGCAACATGCTGGTGACTCTCCTCTGCACTCTTTCCAGTGCAATCACATCCTTCCTATCGTGTTCCTCAGTGTTCCTCTGTCTGTCTGATTCTGTCAGTTGATGTTTCTGAGATTCACCTTGGGACACTCTCCTACATTAAAGTTCTGATATAAATGAAAGTTATTTTTAAATCACATTGTAACAGATTGGGGAAGTCAGGATTAAAACAATATCTGGGTAAATGGAGTTTGGTCACAGATCAGCCGTGACCCCAGTCAATAAGAGAACAGGCTCAAGGGGGATAAATGATTTCCTCCTGTTCCCAATAAACTTGGGCTCAAACACCAGCTGATGAATGGAAAGTAATGGGAGAACTGGGGGGGAAGACACTTCACCAGGAACCAGCGATGGAGCAGAGTTAAAGAGTAGGACAGTCCTGTGGACAGACTACTCAGGAAATGGAATAGATTGTTCAGCCCTTCAAGTCTGCTCTGTTATTCAATTAGACCCTGGTTGATCCATTAGTCTATCTGAACTTGAACAAATACCTGAATTGTTAACTCAAGCTGGTTACAGCAATTATTAACAGCAGCAGAAACACACCATAGCTATCAGAATGCACATGGGTCAGTGCAGGATGTGATTACCTGTTCAATAACTGGGGAATCTGCCTCCAGAAGACTTGTGAACTCGCTGGTGTCTCATTAGGTTTTGTGACTGAGTGAATCTGTTCCCACATATGGAGCAGGTGAACGGCCTCTCCCCGGTGTGAACTCGCTGGTGTATCAGGAGATCAGATGAGTTAGTGAATCCCTTCCCACACACGGAGCAGGTGAAAGGCCTTTCCCCAGTGTGAGCACGCTTGTGTTTCAGCAGGTGAGATGAACTGCTGAATCCCTTCATACACACAGAGCAGGTGAATGGCCGCTCCCCAGTGTGAAGTCGCTGGTGAGTGCGAAGGTTGAACATTCGACTAAAACTCTTTCCACACACGGTGCAGATGAACAGACTCTTCCCAGTGTGACTGCGCTGATGAGCTTCCAGCTGGGATGGAGAACTGAATTCCTTCCCACAGTCCCCACATTTCCATGGGTTCTCTATGGTGTAGATGTCCTCGTGTCTCTCCAGGTTGGATGATTTAGTGTGTGTATATTTCAAATATCCTGTAAAAGGAGTTTAGAAACATCATGATCAATACAAGATAGAAATTCAGAACAGACATTTCTACTTTCTGTGGAACATCGTTTCCTCACTTGTTCCTGTGAAGCAGTAAATCCTCATCCTGAACACTTTCCCCCCTCCCTGTCCTGCAACCAACTCCCACATTGAACAACCATCTCATATTTCAATGGATTGTCCCGTGTTTGAGTCCAGTGTGCCAGGCTGCATGGCGTATGGGCGCTGTTTCACCCGTAAGATGGATCTGTGCAGCACCCTCTTCCAACTGTTCTGGCTGCCAACCAGCCCCTGTCCACCCACGCAGTTCCAGCAGCACCGCACACAATACTGCTCACCTGCTCCAACAGACTCATGAAGGATGTCCTTTCATTTTCTCAGAGAGTTGGTCAGCCTGGCAAACCCAGTGTGAAATATCTTCACAAATCTTTTCTCCCACCCTCTGTCTCGGTGCTTTTCCAGTCACACTGATGTTTGAAATCTTTTCCCACAGACAGAACAGAGAAACATTTCTCCTCCCGCATTCAAAGGTTGAGAGTGTTCATGTGCTGATAAATCGAGCAACTGTGAAATATTAGTAAGAATTTTGATTTGAGTTTCCTGTCTGTAAAACTTCCACTTCAAATATTCTGCAAAAGAAGTTTACAAAATCACTGTCAGTATAGGAAAAAAAATCAAAACAGACAATTCTTATTTCTCTGGATCATTTTTTCCTCCCTTGTTCCCCCAAATCTGTAAATCCCCGTCCCACACACTCTCCCTCCTCCCTGGGCTGAAATCCAAACCCATCTCACCACTTCTTTCCTCCACTCCCAGTTTTCTCCCTCCCTCTCCTCTGGGTTCAGTTCTCCAGCTCCTGTCTGCAGACTGACAATAAAACCAATGGGTCTTATTGGGAGTGTTGGGGTCTCCAGCGGGTGTTTGTGAATCCTCCCCGCCCACCTCCCAGGGTTTCCTTCCTTCCCAGAGATCAGAGTCCTCATTGATTTGAGGCCAAAGTGTAACCTCTTATTTATTGTCCCCCTCCCCCATCCTCTGATGTGAACCATCCTCCAGTGGCTGAGCCAGGATGGGGCCGTTAACCTGGGCCTGTTCCCGGGAGGGAGGGAGGGAGAAGCCCCGCAGCTGCAAACCAGGGAGCTGACAATGATTCTGAAGGGTTTGCGGATCCACAAAGTGTTTCCAAATCCTCGCAGCCACCGCCTAACGCTGACTCCGCTTCTCCGGGACAAAGGACTCTCGCTCCCGAGGAGAACAAAGGAATTGCGCATGCTCCACATTCAGATCGCGTGTCCGGCCTCATCAGCCTGACCGGACTGCGCATGTGCCAGATCACAATGACGGCAGCTCCGGACCAATAGGAGGAGGAGGGCGGGTCTGGAGGACCGCGGGGGAGCAGTTGGTCCTCCAACCATTCAGGGTGAAAGAGGGGCTCCGACTGAAGCATGCGCATTACGGGTAATGGCGACGGCGAATGCTTATTACCTGGGATCCATAATTTGTCAGCGGAAAATCGCCGATCGGTGGGTACGATTGAACCGGCGAGTGGACGGGAAGGCTTCGTAAACAGGTTGTGCGGATCTGTGAACTCCCCCCAAAATTCTCCGGTTACATCGAGCGGGTCAAAGATCCCTGAGACCGGCCCGTGCGTTAACGGCCTCCATCTTTATTGGGGGCAATGTGCGGCAGTGCGCATGGGTGATCGCCATCTTTGTAGGGGGCAATATTGTCAATGACTGGGAGGGGCTTGTTCCCCATTGTTCAGAATGGAGACAACTTGTCCATCAAACTGCATCAACCCTCTGAGTCCCAATGTCTTGTTGATGAGGCAGAGCGGTGGCAGAGAAGGAAAGAAATCACAAGATGCTTTATAAATATTTTAAGGGCAAGAAGGTAATCAGGGAAAGAGTAAGTAGGTTGGTAGGTTAGGAATCAATTGCCCATTCGGCAACCTGGGTGTGGAGCCGGAAGATGTATTTGAGGTATTAAATGAGTATTTTGCATCTGTGTTCACTGTGTGGAAGGACAATGTTGGTACAGAAAGCAGGGATGGGTGTGTGATAGAATTGAACAGATTGTCATTTGTGGTGTGGTAAATAGCGAGGAGGACAACCTTGGATTGCAGGGTGATACAGACAGGCTGGTCAGGTGGGCAGAACAGTGGCAAATGGAACTTAACCCTGAAAAGTATGAAGTGATTAATTTTGCGAGGATAAGGCCAGGGAATATAAAGGACCAGAGGGACATTGGGGAGCATTCCCAATTATCCCTGAAGCCAGCAGGACAGGTAGATTAGGTGGTTATGTTGGAGCTGTATAAACACTTGTTACTCATAACTCGAGTCCTGTGTGCTGTTCTGTTTAGAACGCTATAGGAAGGATGTGATTGCATCAGAGAGAGTGCAGAGGAGATTCACCAGGATGTTGCCTGGGCTGGACCATTTCAACTATGAAGAGTGGCTGGTTAGGCTGAGGTTGTTTTCCTTAGAGCAGAGAAGGCTGAGGGGTGACCTGACTGAGGTGTACAAGATTATGAGGAATATAAATCAGGTAAATTGAAAGGAACTTTTCCCCTTAGTAGAGGGGTCAATAACCAGGGAGATAGATTTAAGTTAAGGGGCAGGAGGTTTAGAGTGGAGTGGAGGAATAACCTTTCACGCAGAGGGTGATGGGAATCTGGAACTCGCTGTCTGAAAGGATGGTAGAGGCAAAAACCCTCACAATATTTAAGAAGCATTTAGATGAGCAGGTGAAACACCACAGTATTCAAGGCTATGAACCAATTACTGGAAATGGGATTAGGATAGATAGGTGCTTGCTGGCTGGCACAGACATGATGGGCCAAAGGGCCTCTTTCTGCACTGTAGAACTGTATGATGCTAAATGGAGGGAATTTCTGTGCATCCAGAATAAGATGCCAGATAAGTCAGGGTGATGTGTGACTTGAAGGGAAATTTGGAGGGATGATGTTCACATACACCGACTACCCTGGTCCTCCTCGGTGCTGGAGGTTGGTTTATTTGTAAGTAAATAAAATTCCCTCCCGTCACCCCATGCCGCTCCACTTCTCACCCTCTCCCTCCCCTCCCATAGAGAAGAGCCTGGTGTAAGTCCAGACAAGGTGGTAGGTTCCCCTACCAGTGAACCAGTTGAGTTTTTCACAACAATGTCAGTTTTCATGGTCACATTTTTCTCGTATCTGCCCCACAAATGACCAAATTTGTTCAGCTCAATTTCACAGCCTGCTTTTGTGGCTTGTCTCTCATTCCCTTTTCTCTCTTTTGAAATAATTTCACATGGCAATTGGAAGGAAGGATTTGCAGTTGGAAAACTCAAACTAAACATCCCATCAGAATCTGATGGAGTCACTCAATTTATCCAAACCTGAAATCATTGGGTTGTAAACATGGAAGGAGAAAGTACCATTCACTGTGGGGAGAAACCGTACATGTGTTGTGTGGAAACTCATCAGTGCGTTCACACTGGGGAGAGGCCATTTACCTGCACCGAGTGTGGGAAGAGCTTCGCAAATTCAACCAACCTGCTGAGACACCAGCTCGTTCACACCGGGGAGAGGCCGTTCACTTGCACTGAATGTGGGAAGGGATTCACTCATTCATCATATCTGTTGAGACACCAACCAGTTCACACTGCAGAGAGACCTTTTAAATACACAGACTGTGGGAAAGGCTACAAAAGTTCTGGGGAACCAATACGCCATCAACATGTTTCACACTGACACGAGACCGTTCTCACTGTGGGAGTAGGTTCACACAATCATCCGACCTCACTGTACACCAGTGGATTCACACTGGGGAGAGGCCGATCACCTGCAAAGAGTGTGGGAAGGGATTTGCTCAGATGTCCACTCTGCTGACACACCAGTGGATTCACACTGGGAAGAGACCATTCACCTGCCCTGTGTGTGGGAAGGGATTCATTAATTCATCCAACTTGCTGAGGCACCAACACGTTCACACTGGGGAGAGGCCGTTCACTTGCACGGAGTGTGGGAAGGGATTCACTAATTCATCCCACCTGCTGACGCACCAGCAAGTTCACACTGACGATATTGAACTGCGGGAAGTGCAACAAAAGTTCCAGGGAACTGCTGTCCCATCAACAAATCCACACTGACTAGAGATGATTCAAGTGTTGTCATTTTTGGTCTGAGTTCAGGTAATCTCATCTCACTGTACACCAGTGCATTGACACTGAGGAGAGAATGTTCACTCCCTCTGAATGTGGGAAAGGAGTCACTCATTCGTCTCATCCACTGAGACCCAGTGATTTCAGAAATAAATCAGAAATACACTGATTGTATTTTACTTTTAATCACAGCCAGTACTGAATCATATTTTTTGGGGTCTGTTTCTACTACTGATGATAAACTCCAGGCCAGTTATGTTTTTAATCTTCTGGTTAAAAGTTAAATAAATCAGCTGTATGTTAAGCTGAGTGTCAATCTTTTTGATATCTACAACATGTTAGGAGGTTTTGAGGTGCTCTGCCCATTCCCTCTTTCCTGCATCCTCACGTCCAATAATAAGTGTAAGCAGCTCATATAACTTCAAGATTGTGAACTCGCAATGAACTACCTCCACTATTTCCAACAGCCCACCAGAAAAAACCTGCCTCTAAAGTTCCTCATTGACTGAGCCCTGACATGGTAGCACAGTGGTTCGCACTGCTGCTTCACAGCTCCAGGGACCTGGGTTCGATTCCCAGCTTGGGTCACTGCCTGTGTGGAGTTTGCACATTCTCCTCGTGTCTGCGTGGGTTTCCTCCGGGTGCTCCGGTTTCCTCCCACAGTCCAAAGATGTGCGGGTTAGGTTGATTGGCCATGCTAAAATTGCTCCTTAGTGTCCTGAGATGTGTAGATTAGAGGGATTAGCAGGTAAAATATGTAGGGATATGGGGGTAGAGCCTGGGTGGGATTGTGGTCGGTGCAGACTTGATGGGCCGAATGGCCTCTTTCTGTACTGTAGGGTTTCTATGATTTCTATGAACCTGCATCTTTTTCTGGGTTTTCTCACCATTTAATTGGGACTGTCAATGGTGGTGTTTTTACCCATCATTCCCCTGGTTGAGACCCCTATCCACAGCTCAGGAGAGCAGTGGGCAGGCCTGGTTCTGCCCTGTCTTTGGAACATCCGCAGTGTCAGCCATGATTATGAACAGACACTTTTCTCTCGGATCCACGATGGGTAAAGGGGGGATGGCGGGTGCAATGGATTTGTGGGTGGACGAGATTCTCCGGAAACACGTTGTGTAAATCGCAGACCCCAAATGAGAAGCTACCGAGTGGACACGAGTGGATTTATCCTGGTGACAAAGCTGGAGCAGGAGGAGAGAATGTTGTGAATTTCTATCCTGGATGGATTTCGGGAACTCCTTTTACAGGGGGTTAGAAGAGGAGGATTTACACATGGCAATCTCAAAATAAAGGTTCATCTCTACAGGATGGTACAGTGGTTAGCACTGCTGCCTCACTGTCTGTGAGGAGTTTGCACATTCCACCTGTGACTTTAGGGGTTTTCTCCAGGTGCTCTGCTTTCCTCCCACAGTCAAAAGATGTGCAGGTTAGAGGATTAGCAGGGTAAATGTGTGCAGTTGCTGGCGGTGGGCCTGTGTAAGATACTCTTTTGCAGAGTCAGTGCAGACTCGATGGGCTGAATGGCCTCCTTCTACACTGTAGGGGATTCTATGATTCTTTGGATACAGGTCTTCAAATGGGATGGACAGGTAGATATGGACAGAATGTTTCCACTGAGACATGAATACACAGTAAATAGTAGTAAATCCAATCACTAAAACCCAGACACCAAATCCAGGGACCACTTACACCCAGACACCAAATCCAGGGACCACTTACACCCAGACACCAAATCCAGAGACCACTAACATTGAGACACCAAATCCAGGGACCACTGACACCAAGACACCAAATCCAGGGACAACTTACACCCAGACACCAAATACAGGGACCACCTATACCGGAACACCAAACCCAGGGACCACTTACACTGAGACGTCAAATCCAAGGACCACTTACACCGAGATACCAAATCCATGAGATCATTTACACTGAGACAGCAAATTTAAGCAATAATAAAAGGACATCTAAGCAAGCAGCCAATGCCACAATAAAATAAAGCTGCTTACAAACTGCGGAGAACATGTTTTAAAAAAATACATTTCTTAAAGGCACATTAGCGTCACTTTCTTGAAAACATAAAGGGTGCAATCTTCCCCAACAAAAATTCTATTTCTCAAAAGAGTCTGACGAGTTTGGCACTGCAATCTTCCCAAACTCTGTCGATTTCTTTAGCAATTGGGAGATTTGTGTCCATGGGGGAGCGGGTGGTGTAGAGCTTTTGCATGCCAGGGAAACCATCAAAATCAACGATGACAATTGCAAAGATCAGAACATTTCAAAGGCTCTCACATGCAGTACGTGTGGTGGAGTTTTAATAAACAAGATTCCAAGAGAGTTGATTGATCCAGAAAATAACAGATTTCTTCTGCAATATAATTCTACAATGGGTGGTTCACAAGAACTCCAGATGTGTGTAAAGTGAAACATTACAGGTCAATTTGTCACACCCAAACAGAACACTCAAACAGAAGAAGCCTGTGGTTTCTTTTCTTCTTCTCCTGTCTGAGAGAAGAAGCAAAAACCGTGTTAAATACTAATCTCTGAGTTAGATATCCAGGTCAAAGCTTCTGGTGTAAGATTTCTTATGAGTTTCGGGGCAGCCAGTGGCGAAGTAATATTGAACAAGTAATCCAGAAACGCAAAGTCATGTTCTGGGGATCTGGGTTCGAATGCCACCTTGGCAGACGGTGGAATTTGAATTCAATAACAAAAAAAATCCAGAAATAAACTTTTAATGAAACCATTGCCGATCGTCATACAAAACTCAAGTCCTTTAGGAAAGGAAATCTGCCACCCTTACCCGGTATGTTCCACGTGTGACTCCAGATCCATAGCAATGTGGGTCTTTAAATGGTCCAGCAAACCATTCAGTTCAAGGGCAATTAGGGTTGAGCAATGAGTATGGACAGAGTAAATAGTCAGAAACTGGTTCCACTCAAGAGAGCACCAAGAACTAGGACACAGATTCAAAGTATTTAGCAAAGGAGTAAGAGTGATGTGAGTAAAAATGTTTCACTCAGAGGTGGGTTGGAGTCTGGAACAAATTCACTGAGAAGGTCGTGGAGGCAGGTTCTATCGAGGTATTGAAAAGAAAATTAGATTGCTATCCAAAAAGAAAGAATGTGCAATGTTACGGGAATAAGGCAGGGAAGTAGCACTGGGTATAATGCCCTTTCAGAGACCCAGGACAGACTCAATGGGCTGAATGGTGTCCTTCTGCACTGTGAGGATTCTGTGTTTCTGTCAGCGCAGACCCCACATCATCAGCATTGGAACTGAAACTCCCATCATTACATCAACATCAGAACCACGATGGAATTTCAGAAAACTGGGAAATCTTCCAAAAGGCAATTGATACCAACATCAGGTGGGTTTAGCCAAGCACCCAATGTCTTCAATAGATTGATAGGATTGATGAAAGTTCAGAGTTTAATCCGGGAGAAGATGAATCAGAGAACCGAAATAATCTTGAGTAAGAAAAGGCCCAAATAATGGCACTGTCAAAAACAGGAGAACAATCATTCTCCTCTTATTATTGGAGAAATCCAAAACACTGTGTTTGAATCAAAGCTGATTTAATCAACATTTACAAACAACATCACTGCACACACCAGCTTTCATGCTTATTAATATCAGCAGCAACAAACTCCAACTCTCAGAATGAACATGGTTCAGTCCTGGATGCGATTAACAGCAGATTCTAAATCCAATCCCTTCAGTTACTTGTGAACTCGCTGGTGCCTCAGCTGTGTGGATGAACGACTGAATCTCTTTCCACACACTGAGCAAGGAAATGGCCTCTCCCCGGTGTGAACTCGCTGGTGTGTCAGCAGGGTGGAATGACTGAGTGAATCCCTTCCCACACACTGAGCAGGTGAACGGCCTCTCCCCAGTGTGACTCCGCTGGTGATTAAGTAGGTTGGACATCCAAGTGAAGCCTTTGCCACAGAAAAAGCAGGTGAAGGGCCTCTCCCTGGTGTGAGTGAGTTGGTGCATCAGCAGATCCATCTGGCTTTCAAAGTACTTCTCACAGTCAGGACATTTAAACAGTCTCTTATCAGTATGAACAAGTTGGTGTGTCAGTAGGTCGAATGAACGGGTAAATCCCTTCCCACACACGGAGCAGGGGAACAGTCTCTCCCCAGTGTGAGTGCGTTTATGGTTCAACAGATCATTTTTCCTTTTATAGTTTTTCTCACAGTCAGAGCATTGGAAAGGTCTCTCCTCACTGTGGATTCGATGGTGTGACAGGAGGTGGGATGAGTTTGTGAAGTCTTTCCCACAGACGGAGCAGGTGAATGGTCTCTCCCCAGTGTGAACACGCCGGTGTCTTAGAAGGTGGGATGATTTAGTGAATCCTTTCTGACACACAGAGCAAGTGAATGGCCTCTCCCCAGTGTGACTGCGGTGATGAATATGTAACTCAGATGGGTAATCAAATCCCTTCCCACAGTCTCCACATTTCCACGGTTTCTCCCCAGTGGGACAGCACTTGTGTTTTGACAGGTTTGATGTGCGACTGAAACCTCGTCCACACACAGAACATGTAAACACCTTCTCCCCATTGTGAACGGTGCTTTTTGATTCCATGTTCAGAAGCCGATGATGTTCAGGCCCTGATGATTTGGGTGTCTGTCAGATCCTGATGTGATGTTTGATCTGAGTTTCCCACCTACAAATCATCCTCTTCTAATATGCTGTAAAATTAATTCAAAAAGGAGAAAAAAACAGTGATAAACACAAAGGTAGGTTGTGAAATTGAGCTGAATGAATCCGGTAATTTGTGGAGCCGGCACAAGGAAAGAGTGACCACGAAAGCTGCTGGATTGTGATTAAAAACTCAAATGGTTTGCAAATGTCCTTCAATTCAGGAAACCTGCCACCCAGTCCAGATCTACACAAGAATTCAACCTTAATGGGAGGAGAAAGTTAGAGATGAAACAGGGAGGGAATGAACGGTAAGGACTTTATACATCGACAACTGGACAAGAACTTTGACAGAACCTGCCAAACCACAACCTTCACCAACTCAAAGGACGCAGGAAAACTATCACCTCCAAATGTCGCTTTCAATCTCAAAACAACTTGTAATCCTGAGGTAACCTGTAACCTCCTGCATTTAAGGGGCAATTTAGCCTGGCCAATCCACTTAACCTGCACACCTTTGAGGTGTGGGAGGAAACCGGAGCACCTAAAGGAAACTCATGCAGTCACAAGGAGAACATGCAAACTCCACACAGTCACCCAAAGCTGGAATTGAACCCGGGTCCCTGGTGCTGTGAAACAGCAGTGTTGACCACTGTGCCACCCTGTGCCACTGTACTATGTTGCTCAGAAATAAGTTTTAGGATTTTGGCCGAGTGATTGTGAAGGCAGAGCAGTATACTACCAAGTCAGAATAGTGTGTGATTCTGAAGAGTAAATGCAGGTAGTGGGGTTTCCATGCACAAACTGCCCTAATCCATATTGGAGAAGAGGTTTGTAGTTTTGGAAGCTGCTGTCAAAGGAGGTTTAGCCAATTGCTGGTAATTCCAGTAATGTCCATGTTCCAGTTATTAATTTGAAAATTTTCTAAATGAAAATTTAATGAAAATCCCCGACAGAACTACTTTTTCCTTACTTGAAACACAGCTTTAAATGGTCCGTTTGTTTCTAGATTCAGTTCCATGAGCAACGCCTTCAACTAAACAAAATCAAAACACTGCAGCTGCTGGAAATCTGAAATGAAAAGAGAAAACGTTGTAAATACTCATCAGGTTAGACAGCATCTATAAGACAGAAACAGAGTTAATGTTTGCAGTCACTGATGCTCCTCTAATAAAACACATACCAATAGCTGCTGTTTAATGGGGCCGTGGATCCCACAATCCCCTGTGCCCCAGAAACAGCTCTATCCACCACACACATTTCCCATTATGACACTTCTATGTCAAGAGGGAGAGCTGGTTAAAAGTCGTCAAGTTCCATTTTTGCGTATTGATGTTCATTAAAGCTACGGATCGACTTCCCCCTCATTATGTATCAATTTCAGATACTTTGGTCGAGAATTTCCATTCCCCTACTTCCTGGTGGATAATGGATGCCTTGAGCACTTCGATTACAGTACAATTTGATTCCTAATTTTATTAACTGCACCCCTATCCCTAATTTTCACATCGCAGCAGAAAAAGCTACTGTTCACAAATGAGTAGTTTCGATGGCGTGCGTTTTACCCACCATTCCTCGCGGTGGGGAATGTCCCCTATCCACAGTGAAGCAGTGTTTGACGCATGCGTAACGTGGACGATGGCAATGGAGAGGGACGTTCCTCTGTCTCATCAACAACCGGTAAGGATGCGGATACATGGAGGGAGGATTGGAACCGGCAGATGGACGGAGAGGGTTTCTAAATATCTGGTGAAGGTCTCAAACCTCTAATAGTAATCCGCAGGTCCCGTGTTTGCAGCTTCAGGTCTTTTTCCCGAGACGAGGCGAGGTTAACAGCCGCCATCTTGATTCAGCAGGGAGCGGAGCGCATGCGCTGGTGTCTTGGTGACGCAACAGAGAGTGGGTGGGGCTTAGGCATTTTCTGTTCCCAACCGGGTCCTAGTGACCGGAATGCACAGCAATCTGAGCAACAGGTTTTAAACAGCTTCACCCACTCGCAGGCTGCAGCTCATGTTTGCATCCTCGAGGAATCCATGGACCATGTACATACTCCAGAAGTTGTTTATTCCTGTTTGGCGCAAGAGTGGTAAAGGAATTGTGGCCAAGCCATGGCTTACAAGGGAAATTAGAGATAGAATCAGATTCAAGGAAGAAGCATTCAAATTGGCAAGAAAAAGCAATAGATCCGAGGATTGGGAGCAGTTTAAAATTCAGCAAAGGAGGACCAAGGGATTGATTAAGAAGGGAAAAATGGAGTATGAAAGGAAGCAAGCAGGGAACATAAAAACTGACTGTAAAAGTTTCTATAGATATGTAAAGAGAAGAAGATTGACAAAGACAAATGTTAGAAATGGGAGAATTCATAATGGGGAATAAAGAAATGGCTGAGGAATTAAATTGGTACTTTGCTTCAGTCTTCACAAAGGAAGACGTGAATAATGTACCAGAAGTGCTGAAAGAAACATGTGTTAGTCAGGGGCTGAAGGAAATCAGCATCAGTTGAGAAGTTTTTGGGGAAATTGATGGGATTGAAGGTGGATAAATCTCCAGGTCCAGATAAGCTTCATCCCAGAGTACTTAAGGAAGTGGTCCTGGAAATAGTAGATACATTGGTGGTTATTTTCCCAAATTCTTTGGAATCGGTAATAGTTCCGACAGATTGGAGGGTAGCTAATGTAAGCCCGCTATTCAAAAAGGGAGGGAGAGAGAAAACACAGAACTATAGACCAGTGAGCCTAACATTGGTACTGGGGAAGTTGCTGGTGTCTATTATCAAGGATTTCACAACTCGGCATTTGGAAGGCAGTGGTATAATCAGACAAAGACAGCATGGATTTACAAAAGGGAAATCATGCTTGACGAATCTATTGGAATTTTGTAAGGATGTAAGTAGTAGAGTTGACCGAGGAAAACCAGTGGATGTGGTTTATTTAGACTTTCAGAAGGCTTTCGACAAGGTCTCACATAACAGACTGCCATGTAAAGTTAAAGGACATGGGATTGCAGGTAATGTCTTGAGATGGATAGAAAGCTGGTTCGCAGATAAGAAGCGAAGAGTTGGCATAAATGAGTCTTTTTCTGAATGGCAGTCAGTGACTCGTGGGGTTTGTCAGGGATCTGTGCTTGGACCCCAACTCTTCACATTATATATTAATGATTTGGAAGAGGGAACGGAATGTATTATCTCCAAGTTTGCAGATAATACAAAGTTGGGTGGGAGGGTGAGCTGTGAGGAGGCTGCAGAGATGCTTTAGCGTGATTGGGACTGGCTGAGTGTGTGGGCATCAGCATTGCAGATGCAGTATAATGTGGATAAATGTGAGATTATCCACTTTGGTAGCAATAATAGGAAGACAGATTATTACTTGAATAGGTGTAAATTGAGGGAGGTGTATACTCAACAAGATGTTGGATTCCTCGTGCATCAGTCACTGAAAGTAAGCGTGCAGGTACAGTAGGCAGTAAAGAACGCAAATGATATGTAGGCCTTCATAGCAAGAGGATTTGAGTATAGGGATAGGGATGTTTTGCTGCAGTTCTATAGGGCGTTGGTGAGGCCACACCTGGAGTATTATGTACAATTTTGGTGTCCTTATCTGAGGAAGGATGTCCTTGTTAAAGAGGGAGTACAACGAAGGTTTACCAGGCTGATTCCTGGGATGGCAAGTCTGTCATATGGGGAGAAACTAAATTGGTTAAGATTATATTCACTGGAGTTTGGAAGAGTTGGATCTCATAGAAACTTATAAAATTGGAACAGGGTTAGACAGGGTAGATTCAGAAAGAATGTTCCCAATGGTGGGGGGAGTCCAGAACCCGGGGCATAGCTTGAGGATAAGGGGTAAACCTTTTAGAACTGAGGTGAGGAGAAATTTCTTCACCCAGAGGGTGATGAATGTGTGGAATTCACTGCCACAGAATATAGATCAAGGAATATGGGGGAACGGGAGTGTGGGGGGGGGGGGAATTAGGATATTGAATTTGATGATCAACCATGACCATAATGAATGGCGGAGCAAGCTCGAAGGGCTGAATGACCTACTCCCACTTCTAGATTCTATGTTTCAGTGAGAGAAGTTGCCTGAAGCGGTGGCAAAGAATTTGGTTACACTTCAGCCCCAGGCTCCTCATGTTTACACAGAAACATACTAGAAAATAGAAGTAGGGAGGAGGCTATTCGGCCCTTCGAGCCTGCTCCACCGTTCATTATGGTCATGGCTGATCATCAAATTCAATATCGTAATCCTGCCTCCCCCCACCCCCTTGATCCCCAAGAAATGTATCTAATTCCTTATTGAAATCAGACTCTACTACTTTTGAGGAAGGGACTTCCGAAGATTCAAGACTCTGAATGAAATAAAACCTTCTCAGCTCTGTCTTCAATGGGCAGCACTGTTTTTTAAACAGTGACCCCCAGATTCTCCCATAAGAGTAAACATCCTCTCCACATCCAAGACCTTTCAGAATCTTGAAGGTTTAAATTAAATTGCCTCTTACTCTTTTTAAGTCGAGCAGAAGCTAAACTTGAGCAGAGAATGTCTCTGGTGTTATTATGTGGTCATGATGTGGAGATGCCAGCGTTGGACTGGGGTAAACACAGTAACAGTTTTAACAACACCAGGTTAAAGTCCAACAGGTTTATTTGGTAGCAAATGCCATTAGCTTTCGGAGCGCTGCTCCTTCGTCAGATGGAGTGGAAATCAGATTTTCCAGTCATAGAGTCATTACAGCACAGAAGGAGTCCATTGGATAACTCGAGTCCATACCGACTCTCACTGTAACTTCATAGTTTTTCACAGTTTTTTTGTGATTTTCACAGTGAGTTCATTGCAGTGTTAATGTAAGCATGCTTGTGACACGAACTAATAAATTATCAAAAGTAAACTATAAATCCTCTGTCGCGCAATTCTGTCAGTCTGGAGTGGGTCCCATTCTGTAACCCTGCAGCACCCATCTAATCTCATTTAGAAATTATTGATCATCTCTGCTTGACTACCCCCACAGGCAGCAAGTTCAAGATCATAATTAATCACAACCCCCTGTATCTTAACCAACTGGAGCCATCCTATCCATTAAATATATTTTTAGTTCAGTCATAGCAGAGATATTTGTATCATCGATAGTCACAGGTGAGGTGCCTGAAGGTTGGAGAGTGGCAAATGTAGTGCCTTTGTTTGAAAAGGGCTGCAGGGAAAAGCCTGGGAACTGCAGGCCAGTGAGCCTCACATCTGTGGTGGGTAAGTTGTTGGAAGGTATTTTGAGAGACAGGATCTACAGGCATTTCAAGATGCAATGACTGATTAGGGACAGTCAGCATGGCTTTGTGAGTGGTGAAGAAGGCATTCAGCGTGCTTGGTTTCATTGGTCAGAACATTGAATACAGGAGTTGGGATGTCTTGTTGAAGTTGTACAAAACATTGGTAAGGCCACACTTGGAATGCTGTGTACAGTTCTGGTCACCCTATTATAGAAAGGATATTATTAAACCAGAAAGAGTGCAGAAAATAATTATTAGGATGCTACTGGGACTTGATGGTTTGAGTTATAAGGAGAGGCTGGATGGACTGGAACTTTTTTGTCTGGAGTGTCGGAGGCTGACGGGTGATCTTATAGAGGTCTATAAAATAATGAGGGGCATAGATCAGCTAGATAGTCAATATCTTTTCCCAAAGTAGGGGAGTCTAAAACTAGAGGGCATAGGTTTAAGGTGAGAGGGGCAATTTTTTCATACAGAGAATGGTGAGTGTCTTGAACAAGCTGCCAGAGGTAGTAGTAGAGGCGGGTACAATTTTGATTTTTAAAAAGCATTTAGACAGTTATATGGGTATGATGGGTTTAGAGGGATATGGGCCAAATGCGGGCAATTGGGACTAGCTTAGGGGTTAAAAGAAAAGGCGGCATGGACAAATTGGGGCGAAGGGCCTGTTTCCATGCTGTAAACCTCTATGACTCTCGAGACTGTCTGGCAGCCTGCATGGAGATTTCCAGCTCTCTGTGTCCAGGGCAGGAAGCAGTGAGCATGGATCTGTCAATCAGCCTCAATCAGCACCTTCAGGAGAATTGGGAGGGTGAATATTAGATACAGCAGAGTGAGAATGGAGGGAGAGTGTGTGGGATGGAGATTTACAGCTTTTGGGGAACGAGAGAGGAAAGAATGTTCCATAGAAACGAGAATTGTCTGTTCTGAATTTCGATCCTGTATTGACAGTGATGACTTTTGTAAACTCCTTTTACAGGCTATCAGAAGGTGAGGATTTACAGACAGAAATCTTAAACCAAACGTCACATCAACATCTGACAGAGTCACTCAATTCAACGGGACCTGAATATCATCGGCCTTTGAATCTAGAAGGAGAAATGTTTTTCTGTTCTGTCTGCTTCAGGAGATTTTAAACATCAGTGTGACTGGAAAAGCACCGAATCTCACACACCAGAGTGAGAGTGTTCCAGTGCACTGCGTGTGGAAAACGCTTCAGTTGCACAGCCTGAAAGAACATCGCAGCATTCACAGCGGGGAGAGACTGTACCCGTGTTCTGTGTATGGATGAGGTTTCAACTGATTGTCCGACCTGGAGAGTCACAAGGACACCTGCACCACGGAGAAACGGTGGAAATGTGGGGACTGTGGGAAGGGATTTAGATACCCTTCTCACCTGGAAACTCATCGACGCAGTCACACTGGGGAGAGACCGTTCACCTGTTCTCAGTGTGGGAATGGATTCAGTCGATTATCCACCCTGCAGACACACCAGAGAGTTCACAATGAGGAAAAGCCATTCATCTGCTTTCATTGTGGGAAGAGATTCACTCAGTCATCCGCCCTGCAAACACACCAGCGAGTTCACAATGAGGAGAGACCGTTCATCTGCTCTCAGTGTGGGAAGGGATTCAGTCAGTCATCCAGCCTGCAGACACACCAGCGAGTTCACACTAGGGAGAGGCCGTTTACCTGCTCTCTGTGTGGGAAGGGATTCACTCAGTTATCCCATCTGAAGACACACCAACGGTTTCACACTGGGGAGAGGCCGTTCACCTGCCCTCAGTGCGAGAAGGGATTTGCTCAGTTATCCACTCTTCAGACACACCAGCGAGTTCACACCAAGGAGAGACCGTTCACCTGCTCTCAGTGTGGGAAAGGATTCACTCAGTTATCCAACCTGCGGAGACACCAGCGAGTTCACATGTGATTCCAGGGGTTGGATTCTGCTGTTATTGTTTCTGCTCTCAATTACATCCAGGACTGCATTTTGTTCATTCTCACAGTTGGTCACTGGGGAGAATTGGAGGCTCTCTGTCTGCTGGACTGGCCGGTCTCACCACTTTGTCTCCAGTGGGCTGATAATCTTTTAACCTTGTTTTGAATATCTGGCTTTGGATTTCTCAAGGATCACAGAGTGAAAGGGTGTTCGGAAGTTTAAAGATATTTTGTTCACAATACTGTTTGGAAGGCTCGCAAAGCACGCAGAGGGAGTAGTGAGTGTGAGGGACTGAAAGAGATTAGTATTCGTGAAAAAGTAGCACTGGAGAAATTAATGGGGTTGGAAGTGAATTAATCGGCAAAAGCTGCTGATCTACATCCCAGAGTGTTGGAAGAGGTGGCTGTGGAGATAGTGGATACATTGGTGGTCATCTTTCCAAATTCTATAGATTGTGGAATGGTTGCTGCAGATTGGAAGGTGGTAAATGAAACCCCACTGTTTAAGGAGGGAGAGAGAAAACGGGGAACCACAGACCCATCAGCCTGACATCAGCCGGAGGGAAAATGCTCCAATCTATTGTACAGGATGTGATAACAGATGAATGTGCACATTCAGAACAGGGGTACGTCCCTCGTGCCTGCTTCACCATTCAATATGTGCACAGCTGATCTGATTGTAACCTCAACTTCACATTCCCGCCGACCCCCCGATAACCTTTCAGCCCCTTGCTTATTAAGGAATCTATCCAGCTCTGCCTTCAGAATATTCAGAGACTCTGCGTCCACTGCCCTTTGAGAAAGAGAGTTCCAGATATTCAGACCCTCTGAGAGGAAGAAGTTCTCCTGTTATTTGTTTTAATCGAGCCGCCTCTTACTCTTCTAAACTCCAGTCGATACAAGCCTAGCCTGTCCAATCATTCCTCATTAGACAAACCAGCCATTTCAGGTATTAGTCCAGTAAACCTTCTCTGAGCTGTTTCCAATGTGTTTACATCTTTCCTAAGTGAGAGCCATATTGTACACAGTACTCCAGATGGTTTCACCAATATCCTGTATAACTGAAGCATAACCTTACTACTGTTTTATTCAATTCCCTTCGCAATAAACAGTAACAGTCTATTAGCTTTCCCAATTCCCTGCTGAACCTGTATACCGGCCTTTTGTGATTCACGCACTGGGACACCCAGATCCCTCTGCAATCCCAGCTCTGCAATCTCACACCATTTAAATGATAAGCTTCTCTTTTATTCTTCCTGCCAAAATGGATGATTTGACTTTTTGCCACATTATATTCCATTTGGCAGATCTTTGCCCCTGTTTTAACATATCTATATATTTTTGTAACCAAAAAGAGAAAATGCTGGAAAATCTCAGCAGGTCTGGCAGCATCTGTAAGGAGAGGAAAGAGCTGACGTTTCGAGTCCAGATGACCCTTTGTTAAAGCTAAAAGGCAGAGAAAGTGGGAGATGTTTATACTGCCGGGTGAGGGAATTAGAAATGAATCATAGCCACAGAAACCAGGGGAAAAGACTGCTCATAGCTGTCCACAGAGAGAATATAGGGTGTGAATGGCCAAAAGCCAGAGAAGCTAAAATGAAGATGTTTGGGATTTGTGGGGCGGGGGGGTGGGGGGTGGGTGGAATGAATGGGATGAGGTAAGATTTAGCAAAGGGGGAGAAAAGGTAAGGGAAGGGGAATAAAGTAGGGGGAAAGAGTGGGAGGGGGGAAGAAAAATGAAGAAACACAAAGAAAAAGAAATTAAAGAAATAAAAATACATATTTTTGTAGTCTCCTTATGTCATCTTCACAACTTTCCTACCTATCTTTATGCCATTAGCAAATTTAGCAACCATCCCCTCAGTCCTTTCACCTCAGTCTAAGGGCTAAAAGGGGTCACGAGAAAGCATTGGGCAGCAGGATTAAGGAAAATCCCAAGGCTTTTTATACATATATAAAGAGCAACAGGGAGAGGGTTGGCCCACTCAAGGACAGGGGAGGGAATCTATGCGTGGAGCCAGAGGAAATGGCGAGGAAATGAGTACTTTGCGTCAGTATTCATCAAAGAGAAGGACCTGGTGGATGATGAGTCTGGGAAAGGGTGTGTGAATAGTTTGAGTCATGTTGAGATCAAAAAGGAGGAGGTATTGGGATTCTTGAGAAACATTAAGGTTGACAAGTCCCCAGGGCCTGATGGGATATACCCCAAAATACTGAGAGAGGCAAGGGAGGAAATTGCTGGAGCCTTGAGAGAAATCTTTGTATCATCACTGGCTACAGAGGAGGTAAACACAGTAAGAAGTCTCTCAACACCAGGTTAAAGTCCAACAGGTTTATTTGGTAGCAAATGCTACTATTTTTCGGAGCGCTGCCCCTTCGTCAGGTGGACTTGCAAAATCTCACCAGCTGTCCTGTCTGGAGACAATACACATCTCTTTAACCTGTGCTTAATGCTCTCTCCACTCACATTGTTTGTACCTTTAAGATTTGATGAGCTGTATTAGCATTGATTTGCTTGATTAGCATTCCAATCATTATTCTGTAAATTGAGTTTGTGTCTCTGTATGCCCTGTTTGTGAGCACATCTCCCACTCCACCTGACGAAGGAGCTGTGCTCCGAAAGCTAATGGCATTTGCTACCAAATAAATCTGTTGGACGTTAACCTGGTGTTGTGAGACTTCTTACTGTGTTTACCCCAGTCCAACGCCGGCATCTCCACATACAGAGGAGGTCCCAGAGGATTGGAGAATAGCCAATCTTGTTCCTTTGTTTAAGAAGAGTAGCAAGAACAATCCAGGTAATTACAGGCTGGTGAGCATTACATCAGTGGTAGGGAAATTATTGGAGTGGATTCTTCAAGATAGGATTTATTCCCACTTGGAAACAAGTGGACGTATTAGCAAGATGCAACATGGTTTTGTGAAGGGGAGGTCGTGTCTCACTAAAGTGATTGAGTTTTTCGAGGAAGTGACGAAGATGATTGATGAGGGTAGGGCAATGGATGTTGTCTACATGGACTTCAGTAAGGCCTTTGACAAGGTCCCTCAAAATGTAACTGGTTTGATGAGTAAGTCTGCGGACGACTCAAAGGTGAGTGGATTTGCGGATAGCGATGAGGACCATCAGAGGATACAGCAGGATATAGATTGGTTGGAGACGTGGGCGGAGAGATGGCAGATGGAGTTTAATCTGGACAAATGTGAGGTAATGCATTTTGGAAGGTCTAATACAGATAGGAAATATACAGTAAATGGCAGAACCCTTTAGAGCATTGATAGGCAGAGGGATCTGGGTGTACAGGTACACAGGACACTGAAAGTGGCAATGCAGGTGGAGAATGTAGTCAAGAAGACATATGGCATGCTTGCCTTCATCGGCCGGGGTATTGAATTTAAAAATTGGCAAGTCATGTTGCAGCTTTATAGAACCTTAGTTAGGCCGCACTTGGAATATAGTGTTCAATTCTGGTCGCCACACTCCCAGAAGAATGTGTAGGCTTGGAGAGGGTGCAGAAAAGATTTACCAGGATGTTGCCTGGTATGGAGGGCATTTGCTATGAGGAGAGGTTGGAGAAACTTGGTTTGTTCTCACTGGAATGACAGAGAATCATAGAAACCCTACAGTACAGAAAGAGGCCATTCGGCCCATCGAGTCTGCACCGACCACAATCCCACCCAGGCCCTATCCCCATATCCCTACATATTTACCCACTAATCCCTCTAACCTACGCATTTCAGGACACTAAGGGCAATTTTTAGCATGGCCAATCAACCTAACCTGCACATCTTTGGACTGTGGGAGGAAACCGGAGCACCCGGAGGAAACCCACGCAGACACGAGGAGAATGTGCAGGTTGAGGGGCGACCTGATAGAAGTCTACAAGATTATGAGAGGCAGAGAGAGTGGATAGTCAGAAGCTTTTTCCCAGGGTGGAAGACCCAATTACTAGGGGGCACAGGTTTAAGGTGCGAGGGGCAAGATTTAAAGGAGATGTACAAGGCAGGTTTTTTTACACAGAGGGTGGTGAGTGCCTGGAACTTGCTGCCGGGGGAGGTAGTGGAAGCAGATACGATAGTGACTTTTAAGGGGCGTCTTTACAAATACATGAATAGGATGTGAATGGAGAGATATGGTCCCCGGAAGGATAGGGGTTTTAGTTAAGTTGGGAAGAATGGTCAGTGCAGGCTTGGAGGGCCAAAGGGCCTGTTCCTGTGCTGTAATTTTCTTTGTTCTTTGTAAGTCATCTATATCAATTGTAAAACGTTGGAGCCCCAGCACTATACCCTGTGACAGCACTCATTACATCTTGACAACCAGAAAACGACCTACATATGCTGAGTGTTTCCTGCTAGCTATCCAATCTTCTATCCAAGCCAATATGATGGGGTGGCACGGTAGCACAGTGGTTAGCACTGCTGCTTCACAGCTCCAGGGACCTGGGTTTGATCCCGGCTCGGATCACTGTCTGTGTGGAGTTTGCACATTCTCATCGTGTCTGCGTGGGTTTCCTCCGGGTGCTCCGGTTTCCTCCCACAGTCCAAAGATGTGCGGGTTAGGTTGATTGGCCAGGTTAAAAATTGCCCCTTAGAGTCCTGAGATGCGTAGGTTAGAGGGATTAGTGGGTAAAATATGTAGGGAAATGGGGGTAAGGCCTGGGTGGGATTGTGGTTGGTGCAGACTCGATAGGCCGAATGGCCTCTTTCTGCACTGTAGGGATTCTGTGATTGTATGTTATCCCCACAGCTTTTATTTGTTGCAATAACCTTTGATGTGGTACCTTATCAAATGCCATCTGGAAATCTAAGTGCATTAAAATGTACTTTAGGGAAGGAAATCTGCCATACTTACTGGGCCTGTTCTACATGTGACTCGAGAGCCACAGCAATGTGTTTGACTCGCAAATGTCCTCCAAGGGTTTCAAGGGATGGGCAATAAATGTTACCCCAATAAATGTTGGCCAGCCAGGGACGTGTCCCACAAATGAATAAAAATGTGTGGAATGTACAGACTGGGGGAACAATGGGTGGGGGCGGGGCTCCCGGGTCCGTGCGCCTGAACCCGGAGACGTCACCGCGAAGCAGAGTGATTGCTATTGGCTGATTCAGGCAGGGCTCCATTGTGCCGTCACAATGACTCAGAGGGGCGTTCCCAGCACACAGTGTCCCATTGGCAGCAATATCACTGGTTACAGAAGCAGCACACTGCGGATTAGACACCAGCTCAGCGCGGCTGGCGGTCAAAGCCCCGCCCACCCCCACATGGGCTCGGGTTCCGCCCTCTCATTGTCTATATGCGGCAGATTGACCAATGGCAACGTGTGGAGGACCGGATGGGCGCTGGTCCTCCAGCCAATCAGAGTCCTGGCCTTGTATCAATGGCCGCGTGGAGCTCCCTGTGGACCTGAATGTGGGGGTTCGATCAGTAAGTTTGTTGATGATACAAAAATTGGTGGTAAATAGCGAGGAGGAAAGCCTTAGATTACAGGAGGATATGGACGGGCTGGTCAGATGAGCAGAACAGTGGCAAATGTAATTTAACCCCCTAAAGTCCAAGGTGATGCGTTTTGGGAGGATGAACAAGGCAAGGGAATAGACAATGAACAATAGGACACCAGGAAGTACAGAGGACCAGAGGGACCTTGGGGCGCATGTCCATAGGACCCTGAAGATAGTAGGACAAATTGATAAAGTGGTTCAGAAGGATATGGGATACTTGCCTTTTTTAACCAAGGCATAGAATATTCGAGCAAGCAAGTTATGATTGAGCTGTATAAAAAGCGAGAGTACTGTCTGCAATTCGGATCGCCACATTTTAGCAAGGATGTGATTGCTCTAGAGAAGGTGCAGAGGAGATTCACCAGGATGCTGCCTGGGCTGGAAAGTTTCAGCCATGAAGAGAGGCTGGTGAGGCTGGAATTGTTCTCCCTAATTCAGAGAAGGCTGAGGGGGCCCTGATTGGGATGTACAAAAATATGAACCCTTAGTTCAAGTAACTTTAGTAGCTGGGTCAACATCCAGATTTAAGGTGAGGGGAAGGAGATTTAGAGGGGATTTGAGGGAAAAGATTTTCACCCAGAGGGTTGTGGAATCGGAAACTCACTGCCTGAAAGGGTGGTAGAGGTGGGAACGCTCAACATTAAGAAGCATTTAGATGAGCACTTGAAATGCCATCGCTTACAAGGCTACTACTGACCAAATGGTGGAAGGTGGGATTAGAACAGATCGATGCTTGAGAGCTGGCACAAATTCGATGGGCCAAAGGGCCTCTTGCTGTGCTTTAAAACTCTGAGGACAGAAATATGACCAGTGTTGTTATGTGATAAATATCGGATGGTTCTGCAATAAAGTACATTTATTATTATTTCTAGTCTTGTAATATAGTACTGTAGCTACGTCATATATTTCCAGTCAGAGTCATTACAGCACAGGAGGAGTTCATTGGACAACTCCAGTCCCTGCCGAGCAATTCTGTCAGTCTGGAGTGGGTCCCATTCTGTAACCCTGCAGCACCCATCCAAACACATTCAAAATTACTGACCATCTCTGCTTGACTCCCCTCATAGGCAGCAAGGTCAAGAACATGACCAATCACAACCCCCTGTATCTTAACCAATTTACAGATTTAGTGGAATGAGTGGGGAAAGAATGTTCCTTAGAAACTAGAATTTTACTTCTGAATTTTGATTCTGTATTGACGGTGATTTCTGCTGCAACTCCTTTACAGGATATCAGAAGGTTAAGATCCATAGACGGAAATCCCAAACCAAACATCACATCAAGATCTGACAGTCGCTCAATTCATCTGGACCTCAACATCATCGACCTTTGAATCTAGAAGCAGAAATATTTCTGTTTTTTCTGCTTCAGAATGTTTAAACATCAGTGTGACTGGAAAGCACCGAGACACAAACACACCCGAGTGAGAGTGTTCCAGTGCACTGAGTGTGGAAAGAGCTTTAACCAGTTACACAGCCTGAAAATACATCGCAGCATTCACAGCGGGAGAGACTGTACCCGTGTTCTGTGTGAGATTTAACTGATTGTTTACCTGGAGAGTCACAAGGACACCCGAACCATGGAGAAACCGTGGAAATGTGGGAACTGTGGGAAGGGATACAGGTTCCCATCTCAGCTGGAAACTCATCGATGCAGTCACACCGGGGAGCGGCCATTCACCTGCTCTGTGTGTGGGAAGGGATTCACTCGGTCATCCAATCTGCTGAGTCACAATCTCACTCATACCAGTGAGAGACCCTTTAAATGCTCTGACTGTGGGACTGGTTTCAAAAGCTCTCGGGATCTGGTGTCCCACCAGCGCATTCACACTGAGGAGAGACCGTTCAGCTGCTCTCACTGCGCAAAGAGGTTTAGAACATCATCCAACCTGCGGAAACACCAGCAAGTTCACACCGAGGAGAGGCCGTTCACCTGCTCCGAGTGTGGGAACAGATTCACCCGGTTATCCAGCCTGCAGAGACACAACGTCATTCACAACAGCGAGAGACCCTTTAAATGCTCTGACTGTGGGAGCGGATTCAAAAGGTCTCAGGATCTGATGGATCACCAGCGCACTCACACTGCGGAGAGACCGTTCAGCTGCTCTCACTGCACAAAGACATTTAGAAGATCATCCCACCTGCGGAATCACCAACGAGTTCACACGAGGGAGCGGCCATTCACCTGCTCAGTGTGTGGGAGGGGATGCAGTGATTTATCCAGCCTGCAGAGACACAAAGTCACTCACAGCAATGAGCGACCCTTTAAATGCTCTGACTGCGGGAAAGATTTCAAAAGGTCTCACCAACTGTTGGTCCACCAGCGCATTCACACTGAGGAGAGGCCGTTCAGCTGCTCTCACTGCACAAAGAGATTTACAACATCATCCTACCTGTGGTAACACCAGCGAGTTCACACCAATGAGCGACCCTTTAAATGCTCTGACTGTGGGAGTGGCTTCAAAAGGTCTCAGGATCTGGTGTCCCACCAGCGCATTCACACTGAGGAGAGACCGTTCACCTGCTCTCACTGCACAAAGAGCTTCAGAACTTCATCCAACCTGCGGAAACATGAGCGAGTTCACACCGGAGCGAAACCGTTCACATGCTCTCTGTGTGGGAAGGGATTCAGTGATTCATGCAACCTGCGAGAACACCAGCGAGTTCACACCGGGGAGAGGCCATTCACCTGCTCGAAGTGTGGGAAAGGATTTAGTGATTCATCCCTCCTGCTGAGACACCAGCGAATTCACAAGTGATTACTGGTGTTGGATTATGCTGTTATTGCTGCTGTTAATCACATCCAGGACTGAACCATGTTCATTCTGACAGTAGGTGAAGTGGGAGGGTCGGAGGGTTTCTTTCTGCTGGACTGGCCAGTCTCACAACTTTGCTTCCAATGGGCTGATGCTCTTTGAGCCTGGGAGAGCACATTTCCACTGAAATGATCCACTAAAGATGATGAAGGACATTTATTTTATCCTGGATAGTAAAGAGTGCTTTTCCTACGACTAAGGTAGATTTAAAATAAATACAGAACTGAAAAAACGCAGCCGGTCTGGCAGCATCTGTGGAGAGAGAAACAGAGTTAATGTTTCACATCCAATGTAACTCTACTTCAGAACTAAAGAGAGGGAGAAATATGATGGGTTTGATGCTGCTGAGAAAGGGGGGTCAGATAGAACAAAAGGGAAAGTCAGGGATTGGTTAGAGGATGGGTGAGATTAAATGACTTTAACCTGGTGTTGTTAAAACTCTTACTGTGTTTACCCCAGTCCAACACCGGCATCTCCACATCGTAAAGAAACAAAGCATTGGTCCAGAGTAAGTGTTAATGGCAGAATAAAGGACAGCTCTATCTGGAAGGAAAAAAACATGAAAACAAGATGCAGACTGGCACTCAGCAAAAAAAAACCCAAAATGGAGGAGAGAGTTCAGGGTGTGAAGTTGTTGAACTCAATGTTGAGTCCAGAAGGCTGTAAAGTGCCTCATCGGAAAGATGAAGGGCTGTTTGTCCAGCTTGTGTTGGGCTTCTCCGGAACATTGCAGCAGGCCGAGGACAGAAATGTGAGCGTGAGAGCAAGGTGGTGAATTCTAATGGCAAGCAAGCGGAAGGTCAGGGTCATGCTTGTGGACTGAGCGGAGGTGTTCCACAAAGAGGGCAGGGAACAGGCTACAGATGAATTAAAGAGAAACCATTTGGATCCAGAACATTGTGAACATCCTTTTACTCTGGTTGTCTTTGATCCTCAAGTCATTTTCTGTTTGTTTTAACCATGTTCTGTTTCATTAATAAACTTTTATCAGTAAAAATTTGATTTTGCTGGACTTTTTCTGATTATATTGATGCACTTTCGGGAAAGTGGGTGAGAGGGGTTGGCAGGCTCTTTAACAGAAAGTGAGTCCCTCTGAGGTAATTGGCAAAGGAGCCAGAGGGGGAGATGAGATTTTATTTTATTTTTTGACACAGCGAGTTGTTCTGATCTGCCTGAAAAAAGATTCGATAGAATCTTTCCAAAGGGTAAAGACTTGAAAGGGAAGAATTTGCAGGGCTGTGGGGAAAGAACAGAGCAGTTGGATGAATCAGAGAGTCCTTTCAAAGAGATAGCAGGGGCACGATGGGCTGAACGGACTCCTCCTGCAGCCTGTCAATCTCAGCCTCCTGCTTTTGTGCAGGTTAAAAGGGACAGATTTCAGTGCAGCCTCTTCCCTGTATATGTATTGAAAGAGACGGGTTTCTTTTTCATTCTGAGAGACCGATATAACAATTGGTTGGAGGCCCATTTCCTACCGAGTTCTCCAGCACTTTCCTGTCTCTCTATTACTGCGATGCCCATGGCAGTTTTGCAACTGGGGCGCAGGCCTCATTATTCTTGGCTAAATTCAGCCCTCAGCTCCGTCGCCTGGCTGTCATTGACACGAGCAATGGAGAGACAGAAAGGTGCCCCAGGCTCAAATGGGAAGTCGAAATTTGGGGCTTTAAATGAATTATTAAGATCTCTGTAATGATCAATAATTTAAAGAAATGAATTTAAACCCATTGAGTAAATGAAAGAATCACAAGACAAAACTTCAAGTTTTATGACTTTTACTCTGACAAGCTGGAAGCAACAATGAGTAAACACTTTTTGTAGAAACATAGCTCTTAAGCTGTAAAATTGAACTTTGCCCTTTTACTCTTAACACACTCAAATATCCCACTCAATGGTTATGTTTTACTCTGCCTTGGAATGTTGACACTCAATTCTCCAAGAATGAGTCCGGCAAGGTGACTTTTCACTCCCCAAGAGTGTATTTCCATTGTTTTCCTTTTCCAGTCTGGCAACCTTTAATCCCAGAACTGAATTTCACAGTGATGGTTTTAACACAAGCAAGGTGAATCTTCCAGCCTTGCTTCACAATTCTCAGGAAATTGCGACCAACATTCAACATTGGAGCAGAAGTTGGCCATTTGGCCCTTTGAGTCTGCTCCACTGTTTATTGAGATCATGGCTGATCTGTTTGTGTTGCGTTCCACACTGCCATTCTACAGCCGATACTTTAGATTTCCTTATCCAACAAGAATTAGTATAAAGGCAAAATTCTGCTGCTGCTGGAACCTGAAACATAAACAGAAAATGCTGGACAATCTCAGCAAGTCTGACAGCATCTATAGAGAGATAATACAGACAGCATTTTGAGTCAGGACGATTCTTTGTCAGAGGTGAATACAAGGAAAATTGGACAAAATTTATCCTGTGAGGGTCAAGAACTGGGAAGCAATCTATTAAACCTTCTCTGAACCACTTTCAATGCATTTGTATCATTTCTTAAACAGGAGACAAAGCTGCACCGAGTGTTCAAGATGCAGTTTCAGCAACGCCCTGTATAACTGAAGCATAATATCTTTACTTCTTTGTTCAATTTCTCTCGTAATAAAGGAGAGCATTCCATTTGTAAGAAGTTTAATTTATTTGAACTAAGATTTATGGGTGTTCTCTTGTTTACAATAACCTCCCCAATCGTAAATCACACCAGGTTCCAGTGACTTAACCATATGGCAAGAAAGAACAATTTAATTGGTGAATTCAGAAAGTTTATTAACCATTAAAAACGTAACAAGTCAGAACGATAAAAGGCAAAGTATCGATCAACAGTTAATAGAGAAAGCTTAACTTTAACAATTGAACAGACTTCTCTCCATCCCTCTCAGACCAGGACATGAAGTGACCGCTCCAAAAACATGGATAACTTGTAAAACCAACAGCTCTCAACACCTCTTTGTAAACATCTCTCTCTCCACCTCTCTCTACCAAATTGCCTTCTCAAGACCACTTTTTTATACTTTAAAAATGCCGAAAGTCCATCTTAGCCAATTCCCATAAATCTTCAATTATAAACTAAAATAGACATGAGTTTTCAGATGATTTGAAAATAAATGAACTGTCTGCTGAAAGGGTTAACTTTTCTACAGAACCAAAAGGGGTGGGGAGTGAGCAGAAAAAATTGGCACACAATAATACTTCTTTGCACAAGTATAAAAATCAAAACAAACTAGATTGTAAACTTCATCTCTGAATTTTTTTGTTATATTCCATTACTTAATTATTTTTATTTGATCAGTTTTTTTAGGGATGGATAACTTCTGTTCTTTATAAACTGATTCACTCATTTTGTTTATTCTACATGGGCTCGGAGAATCAGAACCCAGACTTTATCATCCTTATCCTTTTTCCCCTTTTGCCACCACTCCCTCTGTTTTGCGGGAGGGTCGTGGGGTTTCCAATCAGACCGAATCATTTTATCATAAAAGTTAAATACTGCGGATGCTGGAATCTGAAACAACAACAGAAAATGCTGGAAAAGCTCAGCAGGTCTGACAGCATCTGTGGAGAGAGAATAGAGCCAATGTTTCAGGTATGGATGACCCTTCATAAGAGCTGTTATGAAGTGTCTTCCAGACTTGAAATGTTGGCTGTATTCTCTAATAATTTTATCGATAAGTTTCTTGTTCTTAGTTTCCAAACAGCAGGTAAGAGACCTGTCCAGTCCTCACTCGAGCTCTGATTTTTTCACTGGCCATGCTTGGGTCAGTTTATAACCATTAGAATCTACTCTGAGGTCTGCTTTTCAGTCCAGTGCTATTTGGAGTATACCATTACTGCACCGACTAACGGGTCACATGTCCCTCACAGGTCTTATCACAAATTTGGGATAAAATAATTTAAACAATGCCTGAGAACGCTTTTTAACTTCTTAACCAACTATCTGCCACTGTTTGTTGATTGGTCAGACCTCCTCTTCACAGATTCGGGAATCTCAGCCGCTGAACACCAGCCAGTCCTGGAATAAGATTAATTCTAACTCATTCTGAATAAATATTCCCACCAGGTCCTCTGTTGGGGCCCTGCTAAGCAGCTTTAATGGTCCTTGATTGCAGAAACTGAGCAGTCACAGGAATGTGGTCAAGATAGTCCAGTCCCATAATGCCTCACATTCAATCTGCAGTCCTTCAATTATAACAGAATATGTGGCTGTATGTAGCTGCCTCGGCCACGATCAGCGCCAAAACTGCCTTCCTGAACTGCTACAATGCCTGAGGCGTAAGTACACCCACAGTGTTGTTAGGGAGGGATTTCCAGCTACACATTCCAGACTTTCACTGGGCTGTAGGTGGATACCAGATTGATATATTCCATTCAACCACTCTCAAGGTGAGTTATTCCAATTCCTTTATTGTCCAGGACAATATATTCACAATATCTTTAAAACAGAAATTAAACATTCCCATTTGATTTCAGGTATTAACATATTCTGTTAGTTTGTTCTTTATTGTCGCTGTCAGGCTGGGGTTGTTCCCCTTGGAGCAAAGGAGGCTGAGGGGAGATTTGATAGAGGTGGACAAGATTCTGACAGGTTTAGATAAGGTGGACAAAGAAAAGCTGTTCTCATTAGCTGATGAGACAAGGACGAGGGGGGTCACAGATTTATGGTTTTGGGTCAGAGATGCGGGGCGGGGGGAATGGGAGGAAGAATATTTTGATGGAGTGAATGGTAATGACCTGGAACTTGCTGCCTACGAGGGTGGAGGAAGTGGAGACAATAAACAATTACAAAGGAAATTGGATGGGCTTCTGGGGGAGTTTCAAACAGAAATGCTGACGAAATATCTCTGAACTTCCTCACACCTTGTCACTCTGTGATCCTTGTGAAATTTAAAACAAGGTATTCGCAACAAGACTCAAAGAGCATCAGCCCATTGGAGGCAAAGTTGTGAGACCGGCCAGTCCAGCAGAAATAAACCCTCCGACCCTCCGCATTGACTAACTGTGAGAATGAACAAAATGCAGTCCTGGATGTAATTGAGAGCAGAAACAATAACAGCAGAATCCAACCCCTGTGAACTTGTTGGTGCCTCAGCAGCTGTGATGAAATTCTGAACCCTTTTTATACACTGAGCAGGTGGACGGTTTCTCCCCAGTGTAACCTCTCTGATGTCTCAGCAGGTGGGATAACTGAGTGAATTCCTTCCCACACTGAGAGCAGGTGAATGGCCTCTCCCCATGTGAACTCGCTGGTGTCTCTGCAGGTTGGATGAACGAGCGAAACCCTTCCCACACTGAGAGCAGGTAAACAGCCTCTCCCCGCTGTGAATGCGCTGATGTGTCCGCAGGACGGATGACCGAGTGAATTCCTTCCCACACTGAGAGCAGGTGAACGGCCTCTCCCCGCTGTGAATGCGCTGATGTGTCCGCAGGTCGGATGACCGAGCGAATCTCTTCCCACACTGAGAGCAGGTGAATGGTCTCTCCCCAGTGTGAATTCGCTGGTGTCTCTGCAAAGTGGATGACACGGTGAATCCCTTTCCACACTGAGAGCAGGTGTACGGCCTCTCCCCAGTATGAACGCGTTGATGTGTCTGCAGGTCGGATAACCGAGTGAATCCCTTTCCACACTGAGAGCAGGTGAATGGCCTCGCCCCAGTGTGAATTCGCTGGTGTGTCCATAGATTGGATAACTGGTTGAATCCCTTCCCACACTGAGGGCAGGTGAACGGCCTCTCCCCAGTGTGAATTCGCTGGTGTCTCTGCAAAGTGGATGACACAGTGAATCCCTTTCCACATTGAGAGCAGGTGAACGGTCTCTCTCCAGTGTGAACTCGCTTGTGTGTCTGCAGGTGGGGGAACCGAATGAATCCCTCCCCACACTCAGAGCAGATGAATGGCCTCTCCCCAGTGTGGTTGCGCCGATGAGCATCCAGCAGAGAGGGGTATCTGTATCTCTTCCCACAGTCTGCACATTTCCATGGTTTCTCCATGGTGCAGGTGTCCTTGCCTCTCCTTTGGGTGGCCAATCAGTTGAAGCCTTGTCCACACACAGAACACGGGTACAGTCTCTCCCCGCTGTGAATGGTGTGATATTTATTCAGGCTGTGTAACTGGTTAAAGCTCTTCAGTCAGTGCACTGGAACACTCTCACTTGAATGTGGAAGTGTGTTGGTGCTTTTCCAGTCACACTAATGTTTGAAATCTTTTCAAATCTTCCAGATTCAATGGCCGATGATATTCAGGTCCCAAGGAATATGACTCTGCCAGATCTAGACGTGACGTTCGAGATTTCAGCCTGTGATTCCTCTTTCAATATCCTGCAAAACAAGTTGACACAAGTCATCAGTGTCAGTACAGGATCGAAATTCAGAACAGACAATTCCAGTTTCTATGGAACATTCTTTCTCTCTCAATCCCCAAAAGCTGTAAATCTCCATCCCACACACTCTCCCTCCATTCTCACTCTGCTGTATCTAATATTTACCCTCCCAATTCTCCTGAAGGTGCTGATTGAGGCTGATTGACAGATCCATGCTCACTGCTTCCTGTCCTGGACACAGAGAGCTGAAAATCTCCATGCAGGCTGCCAGACAGATCTATGCCCATATAACTGGACTAACAATGTGTGGAATATACAGACTGGATTCACTTCCTTACCCTTCAGTTGCTGCAAGTCCCCAATTTCCCCCAGAATGAGAAAAGAAATGGAAAGGGGGAAACATTGATTTCCTCACAGATGTTGTCCAGAGGCGGAAGTTTCAATCATTGACCAACTTCCGCATTGTGACGGCAAAATGGAACTTAGCCTGAATTAGCCAATAGGAATAAGTCTGTTCCCATGTGACGTCCTGTGGTTCCAGTGCGCAGGCCCGGGCGAACGTCCACGGGAGCCCCGCCCCCACCCATTGTTCCCTTCCCCCTGTACCAGATCGAGCCAAGGTTTCCAGGCAACCGGCTGGCGGCTCCGGCCAGAGCGAGAAGCCGCTCGGTGATCTCCCCCTCCCCCCTCTCTCCACGGCGGCTGCTGCTCCAAAAAGAGACCCGAGAGCGACCGCTGGCGGCAGCCGCACTGCGCCTGCTCCGGACAGCTCGGCTCAGCAGCGCTCTCTGCGCCTGCTCCGGACAGCTCGGCTCAGCAGCGCTCTCTGCGCCTGCTCCGGACAGCTCGGCTCAGCAGCGCTCTCTGCGCCTGCGTGCTGGGCTGCCCGCTGAGGGAGTGGGGGAGGGGACTTTGCAAAATCTCTTCCCATCATTTTCTTCCAAGTCCCGCAGTTGGATTTGAAACAGAACAGCTTCTGTTTGTAGCTTCACCACAGACTCAAACTTCACCACAGACTCAAACTTCACACACAGACTCAAACTTCACCACAGACTCAAACTTCACACACAGACTCAAACTTCACCACAGACTCAAACTTCACACACAGACTCAAACTTCACACACAGACTCAAACTTCACACACAGACTCCAACTTCATCCTCTGGACAACATCTGTGAGGAAAACTCTTTCTTTCTCCCCCTGGGAAATACGGAGAGTTGTGGGACTCTGGAACTGGAATGAGAGCGAAATATACTGAGGGGGAAATGTTTGTGATTTTGTGGAACCTGTTTTTATTGTCTGAGCTTTTTAAAGTGTAATTTATCTTGTCTATTCAAATACTGTTTCTTAATGCATGATTCAGTGACAATTTTAGATTAATTTTTAAAGTAAAAATTTTTAAAAATGAAACATTGTCTTTCAGTTTATTCCATTGTGATTTGTGGGAATTTGTTTATTATAAGGTGACCATGAGGATCGTAACAACATTGATATGTCTGGTGTTGTTTTATGGTGCATATGATGTGGAGATGCACAGTAAGAAGTCTCACAACACCTGGTTAAAATCCAACGGGTTTATTTGGAATTACGAGCTTTCAGAGCGCTGCTCCTTCTCACCTGATGAAGGGGCAGCGCTGTGAAAGCTTGTGATTCCAAATAAACCTGTTGGACTTTAACCTCGTGTTGTGAGACTTCTTACTATATGGTGCATAATGGGTATGTTATTTATGGATTTGTATTACAGTTGATGTTGTTTAATTCCAGAATAGTATTGTAACTACACTGTATATTTTCTAGTCAAAGAGTCATCAGAGCACAAGATAAATCAATTCAGCAGCTTGAGTCCATGCCAAGTCTCTGTCGGGGAATCCACTCAGTGCCATTTTTCCTCGATATCCCTGTTCCCCAGCACGTTTAATTCCTTCAAGTGCCCGACCAATTTTATTTTGAAATCACTGGTCGTCTCCACTTCCATCACTCTCATCGTCAGTGAGTTCCAGAACATGATTGCTTGCTCCCCAAGTCAAGTTCTTCCGCACCCATCTGTATCTCTAATCATGTAATAAGAGTTCTGAATATTGCATACATTTTTAGTACACTAAATATGCAAATTTTTTATATGCTCATTTTTTATATGCTTAGACACAAGCCTGTGTGAAGATTTCGGGAATATGTGTCCTGTACATGAAACAGTCAGCACAGGTCTGTCGATTAGGATGAATCAGCACCCTCAGGACAATGTCTATTTCAGGTCCAGCAAAGTGAGAATGGAGGGAGAGTGTTTGAGATGGAGATTTACAAATTTTCAAGAATGAGAGGAAAGAATGTTCCACAGAAACTAGAATTGTCTGTTCTGAGTTTTTATCCTGGACTGACAGCAATGATTTTTGTGAATTTCTTTCACAGGCTATTAGAAGGGGAGAATTTACAGACACAAATCTCAACAAACATGACGTTAGGATCTGACAGTCACCCAATTATTCAGGATCTGAATACCATCGGCATTTGAAACTAGAATGGAAAATGTTTGTCTGTTCCTTCAAACTGATTAAACATCAGTGTGACTGGAAAATCACTGAGACACATTCACTCGAGTGAGAGTATTCCAGTGAACTGACTGTGGAAAGAGCTTTAACCAGTTACACAGCCTGGAAAAGATTGAAGGATTCACAGTGAGGAGAGACCATGTATGTGTCATCTGTGGGGTCAAACCTTCATCTGAACCTGGAGATGTACAAAGACACTCAGACCATGGAAATGTCGGGACTGTGGGAAGGGATTCAATTGTCCCTCGAAGCTGGAAACCCTTCGATGCAGCCACACTGTGGAGACACCGTTCACCTGCTCGGAGTTTGGAAGGGGATTTCGTGATTCATCCACCCTGAGGAATCACCAGCAACTTCACATCAGGGAGAGGCCATTCACCTGCTCTGAGTGTGGGAAGAAATTCAGCGATTCGTCTGCCCTGCTAACACACCAGCGGGTTCACAATGGGGAGAGACCATTCACCTGTTGTGTGTGTGGAAAGGGATTCACTCAGTCATCTACCCTGCAGAACCACCAGCGATTTCACACGGGTGAGGGGCTGTTCCCCTGCTCAGAGCGTGGGAAGAGATTCACTCACTCATCCCTCCCACTGACACACCAACGCATTCACACTGGGCCGAGGCCATTCATCTGCTCCGAGTGTGGGAAGGGATTCACTCAATTATCTGGTCTGCTCAGACACAAACGATTACACACTGGGGAAAGGCCATTCATCTGATGTGTGTGTGGGAAGTGACTCAGTCAATCATCCAGTCTGCTGGAATCCTGAGGCACCTCCCCCAATAAGAAACCTGTTCAATGCTCTGACTGTGGGAGCTGCTTTAAAACCTGAGCCGACCTGAGGGTCGAGCAGCGCATTCACACTGAGGAGACCCCGTTCAGGCGCTCTCACTGTGCAAAGAGGTTTAGAACATCATCTGACCTACTGAAACATCAGGGAATTCACACTGGGGAGAGACCCTGATAATTCCCACTCACTTTCAGCGATTTCTCATAAAACCTACCAGATTGGAAGCTTCTGCCTGAAATTTTATTTTCCCTCAGTTTCCAAACTGAGACCATTCACCTGCTCAGTGTGTGGGAAAGGATTCACTTGTTCACCCAAGCTGCTGACACACCATGGCAGTCACACCCATTAGTGATCTTTTCGATGCTCTGACTGTGGCTGTTAATTATATCAATAGAGGTTAAGTTTATTCAGATGGCGGGCACTGATTAGATAGTTATAATGAGCAGGTAAAAAGTGGGACTCACTAATATAGCTTGGAGTCAGAGTTGAACCTGTAATGTTTGATTCTGTGAACAAATCCAGACCAAATAAAGATTGACTCCGCCCCAAGGCTGTCAGGATTATAACATGGTAACAGAAAATGCTTGTCTCATGGTGAAGGTTGGAAACTAAAAGAAAGTATATTTCAGATAGAAGCTTCCAATCCCAGCAGCTTTTGTGAGAAATGACTGAAAGGCAGTGGGAATTGTCAGGGTCTGATTACCTGCCGATGTTCTCGGAGTCTGAACCTTACAACCAGTGGAAGAATGAAGATGTGGACACGGGTTACATCCCGATCAAGGAGGAAACAAGATCTGGCCTTGGAATTGTCACTTCCTAACACAAGGAAAATCAGCAACAAGGCATTTTCTGATCAGCCAAACTGCAAGTTGATAACTGCACTGGCACGGATGATTCATGTAAAGAATTCACTTCAGGTGGTTGGAGGGTAGAATCCCTGTCAATTGGTCTATGGGAGAAATCCCGAATTCCCCTCTGTGCCGGGCGATCGCCCTCCTGCTTTAAAGGGATACAATTAGTTCCATTTTCAGTCATCAATTATCTGATTGTTCCATGAAAAGAATTGCTCGAAGCAACAAATTATTGGAGATACCAGAAGAGGGTTTCTTCATGTGTAACATTTGTACTGAAGAAGAATAAACATCTTTTCCTTCGATTTGTTTTGAAACACTGTTTGTGTGAATTTTTGCGATCCCGGTCAGGACTGTTAACGTTTGCAGAGAAATTCGAACACCCAGTGATTAACTGAAAGAATTACATCACAAAATTCCACATTTTTAAACAAAAACAAACTTTGCTGTATGTTTAAATAAAATTTAAAAAGACAACACTACAAATTGAATACTACACGCAATAAAGATTTATGATATAAACCTAGTTCTATTTTTTTACCTCACCCCAAGAGTTTCTTTATACTTAACAATATCTTGAAGTTTCATTCACTTCTATTCCTAGGACCATCCCAAAGTTATGTCAAAGCTCTCCACAATTCACTTTAATTCTCCCCAGTACTCCAGATATTCTCCAAACTCCAAGAGTTTATGGGAGTCCATTCATTATCTTTTCCTTAAACAAGCCTCCAATTTTCCTTTAAGCTCTCAAACTGTGGACTCCTCTGTCCAAACATTGGCTTCACTGCATTCTTGCTGAGGGATTTAAATGTTGGAAACACCCCTGGTTTTTAATGGTCCTCCAGGCTTCTAGCCCCACAGCTGGTTCACAGCTCCTGATCCCACAACTGGTGGCTTCCAAGCTAACTGCAGACTGTCCGCTGGAACCAGGTCATTGATTGGAAAGGACTCAAAAGGTTACGGGGAAAAGGCATGAGAATGGGATTGAGATTTATCAGCCATGATCGAATGGCACAGCAGATTTGATGGGCCGAATAGCCTAATTCTGCTCCTATATCTTATGGTCTAAATCTAACCATGGCTCCACCCTCAATCACATATCCCCATGGTAACAGAGACCAGGTGGAATATCTGACAGATATTTAGCTTCAAAACTAAACCCTTTTTCCCTGAGCTCTGAATGAAGAATTCACCTAACAAAAACAGTACAATAATTGTCAGACCCAATCTCTCCAGCTAAAAGATCCAGCTGACCTTTTACAGTTCTTACCTCTGGAGTTTTGACTTCTTAAACCAACACGGGCCATGCTTTGTGACTGCGAATTCCCTGAGGGTGTTTTCATCAGATTCTCAATCCAGGTTTTCCATTTTTTAAAAGCAATTCTTGCAACTAATTCTTATTTCTAAAACATAGGAATTATGAAATTAGATTTTTGGAACAAAAACAGGAAGAACTGGAAATGTATCACCTTCATAATATCCCATTTAGAATATTACAATGTACAACATGCTGTATATCTTAACAGCCATGATCTTATTGAATGGTGGAGCAGGCTCGAAGGGCCAAATGGCCTCCTCCTGTTCCTAAATCCACTGTTTTCCTATGTTGATCTATCTTATAACCTGTGCAGTCGGGAATGGGTTAATGAACTTTGTCACACTTAAGCATTAAGACCCAAACTCTGTGATTTTGTTGAGAACACTGCAGAATCCATGTTTTTGTCAGAGTCCGGTGTTTTTCATGTCTGTGCCAGATAAAAGGAATAGCTATTCCTCTGTCTCCATTTGTTATCAAGAAATGCGATTAACCCAGCTCGAAATAAGCTAAACAGTCTCCATTTTTATGTACCTTTGTTTAACACGATGGAGTTGACATGTATGCCTTCTGTCTTTGTATAACCATAGATTCATATATATATATTCATCATACGTTATTCATCTTATCCTGATATAAAGTATTATACAAACCTGTATGTAGATTAGTTAACTTGTTTGTGCAAAACCTGTGATGTTGTTTCAAGAATATAAATGATGAACAATCGTGGCCTTGGAGATCGAACAAACTACGCAGAGGAAGATACTGCTAAAACAACAAGAATCTCACCATGAACAATGACAGCCATCTCAGGTTTTGCAATGTAATGAGGGCGGGGCCCGGGACATATATAAATTCTGTTCTTACTTGTGTTCGATGAGAAGGCCTGGGTCCACCGTTAGGAACCTCACTTCTCCCACAATTGTGAAAATAAACACTGCATTTTGAACCACTAATAGTGTCAGAGGTTTTTTACCTACAACAATTGGGGGCTCGTCCGGGATAATCTGTTTACGGTCCGGTTGAATGGCCACGACCGGGACACCGGAATAGATTATCGAACTCTAAATAGAGTGGGTCAAAATGCAGTGGGTAATCATCTGTGATAAGAGTGTGTGATGTTTAGACGTGAGTGAGATAGAGACTGTCTGAGTGATCCCCGGAGTTTGGAGGAAAAGCCTTCTAAGGAGAAGCCGGCTTTTAAAAAATAGTATAAGCGGTGGTACGGAGGGATCTGATCACAAACAGTCAAAAACAGTCACAATATAATCCTCACTGCAGGAGGAAGGGGAGGAACCTAAACTTGCTGGGGAAGCCAGCTGCTGATCTGGAGGGGTGTCATTGTGCATGCGCTCCATTCTCCCAGTTTCCACCTTCAGTGGACATCCCCCCCTCCCCAGAGAAATCGCCCCGCCAATCTCCTCATCTGTAGCGTTTCCCCCAAATCACCAACCCCTCCCCCCAGTCAGCATCCCTGCAGAGTTCCCCCTCTCGCCCCCTCCCCGATCACCACCCCTGCAGAGTTACCCCTCTCGCCCCCTCCCCGATCACCACCCCTGCAGAGTTACCCCTCTCGCCCCCTCCCCGATCACCAGCTCCCTCCCCCATCAGGACTCCTGCAGAGCTCCCCCCCCAACCCTCTCCTCAATCACCAACCCTGCAGACTTTCCCAATCACCACTCCCTCCCCCTAGTCAGCTTCACCGTCCCACGGAGTGACCCAGGGGTCCATTGGCGCCTCGAGGGAGGAGGGGGGCCTGGGGACGGTGCTGGGGCCTTCCACCCGGGGGATTCCGGCCGATGGGGATGCAGGGCTTTCCGACTCCCCCTTTCCTGACACCGGTGCATCTCAAGAGCAGCAGGGTGAACAGCAAGGCAAGGATACATCCATATCACCAGGAAGACGGCTGGACCCCTCTCGGTCCCAGCTCTCCAGCAGACGCCTGCCAGGGGCATCACAGGCAAATGGGTGCGGAGTGCAGCTGGCTGCCTCCAGTTCTGATGTGCATCCTGGGGGGATGCGTTGATGTGGCGCTGGACCACGGGAGATGGAGATGTTGTGGGGTCGCCAGGAGGGCACGGGTGAAAGTCTATATGAGAAAGGTTTAGGGAATTGGGCTCTGTTGATGATTACATCCACCTGTTTTATCGCACTGTTAACTATCGGCCCTTCGTGTTATTGCATTGTTAGTTTCACCAATAAATATCCAAAGATGTGCAGGTTAGGTTGATTGGCCATACTAAATTGATCCTAGTGTCAGGGGGATTAGCAGGGTAAATGTGAGTTTACGGGAGTAGGGCCTGGGTGGGATTGTGGTCGGAACAGGCTCGATGGGCTGAATGGCCTCCTTCTGTACTGGAGGGATTCTATTCTATTCTCTATAAAATTACAGCACAGAAACAAGCCCTTTGACCCTCCAAGCCTGTAGCAACCATGCTGCCCGTCTGAACTAAAACCCCCTCCTTTCCGGGGACCATATCCCTCTATTCCTATGCTATTCATATATTTGTCAAGACACATCTTAAAGTCACTATCGTATCTGCTTCCACTACCTTCCCCGGCAACGAGTTCCAGGCACCCACCACCCTCTGTGTAAAAAACCTGCCTTGTACATCTCCTTTAAACCTTGCCACTCACACCTTAAACCTATGCCCCTGGGAATTGACTCTTCCACCCTGGGAAAAAGCTTCCGATTATCCACTCTGTCCATGCCCCTCATAATCTTGTAGACTTCTATCAGGTTGCCCTCCTCAACCTCCGTTGTTCCAGTGAGAACAAACCAAGTTTCTCCAACTTCTCCTCATAGCTAATGCCCTCCACACCAGGCAACATCCTGATAAATATTTTCCATACCCTCTCCAAAGCCTCCACATCCTTCTGGTAGTGTGGTGACCAGAATTGAACACTAGATTCCAAGTGCGGTTTAACTAAGGTTCTATAAAGCTGCAACATGACTTGCCAATTTTTAAACTCAATGCCCCGGCCGATGAAGGCAAGCATGCCGTATGCCTTCTTGACTATCTTCCCCACCTGCATTGCCACTTTCAATGACCTGTGTACCTGTACACCCAGATCCCTCTGCCTATCAATACTCTTAAGGGTTCTACCATTTACTGTACATATCCCATCTGTATTAGACCTTCCAAAATGCATTACCTCACATTTGTCCAGATTAAACTTCATCTGCCATCTCTTCGCCCAAGTCTCCAACTGATCTATGTCCTGCTGTATCCTCTGCCGGTCCCCATCGTTATCCGCAATTCCACTAACCTTTGTGTCGTCCACAAACTTACCAATAAAACCAGTTACATTTTCCTCCAAATCATTTACATATATTACAAACAGCAAAAGTCCCAGCACTGATCCCTGAGGAACGTCACTTGTCACAGCCCTCCATTCAGAAAGGTACCTTTGCACTGCCAACCTCTGTTTTCTTCTGACTAAATATCTCGAAACTTCCTAACACCCTGTCACTCTGTGATCCTTGTGACATTTGAAACCAGGTATTCACAAAAAGACTCAAAGAGCATCAGCCCACTGGAGGCTGAGACCAGCCAGTCCAGCACAAAGAAACCCTCTGACCCTCCCCATTGACCAACTGTGAGAATGAACAAAATGCAGCCCTGGGTGTAATTGAGAGCAGAAACAATAACAGCAGAATCCTACCCCTGGGAATCACTCGTGAACTTGTTGATGTCTCAGCAGCTGGGATGAAACTGTGAATCCCTTCCCACACTGAGAGCAGATGAATGGCCTCTCCCCAATGTGAACTCGCTGGTGTGTCCGCAGGCTGGATAACTGAGTGAATCCCTTCCCACACTGAGAGCAGGTGAACGGCCTCTCCCCAGTGTGAACTCGCAGGTGTGTCCGCAGACTGGATGACTGAGTGAATCCCTTCCCACACTGAGAGCAGGTGAATGGCCTCTCCCCAGTGTGAACTCGCTGGTGTTTCTGCAGGCTGGATAACTCAATGAATCCCTTCCCACATTGAGAGCAGGTGAATGGCCTCTCCCCAGTGTGAATTCGCTGGTGTGTCTGCAAGTGGGATGACTGCGTGAATCCCTTCCCACACTGCGAGCAGATTAATGGCCTCTCCCCAGTGTGAACTCGCTGGTGTGTCTGCAGGCTGGATAACTGCGTGAATGCCTTCCCACACTGCGAGCAGATTAATGGCCTCTCCCCAGTGTGAACTCGCTGGTGTGTCTGCAGGCTGGATAACTGAGTGAATCCCTTCCCACACTGCGAGCAGATTAATGGCCTCTCCCCAGTGTGAACTCGCTGGTGAGTCAGCAGGTTGATTGACCGAGTGAATCCCTTCCCACACTGAGAGCAGGTGAACGGCCTCTCCCCAGTGTGAACTCGCTGGTGTATCTGCAGCTGGGATGACTGAGTGAATCCCTTCCCACATTGAGAGCAAGTGAATGGCCTCTCCCCAGTGTGAACTCGCTGGTGTATCCGCAGGTGGGATAACTGAGTGAATCCCTTCCCACACTGAGGGCAGGTGAATGGCCTCTCCCCAGTGTGAACTCGCTGGTGTCTCTGAAGGTGGGATGACTGAGTGAATCCCTTCCCACACTGAGAGCAGGTGAATGGCCTCTCTCCAGTGTGAACTCGCTGGTGTGACTGCAGGCTGGATGACCGAGTGAATCCCTTCCCACACTGAGAGCAGGTGAACGGTCTCTCCCCAGTGTGAACTCGCTGGTGTGACTGCAGGCTGGATGACAGAGTGAATCCCTCCCCACACTGAGAGTAGGTGAACGGCCTCTCCCCAGTGTGGCTGCGCCGATGAGCTTCCAGCAGAGATGGGGCTCTGTATCTCTTCCCACAGTCCCCACATTTCCATGGTTTCTCCATGGTGCAGGTGTCCTTGCCTCTCTCTTGGGTGGACAATCAGTTGAAGCCTCGTCCACACACAGAACACGGGTACCGTCTCTCCCCGCTGTGAATGGTGTGATATTTATTCAGGCTGTGTAACTGGTTAAAGCTCTTTAGTCAGTGCACTGGAACACTCTCACTCGTGTGTGGCAGAGTGTTGGTGCTTTTGCAGTCACACTGATGTTTGAAATCTTTTCAAATCAACAGACTGGACAATCATTTCTCCTTCTAGATTCAAAGGCCGATGATATTCAGCTCCCATGGAATATGACTCTGTCAGATCGAGACGTGACGTTTGAGATTTTGGCCTGTGATTCCTCTTTCAATATCCTGTAAAACGAGTTCACAAAAGTCATCAGTGTCAGTACAGGATAGAAATTCAGAACAGACAATTCTAGTTTCTATAGAACCTTCTTTCCTCTCTCATTCCCCAAAAGCTGTGAATCTCCATCCCACACACTCTCCCTCCATTCTCACTCTGCTGTATCTAATACTCACCCTCCCAATTCTCCTGAAGGTGCTGATTGATGCTGATTGACAGATCCATGCTCACTGCTTCCTGTCCTGGACACAGAGACCATAACAAATAGGAGTTGCAGTCGGCCATTTGGCCCATCGAGCCTTTTAAACTATTCAATGAGTAAATTTGTTCATCTCCCTCAGCATTATTGTCCCCACACTAAACCCATATCCCTTGATATCTTCAATATCTAGAAACCAATCAATCTCTCTCTTGAAAATAGTTGATGACTGAGGTTTCACTGTCCTCAGGGGTTGAGAATTCCAAAGCTTTACCACATCCTTGAGTGAAGAAATCCCCCCACATATTAGCTTTTGCTCCATCCTCTTGTCTGTTCCCCATAACCCTTGACACCCTTGTCAGTCAAAAATCTGTCTAACTGGAATATATTCAATGATCCTCATCCTCAACTGGTTCCTGTGGAAGAGAAATCCAAAAGACTCACAACCCTCTGAGGGAAGAGATGTCTGGAAATATATAACGTAGCAACAGTTCCATATTACAAGATATTCAGATCCCAAGGAATATGACTCTTTCTAGATTTGACGGTTGAGATTTTTGCCTGTGATTCCTCATTCAAAATCCTGTGAAATGAGTTTACAAAAGTCATCACAGTCAGTATAGGATAGAAATTCAGAGCAGACAATTCTAGTTTCTATGGAACATTCTTTCCTATTTCATTCCCAAAAAGTTGTAAATCTCCATCCATATCTATGGATTCTATTTAAAAATGAAAGTGGATGGGCACTTGAAGGAAATAAACTTTCAGGAGAATGGGGATAGAGAGTGGGAATGGGACTGGAATGTTATACAGAGAGTCAGCATGGACTCGAGTTACCGAATGGATTCCTTCTGTGCTGTAATGGGCTTTATGACTGGAAATGTATAACATCGCTACAGCATTATATTACAATGCAAGAAATAATAATAAAAGTATTTTATTACAGAAACATAAATAATATATCTAATCTGGGTACCTTATAACAACACTAGACATATCTCTGTCCTATATTAACGTAAATGTCAGCCATCTCCTGGGGCAAGCTGCCCTTTAATTGTGAACATTAGAAAAAAGACCATCCTTTTAGACAGACAAATAAATGTGTCAAGCTGAGGGAGCAAAGGATGTTTACCAGGCTGATTCAGGGAATGGCGGGACTGATGTATGAGGAGAGACTGACTCGGTTAGGATTGTTTTCGCTGGAGTTCAGATGAATGAGGGGGGATCTCATAGAGACTTATAAAATTCTAACAGGTCGAGACAGGATAGATGCAGGGAGGATGTTTCTGATGGTGGGGGGAGTCCAGAACCAAGGGTCACAGTCTGAGGATTCAGGGTAGACCATTTAGGACAGAGGTGAGGAGACATTTCTTCACCCAAAGAGTGGTGAGTCTCTGAAATTCATGACCACAGGAAGTAATTGATGCCAAAACATTGAATGTATTCAAAAGCATCTAGATATAGCACTTGGGGCAAATGGGATCAAAGGTTATGGGGAGAAAGCAGGATTAGACTATTGAGTTGCTTGATCATCCATGATCTTAATGAATGGCAGAGTAGGCTCGAAGGGCCAAATGGCTTCCTCCTGCTCCGATCTTCTATGTTTCTCTTAAATTTCTTGAAGAGAGAGAGACCTGGGCCAACCTTTCCTGAGTCTGCACTCTCCCTGGATTCACTTCCTTTTCCTTCAGTTGTTGCAATTCTCCAATTACCCCCAGAATGAGAAAAGAAAGTGTTTTACTCACAGATGTTGGCCTCTTTTAGGTTGAGACTGAAGGAAGTTTGAGTCTGTCTGAAGCTCAATCTTCATGCACACAAAGCCCGCGCTCTGATTGGCTGGAGGACCACGGTCTTTCCGGTCCTCCAAGTCTTCCCATTGGCCAGAGCTGGTGAGCGGAAGTGAATCAGAAGTGCGCATGTGCGGGTTTTGGGGGAATGCGCATGTGCGGGTGTGGGGCGGGGCCCGGGACAAAGCCGGCGCACTGACCATTGTCTGTCTGGGTCTTCCAGCCTTTCCAATTGGACAACAGCTCAGCGCGGCTGGAGGGCACAGGCCCGCCCATCCCCACGTGGGGCTCCGCCCCTCATTGTCTGTCTGCGGGGGATTGACCAATGGGAACTCTGGAGGACCGGAAGGCCTCTGATCCTCCAGCCAATCAGAGCTCCCACATTGTCTGAATGCGGAAGTTGCACAATGAGCTTGTTCAACTGCTCATTCCTGCCCAGCGAAGCTGCTGCTGCTCTTTCTCTGAATGAAGATTGAGCTTCAGGCAGACTCAAACTTCCTTCTGTCTTCAACATCTGTGAGTAAAACACTTTCTTTTCTCACCCTTTCCATTTTGTTTCTCATTCTGGGGGAAATTGTTGACTTGCAGCAACTGATCACGAGAAATAGAAACAGGAGCGGCCACCAGGCCCTTGAAGCCTGTCCCGCCATTCAATCCGATCATAGCTGACTGATGCCGGTTTCAACTCCTTTACTGTGCCATTTCCCCATAGCCCTGTATTCCCCGATCTATCAAATATGTATCCCCCTCCACTTTAAATACTTCTAACAATCCAGCCTCCACCACCCTTTGGGGCGGGGAATTCCAGAGCTTCATCATCCTCCATGAGAAGAAATTCCTGCACACCTCAGTTTTAAATGACTGACCCTTTATTTTGTTTGAGACTCTCCCACTCGTGACAATATCTCACCATCTACCCTGTCAAGCCCCCTCAGGATCTGAAATGTTTCAATAACTCCCTTGTCTTCAAAACTTCAAGGAACACAGACCTTGACAATTTACTCCCTCTTGATAGGACAACCCTCCTATCCCAGGAATTAGCCTGGTGAATTTCCTTTGGACTATGTCCAATATTACTATATCCTTGTTTAGGTAAAGGGATCAAAACTGTATGCATTATCCCAGGTGAGGCATCACCAACACACTGTACAGTTGCAACAAAACCTCCCTGTTTTTAAACTCCAACCCCTTTGCAATAAAAGCCAAAATGCCATTTTCCTCCTTAACTCGTGTGGGACCTGCCTGCTCGCTTTTTGTGATTCATGCACAAGAACACCAAGATCCCTCTGTACTTCACTCACCGGCAGCCTCTCTCCATTTAGATAATCTCCCTGTTGATTCCTCCTACTGAAATACATGACCTCACACTTCCCCACTTTAAACTCCATTTGCCAGGTTTAGCAGACAGAGGGGTGACTTTATTGCATCTTCCCCAACTCTCGACTTATCTTTCCCGGCCCTATCCCTGTAGCCCTACATTTTTACCCCACTAATCCACCTAATCTACATCTATTGGGACACAAAGGGGCAATTTAGCACGGCCAATCAGTCTAACCCGCACATCTTTGGACTGTGGGAAGAACCTGGAGAACTCAAAAATCCACACAGACATGGAGAGAATGCGCATACTCCACACAGACTGTCACCCAAGGCCAGGATTGAACCCGGGTCCCTGGCACTGTGAGGCAGCAGTGCTAACCACTGTGCTGCCATGGCACCATATCTAAATAAACTACAGATTTCTCGCGATCTACCCTCCTTCTTATATCCTCAAACAATTCAAGCAAATTTGTCAAAAATAATTTATCTTTCTTAGAACCATGTTGACGAGGTTTGATTATATTCAGCTTTCCTAAATGATTAGCTATTTGCTCTTTGATTATTGACTCCAGCATCTTGCCAATAATAGATGTTAAATTAACTGGCCTATAGTTCTCTGCCTTCTGCCTTTCTCCCTTTTTGACCAAGGTAGTCACATTGGTTGATTGCCAATCTTCTGATACTCTCCCGGAATCTAGCAAGTTACAAAAAATTTCAACAAAATTCTCCACTATCTCTTCAGCAACCTCCATTAAAAAGCTGACACGCAGTTCATTGGGTCCTGGTGACTTGTCCGTCCTTAGTCACTGAAGGGAAAGGAAGTGAGTCCAGTCTATATAATCCATACATTTTTGGTCCAGTCATATATACATATATCTGTCTGGCAGCCTGCATGGAGATTTCCAGCTCTATGTGTCCAGGACAGGAAGCAGTGAGCATGGATCTGTCAATCAGCCTCAATCAGCACCTTCAGGAGAATTGGGAGGGTGAATATTAGATACAGCAGAGTGAGAATGGAGGGAGAGTGTGTGGGATGGAGATTCACAGCTTTTGGGGAATGAGGGAGAAAAGAATGTTCCTTAGAAACTTGATTTGTCTGTTCGGAATTTCTATCCTGTACTGACACTGATGACTTTTGTAAATTCCTTTTACAGCATATCAGAAGGTGAGAATTTACAGACAGAAATCTCAAACCAAACGTCACATCAACATCTGACAGAATCACTCAATTCATCGGGACCTCAATATCACTGACCTTTGAATCTAGAAGGGGAAATGTTTCTCTGTTCTGTCAGCTTCTGAAGATTTTAAGTATCTGTGTGACTGGAAAAGCACCGAGACACACACACACCTGAGTAAGAGTGCTCCAGTGCACTGAGTGTGGAAAGAGCTTTAACCAGTTACACAGCCTGAAAATACATCGCAACATTCACAGCGGGGAGAGATTGTACCCATGGTCTGTGTGAGATTTAACTGATTGTTTAAACTACAGAGTCACAAGGACCCGAACCATGGGGAAACCGTGGAAATGTGGGGACTGTGGGAAGGGATACATGTGCCTATCTCGGCTGGAAATTCATCGACGCAGTCACACTGGGGAGAGGCCGTTCAGCTGCTCTGTGTGTGGAAAGGGATTCACTCAGTCATCTGAACTGCGGACACACCAACTAGTTCACACTGGGGAGAGGCCATTCACCTGCTCTGTGTGTGGGAAGGGATTCACTCAGTCATCCAGCCTGCAGAAACACCAGTGAGTTCACACTGGGAAGAAGCCATTCACCTGCTGCGTGTGTGGGAAGAAATTCAGTCAGTTATCCACCCTGCGGACACACCAGCGAGTTCACACTGGGGAGAGGCCGTTCACCTGCACTGTGTGTGGGAAGGGATTCACTCAATTATCCACCCTGCAGAAACACCAGCGAGTTCATACCGGAGAGAGGCTGTTCACCTGCCCTCAGTGTGAGAAAGGATTCACCAAGTCTTCCAGCCTGCAGACACACCAGCGAGTTCACACTGGGGAGAGACCATTCACCTGCTCTCAGTGTGGGAAGGGATTTACTGCCTCATCCAGTCTGCAGACACACCAGCGAGTTCACACCGGAGAGAGGCCATTCACCTGCCCGAAGTGTGAGAAGGGATTCACTAACTCATCCAGCCTGCGGACACACCAGCGAGTTCACACTGGGGAGAGACCATTCACCTGCTCTCTGTGTGGGAAGGGATTCAGAGTTTCATCCCAGCTGCTGAGACACCAGCAAATTCACGAGTGATTCCAGGGGTTGGATTCTGCTGTTATTGTTTCTGCTCTCAGTTACATCCAGGACTGCATTTTGTTCATTCTCACAGTTGGTCAATGGGGAGGGACGAGGGTTTCTTTCTGCTGGACTGGCCGGTCTCACGATTTTGCCTCCAGTGGCTGGTGCTCGGTAGTTCAGAGATATTTAGTCAGTATTTCTGTTTGAAAGCCCGCCCAAATGCTCATCCAATTTCCTTTGTAATTGTTTATTGTCTCCACTTCTTTCACCCTCGTAGGCAGCGAGTTCCAGGTCATTACCATTCGCTGCATCAAAATATTCTTCCTCACATCGCCCCCCTCCCCGCCCCTCCACCCCCCATCCCACATATCTGAACCAAAATCTGCACCCCCTTCGTCCTTGTCCCATCAGCTAATGGGAACAGCTTTTCTTTGTCCACCTTATCTAAACCTGTCAGAATCTTGTCCACCTCTATCAAATCTCCCCTCAACCTCCTTTGCTCCAAGGGGAACAACCCCAGCCTGACATTGACAATAAAGAACAAACTAACAGAATATGTTAATACCTGAAATTAAATGGGAATGTTTAATTTCTGTTTTAAAGATATTGTGAATATATTGTCCTGGACAATAAAGGAATTGGAATAACTCACTTTGGGTGTGGTTGAATGGAATATATCAATCTGGTATCCACCTACAGTCCAGTGAATGTCTGGAATGTGTAGCTGGAAATCCCTCCCTAACAGCACTGTGGGTGTACTTACACCTCCGGCATTGTGGCAGTTGAAGAGGGCAGTGTTGGCGCTGATCGTGGCCGAGGCAGCTACATAGAGCCACATATTCTGTTATCATTGAAGGACTGCAGATTGAATGTGAGGCATTATGGGACTGGACTATCTTGACCACATTCCTGTGACTGCTCAGTTTCTGCAATCACGGACCATTAAAGCTGCTTAGCAGGGCCCCGACAGAGGACCTGGTGAGAATATTTACTCAGAATGAGTTAGAATTAAACTTATTCTAGGACTGGCTGATGTTCAGCGGCTGAGATTCCTGAATCTGTAAAAAGGGGGTCTGACCAATCAACAAACGATGATAGGTAGTTGGTTCAGAGCGTTCTCAGGCATTATTTAAATTATTTTATCATATATTTGTGACCTGATAGTTGGTGAGGTGACGGTATACTCCAAGTAGCACTGGACTGAAAAGCAGACCTCTGAGAGTAGATTCTAATGGTTATAATCTTACCCAAGCATGGCCAGTGAAAAATCAGAGCTCGAGTGGGGACTGGACAGGTCTCTCACCTGCCATTTGGAAACTAAGAACAAGAAACTTATTGACACAATGTTAAGAGAATAGAGCCAATGTTTTGAGTCTGGATTACACTTCAGAAGAGCTCTTATGAAGGCTCATCCAGACTGGAAACATTAGCTCTATTCTCTCTCCACAGAAGCTGTCAGACCTGCTGAGATTTTCCAACATTTTCTGTTTTTGTTTCAGATTCCAGAATCCGCAGTATTTCACTTTTATGATGAAATGATTAGTTCTGATTGGAATCCCCACGACCCTCCCGCAAAACAGAGGGAGTGGTGGCAGAAGGAGAAAAAGGATAAGGATGATAAAGTCTGGGTTCTGATTCTCATGTAGAACTAACAAAATGAGTGAATCAGTTTATAAAGAACAGAAGTTACCCATCCCTAACAAAAACTGATCAAATTAAAATTATTCGGTTGAGGAAGAAAACAAAAAGACTAATAGATGAAGTTTAAAATTAAGATTGTTTTGTTGTTAGAGATTTTTTAAATTATGTAAAGTGATGTAATTGTGGGCCAAGGTTTTTTCTGCTCACTCCCCACCCCTTTAGGTTCTGTAGAAAAGTTAATTTGTTTTTAAATCGCCCGGAAACTTATGTCTATTTTGCTTTATAATTGAGGATTTATGGGAACCAGTTAAATGTGGAAATTTTAAGCATAGCCACTAAGACCATATTCGCTTGCGGTGTGACCTTGAGTCAGGAACAGTTTCAGAGTCAGCAACCATTACTGAGAACATGGCAAAGGGTCATGCTGCTGTGGATGTTCACCAGGAAATGGTTCCAGCTTTGCCAGTTGACTCTGCTGTGGGAGTGGAAGAGGAATGTTCATGTACAGATTCTCAAACTACCTCTTCACCTCCCATTCCAGATCCACCATTACAAGATTTACCAGTGGTATTGTACAGGTCGCAATGAAACCACAAAGCTCCTGACAGACTTCCGTATTGTTAAAGACATTACTTTGTTGTATTTCTGTCCTAATGGGGGATTGAAATTTAAGGGGAGAAGTGTTACAGAGTGTTCTTCTCAACCTTTCTCCCTTCTGAGCACGTGCGGGCTTTGGGCGGGGTTTCAGTCTGCAAGTCCAGGCTGGTTCCAATGCTCCTGTTTCCTTTTGTTTGCCAATGATTTTTAAACTTTGTTATTTTTTTATATAAAGAACATCCTGCTTTTCACAATGCATTTGACTCCCTTGTTTGTGGAGTGAAGTTCCCACAATTGTAAAGCAGGAGATTAGTTAAATGGACAGCCTGAATTGAGAGACAATTAAAGAATAAATGATTCATTAATACAGATGTTAGGCTGGAAATGTAAATTTGAACACAACAGTTTATAACGTTTGGAATTATAAACATACTATGAATGGTTAAAATGCTGTGGAGATTATAAAATGTTCCCTTCTGAGGCCAACAGAATAGAAAAAAACAGATAACAAGACTTGTTAGCGTGGCGCGGTGCCACAGTGGTTAGCACTGCTGCCTCACAGTGCCAGGGACCTGGGTTCGATTCCCGGCTTGGGTGACACTGTGGAGTCTGCACATTCTCCCCGTGTCTGCGTGGGTTTCCTCCGGGTGCTCCTGTTTGTTCCCACAGTCCAAAAGACGTGCGCGTTAGGTGGATTGACTATGCTAAATTCTCTGTGTACCTGAACAGATGCCGGAGTGTTGCGACGAGGGGGATTTTCCCAGTAACTTCATTGCAGTGTTAATGTCAGCCTACTTGTGACATTAATAAATAAACTTTAAAACATTGTTAACATTGACTGGAGGGAATGAATTAGCTCCTGTTCAAGATGTCTCAACATTGAATGGCTGATGTTAACCAATTATTGGTCGACACTCAGGCTACCCCAAGCTAACAGATATCGTTTGAGAGAAAGGATAGTCTTAAATTTCAGACAATATGTGCAATTAGCTAAAAACCAAACCAGTTTCATTATTGACAAGTTATAGACCAATTGGCTAATTCCCAACAATTGGCTGAGCTGGGCTTTCTACATTCTGAAAGTATAAAAAAGGGGATTCAAGAAACCAATTTGGCAAAAGTTTTTAAAAGTTCAAAGTTTTTTAAAGTTTATTTATTAGTGTCACACATTCACACTGCAATGAAGTTACTCTGAAAATCCCCCAGTCACCACACTCTGGCGCCTGTTCGGGTAAACTGAGGGAGAATTTAGCATGCTCAATGTACCTAACCAGCAAGTCCTTCGGTCTGTGGGAGAAAACCCACACAGACAGGGGAAGAATATGCAGACTCTGTACAGACAGTGACCCAAGGCGGAACTCAAACCCGGGTCTCTGGCGCTGTGAGGCAGCAGTGCGAACCACTGTGTCCTACAGAGAGGTGTTGGGAGCTGTTGATTTTACAAGTTATCCGTGTTCTCAGAGCCACCACTTCATGTCCTGGTCTGAGAGGGATGGAGAGAAGTTAAAGTTAAGCTTTCTCCTTTACTGTTGATCGATACTTTGCTTTTTTAAATCTTTCTGACTTGTTACATTTTTAATGGTGAATAAACTTTCTGAATTCACCATTTAAAGTGTTCTTTCTTGCCATATGGTTAAGTCACTGGAACCTGGGTGAGTTATGATTAGGGAGGTTGTTGTAAACAAGTGAACCCCATAAATCTTAGTTCAAACAAATCAAAATTCTTACATATGGAATGCAATCCTTTATTCTGAGAGAAATTGAACAGAGAAGTAAAGATGTTCTGCTTCAGTTATACAGGGCGTTGCTGAAACTGCATCTTGAATAGTGGCTGCAGTTTTTGTCTCCTATTAAACAAAGGATTGTAGAATCCCGACAGTACAGACAGAGGCCGTTCTGTCCATCGAGTCTGTACCAAACACCATCCCATCCAGGCCCTATTCCCATAACCACATGCATTTACTCCAGCCAGTCCGCCTGGCACTAAGGGTCAATTTAGCACAGCCAATCAACCTAACCCACACATCTTTGGACTGTGGGAGGAAACCGGAGCACCCGGAGGAAACCCACGCAGACACGGGGAGAATGTGCAAACTCCACACAGACAGACAGTGACCCGGGCTGGAATTGAACCTGGGTCCCTGGCGTTGTGAGGCAGCAGTGCTAACCACTGTGCTGCCGTGCTGTCCCATTTTATAAATACCATGGAAGCAGTTCATAGGAGGTTTACTAGATTGATTCCCAATCCAGTAGTGTGAAATATTAACACTGTTTCTCTCTCCATAAATGTTGCCAGACCTAATGCATTTTTCCAGTCCTTTCTGTATTTATTTTAGATCTACCTGTAGTGGTAGGAAAAACACTATTTACTATCCAGGATAAATAAATGTCCTTCATCAGCTTTTGTGGATCATTTCAGTGGCAATGTGCTCTCCCAGGCTCAAAGAGCATCAGCCCACTGGAAGCAAAGTCGTGAGACCGGCCAGTCCAGCAGAAAGAAACCCTCCGACCCTCCCACTTCACCAACTGTCAGAATGAACATGGTTCAGTCCTGGATGTGATCAACAGCAGCAATAACAGCAGAATCCAACCCCTGTCATCACTTGTGAACTCGCTGGTGTCTCCGCAGGCTGGATGACTGAGTGAATCCCTTCCCACACAAACAGCAGGTGAACGGTCTCTCCCCAGTGTGAACTCGCTGGTGTTCCCGCAGGCTGGATGATGTTCTAAATCTCTTTGTGCAGTGAGAGCAGCTGAATGGTCTCTCCTCAGTGTGAATGCGCTGGTGTATAACCAGATCCCGAGAACTTTTGAAACCACTGCCACAGTCAGAGCATTTAAAGGGTCTCTCCTGGGTGTGAGTGAGATTGTGACTCAGCAGGCTGGATGAATGAGTGAATCCCTTCCCACACACAGAGCAGGTGAACGGTCTCTCCCTGGTGTGAACCCGCTGGTGCTCCCGCAGGTGAGATAACGTTCTAAATGTCTTTGTGCAGTGAGAGCAGCTGAACGGTCTCTCCCCAGTGTGAATCCGCTGGTGGATCGTCAGTTCCCGAGAGCTTTTGAAACCATTTCCACAGTCAGAGCATTTAAAGGGTTTCTCATTGCTGTGAGTGACTTTGTGTTTTGACAGATTGGATAACTGCATAAATCCTTTCCCACACACCAAGCAGATGAATGGTCTCTCTCCAGTGTGAACACGCTGGTGTCTCTGCAGATCGGGTAAATGAGCGAATCCGTTCCCACACTCAAAGCAGATGAACGCTCTTTCTCCAGAGTGAACCAGCCGATGTCGCTGCAGATGATATAACCGAGTGAATCCCTTCCCGCACACAGAACAGGTGTGCGGCTTCTCTCCAGTGTGAATACGTCGATGAATTTGCAGCTCAGAGGGGGTTTTGCAACCCTTTCCACAGTCCCCACATTTCCACGGTTTCTCCATGGTGCAGGTGTCCTTGTGTTGCTCCAGGTTTGACCATCAGTTGAAGTCTCACACAGAACAATATTATGGTGCCCTGCTGTGATGGTGCAATATTTTTTCAGGCTGTGTAACTGGGAGGCTCTTTCCACAGTCACTGCATGGGAAAGTCTCAGTTGATTTTGTGTGTGTGTGTGTGTGTGTGTGTGTGTGTGTGTGTGTGTGTGTGTGTGTGTGTATGTGTGTGTGTCAGTCCTGTTCCAGTCACACTGATGTTTAAAGACTGCTAAAGCTGACAGAACAGAGAAACATTTTTCCTTCTGGATACAAAGACCGAAGATATTCAGGTCCCGATGAATTGAGTGACTCTGTCAGATGTTGATGTGATGTTTGGTTTGAGATTTCTGTCTGTAAAATCCTCAACTTCTGATATCCTGTAAAAGGAGTTTACAAAGGTTATCACTGTCAGTACAGGATAGAAATTCAGAACAGACAATTCTAGTTTCTATGGAACATTATTTCCTCTCTCATTCCCCAAGAGCTGCAAATCTCCATCCCACACACTCTCCCTCCATTCTCACTCTGCTGTATCTAATATTCACCCTCCCAATTCTCCTGTCGGTGCTGATTGATAGATCTATGCTCACTGCTTCCTGTCCTGGACACAGAGAGCTGGAAATCTCCATGCAGGCTGCCAGACAGATATATGTCTATCTGACTGGACTAACAATGTGTGGAACATACCGACTGGATTCACTTCCTTTCCCTTCAGTTGCTGCAACTCCCCAATTTCCCCCAGAATGAGAAAAGAAATGGAAAGGGGGAGAAAAGAAAGTGTTTTACTCACAGATGTTGGCCTCTTTTAAGGTCAAACCAAATAAACAAACTCAAGTTAAATCAGGACAAAGTAAAAGGGGCAGCTCCCCAAAAGGAGGGGGAGCAGCCCAAACAAAAATCAAAGTACAAAGGAAACTTAAAAACATCAAATCATAATGTGATTATTCGGGTCGATAACACACCCCAACCCCTGCAGTGCCCAACGGGGGTGGAAGGCGTCAACCGCGCCCATGGACATCGCATGTTCCCTCTCCAGGGACACCTGGCCGCGAACGTAGCCACGGTAGAGGGGCAGACAGTCAGGATGGACGGCCCCCTCGATCGTCTGCTGCCTGGACCTATAAATGGAGCGCTTCGCCAGGCCCAGGAGCAGGTTCACGAGGAGGTCACCATCCCGACCCGCCCCTCTCTGCGTGGGTTTCCTCCGAGTGCTCCGGTTTCCTCCCACAGTCCAAAGATGTGCGGGTTAGGTCGATTGGCTATGCTAAAAAAATTGCCCCTTAGTGTCCTGGGATGCGTAAATTAGAGGGATTAGCGGGTAAAATATGTAGGGATATGGGGGTAGGGCCTGGGTGGGATTGTGGTCGGTGCAGACTCGATGGGCCGAATGGCCTCTTTCTGTGCTGTAGGGTTTCTATGATTCTATTGTCCCTCTGAAGACAGAGGTTCTGAACCAGCCCTTGAAACCACGCCCATTGTGACCCGCCACCGACAGCAGCGCATGCGCTCTCCTTCCCCGCTGAAACAAGATGGCGGCCGATAACCTGGGCCTGTTCCCGGGATAAAAGCCTGGGAGCTGTAAACCCGGGACCTGCAGGGTCTTATTCGGGCCGTGCGGCCTACAGCGGATGTTTGTGAAGCCATAGCTCCCTCCCTACCCCGACTCCCGGCTACATTTCTCCCGCAGCCCCACTGACTCACCCTCTGAAAAAAGCCGCTCCCGCATTCATAGGGCTCCGGGCAAAGTGACACTGCGCACGCTCCAGATATAGTACTGCGCCTGCGCAATAGGCTCCTGTGGAATGAATAGGACACTTTCACACCCGCAGGGGCACCTGGGAATTAATGGCGTCATTGTCAATCAAAGACAATAATAGAAAATTATCTTGTGCAATTAAGATCAATTAATTTTAAAAAATGCATTCCTCGGAATTTGTGCGCTGCCATTCTCTATTTCTAAAATTGATTTAAACCAGTGCTCTCCTGTGGGAATACCCCGAGTTTTTAAAACTTTTCCCACTGGATTCCTCCCCTCTCTCTGCTGTCCTGAAGGTGCTCATGCTGGTTGGGTAAATCCCACAGAGACAGGTTTCTTTCACTTTCTTTCTCCTGATGCTAAATATTCTGTTTTATGGAATGATACATCACAGATGGAAACCACTTGGCACATCCTGCCCAGTCGGGCTGTCTTTAAGATCTGTCCAATTAATCCCACAGCCCTGCTGGCAGAGTGAGAACAACATCTATTTATACTGCAGCAATGCAGAAGGTGAATGGAAAATGTTTTCCAGTTGCATACCTCTCAGACACACACCCCTAGAAAGATAAATTGGCCTGTGTACTAAGAACAAAGAAAATTGCAGCACAGGAACAGGCCCTTTGGCACTCCAAGCCTGCACCGACCATACTGCCCGACTTAACTAAAACCCACTACCCTTCCAGGGACCATATCCCTCTATTCTCATCTCATTCATGTACTTGTCAAGACGCCGCTTAAAAGTCAAGACCGTATCTGCTTCCACTACCTCCCCCGGCAATGAATACCAGGCACCCACCACTCTCTGTGTAAAACATCTGCCTTGTACATCTCTTTTAAACTTTACCCCTCGCACCTTAAACCTATTCCCCCTAGTAATTGACTCTTCCACCCTGGGAAAAAGTTTCTGTCTATCCACTCTTTCCATGCCTCTCATATCTTGTCGACTTCTATCAGGTCTCCCCTCAACCTCCATCGCTCAAGTGAGAACAAACCAAGTTTCCCAACCTCTCCTCATAGCTAATGCCCCCCATACCAGGCAACATCCTGGTAAATCTTTTCTGGACCCTCTCCAAAGCCTCCACATCCTTCTGGTAGTGTGGCGACCAGAATTGAACACTATATTCCACGTGCGGCCTAACTAAGGTTCTATAAAGCTGCAACATGACTTGCCAATTTTTAAACTCAATGCCCCAGCCGATGAAGGTAAGCATGCCGTATACCTTCTTGACGACCTTCTCCACCTGCATTGCCACTTTCAGTAATCTGTGCTCCTGTACACCCAGGTCCCTTTGCCTATCAATATTGTTAAAGGTTCTGCCATTTACTGTATATTTCCTATCTGTATTAGACCTTCCAAACTGCATTACCTCACATTTGTCCGGATTAAACTCCATCTCTCCACCCAAGTCTCCAACTGGTCTATATCCTGCTGTATCCTCTGATGGTCCTCATCGCTATCCGCAAATCCACCAACCTTTGTGTCGTCCGCAAACTTACCTATCAATCCAGTTACATTTTCCTCCAAATCATTTATATATATTATATATATCCTGTGTGAATTCGCTGTTGTGTCCAAAGACTGGATGGCCCAGCAAAATCCTTCCCACACAAGGAGCAGGTGAACAATCTCTCCCCAGTGTGAACTCGCTGATGTGCACTGAGGTTGGATGAACATGAGAACCCCTTTCCACAGGTGGAGCAACTGAACGGCCTCTCCTCAGTGTGAATTTGCTGGTGTAACAGCAGGTGGGATGAGATAGTGAATCCTTTCCCAAACACAGAACAGATGGCCTCTCTCCAATGTGACTGTGTCTATGGTTTTCCAGCAAGTACAGATAATTGAATCCTTTATCACAATCATCACATTTCCATGGTTTCTCCATTTTCCCAGCCCCAATGTGACCGTGTCGATGGGTTTCCAACCGGGCTGGATAATTGAATCCTTTACCACAATCCTCACATTTCCACGGTTTGTCCATGGTGCTGGTGTCCTTCTGTCTCTCCAGGTTGGATGATTAGTTGAAGCCTCATCCACATACAGACCATGGTGTGATGTTTTTCAGGCTATGTAACTGGTTAAAGCTCGATCCACAGTCAGTTCACTGGAGCACTCTCACTTGGGTGTATGTGTGTGTCTCAGTTCTTTTTCTGTCACATTGAATTTTGAAATTTTCTCCCACTGACAAAACAGGGAACGATTTATCCCTCCACTGTCAAAAGCAATCATATTTAGGTCATGATGAATCGAATGGCTCTGTCAGACTTTGATGTGAAGTTTAGTTTGAGTTTCCTGTCTGTGACTCTTCCTCTTCTAGTTCCCTGCACAGAGTTTTAAAAAACTGCTTCAGAACAGACAATTTCAGTTTCCACGAAACATTTCTCTGTCTCATTTATCTTGAGCTGTAATCCCCATCCCACACACTCTCTCTTGTCCCTGAGCTGAAATCAAAATCATTGCCCCATCTCCACTCTGAGCCCAGCTCCCTCTCCCTCCAGCTGGATTCAGTCCTCCAGACCATGTGCAGATTGAGAGTACAATCAAGGAGTCAATTATTTTCCTTCCAAGTCAGGCGACGTGCAGCCCCACTGACTCTGTTGTTAACACAATAGGCACATGTGCTCTGCTCACCAATGAAACACCACGATGACCATTAACATGGGCCTGTTCCTTGGAAAAGCTCCATTTTATTTGTGCCACAACAGCAGGGGAATTACCTCCTGCACAGGCACAAAGGTATCATCAGTCACAGAAAATAATTGCAGCTGGTGTCTCAAACCTCATTTTACCATTTGCTCCCAGACATTCTCAATTCAATTTTGAAATGCAAACTGAAAACCTGCAAAGTGGGGTAAATTAAACACATTTTAATGGTCATTTTCAGAATGACTATTCCCAAGAATTAATTCCTAAGTCAGTAAATTAAAATTCTCATCAGCAATGTAGGCAGCACAGTGGTTAGCACTGCTGCCTCACAGCTCCAGGGACCTGGGTTCGATTCCCAAATTGGGTCACTGTCTGTGTGGAGTCTGCCCGTTCTCCCCATGTCTGCGTGGGTTTTCTCCAGATGCTCCGGTTTCCTCCCATCATCCAAAGATATGCCAGTTAGATGCATTGGCTATGCTAAATTGCCCCTTAGTGTCCTGGGATGAGTAGGTTCGAGGGATTAGCAGGTTACATATGTGGGGTTATGGGAATAGGGCTTAGGTGGGATTGTTGTTGGTGCAGACTCGATGAGCCGAATAACCTCCTTCAGCACTGTAGGGATTCTATGAAATACTTTGGGAGAATTGCTATTTTAATGGGCATTTTCACAAACGCTATAAAATGATTTTTCAAAACAAATTAATATTTTAATGATTAATAAATAAAAAGCATTTAATAAAACAACCACCCAGTGTGGGGTTCAGGATTCTAACTCAGGGTTTCTGAGCTCCAGGAACCACTAACTGAACCAACCGGGAATTGTCTCCACAAAACTTCCCCAACTCCCTCCCGGGAAAAAGCTGCAAACCCGGGAGCTGCAGCTTTTTACTGGGGGTGTTGGGGCCTCCAGCGGGTGTTTGTGAATCCTCCCCGCCCACCTCCCAGGGTTTCCTTCCTTCCCAGAGATCAGAGTCCTCATTGATTTGAGGCCAAAGTGTAACCTCTTATTTATTGTCCCCCTCCCCCATCCTCTGATGTGAACCATCCTCCAGTGGCTGAGCCAGGATGGGGCCGTTAACCTGGGCCTGTTCCCGGGAGGGAGGGAGGGAGAAGCCCCGCAGCTGCAAACCAGGGAGCTGACAATGATTCTGAAGGGTTTGCGGATCCACAAAGTGTTTTCAAATCCTCCCAGCCACCGCCTAACGCTGACTCCGCTTCTCCGGGACAAACAAGCGCCAAGGACAGCAATGACACAGCGCATGCCCCACATCACAATGCCCGGGGACTGATTGATGGCAATTCCGGACCAATAGGAAGAGGGGGCGGGGCTGGAGGACCGAGCGGGAGCGGCTGGTCCTCCAACCAATCGGAGTGAATGAGGGGCGGGACCTGAAGCATGCGCAGTGCGGGTAATGGCGACAGACGGTTTAGAAAATTGAACAACATCAACGATCTCCCTCTGTTAAGACCCGGGAATGGAGCCCAGCAGGACCCGAGAATGAAGCCCAGCAGGACCCGAGAATGAAGCCCAGCAGGACCCGAGAATGAAGCCCAGCAGGACCCGAGGACTCATCAGCCCACAGCTCCAACAGTTTGCTGAGGACCACTTCCCTGGGAATTGTGCTTTTTCAGAGTTCATCCCACACTTCTGTTTTCTGATTTCCAGCTGTTTCTGAGTTTTAACTGTATCCTCTATTGTGAACACCGAGGCAAAATACTTGTTCAATTCATCTCCCAGCTCCTCATTTTTCATCATCAATTCCTGGCCTCACTTTCTATTAGACAGATAAGAAATGAGGTGGAGCAAGTGACTGAAGTGTCAGTCAGGGAGCACTATTGGGAGCACCAATAGTTTCAAAATAGTTCTGGAAAAAGATAGGACAGGTCCACAGGTCAAGGCCCTAAACTGGAGTAGGGCCACTTTTGTGGGCATTAGGCAGGATCGAGCAGATGTCGATGAGGTGAGTTTGTTTGAAGGGAAAGGAATGACTGGCAATTGGGAGGCTTTGAAAGTGTGATATCAAGAGTCCAGGGGCAGTATATTCCTGTTAAGATGAAGGGAAAGAATGGTAAATTTAGGGATCTCTGGCAGACAAGGGACATTGAGGCTCTGGTCAGGGAAAAGAAGTAAGAAGTTTAACAACACCAGGTTAAAGTCCAACAGGTTTATTTGGTAGCAAAAGCCACACCTTTTGCTACCAAATAAACCTGTTGGACTTTAACCTGGTGTTGTTAAACTTCTGACTGTGTTTACCCCAGTCCAACGCCGGCATCTCCACATCAGGTAAAAGAAGGAAGCAGACATTGGGTTTCGGCAATCGGGGACAAGTGAATCACTCTGACTATAAAAAGTGTAAGAAAATACTGAAGAGGGAAATCAGGAGGACAAAAAGAGGGTATGATATGGATCTGGCAGGTAAGATTAAAGAAAATTCCAAGAGGTTCTATGGCTATATTAAGAGTAAAAAGGTGGCTAGAGAGAGAAGAGATCCCCTTAAAAATCAGTATGGCCATCTGTGTGTGGAGCCACAGGAGATGGGTGAGATTTTTAATGAATACTTCTCCTCTGTGTTTACTGCGGAGAGCACCATGGGTGCTAAAGAAATAAGGGAAACAAGTGGTGATGTCTTGGGCACACACATGTTACTTGGGAGGAGGTATCTGCAGCCTTATAAAAGCAAATTACTGCGGATGCTGGAATCTGAAACCAAGAGAGAAAATGCTGGAAAATCTCAGCAGTTCTAGCAGCATTTGTAAGGAGAGAAAAGAGTTGATGTTTCTTGTCGAGATGACCCTTTGTCAAAGCTCTGAAACATCAGTTCTTTTCTCTCCATCCAGATGCTGCCAGACCTGCTGAGAATGGGGAGAGAGTGTGTGGGATGGAGATTTACAGCTTTTGGGGAATGAGAGAGGAAAGAATGTTCCATAAAAATTGTCTGTTCTGAATTTCTATCCTGTATTGACACTGATGACTTTTGGAAACTCATTTTACAGGATCTTGAAAGAGGAATCACAGGCCGAAATCTCAAACATCACGTCCAGACGTGACAGAGTCATATTCCTTGGGACCTCAATATCATTGGACTTTGAATCCAGGAGGAGAAATGATTGTCCAGTCTGTCGATTTGAAAAGATTTGAAATGTCAGTGTGAGTGAAAAAGCATCAACACTCTGCCACACTTGAGTGAGAGTGTTCCAATGCACTGACTAAAGAGCTTTAACCAGTTACACAGTCTGAATAAATATCACACCATTCACAGCGGGTGGAGACTGTAATCTTGTTCTGTGTGTGGACGAAGTTTCAACTAATTGTCCACCCAAGAGAGAGGCAAGGACACCTGCATCATGGAGAAACCACGGAAATGTGTGGACTGTGGGAAGGGATACAGAGTCCCATCAGAGCTGGAAGTTCATCGGCGCAGCCACACTGGGGAGAGGCCATTCACCTGCTCTCAGTGTGGGAAGGGATTCACTCGGTTATCCCACCTGCGGACACACCAGCGAGTTCACACTGGGGAGAGGCCGTTCACCTGCTCTCAGTGTGGGAAGGGATTCACTCAGTTATCCAGCCTGCAGACACACCAGCGAGTTCACACTGGGGAGAGGCCGTTCACCTGCTCTCAGTGTGGGAAGGGATTCACTCAGTTATCCAGCCTGCAGACACACCAGCGAGTTCACACAGGGGAGAGGCCATTCACCTGCTCTCAGTGTGGGGAGGGATTCACTTGGTCATCCAACCTGCAGTCACACCAGTGAGTTCACACTGGAGAGAGGCCATTTACCTGCTCTCAATGTGGGGAGGGATTCACTCGATCATCCCACCTGCAGAGACACCAGCGAGTTCACACTGGGGAGAGACCGTTCACCTGCTCTCAGTGTGGGAAGGGATTCATTCGGTCATCCCACCTGAGGATACACCAGCGAGTCCACACTGGGGAGAGACCATTCATCTGCTCTCAGTGTGAGAAGGGATTCACAAACTCATCTGACCTACAGACACACCAGCGAGTTCACACTGGGGAGAGGCCGTTCACCTGCTCTCAGTGTGGGAAGGGATTCAGAGTTTCATCCCAGCTGCTGAGACATCAACAAGTTCACGAGTGATTCCAGAGGTTGGATTCTGCTGTTATTGTTTCTGCTCTCAATTACATCCAGGACTGCATTTTGTTCATTCTCACAGTTGGTCAATGGGAAGGGTCAGAGGGTTTCTTTGTGCTGGACTGGCTGGTCTCAGCCTCCAGGGCGCTGATGCTCTTTGAGTCTTTTTGTGAATACCTGGTTTCAAATGTCACAAGGATCACAGAGTGACAGGGTGTTAGGAAGTTTTGAGATATTTTGTCAGAAGAAAACAGAGGTTGGCAGTGCAAAGGTACATTTCTGAATGGAGGGCTGTGACAAGTGACGTTCCTCAGGGATCAGTGCTGGGACTTTTGATGTTTGTAATATATATAAATGATTTGGAGGAAAATGTAACTGGCTTGATTGGTAAGTTTGTGGATGGCACAAAGGTTGGTGGAATTGCGGATAGCGATGGGGACCGGCAGAGGATACAGCAGGATATAGATCAGTTGGAGACTTGGGCGAAGAGATGGCAGATGAAGTTTAATCTGGACAAATGTGAGGTAATGCATTTTGGAAGGTCTAATACAGATGGGAAATATACAGTAAATGGCAGAACCCTTCAGAGTATTGATAGGCAGAGGGACCTGGGTGTACAGGTACACAGGTCATTGAAAGTGGCAATGCAGGTGGGGAAGATAGTCAAGAAGGCATACGGCATGCTTGCCTTCATCGGCCGGGGCATTGAGTTTAAAAATTGGCAAGTCATGTTGCAGCTTTATAGAACCTGAGTTAAACCGCACTTGGAATCTAGTGTTCAATTCTGGTCACCACACTACCAGAAGGATGTGGAGGCTTTGGAGAGGGTACGGAAAATATTTATCAGGATGTTGCCTGGTGTGGAGGGCATTAGCTATGAGGAGAAGTTGGAGAAACGTGGTTTGTTCTCACTGGAACAACGGAGGTTGAGGAGGGCAACCTGATAGAAGTCTACAAGATTATGAGGGGCATGGACAGAGTGGATAATCAGAAGCTTTTTCCCACGGTGGAAGAGTCAGTTACCAGGGGCATAGGTTTAAGGTGTGAGGGGCAAGGTTTAAAGGAGATGTACGAGGCAGGTTTTTTACACTGAGGATGGTGGGTGCCTGGAACTCGTTGCCGGGGAAGGTAGTGGAAGCAGATACGATAGTGACTTTAAGATGTGTCTTGACATTGCTCCACCAATGACCCTCCCCCCATCATAAAGTCGAAAGCGGAGCTGTTCATTGATAATTGCAGTCCTCATGGCTGAGAATGATACCAGGGATGAGGATTTTGTTTTATTCTTTCAGGGGATGTGAATGTGGCGGCAAGGCCAACATTCATTGTGCATCACTCATTGCCCTTGTGAAGAAAGTGAGCCACTTTCTTGAATCGCTGCAATCCATCTGGTGTAGGTATACCCACAACGCTGTTAGGGAGTTCCAGGAATTTGATGCAGTGACAGAGAAGGAATGGTGATTGATTTTCAAGTCAGAATGGTATGTGATGTGGAGTACAATTTACAGATGGTGGCATTCCCATACGCTGGCTGCACTTGTTTTTCAAGTGGTAGAAGATAGGGTTTGGAACATTGAAGAAGGGAGGGAGGGACCTGAGTTCGATTCCTGGCTTGGGTCACTGTATGTGCAGAGTCTGCACTTTCTCCCCGTGTCTGCGTGGATTTCCTTTGGGTGCTCCGGTTTCCTCCCACAGTCCAAAAGACACGCTGGTTAGGTGCATTGGCTATGCTAAATTCTCCCTCTGTGTACCCGAACAGGTGCCGGAGTATGGCAACTAGGGGATTTTCACAGTAACTTCACTGCAGTGTTAATGTAAGCCTACTTGTGACACTATTATTAAATAATATTGAATCTCAAAGGCAATTTTTGTACTTTTAGCAAGTGATAGGAGGCTATGGTACAGCCAAGCCTAAATTCTGTAGATAAATTATTCAAAGTTCCCTCAGCTGTGCCCCAGCATTGGTCTCACCTTAATAAAATGGACATTGTTTGCAGAATTGAACTTGAGAGGATGTTTAAAATAACTTTGCAGTTCAGTACTGGTGCATTTTGCATTTAGTATTTATTGTTAGATTGTTCCCTTTTCCAGTTTTGCAAGTTCCTTTGATTTGCATCCGAAACTTTCCTACAGCCTTTTTTCTTGCTCCGACTTTGTAAGCTGCAGTGAGCAAAATCCTGAGATATCACATTGAATATTTTCATTATGCTGCATTTTTTCACTTCAAGAGTGACATCACGTACAAGCATATTTGTGTGCACTTCAGGATATTCCTTTATAATATTTCCTTTTTGACTTTTTCTGAAGCTCATGGTCACAGAAAATACAGCTTCCAGCAAATTTCAACAGTGGTAAATACATTTCCTGTAGAGATGAGAGGCAGTTCAGATACTTTCCTTCATTACTCTGATAGTATACCTCAACCTCGGTCACTGTTATGTTAGATTTATTCAGCATACTCGCCCCATTACATTATGACAAAAAGTAAGAGTTAAGTCCATTTGTATTAGTATATGAGATTCCTAATTCTTCATTTCATAGCAATATTATCAGAACCAGATAGCTCTGTCTTTGAGCCCACAGGACCTCAGTATGTATTCTAGATTTTAGTAGCAGTACCAAGGAAATGCTTTTTTTTGTAAAAGCATACTTCATTCATAAAATATCTGAATGAACATTACAAACATTTCAACATGGCCATCACACACTGCAGTAATAGAACATAGAACATAGAAAGCCACAGCACAAACAGGCCCTTCGGCCCACAAGTTGCGCCGATCACATCCCCACCTCTAGGCCTATCTATAGCCCTCAATCCCATTAAATCCCATGTACTCATCCAGAAGTCTCTTAAAAGACCCCAACGAGTTTGCCTCCACCACCACCGACGTCAGCCGATTCCACTCACCCACCACCCTCTGAGTGAAAAACTTACCCCTGACATCTCCTCTGTACCTACCCCCCAGCACCTTAAACCTGTGTCCTCTCGTAGCAACCATTTCAGCCCTTGGAAATAGCCTCTGAGAGTCTACCCTATCCAGACCTCTCAACATCTTGTAAACCTCTATCAGGTCACCTCTCATCCTTCGTCTCTCCAGGGAGAAGAGACCAAGCTCCCTCAACCTATCCTCATAAGGCATGCCCCCCAATCCAGGCAACATCCTTGTAAATCTCCTCTGCACCCTTTCAATGGCTTCAACATCTTTCCTGTAATGAGGTGACCAGAACTGCGCGCAGTACTCCAAGTGGGGTCTAACCAGGGTCCTATAAAGCTGCAGCATTATCTCCCGACTCCTAAACTCAATCCCTCGATTAATGAAGGCCAGTACGCCGTACGCCTTCTTGACCGCATCCTCCACCTGCGAGGCCGATTTAAGAGTCCTATGGACCCGGACCCCAAGGTCCTTCTGATCCTCTACACTGCTAAGAATGGTACCCTTCATATTATACTGCTGCTTCATCCCATTGGATCTGCCAAAATGGATCACCACACACTTATCCGGGTTGAAGTCCATCTGCCACTTCTCCGCCCAGTCTTGCATTCTATCTATGTCTCGCTGCAACTTCTGACATCCCTCCAAACTATCCACAACACCACCTACCTTGGTGTCGTCAGCAAACTTACCAACCCATCCCTCCACTTCCTCATCCAGGTCATTTATGAAAATGACAAACAGCAAGGGTCCCAGAACAGATCCCTGGGGCACTCCACTGGTCACTGACCTCCATGCAGAGAAAGACCCCTCCACAGCCACTCTCTGCCTTCTGCAGGCAAGCCAGTTCTGGATCCACAAGGCAACAGCCCCTTGGATCCCATGCCCTCTCACTTTCTCAAGAAGTCTTGCATGGGGGACCTTATCGAACGCCTTGCTGAAGTCCATATAGACCACATCCACCGCTCTTCCTTCGTCAATGTGTTTGGTCACATTTTCAAAGAACTCAACCAGGCTCGTAAGGCACGACCTGCCCTTGACAAAGCCGTGCTGACTATGAGGAATGTTCAGCAATGTTGAATAAGTAATGTTCGACCGGAGCAAGGCAGAGAGGAGCAATTTGTGGCTGCAGTAAAAAGGGTAAGGGATTAACTTTATTTTCATTACTTTTTCGCGGGGTTTCTTTTTTACGAGTTTAAGGGAAAAGCAGAAGTAGGCCGGGCGCGGGGTGACCTGGGAAGAAAAAGAAAAAAAAAGTTTTTTTAAGCGCGTGGGAGGTTTAAAAAGTAGGCTGCACTATCCAGCGGGCAGCGTCGTTGGCAGGCAGCAGAGTGAGGGCTGAAGGGCTTTGGCTCAACGGGCTTAGGTGGAAACGGGCGAGGCAGGGTAGGTTTAGTTTTTAGTTGTTTCACCTTTTAAATCTTAAGCTCTTTCCCTGGGGAATCTGAGGAAAAGGGGCATAATGAATGTGAAGCCAGTTTGCTGTTCTCAGTGCCAGATGTGGGAGGTCGTGGAGTCTTCTAGCCTCCCAGAAGTACATATCTGCACTGGGTGCGTCGAGCTGCGGCTCCTAAGGGTCCGAGTTAGGGAACTGGAGCTGCAGCTCGAGGACATTCGTCTGGTCAGGGAAAATGAGGAGGTGATAGATAGGAGTTATAGGCAGGTGGTCACACCGGGGCCACAAGAAGCAGGCAAGTGGGTCACAGTCAGGAAAGGGAAAAGTCAGGTGGTAGAGAGTACCCCAGTGGTTGTGCCCCTTAAAAATAAGTACTCTTGTTTAGAGTACTGTTGGGGTGGACAGCCCACCTGGTGGAAGCAGCAGTGGTCGTGCCTCCGGCGCGGAGTCCGGCCTTGTAGCACAGAAGGGTAAGGAAAGGGGAGGAAGGCAGTGGTGATAGGAGACTCTACAGTGAGGGGCTCAGACAGGTGTTTTTGTGGAGGAAGTCGAGAAACGCGGATGGTGGTTTGCCTCCCTGGTGCCGGGATCAGGGATGTTTCTGACCGTATACAAGAAATCCTGAAGTGGGAGGGAGAGGAGCCAGAGGTCGTGGTGCATACTGGTACCACTGACATAGGCAGGAAAGGGGAAGGGGTTATGAAAAGAGAATATAGGAAGTTAGGTAGGGAGTTAAGAAGGAACGCAAAGGTAGTAATCTCGGGATTGTTGCCTGTGCCAAGGGACAGTGAGGGAAGGAACGGAATAAGGTGGAGGATAAATGCGTGGCTGAGGGATTGGACCAGGGGTCAGGGATTCAGGTTCCTGGATCATTGGGACCTCTTTAGGGGCAGGTGCGACCTGTACAAAAAGGACGGGATTCACTTAAATCTCAGGGGGACCACTATCCTGGCAGGAAAGTTTTCTAAGGCTACTGGGGAGTGTTTAAACTAGAATGGTTGGGGGGTGGGGATCAAAATGAGGTGACTGGGAGAGAGGAGATTAGCTTAAAAATAAAAGGGGCTTGTAGACAGTGTGAGAGGGAGGATAGGCAGGTGACAGAGAAGGGGAGTGCTCAGACCAAAGGGTTGAGATGTGTGTATTTTAACACAAGGAGTGTAGTGAAAAAAATGGATGAGCTTAGAGTGTGGATCACTACTTGGAAGTGTGATGTGGTGGCCATTACAGAGACTTGGTTATCTCCGGGACAGGACTGGATACTTCAAGTGCCGGGTTTCAGATGTTTCAGGAGGCACAGGGAAGGAGGCAAAAGAGGTGGGGGAGTGGCTGGGATAGTGTTGATCAGGGATAGTGTCACGGCTGTAGAAAAGATGGATGCCACAGAGGGATTGTCTACGGGATCTCTGTGGGTGGAGGTTCGCAACAGGAAGGGGTCAATAACTTTACTGGGTGTTTTCTATAGGCCGCCCAATAGTAGCAGGGATGTGGAGGAGCAGATTGGGAAGCAGATCCTGGAGAGATATGATAATAACAGGGTGGTCGTGATGGGAGATTTTAATTTCCCGAATATCCCTAAGGTAAGGGGTTTAGATGGGGAGGAGTTTGTTAGGTGTGTTCAGGAGGGCTTCCGGACACAGTTTGTAGATAAGCCTACAAGAGGAGAGGCTGTACTTGATTTGGTATTAGGGAATGAACCCTGGGCAGGTGTCAGATCTCTCAGTGGGAGAGCATTTTGGGGATAGTGATCATAACTATCTCCTTTACATTAGCATTGGAGAGAGATAGGATCAGTCAAGCTAGGAAAGTGTTTATTTGGAGTAAGGGCAATTATGAGGCTATTAGGCAGGAAATTAGAGGCATAAATTGGAAGGAGGTTTTCTCCGGAAAATGTACAGAAGAAATGTGGCAAATTTTCAAGGAAAATTTGTCTGGAGCTCTACACAGCAACGTTCCAATGAGACAGGGGAGTTATGGTAGGTCACAGGAACCATGGTGCATGAAAGCTGTAACGAATTTAGTCAAGAAGAAAAGAAAAGCCGACAAAAGGTTCAGGGAGCTAGGTAATGTTAGAAATCTAGAAGAGTATACGACTCGTAGGAAGGAACTTAAGAGGGAAATTAGAAGAGCAAGAAGGGGTCATGAGAAGGCCTTGGCAGACAGGATAAAGGAAAACCCCAAGGCATTCTACAAGTATGTTAAGAGCAAGAGGATAAGATGTGAAGGAGTAGGACCTATCAAATGTGATGGTGGGAAAGTCTGTATAGAACCGGTAGAAACGGCAGAGGTACTCAATGAATGCTTTGCTTCAGTATTCACAGTGGAAAAGGATCTTGGTAGATGCAGTGCAGACTTGCAGTGGACTGAGAAGATTGAGCATGTGGACATTAGGAAAGAGGGTGTGTTGGAGCTTTTGAAAAGCTTCAAGTTAGATAAATCGCCAGGACCGGATGGGATGTACCCCAGGTTACTGTGGGAGGTGAGGGAAGAGATTGCTGAGCCTCTGGCGATGATCTTTGCGTCATCAATGGAGATGGGAGAGGTTCCGGAGGATTGCGGATATGGTTCCGTTATTCAAGAAAGGGAGAAGAGATAGCCCGGGAAATTATAGACCGGTGAGTCTAACCTCAGTGGTTGGTAAGTTGATGGAGAAGATCCTGAGAGGCAGGATTTATGAACATCTGGAGAGGAATAGTATGATCAGAAATAGCCAGCATGGCTTTGTCCAAGGCAGATCATGCCTTCCGAGCCTAATTGAATTTTTTGAAGATGTGACTGGACACATATACGAGGGAAGAGCGGGAGATGTAGTTTATATGGATTTCAGCAAGGCATTTGGTAAAGTGCCCCATGCAAGGCTCATTGAGAAAGTGAAGGGGCATGGGATACAAGGGGGCATTGCTTTGTGGATTCAGAACTGGCTTGCCCACAGAAGGCAAAGAGTGGTTGTAGATGGGTCTTTTTCAGCATGGAGGTCGGTCACCAGTGGAGTGCCCAGGGATCTGTTCTGGGACCCTTGCTCTTTGTGATTTTTATAAATGACCTGGATGAGGAAGTGGAAGGATGGGTTGGCAAGTTTACTGATGGCACAAAGGTTGGTGGTGTTGTGGATAGTGTAGAGGGATGTCAGCAGTTGCAACGAGACATAGATAAGATGCAAGACTGGGCGGAGAAGTGGCAGATGGACTTCAACCCAGATAAGTGTGTGGTGGTTCATTTTGGCAGGTCGAATAGGATGAAAGAATATAATATTAAGGGTAAGACGCTTGGCAGTGTGGAAGATCAGAAGGATCTTGGGGTCCAGGTTCATAGGTCGCTCAAAGCAGCGTCGCAGGTGGAGGCTGTGGTTAAGAAGGCATATGGAATACTGGCCTTCATCAATAGAGGAATTGAGTTTAGAAATCGGGAGATAATGCTGCAGCTGTATAGGTCCCTGGTCAGACCCCACCTGGAGTACTGTGCCCAGTTCTGGTCGCCTCATTACAGAAAGGATGTGGAAGCCATAGAAAGGGTGCAGAGGAGATTTACAAGGATGTTGCCTGGATTAGGTGGCATGCCTTATGAAGATAGGTTGAGAGAGCTAGGTCTTTTCTCCTTGGAGAGGCGAAGGATGAGAGGTGATTTGATAGAGGTGTATAAGATGTTGAGGGGTATTGATAGAGTGGATTCTCAGAGGCTTTTACCCAGGGCTGAAATGGTTGCCACAAGAGGTCACAAGTTTAGGGTGCTGGGGAGTAAGTACAGAGGAGATGTTAGGGGTAAGTTTTTCACTCAGATGGTGGTGGGTGCGTGGAATCAGCTGCCAGTAGTGGTGGTGGAGGCGGATTCGATAGGGTCTTTTAAGAGACTTTTGGATAAGTTCATGGAAGTTAGTAAGATAGAAGGTTATAGGTAAGCCTAGTAGGTAGGGACATGTTCAGCGCAACTTGTGGGCCGAAGGGCCTGTTTGTGCTGTAGCTTTCCTATGTTCTATGTTCTCTGCATGTATCAGATTGCAACCTTGAGGAGCTTCAGTCATCAGAGGCATTACACATTTTAAAATGATTGTTATCAGAATTGCTGTGTGTTTTTTTTTATTCTTACTCCATTCTTAAAGTACAAAGCCAATGTGCAGAGTAGATTGGGTAATCTCCTGCTTGTTCCAGAAACCAAACTCAAATTGAATCCTAATTCTTGCTCCCCACAAGAGAGACAAACAAGATCCAAGCTGACAAGATAAGACACTACACCCCATCTTGGGTTTGATCTGATGCTTGATCTTAGCCAATGCTGTATTGTTAAGTGTGCTACATTTTGGGTCTTTTTAACCTTCTGACTAGATTTTCTGACTCCTTTACCATTGATCACTCTTTTAAGTCCCAAAACATGGGGTGGAATTCTCCTATCCTGCCCACAGCGGATTTGGTGGCAGGCAGGGGCATCTGCCTGAATGGTCAAAAACCCGCATTTTTGTCACTTCCTTGCTGGAGTGAATGCTATTTACATTCGTTTGCATCTCAGGAATACTCATTAAAACAGCTACTGAAATCTCGTCAGGCTTTCCAGTCTTGCATCACGCCAGCGGGAAATTACATAACCTCAAACCCATTTTGCATGTGTTCGCATGTCAGAGCCATGATATCAGACAAAACATGAACTGATTCCCCAAACATTTGCTCGAATCTGCTGAGAGACTAGAATCTCTGCCTAATGTTCCACTGCCTCCTTTTACATCTCTACCAGTCAGCTGGCTCCAGAGGCTCATCAACCAACAGGGACTGAGCAGGTAGCTGGTCCTCAGCAGCCCTCCGCATGCCTGAGGCCTGGGCTGCTCTGCCTCTGACTGCTGCGAGGATTGTCAGTGAGGTGTTCTCTTGAAAATGATCCCGAGTCTAATCTAGAGCTACACCCTACCAAGGTGGTGGGGGGTGCAGGTGAGCACTGTGACGGATCTTCGTGAACCCCCCCATCCTCAGACATGCTCCGGGAACTTGGGGTGCTGCTCAGCTGCCTGACTGGCCAAGGTCTGCTGGTGACTGCAAGAAATGAATGATAGTTTTAGTGCAAGAGCTTCAGCTATTTCCGAATTATATTTGATTCACTTTGATTGTCAGGATTTAATAAAATGATAAAGCTGAGATCTGTACCAGGTTGCAGGGTTTAATTAATTCAGGTCCTTTTATCTGAACCATGGGAGAGCAAAACATACCAAACTACTGCATTAATTTATTTTCCCCAAAACCAGTATGAAGTTGAAAGAAGTAGGGAGACTTTTCTTATTCAACAGCAAATTTGCAAGTCTGCTATGTCATTCATAGTTACCACAACAGAAGAAATATGAGCAGGGATAGACTATACAAGCCGTCAAATTTGCTCTGCCATTCAACATGGTCATGGATGTCTTGGGCGTCAACACCCGTTGCTGACCAATGATTCAACTTCATTTTCTTCTGAGGACGGACCTTTCCCAATCATGTCCTTAAGTTACAGTTTGCACCACCCATCCTCCTCTGCATTCTGTCTGCAATATTTATTTCTCAACCTTAATCACCTTGCAACCATCACTCTGTGTTCGCAATTGTTATGGAAAGGTGGGGTTAAGGGGTGGGATTTAAACGGTACTAATTTCTCCCCTTGCCACCCATCCACAAACAGAAATGTCTTTTTAATTTGTTTCCCTTTTTATAAGCAGTGACATATTTCCCAAGCCTTCAGTTTATGTGCTATCCAATTCTCCATTAATAACCCCACTGCAAACGCGACATAGTCACCAAAGCATTCAACCGCAAGAAGGAGCAAGGGATCACAGAACAGAACCATTTAGCAAGATCTCATATGGTTGAACTTACCTGAAAATCATAACATGCTGACTGTATTAACAATCTTATCTCCATCTTCCCTGCAATTTCCACAAAACTACCTACTCATCACTTTAAATGGTCTAAGCAATTCATAAATATCTCTACCATCGCTCAATCAACTTGCAGATCTTTGCAAGAATGACGTCTTCACACAGCTTCAGTGCAACCATGGGCAGTGATGGGGACACAAAGATTAGCGTTGCTGGCTGGGCTGCCAGTTTGTCAACACTGTCTCTCTTCCTAGCCATTTCCCAGTGGTGGGGTGGGGGTGGTAGAGGTGCCCAGCCACAAACAGCTGGTAGCCAATTAATAGTATTTAAAGGCCACTTGAGGCCTATTTTCAGAGACGAACTGGAGTTTTCCTCCTCTGATTCTCCCAAACCAAAGTTCCTCTCCACAATGGTGTCCCAGCTGCTGAATACATTTTTAGTTCAAAGTTTTAAAAATATGGAGAGATGACATCTCAATGGAGGTGGCCCCTCTCTCTCCTACCTAAACAAAAAGTTGCAGTTCTGTGCTGGAAGGCTTCTTATTCACTGTAGAGCTTTGAGAACCTGCCTACCATCCTTCATTAAATAGCAAGCCCACTCTCTGGCCACCAATTAGCCAATTTGTGGAAAAACACTGCTGGATGGCTGTTCCCATACAGTAGGGCTGTGATCCCCATTTGACACCAATGTCAGGGTCGCAGCCCAAAGCTCAAAATCCTGCCCTATATCTTAATTGCAAACTATGTCCCAGACATGTGTACTTATGTGTACTTTATGAAGATGTGACTAGGGCGGTTGATGGAGGAGAACCGGTGGATGAGGTGTTTTTGGATTTCCAAAAGGCGTTTGATAAGGTGCCCCATAAAAGGCTACTGAAGAAGATTAGGGCACACGGAGTTGGGAGTAGTGTGTTAAAGTGGATTGGGGACTGGCTATCCGACAGGAAGCAAAGAGTCGGAATAAATGGGTGTTTTTCCGGTTGGAGGAAGGTAACTAGTGGCGTGCCGCAGGGATCGGTACTCGGGCCGCAACTATTTACCATTTATATAGATGATCTGGAGGAGGGGACGGAGTGTAGGGTAACGAAGTTTGCAGATGACACAAAGATAAGTGGAAAAGTGAATTGTGTGGAGGACGGAGAAGATCTGCAGAGAGATTTGGACAGGCTGAGTGAGTGGGCGAGGATATGGCAAATGGAGTATAACGTTGATAAATGCGAGGTTATACACTTTGGAGGAAATAATAACAAATGGGATTACTATCTCAATGGAAACAAATTAAAACATGCTACCGTGCAAAGGGACCTGGGGGTCCTTGTGCATGAGACGCAAAAGCCCAGTCTGCAGGTACAACAGGTGATCAAGAAGGCAAATGGGATGTTGGCCTATATTGCGAGGGGGATAGAATATAAAAGCAGGGATGTCTTGATGCACCTGTACAGGGCATTGGTGAGGCCGCAGCTGGAATACTGTGTGCAGTATTGGTCCCCTTATATGAGGAAGGATATATTGGCATTGGAGGGAGTGCAGAGAAGGTTCACCAGGTTGATACCGGAGATGAGGGGTTTGGATTATGAGGAGAGGCTGAGGAGATTGGGTTTGTACTCGTTGGAGTTTAGAAGGATGAGGGGGGATCTTATGGAGACTTATAAGATAATGCGGGGGCTGGATAGGGTGGAGGCGGAGAGATTCTTTCCACTTAGTAAGGAAGTTAAAACTAGAGGACACAGCCTCAAAATAAAGGGGGGTCGGTTTAAGACAGAGTTGAGGAGGAACTTCTTCTCCCAGAGGGTGGTGAATCTCTGGAATTCTCTGCCCACTGAGGTGGTGGAGGCTACCTCGCTGAATATGTTTAAAACGCGGATGGATGGATTCCTGATCGGTAAGGGAATTAAGGGTTATGGGGATCAGGCGGGTAAGTGGTACTGATCCACGTCAGATCAGCCATGATCTTATTGAATGGCGGGGCAGGCTCGAGGGGCTAGATGGCCTACTCCTGCTCCTATTTCTTATGTTCTTATGTTCTTATGAAAGGGTTAATGTTTATTGTACTCAATGTATTTTGTGCCTAAAAGGTTGAACTTTGTACCTGGAATGTATCACAAACATAGCCCTTCCTTGTGGCTCGCCTCCTTTTTGTTTATATTGCTCCTGGTAGTAATATAAGCCATTTGTTCATGTCTTTCATCTTTTACTTTTAGTATAAGCCATTTGTTCATGGTTCCCTCGCTTGTTTATATCATTCTGATAAAACAGACAGTTAAATATAGATGTTAGGGGATAAGTCTTTCTTTCTCATAGGCTTGTGTATGATTTAAACAAAGGAAGCAAATGGTAGAGTGCGAGAATGGCCGTTTGAAGGAGGACTCCCACTGGAACAGTTGCACTCAGTCACTTCAAAGGAAACGCTGCGGGAAGAGCAGGGGACCAGAGGTGACACCTTGGCTTCGACTACCAGGAGAATTGTGCTTTATGACCCAAGGATACCAGATGGTCTCTAACCATGATCCAGAGACTATCAGAAGCTGTTAAAGCAACTATAATTTATGATCAAGGACTGTTAACTGGACTTTGCTTCATGACTTGTATTGGGAACCCTGATGTATAAATATCCACGCTTCTTGTGTTCAGAGAGAACTTTGGCTTCCGCTTTCAAGGGGTCAAGTTCTCCCATAAGCTTATGAGAATAAAGCATGACTGTATTTTGACTCATACCAGCCTATAGAGGTATATTTTCCGACTTCAAAAATGCTGTGAAAACAGCCTTGGTGATTTCTTGCAGTGCATCTAATATGTGGGATACACTGCCACCATTGTGGGCTAATGGTGGAGAGTGAATGTTTAAGGTGGTATTTGAGATGCTGATCAGGCGAGCTACTTTGTCCTGGACAGGATCTACAAAATTGTTGCAGATACACTCATCCAGGTAGGGAATATTCCACCGTACTCCTGGTTTATACCTTGTGAATCATGGCAAGCCTTTGGGGAGTCATTAAGTGAGTAACCTGCCACAAAACTCCCAACCTCTGATCTGCTCTTGTAACCTCAGTATTTAAATGACTGGTCAATGGTAACCCCAAAGTTATTGCTGGTGGGACATTCACTGATGGTAATGCCATTGAATATTAAGGGAAGATGGTTAGATTTTCTTGCTGGAAGTAGATATTTCCTGATAATTATGTGGTATCAATATGAATTGACAATCAGCTCCAACCTGAATGTTGTCCTGGTCCTGCGCTGCATGCGGGCAGCATCAGTATTCAGAGTTGTGAATGGTAATATACACTGCAATCATCAGTGAACATCCCTGTTTCCCACCCTACGGTGGGGAGACGGTAATTAATGAAGCCGCTGAAAATGATTAGGCCCAGGAGACATGAGGAACAACAAAATATATTTATACAGCGCCTTGAAATAATAAAATATCCAGGGAGCATTGTAAAATAAAGTATGATATTGAGCCACAAAGAAGATATTAGGTTAGATGACCAAAAGTTTGATCAAAGTGGTCGATTTTAAGTGGTGTGTTAAAGGAGTAAAGCGAGGTGGAGAGTTGGAGACGTGTCGGGATGATATTCCAGAGGTTGGAGCCTAAGCAACTGAAGGTAGAGCTTGCAATGGTGAAGCAAGGTCAGGGACAAACTAAAGACCAGAATTAGAGCAGTGTCATATATTGAGGTTTGTGGGGCTTATCGGAGATTATAGATATTGGGACAGGCAAGGTCATGGAGTGATTTGAAACCAAGGATGAGAATTTTAATATTAAGTTGTTGCTTTACTGGGTGGATCATCGTGCACGAGGGTGATAGTGGAATAACACTTAATGTGAGTTTAAACATGGCCAGCAGAGTTTTAGATGAACCCTGCAGTGACCCTTGCAGTGATGACTGACCTCCAACAACCACAGCCATCCTCGTCTGTACCTGGTATATCCCCAACCGGTGGAGAGTTCCCCCCCGCCAAATCCCACCGACTCCAACCCTGTGTCGGTCCCTTTCTGCCAAACTCAGTCAAATGATGTCTTGATGGATTTTCTTTGTTTTTTTTTTGTTTTTTTTGTTTTCTTTGAGAAAACAAAATTTTCTTTGTTCTTCGTTCTGTTTGGAACATCCCAAATGCTCATCCAATTTCCTTTGTAATTGTTTATTGTCTCCACTTCCTCCACCCTCGTAGGCAGCGAGTTTCAGGTCATTACCATTCGCTGCATCAGAATATTCTTCCTCACATCTCCCCTCCCCGCTTGCATCTCTGACCCAAAACAAGAAATCTGTGTCCCCCTCGTCCTTGTCCCTTCAGCTAATGGGAACAGCTTTTCTTTGTCCACCTTATCTAAACCTTTCAGAATCTTGTCCACCTCTATCAAATCTCCCCTCAACCTCCTTTGCTCCAAGGAGAACCCCAGCCTGACATTGACAATAAAGAACAAACCAACAGAATATGTTACTGTCTGGAATCAAATGGGAATGTTTAATTCCTGTTTTAAAGAGATTGTGAATATATTGTCCTGGACAATAAAGGAATCAGCTATAACTGAGCAAGAAGAAGTCGGTTTCAATGTGGAATTGACTGGAATATTGTCTCTGGATTTAAACAATGGAGGAACTACAAACATGGAAGAAAATGAATTTCAAAATGTGAACTCTGTACAGACTGTTTTCAAAATAGAACTTGAAAATTCACAACTGAACAGCAATGAAGACTCTCCTTTTGCAGGAGGAACTTTGGATTATAATTATTGTAAGAAGAAAACCGTCAGAAAAGACTGCAAGCAGTAATTTCCATCTTCAGTGGACTGAATTCCTGGACATGGAACCCAGCAGTGTGCTGTTACCAAGCTGGACTTGTGAATGTGAAGTGGACAATGGAGGGATTATTATGTCTGTTGCAGGTTATAAGATAGATCAACATAGGAAAACAGTGGATTTAGGAACAGGAGTTGGCCATTTGGCCCTTCGAGCCTGCTCCGCCATTCAATAAGATCATGGCTGTTGTTAAGATATACAGCATGTTGTATATTGTAATATTCTAAATGGGATATTATGAAGGTGATACATTTTCATTTTTTCCTGTTTTTGTTACAGAAATCTAATTTTATAATTCCTATGTTTTAGAAATATGAATTAGTTGCAAGAATTGCTTTTAAAAAATGGAAAACCTGGATTGAGAATCTGATGAAAACACCCTCAGGGAATTCGCAGTCACAAAGCATGGCCCATGTTGGTTTAAGAAGTCAAAACTCGAGAGGTAAGAACTGTAAAAGGTCAGCTGGATCTTTTAGCTGGAGACATTGGGTCTGACAATTATTGTACTGTTTTTGTTCGGTGAATTCTTCATGCAGAGCTCAGGGAAAAAGGGTTTAGTTTTGAAGCAAAATATCTGTCGGACATTCCACCTGGTCTCTGTTACCATGGGGATATGTGATTCAGGGTGGAGCCTTGGTTAGAATTAGACCATAAGATATAGGAGCAGAATTAGGCTATTCGGCCCATCGAATCTGCTGTGCCATTCGATCATGGCTGATAAATCTCAATCCCATTCTCCTGCCTTTTCCCCGTAACCTTTTGAGTCCTTTCCAATCAATGACCTGGTTCCACAGATAGACAGCGGACAGTCTGCAGTTAGCTTGGAAGCCACCAGTTGTGGGATCAGGAGCTGTGAACCAGCTGTGGGACTAGAAGCTGAGAGGACCATTAGAAACCAGGGGTGTTTCCAACATTTAAATCCCTCAGCAAGAATGCAGTGAAGCTCATGTTTGGACTGAGGAGTCCACAGTTTGAGAGCTTAAAGGAAAATTGGAGGCTTGTTTAATGAAAAGATAATGGATGGACTCCCATAAACTCTTGGAGCTTGGAGAAGATCTGAAGTACTGGGGAGAATTAAAGTGAATTGAGAGCTTTGACATACCTTTGGGATGGTCCGAGGAACAGAAGTGAATGAAACTTCAAGATATTAAGTATAAAGAAACTCTTGGGGTGAGGTAAAAAAACAGAACTAGGTTTATATCATAAATCTTTATTGTATTCAATTTGTAGTGTTGTCTTTTTAAATTTTATTTAAACATACAGTAAAGTTTGTTTTTGTTTAACAATGTGGAATCTTGTGATGTAATTCTTTCAGTTAATCACCGGGTGTTCGAATTTCTCTGCAAACGTTAACAGTCCTGACCGGGATCGCAAAAATTCACACAGTGTTGCAAAACAAATCGAAGAAAAAGATGGTTTTTCTTCTTCAGTCCAAACGTTACACATGAAGAAACCCTCTTCTGGTATCTCCAATAATTTGTTGCTTCGAGCAATTCTTTTCATGGAACAATCAGATAATTGATGACTGAAAATGGAACTAATTGTATCCCTTTAAAGCAGGAGGGCGATCGCCCGGCACAGAGGGGAATTAGGGATTTCTCCCATAGACCAATTGACAGGGATTCTACCCTCCAACCACCTGAAGTGAATTCTTTACATGAATCATCCGTGCCAGTGCAGGTATCAACTTGCAGTTTGGCTGATCAGAAAATGCTTTGTTGCTGATTATCCTTGTGTTAGGAAGTGACGATGCCAAGGCCAGATCTTGTTTCCTCCTTGATCGGGATGTAACCCGTGTCCACATCGCCATTTCATTCTTCCACTGGTTGTAAGGTTCAGACTCCGAGAGCATCAGCAGGTAATCAGACCCTGACAATTCCCACTGCCTTTCAGTCATTTCTCACAAAAGCTGCTGGGATTGGAAGCTTCTGTCTGAAATATACTTTCTTTTAGTTTCCAACCTTCACCATGAGACAAGCATTTTCTGTTACCATGTTATAATCCTGACAGCCTTGGGGCGGAGTCAATCTTTATTTGGTCTAGATTTATTCACAGAATCAAACATTACAGGTTCAACTCTGACTCCAAGTTATATTAGTGAGTCCCACTTTGTACCTGCTCATTATAACTGTCTAATCAATGCCCTCCATTTGAATAAATTTAACCTCTATTGATATAGTTAACACCCACAGGCAGAGAATCCAAAAGATCACTAATGGGTGTGACTGCCATGGTGTCTCAGCAGCTTGGTTGAACAAGTGAATCCTTTCCCACACACTGAACAGGTGAATGGTCTCAGTTTGGAAATGAAGGGAAAATAAAATTTCAGGCAGAAGCTTCCAATTTGGTAGGTTTTATGAGAAATCGCTGAAAGTGAATGGGAATGATCAGGGTCTCTCCCCAGTGTGAATTCCCTGATGTTTCAGTAGGTCAGATGATGTTCTAAACCTCTTTACACAGTGAGAGCGCCTGAACGGGGTCTCCTCAGTGTGAATGCGCTGGTCGACCCTCAGGTAGGCTCAGGTTTTAAAGCAGCTCCCACAGTCAGAGCATTGAACAGGTTTCTTATTGGGGGAGGTGCCTCAGTATTCCAGCAGACTGGATGATTGACTGAGTCACTTCCCACACACACATCAGATGAATGGCCTTTTCCCAGTGTGTAATCGTTTGTGTCTCAGCAGACTAGATAATTGAGTGAATCCCTTCCCACACTCGGAGCAGATGAATGGCCTCGGCCCAGTGTGAATGCGTTGGTTTGTCAGCGGGAGGGATGAGTGAGTGAATCCCTTCCCACGCTCTGAGCAGGGGGACAGTCCCTCACCCGTGTGAAATCGCTGGTGGTTCTGCAGGGTAGATGACTGAGTGAATCCCTTTCCACACACACAACAGGTGAATGGTCTCTCCCCATTGTGAACCCGCTGGTGTGTCAGCAGGGCAGACGGATCGCTGAATTTCTTCCCACACTCAGAGCAGGTGAATGGCCTCTCCCTGATGTGAAGTCGCTGGTGATTCCTCAGGGTGGATGAATCACGAAATCCCCTTCCAAACTCAGAGCAGGTGAACAGTGTCTCCACAGTGTGGCTGCATCGAAGGGTTTCCAGTTTCGAGGGACAATTGAATCCCTTCCCACAGTCCCTACATTTCCATGGTCTGCGTGTCTTTGTACATTTGCAGGTTCAGATGAAGGTTTGATCCCATAGATAACACATACATGGTCTCTCTCCTCACTGTGAATCCTTCAATCTTTTCCAGGCTGTGTAACTGGTTAAAGCTCTTTCCACAGTCAGTTCACTGGAATACTCTCACTCGAGTGAATGTGTCTCAGTGATTTTCCAGTCACACTGATGTTTAAACAGTTTGAAGGAACAGACAAACATTTCCCATTCCAGTTTCAAATGCCGATGGTATTCAGATCCTGAATAATTGTGTGACTCTGTCAGATCCTAACGTCATGTTTGTTGAGATTTGTGTCTGTAAATTCTCCCCTTCTAATAGCCTGTGAAAGAAATTCACAAAAATCATTGCTGTCAGTACAGGATAAAAACTCAGAACAGACAATTCTAGTTTCTGTGGAACATTCTTTCCTCTCATTCTTGAAAATTTGTAAATCTCCATCCCAAACACTCTCCCTCCATTCTCACTTTGCTGGACCTGAAATAGACATTGTCCTGAGAGTGCTGATTCGTCCTAATCGACAGATCCGTGCTGACTGTTTCATGTACAGGACACATATTCCTGAAATCTTCACACAGGCTCGTGTCTAAGCATATAAAAAATTAGCATATTTAGTGGACTAAAAATGTATGCAATATTCAGAACTCTATTACATGATTAGAGATACAGATGGGTGCGGAAGAACTTGACTTAGGGAGCAAGCAATCATGTTCTGGAACTCACTGACGATGAGAGTGGTGGAAGTGGAGACGACCAGTGATTTCAAAATAAAATTGGTCGGGCACTTGAAGGAATTAAACGTACTGGGGAACAGGAATATCGAGGAAAAATGGCACTGAGTGGATTCCCCGACAGAGACTTGGCATGGACTCAAGCTGCTGAATTGATTTATCTTGTGCTCTGCTGACTCTTTGACTGGAAAATATACAGTGTGGTTACAATACTATTCTGGAATTAAACAAAATCAACTAATACAAATCCATAAATAACGTACCTAATATGCACCATATAGTAAGAAGTCTCACAACACCAGGTTAAAGTCCAACAGGTTTATTTGGAATCACGAGCTTTCAGAGCGCTGCCCCTTCATCAGGTGAGAAGGAGCAGCGCTCTGAAAGCTCGTGATTCCAAATAAACCTGTCGGACTTTAACCAGGTGTTGTGAGACTTCTTACTGTGCCCACCCCAGTCCAACACTGGCATCTCCACATCATATGCACCATATAACAACACCAGACATATCAATGTTGTTACGATCTTCATGGTCACCTTATAATAAACAAATTCCCACAAATCCCAATGGAATAAACTAAAAGACAATGTTTCATTTTTAAACATTTTTACTTTCAAAATTAATCTAAAATTAACATCACTGAATCATTCATTAAGAAACAGTATTTGAATAGACAAGATAAATTACACTTTAAAAAGCTCAGACAATAAAAACAGGTTCCACAAAATCACAAACATTTCCCCCTCAGTATATTTGGCTCTAATTCCAGTTCCAGAGAATTTCTCTGTCTCTGTATTTCCGAGGGGGGGGGAAAGAAAGTGTTTTCCTCACAGATGTTGTCCTCTTTTTCGGTCAAACCAAGTAAACAAACTCAGATTAAATCAGGACAAAGTAAAAGGGGCAGCTCCCCAAAAAGGAGGGGGAACAGCCCGAACAGAAATCAAAGTACAAAGGAAACTTAAAAACATAAAATGAGAAATACGATGTTGTCCAGAGGATGAAGTTTGAGTCTGTGTGTGAAGTTTGAGTCTGTGGTGAAGTTTGAGTCTGCGGTGAAGTTTGAGTCTGTGGTGAAGTTTGAGTCTGTGTGTGAAGTTTGAGTCTGTGTGTGAAGTTTGAGTCTGTGGTGAAGTTTGAGTCTGCGGTGAAGTTTGAGTCTGTGGTGAAGTTTGAGTCTGTGTGTGAAGTTTGAGTCTGTGTGTGAAGTTTGAGTCTGTGGTGAAGTTTGAGTCTGTGTGTGAAGTTTGAGTCTGTGTGTGAAGTTGGAGTCTGTGGTGAAGTTTGAGTCTGTGGTGAAGTTTGAGTCTGTGGTGAAGTTTGAGTCTGTGGTGAAGTTTGAGTCTGTGTGTGAAGTTTGAGTCTGTGGTGAAGTTTGAGTCTGTGGTGAAGTTTGAGTCTGTGGTGAAGTTGGAGTCTGTGGTGAAGCTACAAACAGAAGCTGTTCTGTTTCAAATCAAACTGCGGGACTTGGAAGAAAATGATGGGAAGAGATTTTCCAAAGTCCCCTCCCCCACTCCCTCAGCTGGCAGCCCAGCGCGCAGGCGCAGAGAGCGCTGAGCCCAGCTGTCCGGAGCAGGTGCAGAGAGCGCTGCTGAGCCGAGCTGTCCGGAGCAGGCGCAGAGAGTGCTGCTGAGCCGAGCTGTCCGGAGCAGGCGCAGAGAGCGCTGCTGAGCCGAGCTGCCGGAGCAGGCGCAGAGAGCGCTGCTGAGCCGAGCTGTCCGGAGCAGGCGCAGAGAGCGCTGCTGAGCCCAGCTGTCCGGAGCAGGCGCAGAGAGCGCTGCTGAGCCGAGCTGTCCGGAGCAGGCGCAGAGAGCGCTGCTGAGCCCAGCTGTCCGGAGCAGGCGCAGAGAGCGCTGCTGAGCCGAGCTGTCCGGAGCAGGCGCAGTGCGGCTGCCGCCAGCGGTCGCTCTCGATCTCTTTTTGAAGCAGCAGCCGCCGCAGGGAGGGGGGAGGGGGAGATCACCGAGCGGCTTCTCGCTCTGGCCGGAGCCGCCAGCCGGTTGCCTGGAAACCGTGGCTGGAGGAGGTGTCGGGGGAGGAGGAACAATGGGTGAGGGCGGGACTCCCGGGTCCGCGAGCCGGGCCTGCGCCATGGAACCCCGACACGTCACTGCGGAACCGAGTAATTCCTATTGGCTGATTCAGGCAGCGCTCCATTGTGACGTCTCAATGCGGAAGTTGTCCACTGAGCTTCAGATTAAACCTTCCACTTGGATTTGAAAAGACTTCGGCCATCAGTGAGTGGAAAAGCAGCAACACACTGCCACACCCGAGTGAGTGTGTTCCAGTGCACTGACTAAAGAGCTTTAACCAGTTACACAGCCTGAATAAATATCACACCATTCACAGCAGGGAGAGACTGTACCCGTGTTCTGTGTGTGGACAAGGCTTCAACTGATTGGCCACCCAAGAGAGAGGCAAGGACACCTGCACCATGGAGAAACCATGGAAATGTGCGGACTGTGGGAAGAGATACAGAGCTCCCTCTCTGCTGGATGCTCATCGGCGCAGCCACACTGGGGAGAGGCCATTCATCTGCTCTCAGTGTGGGGAGGGATTCGCTCTGTTGCCCAGCCTGCAGTCACACAAGCGAGTTCACACCGGAGAGAGACCGTTCACCTGCTCTCAGTGTGGAAAGGGATTCACTGTGTTATCCACTTTGCAGAGACACCAGCGAATTCACACTGGGGAGAGACCGTTCACCTGCTCCCGGTGTAGGAAGGGATTCAACCAGTTATCCAATCTATGGACACACATGCGAATTCATACTGGGGAGAGGCCATTCATCTGCTCTCGTTGTGGGAAGAGATTCACTCGGTCATCCGACCTGCGGACACATCAGCGAGTTCACACCGGGGAGAGGCCATTCACCTGCTCTCAGTGTGGGAAGGGATTAACTCGGTCATCCGACCTGCAGACACACCAGCGAGTTCACACTGGGGAGAGGCCATTCACCTGCTCTCAGTGTGGGAAGAGATTCACTCGGTCATCCGAGCTGCGGACACACCAGCGAGTTCACACTGGGGAGAGGCCATTCACCTGCTCTCAGTGTGGGAAGAGATTCACTCGGTCATCCGAGCTGCGGACACACCAGCGAGTTCACACTGGGGAGAGGCCATTTACCTGCTCTCAGTGTGGGAAGGGTTTCAGTCACTTATCCACCCAGCAGAAACACCAGCACATTCACACTGGAGAGAGGCCGTTCACCTGCTCACAGTGTGGGAAGAGATTCACTCAGTCATCCCACCTGCGGAGACACCAGTGAGTTCACACTGGGGAGAGGCCATTTACTTGCTCTCAGTGTGGGAAGGGTTTCAGTCAGTTATCCAACCTGCAGAGACACCAGCGAATTCACATGGGGAGAGACCATTCACCTGCTCTCAGTGTGGGACGGAATTCACTCAGTTACCCAACCTGCAGAGACACCAGCGAATTCACATGGGGAGAGACCATTCACCTGCTCTCAGTGTGGGAAGGAATTCACTCAGTTATCCCACCTGTTGAGACATCAGTGAAGTTACACTGGGGAGAAACTGTCCACCTGCTCAGTGTATAAAAAGTGTTCGGAATTTCATCACAGCTGCTGAGGCACCAACAAGTTCACAGGGGTTGGATTCTGCTGTTATTGTTTCTGCTCTCAGTTACATCCAGGACTGCATTTTGTTCATTCTCACAGTTGGTCAATGGGGAGGGTCGGAGGGTTTCTTTCTGCTGGACTGGCCGGTCTCACAACTTTGCCTCCAGTGAGCTGATGTTCTTTGAGTCTTGTTGCGAATACCTTGTTTTAAATTTCAGAGTGACCGGGTGTGAGGAAATTGAGAGATATTTAGTCAGCATTTCTGTTTGAAACTCCCCCAGATGCCCATCTCATTTCCTTTGTAATTGTTTATTGTCTCCACTTCCTCCTCCCTCGTAGGCAGCGAGTTCCAGGTCATTACCATTCGCTGCATCAAAATATTCTTCCTCACATCCCTCCCTACATCTCTGACCTGAAACTTTTAATCTGTGTCCCCCTCGTACTTGTCCCATCAGCTAATGGTATCAGCTTTTCTTTGTCCACCTTATCTAAACCTGTCAGAATCTTGTCCACCTCTATCAAATCTCACCTCAACCTCCTTTGCTCCAAGGGAAAAAACCCCAGCCTGACATTGACAATAAAGAACAAACTAACAGAATATGTTAGTACCTGAAACCAAATGGGAATGTTTAATTCCTGTTTTAAAAATATTGTGAATATATTGTCCTGGACAATAAAGGAATTGGAATAACTCACCTTGGGAGTGGTAGAATGGAATATGTCAATCTGGTATCCATCTACAGTCCAGTGAAAGTTTGGAATGTGTAGCTGGAAATCCCTCCCTAACAGCACTGTGGGTGTACCTACACCTCAGGCATTATAACAGTTCAGGAAGGCAGTGTTGGGGTTGACCATGGCCGAGGCAGCTACAGACAGCCACATATTCTGTTATAATTGAAGGACTGCAGATTGAATGTGAGGCATTATGGGACTGGACTATCTTGACCACATTCCTGTGACTGCTCAGTTTCTGCAATCATGAACCATTAAAGCTGCTTAGCAGGGCCCCGACAGAGGACCTGGTGAGAATATTTACTCAGAATGAGTTAGAATTAAACTTATTCCAGGACCGGCTGATGTTCAGCGGCTGAGATACCCGAATCTGTGAAGAGGAGGTCTGACCAATCAACAAACAGTGGCAGATAGTTGGTTAAGAAGTTAAAAAGCGTTCTCAGGCATTGTTTAATTTATTTTACCCCAAATTTGTGATAAGAACTGTGAGGGACATGTGACCCAGCTCATCTTTTCCTTGCCTTGCCTGATGCTGTCAGACTTGCTGAGATTGTCCAGCATTTTCTGTTTATATTTCAGATTCCAGCAGCAGCAGAATTTTGCCTTTATACCAATTCTTGTTGGTAAGGGAATCTAAAGTATCGGCTGTAGAATGACAGTGTGGAATGCAACACAAACAGATCAGCCATGATCTCAATCAATGGTGGAGCAAACTCAAAGGGCCAAATGGCCGACTTCTGCTCTGATGTCGAATGTTGGTCGCAATTTCCTGAGAATTGCGAAGTAAGGCTGGAAGATTCACCTTGCTTGTGTTAAAACCATCACTGTGAAATTCAGTTCTGGGATTAAAGGTTGCCAGACTGGAAAAGGAAAACAATGGAAATACACTTTTGGGGAGTGAAAAGTCACCTTGCCGGACACATTCTTGGAGAATTGAGTGTCAACATTCCAAGGCAGAGTAAAACATAACCATTGAGTGGGATATTTGAGTGTGTTGAGAGTAAAAGGGCAAAGTTCAACTTTACAGCTTAAGAGCTGTTTCTACAAAAAGTGTTTACTCATTGTTGCTTCCAGTTTGTCGGAGTAAAAGTCATAAAACTTGAAGTTTTGTCTTGTGATTCTTTCATTTACTCAATGGGTTTAAATTCATTTCTTTAAATTATTGATCATTACAAAGATCTTAATAATTCATTTAAAGCCCCAAGTTTCGACATCCCATTTGAGCCTGGGGCACCTTTCTGTCTCTCTATTGCTCGTGTCAATGAGAGCCAGGCGACGGAGCTGAGGGCTAAATTTAGCTGAGAATAACGAGGCCTGCGCCCCAGTTGGGAAACTGCCATGGGGATCGCACTAATAGAGAGACTGGGAGGTGCTGGAGGACTGAGTGGGAAATGGGCCTCCAACCAATTGTTATATCTGTCTCTCAGAGCGAAAGAGAAACCTGTCTCTTTAAATACATATACAGGGAAAAGGCTGCACTGAAATCTGTCCCTTTTAACCTGCACAGAAGCAGGAGGCTGAGAATGACAGGCTGCAGGAGGAGTCCATTCAGCCCATCGTGCCCCTGCTATCTCTTTGAAAGGACTCTCTGATTCATCCAACTGCTCTGTTCTTTCCCCACAGCCCTGCAAATTCTTCCCATTCAAGTCTTTACCCGTTGGAAAGATTCTATTGAATCTGCTTTCAGGCAGATCAGAACAACTCGCTGTGTCAAACAAAAAAATAAAATCTCATCTCCCCCTCTGGCTCCTTTGCCAATTACCTTAGAGGGAGTCACTTTCTGTTAAAGAGCCTGCCAACCCCTCTCACCTACTTTCCCGAAAGTGCATCAATATAGTCAGAAAAAGTCCAGCAAAATCAAATTTTTACTGATAAAAGTTTATTAATGAAACAGAACATGGTTAAAACAAACAGAAAGTGACTTGAGGATCAAAGACAAGCAGAGTAAAAGGATGTTCACAATGTTCTGGACACAAATTGTTTCTCTTTAATTCATCTGTAGCCTGTTCCCTGTCCTCTTTGTGGAACACCTCTGCTCAGTCCACAAGCATGACCCTGACCTTCCGCTTGCTTGCCATTAGAATTCACCACCTTGCTCTCACGCTCACATTTCTGTCTTCGGCCTGCTGCAATGTTCCGGAGAAGCCCAACACAAGCTGGACAAACAGCCCCTCATCTTCCGATGAGGCACTTTACAGCCTTCTGGACTCAACATTGAGTTCAACAACTTCACACCCTGAACTCTCTCCTACATTTTGATTTGTTTTTTATTTGCCGAGTGCCAGTCTGCATCTTGTTTTCATGTTTTTTTGCTTCCAGACAGAGCTGTCCTTTATTCTACCATTAACACTTACTCTGGGCCAATGCTTTGTTTCTTTATGATGTGGAGATGCCGGCGTTGGACTGGGGTAAACACATGAAGAGTTTTAACAACACCAGGTTCCTGTTGGACTTTAACCTGCTGTTGTTAAAACTTCTTATTGTTTCTTTCCAACAACCATTACCTCTCCCTTTGCCTTTTGTTCCAGGACATTTTTGTCATTTAATCTCACCCGCCCTCTAACCAATCCCTGACTTTCCCTTTTGTTCTCCCTGCCCCTCCCCCCTTTCTCAGCAGCATCAAACCCATCACATTTCTCCCTCTCTTTAGTTCTGAAGTAGAGTTACATTGGACGTGAAACATTAACTCTGTTTCTCTCTCCACAGATGCTGCCAGACCTGCTGCGTTTTTTCAGTTCTTTCTGTATTTATTTTAAATCTACCTTAGTCGTAGGAAAAGCACTATTTACTATCCAGGATAAAAAAATGTCCTTCATCAGTTTTTGTGGATCATTTCAGTGGAAATGTGCTCTCCCAGGCTCAAAGAGCATCAGCCCATTGGAAGCAAAGTTGGGAGACTGGCCAGTCCAGCAGAAAGAAACCCTCCGACCCTCCCACTTCACCAACTGTCAGAATGAACACTGTTCAGTCCTGGATGTGATTAACAGCAGCAATAACAGCAGAATCCAACACCAGTAATCACTTGTGAATTCGCTGGTGTCTCAGCAGGAGGGATGAATCACTGAATCCTTTCCCACACTGAGAGCGGGTGAATGGCCTCTCCCCGGTGTGAACTCGCTGGTGTTCTCGCAGGTTGCATGAATCACTGAATCCCTTCCCACACAGAGAGCATGTGAACGGTTTCGCTCCGGTGTGAACTCGCTCATGTTTCCGCAGGTTGGATGAAGTTCTGAAGCTCTTTGTGCAGTGAGAGCAGGTGAACAGTCGCTCCTCAGTGTGAATGCGCTGGTGGGACACCAGATCCTGAGACCTTTTGAAGCCACTCCCACAGTCAGAGCATTTAAAGGGTCGCTCATTGGTGTGAACTCGCTGGTGTTCCCACAGGTAGGATGATGTTGTAAACCTCTTTGTGCAGTGAGAGCAGCTGAATGGTCTCTCCTCAGTGTGAATGCGCTGGTGGACCAACAGTTGGTGAGACCTTTTGAAATCTTTCCCGCAGTCAGAGCATTTAAAGGGTCGCTCATTGCTGTGAGTGACTTTGTGTCTCTGCAGGCTGGATGACTGAGTGAATCCCCTCCCACACACTGAGCAGGTGAATGGCCGCTCCCTCGTGTGAACTCGCTGGTGATTCCGCAGGTGGGATGATCTTCTAAATGTCTTTGTGCAGTGAGAGCAGCTGAACGGTCTCTCCACAGTGTGAGTGCGCTGGTGATCCATCAGATCCTGAGACCTTTTGAATCCGCTCCCACAGTCAGAGCATTTAAAGGGTCTCTCGCTGTTGTGAATGACGTTGTGTCTCTGCAGGCTGGATAACCGGGTGAATCTGTTCCCACACTCGAAGCAGGTGAACGGTCTCTCCCCAGTGTGAACTTGCTGGTGTCTCAGCAGATTGGATGACAGAGTGAATCTCTTCCCACACACAGAGCAGGTGAACGGCCACTCCTCGGTGTGAACTTGCTGGTGTTTCCGCAGGTTGGATGATGTTTGAAACTGCTTTGTGCAGTGAGAGCAGCTAAACAGTCCCTCCTCAGTGTGAATGCGCTGGTGTGACAGCAGGTGGGATGACCTTCTAAACCTCTTTGGGCAGTGAGAGCAGCTGAACGGTCTCTCCCCGGTGTGAATGCGCTGGTGGGACACCAGATCCTGAGACCTTTTGAAACCAGTCCCACAGTCAGAGCATTTAAAGGGTCTCTCATTGGTATGAGTGAGATTGTGACTCAGCAGATTGGATGACCGAGTGAATCCCTTCCCACACACAGGGCAGGTGAATGGCCGCTCCCCAGTGTGATTGTGTCGATGTGTTTCCAGCTGAGATGGGAAACTGAATCCCTTCCCACAGTCTCCACATTTCCACAGTTTCTTCCTGGTGCGGGTGTCCTTGCGACTCTCCAGGTTAAACAATCAGTTAAATCTCACACAGAACACGGGTACAGTCTCTCCCCGCTGTGAATGCTGCGATGTATTTTCAGGCTATGTAAATGGTTAAAGCTCTTTCCACACTCAGTGCACTGGAACACTCTCACTCTGGTGTGTGTGTGTCTTGGTGCTTTCCAGTCACACTGATGTTTAAACCTTCTGAAGCAGAAAAAACAGAAATATTTCTCCTTCTAGATTCAAAGGTCGATGATGTTGAGGTCCAGATGAATTGAGCGACTGTCAGATCTTGATGTGACGTTTGGTTTGGGATTTCCGTCTCTGGATCTTAACCTTCTGATATCCTGTAAAGGAGTTGCAGCAGAAATCACCGTCAATACAGAATCAAAATTCAGAAGTAAAATTCTAGTTTCTAAGGAACATTCTTTCCCCACTCATTCCACTAAATCTGTAAATTGGTTAAGATACAGGGGGTTGTGATTGGTCATGTTCTTGACCTTGCTGCCTATGAGGGGAGTCAAGCAGAGATGGTCAGTAATTTTGAATGTGATTGGATGGGTGCTGCAGGGTTACAGAATGGGACCCACTCCAGACTGACAGAATTGCTCGGCAGGGACTGGAGTTGTCCAATGAACTCCTCCTGTGCTGTAATGACTCTGACTGGAAATATATGATGTAGCTACAGTACTATATTACAAGACTAGAAATAATAATAAATGTACTTTATTGCAGAACCATCCGATATTTATCACATAACAACACTGGTCATATTTCTGCCCTCAGAGTTTTAAAGCACAGCAAGAGGCCCTTTGGCCCATCGAATTTGTGCCAGCTCTCAAGCATCGATCTGTTCTAATCCCACCTTCCACCATTTGGTCAGTAGTAGCCTTGTAAGCGATGGCATTTCAAGTGCTCATCTAAATGCTTCTTAATGTTGAGCGTTCCCACCTCTACCACCCTTTCAGGCAGTGAGTTTCCGATTCCACAACCCTCTGGGTGAAAATCTTTTCCCTCAAATCCCCTCTAAATCTCCTTCCCCTCACCTTAAATCTGGATGTTGACCCAGCTACTAAAGTTACTTGAACTAAGGGTTCATATTTTTGTACATCCCAATCAGGGCCCCCTCAGCCTTCTCTGAATTAGGGAGAACAATTCCAGCCTCACCAGCCTCTCTTCATGGCTGAAACTTTCCAGCCCAGGCAGCATCCTGGTGAATCTGCTCTGCACCTTCTCTAGCGCAATCACATCCTTGGTAAAATGTGGCGACCCGAATTGCAGACAGTACTCTAGCTTTTTATACAGCTCAATCATAACTTGTTTGCTCTAATATTCTATGCCTCGGTTAAAAAAGGCAAGAATCCCATATCCTTCTTAACCACTTTATCAATTTGTCCTGCTGTCTTCAGGCTCTGATGGACATGCACCCCAAGGTCCCTCTGGTCTTCTGCACTTCCTGGCGTCCTATTGTTCATTGTCTATTCCCTTGCCTTGTTAGTCCTCCCAAAATGCCTCACCACGGACTTTAGGGGGTTAAATTACATTTGCCACTGTTCTATCCATCTAACCAGCTCGTCCACATCATCCTGTAATCTAAGGTTTTCCTCCTCGCTATTTACCACATCACCAATTTTTGGACCATCAGCAAACTTACTGATCGAACCCCCACATTCAGGTCCACAGGGAGCTCCACGCGGTCATTGATACAAAGCCCGGACTCTGATTGGCTGGAGGACCAGCGCCCATCCGGTCCTCCACGCGTTGCCATTGGTCAATCTGCTGCATGTAGACAATGAGGGGGCGGAACCCGAGCACACGTGCGGGTGGGCGGGGCTTTGACCGCCAGCCGCGCTGAGCTGGTGTCCAATCCGCAGTGTTTTGCTTCTGTAACCAGTGATATTGCTGCCAATGGGACACTGTGTGCTGGGAACGCCCCTCTGAGTCATTGTGACGGCACAATGGAGCCCTGCCTGAATCGGCCAATAGCAATCACTCTGCTCTGCGGTGACGTCTCCGGGTTCAGGCGCGCGGACCCGGGAGCCCCGCCCCCTCCCACTGTTCCCCCTTCCCCGACACACAAGATAATTTGTGTGTCTGCTTCCTTGTAATAAAAGGACGTGTGGTGTCACTTCCTGATGATTGATGTTCCTCAGGCTCATCGACCTCACTGCTACATCTGAGGTGTGATGTTTCATTTCTCAGTGACTGCTGACGCCTGAAGCAAGTTACTGAAAGACAAATAACTAAAAGTACAAGAGCTACACAAACTTAAACTAATACAATTATTACAGAACATAGAAAATCTACGCAGAAAGGTGACAGGTGTGCTAAAGCTCAGGAAGCAACATACACATTACAAAATACCATTTTTATTTTATTTTCATAAGAAATAAAAGTAACAGAAAATACATCACAACAACACCATGACAGAAACTGATAATCAAACCCACACTAATCTGTGTGTGTGAAGGAAAGTGACTATTTCTCTTTAAGTTAAAAAGGGAATACAATTTAAGACATAGCATTTCTCCAGCACTGACATTCACAATTAAACTACAAGAAGCTTCACGGGGTGGCACGGTAGCACAGTGGTTAGCACTGTTGCTTCACAGCTCCAGGGACCTGGGTTCGATTCCCGGCTTGGGTCACTGTCTGTGTGGAGTTTGCACATTCTCCTCGTGTCTGCGTGGGTTTCCTCCCATAGTCCAAAGATGTGCAGGTTAGGTTGATTGGCCATGCTAAAATTGCCCTTAGTGTCCTGGGATGCGTAGGTTAGAGGGATTAGCAGGGGAATGGTTTCTCCTCAGTGTGAACTCGCTGGTGTTTCCGCAGATTGGGTAAACTTTTAAATCTCTTTGTGCAGTGAGAGCAGCTGAACGGTCTCTCCTCACTGTGAATGCGCTGGTGAATCATCAGATCCGCAGCACTTTTGAAGCCACGCCCACAGTCAGAGCATTTAAAAGGTCTCTCATTGCTGTGAGTGACTTTGTGTGTTGTCAGACCAGATGACTGAGTGAATCCCTTCCCACACACAGAACAAGTGAATGGCCTCTTCCCAGTGTGAACTCGCTGGTGTACCCGCAGATTGGATGAGGTTTTGAACCTCTTTGTGCAGTGAGAGCAGCTGAACGGTCTCTCCTCAGTGTGAATGCGCTGGTGGATATTCAGATCCGCAGCACTTTTGAAGCTGCTCCCACAGTCAGAGCATTTAAAGGGTCTCTCATTGCTGTGAGTGACTTTGTGATTCTGTAGGTGGGATGACTGAGTGAATCCCTTTCCACACACACAGCAGGTGAATGGTCTCTCCCCAGTATGAACTCACTGGTGTGTCTGCAGGTGGGATGACCGATTGAATCCCTTCCCACACACAGAGCAGGTGAACAGTCCCTCTGCAGTGTGAAAGCGTTTGTGGGACATCAGTTCACCTGAGCTTTTGAAGCCTCTCCCACAGTCAGAGCATTTAAAGGGTCTCTCCTGGGTGTGAGTGACTTTGTGTTTCAGCAGGCTGGATGACTGAGTGAATCCCTTCCCACACACAGAGCAGGTGAACGGTCTCTCCCCGGTGTGAACTCGCTGGTGTTGCCGCAGGTTGGATGATGTTCTGAATGTCTTTGTGCAGTGAGAGCAGCTGAACGGTCTCTCCTCAGTGTGAATGCGCTCGTGCTCTCTCAGATCCGCAGCATGTTTGAAGCCGCTTCCACAGTCAGAACATTTGAAGGGTCTCTCATTGCTGTGAGTGACTTTGTGTCTGAGCAGGTGGGATAACTGAATGTATCACTTCTCACACTCAGAGCAGGTAAATGGCCTCTCCCCGGTGTGACTGCGTCGATGGATTTCCAGGTCACAGGGGGGTCTGTATCTCTTCCCACAGTCCCCACATTTCCACGGTTTCTCCATGGTGCGGGTGTCCTTGTCACTCTCCAGGTTAAACAATCAGTTAAATCTCACACAGAACACGGGTACAGTCTCTCCCCGCTGTGAATGCTGTGATGTATTTTCAGGCTGTGTAACTGGTTAAAGCTCTTTCCACACTCAGTGCACTGGAACACTCTCACTCGGGTGTATCTGTGCCTTGGTGCTTTTCCAGTCACATTGATATTAAAGACCTGTTTTCGCAGACAGAAGGGAGAAACATTTCTCCTTCTAGATTCAAAGGCTGATAATATTCAGGTTTGATGAATTGAGTGAGGGTGTCAGATGCTGGTGTGATGTTTGTTTCAAGATTTTGGTCTGTTAATCCTCACCTTCTCATATCCTGTATACGAGTTTGAAAAATTCAACAATGTCAGCACAGGATAGAAATTCAGAACAGACAATTCTAGTTTCTATGGAACATTCTTTCCTCTCTCATTCCCCAAAAGCTGTAAATCTCCATCCCACACACTCTCCCTCCATTCTCACTCTGCTGTATCTAATATTCACCCTCCCAATTCTCCTGAAGGTGCTGATTGAGGCTGATTGACAGATCCATGCTCACTGCTTCCTGTCCTGGGTAGTTTAACAACACCAGGTTAAAGTCCAACAGGTTTATTTGGTAGCAAAGCCACAAGCTTTCGGAGCCATAAGCTCCTTCTTCAGGTGAGTGGGAATTCCTCACCTGAAAGGGGGAGAAAAGAAAGTGTTTTACTCACAGATGCTGGCCTCTTTTAAGGACTGTTTAACTGTGTCGATTGCACTACTGAACCCTTTAAAATCACAGAACGAGTTTAACAAAAGCAGTCCAACAGTTACTATCCCACAGGAGGAATGCTGAGGACAGGAGGTAGATTGAATCTGTCCACTCCCCCAAGGCCTGGGGCTGCGCATGTCCAAGGGAGAGGGGAAGCTGCGCATGTGCAGTGCGGAGCTCTCCCCCCCCCCCCCCCCCCCCCGACAGAAGCCACAGCGATCAGTTTGGTGGGTTTTGGAAATTGGAAGTGCCACATGACCAGCTTGCGGGACTATTTCACCTCACGGTCGATTTCATGTTGCATCTAACAGGATTCGTTGTTTTCATTGGCTAAACAGTACCTTGGGTTCGATCTAAACATGACAATTTAAAGGAGAAACTTGTTTTTGGTGAATAAAAAGTCTGAAATAAAAATAAAAGGCAACAGGCTCATGGATAAATCAATCTTTTAAAGAGCTTGGGCCAGCTTCCCTGGTGGTCTAGTGGTTAGGATTCGGTGCTCTCACCGCCGCGGCCCGGGTTCGATTCCCGGTCAGGGAAAGTAGGTTTACTGTTGCGTAAAAATCCTGCGTTCCTTCCAGGTTTGTACCAGTTCTGTGGGAATCAGTGGTAGGTAGATTTCCTCTTTTGTGTCTGAATTGGAAATGTCACATACCAAGAACAAAAAAAGAGAGAGAAATAGGATACAAAGCGCTGACGATATAGATGGTGATGTGGGCTAAGATCTGGCTGTTGATGGAGTAGGTTTTGTTGTTTCCACTGACACAAATACCTCGCAGGTCTGGGTCCAAATCTCGGACTCAGTGACAAGAAGACCTCTAATTGTAACTCTCCGACCTCCAGTGAAGTGGAGGCAGTTTTCACTCAGAAGGCAGGAGCTTTGAGATTAACAGCGTGGGATGGAGAAAGACTCAGTTTGAACGGTGACGCTGCCGGAGGAATGGAGAGCTGGAGTTCACCCAGAAAAGCAGCAAAGTTGCTTCTTCTGTACAAACCTCCTTCTATACAAACAGTGGCCCCCAACTTGGGGCTGGAAACCACCGTCCATTAACGCTGATAAGTTAATGTTGATCAGCAGAATTACCACAAAATGGTTTATCACAGGTTGGTACTAACACTGCAGTAAAATAAAATGCAGTAGAATAGGACGGCATGGTTTCACAGTGGTTCGCAATGATGCCTCACAGCGCCAGTGGCTCAGGTTAAATTTCTCGGGTCACTCTGTGCGGAGTATGCACGTTCTCCCCGTGTCTGCGTGGGTTTCCTCCGTGTGCTCCGGTTTCCTTTCCAAACATGTGTGAGTTCGGTTGCTTGGCCATGCTAAATTGACCCGCCTGTCAGCGGGATTATCAGGGTAAACATGTGGGTTTCCGGGAATAGGGCGTGGATGGGATTGTTGTCGGTGCGCACTCGATGGGCCGACCGACCTCCTTCTGTACAATAGGGATTCTACGAGAATATCTCATTATTCATTTTGACTGGAGGAACCAAAAGAGGCAATGCAAATACAAATTGTTGTGGGTAATTGACGGGTTTGTGGAATGGGACGTATTTTTCTCTGTACTGTTGAAACTGGCACCAATATCACTCCTGTTTTCGATCAGGAAGTAATTCCAACTCCACTTAAATCATGTGCTGCAAGAAAACAATAAAGCTTGATTCCCTGACCAGGAATCGAACCGCTGCGGTGAAAGCGCCAAATCCTAACCACGAGATCACCAAGAAAACTGCCTGCGAGCGTTTTAATCTAACCTATCCATGCTAACTTGGCGCTTTGTTTCCATTTTAGCATTTTTTTGTATACCAGGGACAAGTCTGTCTGACAAGTGTCTATTGAATAAACACATTTACTGTGGATGCTGGAATCTAAAACAAGAACAGAAAACGCTGGAAAATCTCAACAGGTCTGAAAGCACCTGTGAAGGGAGAATAGAGCTAACGTTCAAAATCTGGATGACCCATCGTCAGAGCTGAAGACAAAGAAATTTGGACGAGATTTATACTGTAATGGTGAGGGATATGGGTGTGGGGTGGGTGACAAAGGTGCTGCATATAAATTAAGAAAAAGGGAATTTTAATGGTGGTGATCATGGCTGAGAAGGGTGCTGCTGGCCGCCCATTAAGAGACCAGAATGTGTAAACGGCAGAACAAAGGAAATGTAAGAGACGGCCCGAGTGGGGTGGAGGGAGAGGGAGCAACAAAATGGAAAGTGAGATTTTAAATAAACAATGCAATACATGGAAATTAAAAAAATAAATATATATATAAAAGAAGATATAAAACAATAAAAATAAATAAATAAGATCAAACGAAATAAAACAAAATAAATGGAAATTGGGTGAGGATGGAGGAAAGGAGATGCTCTGAAGTTGTTGAATTCAGTGTTAAGTCTGGAACGCAGTAAGTGCCGACTCGGGAGATCGGGCGATGTTCCTCCAGTTTGAATTGGAATTCCTCCTGATATCATTGTTTATTGCCCCTTCCGTCACGTTACAGATGATCAGGAGTAGACTGATGGTAATTTGCGGCGTTGGATTTGACCTGATATTTGTAAACCGGGCAATCTTGGGCAAATTGTAGCATTGGCGGTTAGATGGCAGTGTTGTAGCGTAGGAACAGCTTAGCTCGGATTGCGGTAAGATCTGAATCTGAATTCTTCAGCACCATTGCCAGAATATATTTTTATGACCGTAGCATTTGCTGTTTTCAATGCTTTCAACTTTCTTTTTCTTTAATTCAAATCAAATGGAATTGGCATTTTTTCCGTTCAGTGTCTTCCCGACTCTGTCTCTTTCTTTCTCTTTGTAGATCTGCGTCGGTTATTCCCTCGCTCAGTCTCTCCATCCAATTCCCCTCTTTTGTTCTTTTTTATTCATTATATTCTCTCCATGTCTGGGTGGAACCAAGCTTCATTGAATTGATTCCTGAGATGAGGTGGTTGTTGAGCTGGGCACACGTCTTGATCTTCAGTGGCGGAGGAGACTCAACGGGACATGTGATCCAATCCCACCTCATTGGTTCTGTTCACTGCCAATAACAGCTCTGGTAGCAATCACTTCTGATGGTGTCACTGATGAGAATTCGAGGACACTAAATTGAGGATAGCGCTATTTGTGGAGGACTGGGTTCAAATTCCCCCACCGTCAGATACTCACTTAATTTGCTTTAAACGTTAAGAATAAAGTTGGTCAAACACGTGATCGCCAAAATGTTTCGCAGTGGAATGTATTATCATTCATTTTGATGAGAGGAACCAGAAGAGGCAATGTAAAATGAGAAACTAACGGGATTGTGGAAGCAGTTTTGTTGCTTCTCCAGTAAACCTGCTTCAGCTGCAAGGACTGCTGTGTCTCTGCAGTGTAGTGGTTATCACGTTCATTTCACACGCGAAACGTTCCTGGTTCAAGACCGCGTAGAAACATTTCCAAATGCTTGTTATTGCTCACTGATTCATATTTCAGAATTATTCTCGTTTCTCACGAAACTTTAATTGAACTGTTGAGTTATTGCAGCATTTAAGTCGGGAATTGCTCTGTAATGGGAACAAAACGGAAGCTATGTGTTAGAGAGCAAGAGAGGATGGACTCACTGACACAAGGAATGATGGACAAGTGCAACATTGAGCTGGTGATGGTGGAGTCCGGGTGATCTATTGGTGCCGAATCAGTGTTTTCACCGCATTGGGCCCGGGGTTTATAACAGTCGATAACTAAGTAGAACATTTTGAATTTGCTCCGTTTATGGGGATAATTGGATCTGAACACAAGGAAAGAGGTGCGTTTTACTGGAATCATAAATTGATATCATGATTGAGTGCATGTGTCTCAGGCGAAAGTGGCCTGAAATGAAGCAATGACTAAAGCGATGATGATCAACTAATTGCAAATCTCTTAAATCAGCTTCACTGGAAGTTTCGTGGTCAGGATTCAGTACGGTGGTTCGAGTTTGATTTCCACCCAAGAACTGAATAACTTTCTATAATTCTTCATTGAATGCAAACACACCTCACAGCATCTGTGAAGGGCGAAGCAAGATTAATCTTCCAGCTGCATGAACTTGCACTAGAGTTGGAAAAGTCAGACATATAACATCAGAAATAAGCTCTGACGAAGAATCACACGGCAAACACACGGCAGACAGTGATCACAGAAAGTAACTGACACATTTCAAATTCTGCCGCTTTCCATTAACATCTTTGAACTTCGTATTGTCCATCTCAGACATTTCCTATGAATCAAATATTACCCACAAAATCTTCGCTCTGATGCTCGTTCCACTGGTTATAGAAGAGTAACTGTTAAAATGGGCATGCGGTTGGCTTCATAGCTCATAGCGCCAGTCATCGTGGCCGGCTGGTTAACGTGATGGAGTTTGAATCCATTGGGATTTCCCGCTTCTGATTATTCCTGGTTTTAACTCTGTGTCCACAGAGCGAATTGAATCAAATCCACCCAAACACTCGGGCGGTTCACATTTCCGTTCATTCACAAAAGCATCACGGAACCTGCAGTCAGAAATGGAACAGAGACGGAGCCAGGTTGTGTTTTCAGTGTGTTGTCTCTCCTTCGGCCTCTGTCACGCTGGGTGCGTGTATGTGTCTGGGTTTCTCTGTGTGCGTCAATGTGCTTTAGCTCCCCCTTGGAAATGAACAGCTTTTTACCGTCACAAAATTATCCACAATAGTTCAAAAGTTTAATCATGAAATGTTTCAGAGAAAAGATCAGAGTGAAAGATGTAAGAGGAGTTTGTAATGTTTGGAAGGAGGTGCAGCAAATAAATAGAAGACGGGAATGATGTTACTGCTGACTGAGAGGAATGCAATGTAACGGTGGGGATTTTATTGATCGGTTAACTGTAAACTTTGAATTCAGAACAAGCTGAGACACCAGATGGAAACAGCGTTTGGCTTCACGTATGTTAAGAAAGGGTGCAAGCATCGCTACAGCAGGAGGACGGTTCGCTTAGTCGCAGCATATCAGATGTAATTTCAGAATCGTCGATTGCAGCCCCACGTTAGACTCCATCGTGTTTAAACTTTGCTGCTTTCCTGGGTGACTCCAGCTCTCCATCCCTCCGGCAGCGTCACCAATCAAACTGAATCTTTTTCCATCCCGCTTTGTTGACCTCAGTGTCTGAATGAAAACTGCAATCAATAAAGGTGAAAGAGTTTAATGTTCATTCGGTGAGAAGTTTTCTTCTTAGCCTGGGAATTTTTATCCAGAAATGCGTGATATTTTTGTCAGTGTAAACGGTTAAATCTGGCCCATTAACACCCTGACGTTACCTTGCATCACGATCTCTATCGGCAGAACCTTACAACCTATCACTGTCCTTCACTCTCTGTGTTTGTCCTTGACCTGTTGCACATGTGACATTTCCAGTTCGCAAGCAAAACTACAAATTTCACTCCACTGATTCTGACAGAGCTGCTATCGATCAGGAAGTACTTCAAGTTTTTTTTTCATTGCAAAAAAATCTTAGTCCATCGAAGCCAGTCTGCGACCCTGAAAACGCCGATCCCTCACCACTAGTTGACCAGGATCCCACCTGCCCGATTCTCCCAGATACTGATTACAGCAATGTGCACAGTGCCAATTATCCACAGTCACACTCTCCTTCCTGTCTGTTAAGGTTAGAAATTGTTCACATTTTCACACTGGCTTCCAATGTGACGAAAACAGAAGGTGAACAGCTAACGCTGTTCACTGGATTTACTACAATAAAGTTTATAACAGGTCGATGCTCACATTGCCCTTTGAATGTGGTGAGCTGCAGTGAAATTCAATGCAGTTGAAGGTAGAGTACTCATTATTTTAGGAGGAAACAGCAAGGGCAATGTCAATATGAATTGCTGTGGGTAATTGACGGAATTGGGGAATGGGAATGGTTTTTCTCACTGCTGTTCAAACTGGCACAGGTATTGCATGATTATTTGCGGGCTGCTATTGCGTGTTGGGTTCCGTGGTGTAATGGTGAGCACTCTGGGCTCTGAATCTAGCGATCCGAGTTCAAATCTCGGCGGAACCTTGCTTTAATTAGTCAATGCTGATGGTTGATTTGCCGGAGGGCGTTTCGTTCAATTTTTTCACAAAGTACGAATCGAGAGGGCAATTTGTCAGCCAGTTCAACTGCAATTACAATGCGCATTGCTGAGCCTCTGGCGCCAGATGCCTGCCGCGTCAATGTCTTTTCATATTTTATCTTCTCTTTAACTCCTCTGTCGAAAGAAAGGAGCAGCTGGTGCCAAACAGCAACAGCCATTCGAATGGAGTCCAGCAATTATTGTGCAAGTGTGTGTGTGTGTGAGAGAGAGAGAGAGCGAGTGTAGGTACGTGTGTGTGTTTTGGGAGAAAAGTCTTGTGTCTTCGGTCACAGTGCAGTCGATTCCATGGTGTAACGGATCGCACTCTGGCCTCTCGCTTCCGAACTCTTTAAATTGGGACAGATGAGTGAGTGAATGACACGACACATGAAGATGGACCCCCCTGTCTACAGTGGCTTCCCTGTCTCTCAGCGCATTGTATTCCTGAGCTATCATCCTCTGGGGCTGATGCAATGACACCAGGAGAGGCATCCGCTGCAGCGTCTGCAATTTGATTGCCGTGGAATTTGCTGAGATTTCGTCAATGTTTAGATTTCCACTTTCTGACTATTTAAAATAAAATGCCCTCCTGCAAACCCATCATAGGTTTTAGCAAAAAAAAGCAAGGCTCCGCCACGATGCAAACTCGGGCTGTTGGATTCAGATTCCAGAGCGCTCTCTGGTACACCACATATCCCAGAACGCGCCCACCGCTGGCAAATGGTCACTCGAATAATTTGATCTCTTTCCTTCGGTGTGACAGCAACAGCAAGTGTGACAACAACGTATCGTTATGCGCCACCGTTGAAAGCAGAAACGCTCAGAAGACAGAGTGCCCCAAATCTACAGCAAATCATTTCACCGCAAGAGCTTTCGGGAGATATCTCCAGAAATAGTCAGGTTTCGCAGGTCATTTGCAGTTCCTTGACGGGTTCTGTGTTCCGTGGTGTAATGGTGAGCTCTCTGTCCTTTGAATCCAGCGATCTGAGTGCAAATCTCGGCGGAACCTTCCTTTCCTTCGCCAATGCTGATAATTGATTTTCTCAAGAACATTTCGTTTACATTTTTCACCAAGTACGAATCGAGAGGACAATTTGTCAGTGCACTTTGCTGAGACTCTGGCGCCAGATGCTTGCAGCATCAGTGTTTTTCTTTTTTCATCTTTCGCCACTCTTTGACGCTCTGTCGAATCAAAGGAGCAGTTGGTGTCAAACAACAACAACCCTTCGACTGGAGCCTGGCAATAACTGAGCAAGAGTGTGTATGTGTGAGATCGGGGTGAAAGACCTCCTGCTTTCAGCTGGCGCCCTGTTGGTTCCATGGTGTAACGGTGAGCATTCTGGACTTTGAATCCAACAATCCGAGTTCTAATCTCAGTGGAACCACTATTCTCAACACCCAACTCTTGCTTAACTGCGGACAGGTGACTCAGTGAATGATATCGGACAACTGTGCGTTTTGTGGTTAGCACTGCTGCCTCGCAGTACCAGGGCCCGAGGTTCAGTTCTGGCTTCGGGTGACTGTGTGCAGTTTGCACATTCTCCCTCTGTCTGCGTGTGTGGAAGAAAACCGAGCACCCGGCGCACAATCCAAAGATGTGCGTGTTAGATTGATTGGTCATGTTACGTTGCCCTTAGAATCAGGGGACTAACAGGGTAAATATATGGGATTACAGGGATAGAGCCTGGGTGGAAATACTGCTGGTGCAGGCTAGATGGGCCGAATGGCTTCCTTCTGCACTATAAAGGTTCTGTGAATCACCCTCCGAGCTCTTTATATTCTTGAGCAATTGTCCTCTGGGGCTGAAGCCGTTTCGCGAGGACAGTGGCTCCCAAACGTTTTTCACTGGGCCGCACTTTCGGAATAAAAATCTGCTCGCGCCACACCAAAATTTTTATTGATAAGAAATGCATTCAAAAACAAAAAAAAAAGGCCTTTCCCCCCAGCAGTGCTTGATTCATAACATAGAACACAACTACTTTCTAATATGATCAAGCAACATCCAGAAAGTATAAAACAATGCAGCGACATAAAAACATGATTCATTCCCAAAATATACTTATAGACGAGCCTCTTACATATGGAACCTTAAGTAAGTATACAAACTCAATGAGAGCTGTGAGCATGTTTTTGTCGGCTAATCTCATTTATATTAGATGTAATTTGAGACAAACAAACTCTCATCTCCTCATCAACACAAAGAAGCCTTTCTCTTTTCTGGTCTTTGATATTTGTCAGAACTAAAAATCCCTGTTCACAACAATATGTCGTTGAGAACTGTAGAAGAATCGCTAATATTCTTGAAGAGATGTGTGGATACTGTTTCTGGTTGTATATCCAAAAAGAGTCCAGTGGCATACTCCCGTGTTTCATTTTCAAGGTGCTATCACTCGAAATGCAGGCCATTTCCTCCTCCTCATCCAATGTCAGACCTGAACAGCTGGAATTCGCAAAGTGGTCTCTAACACAGTCGATTTTTTCTGTCGACAACGATGGGAAGTAATGATCAATCTTTTCTACCAGTGTTACAAGATGTTCCTGTCTGAGGCCGTACGATTCATTGCTCGTTTTAAAACTTTTTACCAGTGGGAAAATTTCGAGGTTATGTCACATTGATCTTCTGAGCCAGAGCTGAAGCTTTTTTTTGAATGCAGTTAGTTTGTCTCCAGTTGTGAGGATATTGTCATCGCGGCCTTGCATACTGGCATTGAGCACATTCAACCGGGAAAAGATATTGGCCAAATATGCCAGCTTTGCACACCAGTCATTGTCATCCAGTTGGTGGTACAATGGGGTCCCTTCTTGTTCCAAAAATTCTCTTAATTTGTTCTTCAGCTCCAACACCCGATTTAAAACTTTTCCGCGGGACAGCCAGCAAACCTCTGAGTGCAGAATTAGGCATTGATGTTTTGATTCTATGTTAAGAAAGGGAATAGAAATGACCCTGGTAATTATTGCCCGGTTAGTCTTACTTCGGTGGTTGGTAAGTTGATGGAAAAGGTCCTTCGGGATGGGATTTACGACCATTTAGAAAGATGCGGATTAATCCGAGATAGTCAGCACGGATTCGTGAAGGGCAAGTCGTGCCTCACAAATTTGATTGAATTTTTTGAGGAGGTAACGAAGTGTGTTGATGAAGGTCGGGCAGTTGATGTCATATACATGGATTTTAGTAAGGCGTTTGATAAGGTCCCCCATGGTCGGCTTATGATGAAAGTAAGGAGGTGTGGGATAGAGGGAAAGTTGGTCGATTGGATAGGTAATTGGCTATCTGAGCGAAGACAGAGGGTGGTGGTGGATGGAAAATTTTCGGACTGGAGGCAGGTTGCTAGTGGAGTGCCACAGGGATCAGTGCTTGGTCCTCTGCTCTTTGTGATTTTTATTAATGACTTAGAGGAGGGGGCTGAAGGGTGGATCAGTAAATTTGCGGATGACACCAAGATTGGTGGAGGAGTGGATGAGGTGGAGGGCTGTTGTAGACTGCAAAGAGGCATAGATAGGATGCAAAGCTGGGCTGAAAAATGGCAGATGGAGTTTAACCCTGAAATATGTGAGGTGATTCATTTTGGTAGGACAAATTTAAATGTGGATTACAGGGTCAAAAGTAGGGTTCTGAAGACTGGAGGAACATAGAGATCTTGGGGTCCATATCCACAGATCTCTGAAGGTTGCCACTCAAGTGGAGAGAGCTGTGAAGAAGGCCTATAGTGTGTTAGCTTTTATGAACAGGGGGTTGGAGTTTAAGAGCCGTGGGTTATGTTGCAACTGTACAGGACCTTGGTGAGACCACATTTGGAATATTGTGTGCAGTTCTGGTCAACTCACTATAAGAAGGATATGGAAGCGCTGGAAAGAGTGCGAAGGAGATTTACCAGGATGCTGCCTGGTTTGGAGGGTAGGTCTGATGAGGAAAGGTTGAGGGAGCCAGGGCTGTTCTCTCTGGAGCGGAGGAGGTTGAGGGGAGACTTAATAGAGGTTTATAAAATGATGAAGGGGATAGATAGAGTGAACGTTCAAAGACTATTTCCTCGGGTGGATGGAGCTATTACAAGTGGGCATAACTATAGGGATCATGGTGGGAGATGTCGGAAGGATGTCCGAGGTAAGTTCTTTACGCAGAGAGTGGTTGGGGTGTGGAATGGACACGTGTGGAGTCAGACACTTTAGGAACATTTAAGCGGTTATTGGATAGGCACATGGAGCACACCAGGATGATCGGGAGTGGGATAGCTTGATCTTGGTTTCAGATAAAGATCGGCACAACATCATGGGCCGAAGGGCCTGTTCTGTGCTGAACTGTTCTATGGGCGGCACGGTAGCACAGTGGTTAGCACTGCTGCTTCACAGCTCCAGGGTCCCGGGTTCGATTCCCAGCTCGGGTCACTGTCTGTGTGGAGTTTGCACATTCTCCTCGTGTCTGCGTGTGTTTCCTCCGGGTGCTCCGGTTTCCTCTCACAGTCCAAAGATGTGCGGGTTAGTTTGATTGGCCAGGTTAAAAAAAAAAGAAGAAATTGCCCCTTAGAGTCCTGAGATGCATAGGTTAGAGGGATTAGCGGGTAAATATGTGGGGGTAGGGCCTGGGTGGGGTTGTGGTCGGTGCAGACTCGATGGGCCGAATGGCCTCCTTCTGCACTGTAGGGTTTCTATGATTCTATGTTCTATGTCTTTACAGAGTTGAGCAAATAACTGCACCTTGAGTTGTTTTGCTTTGATGAAGTTCACAATGCGCACAGTCCGATCTCGAACCAACTTTAAATCAGTTACAAGGGTCTTGGTGATTAATGCCTCTCTGTGTAAAAAACAGTGAGTTGATATTACATCTGGATTTTTCTGTTTGATGAGTGCCGCCAAGCCTCTCACATTCCCTATCACACATGGCGCTCCGTCCGTACCAATTCCAACACAAGAACCCCATGAACTCTCAACTTTTTCTAAATACTCAAGCAAGGTTTGGAAAATATCTTGTCCTCTGGTATGTTTTTCAAGTTCCTTGCAAAATAGAAACTGTGATTATTTCGTCATTGTGAATGAATCTGATATAGGCAAGCAACTGTGCTTTTCCACTAATGTCGGTCGATTCATCAACTTGAATGGCAAATTTAGAATTCTTCATACTTTCGGAAACACGCTTCTCATTATTAGCTGACATATCAACTATTCTTGTGTGAATTGTATTATCAGACAAAGGAATTTCCATAACTTCTCGCTCAGCATCATCACCAAACAAAGTTTTCACAATCAAGCTGCAGGCAGGCTGAATCAATTTTTCAGCTATTGTATGTGGTTTTGTCTGTTGAGCAATCAATTCAGTCACTTGGTAAGATACAATCTGCATCTTATCGGAGACTGCCATTCGTTTTTTGAAATATGATGGTTGGCATTTCTGCTGTTCCAAAAGCCTTTCAAAATATTGAACATCCTTGTTTGCCAGATTTCCATGTTTTGACAACAGATGTCTTTTCATCGTGCTTGGGACCATATTGGAATTGGAAATCTTCTCACCACCGATCAAACACATAGGCCGAGGTATGTTTTAATCTCCAGTCCATTTGAAACCGAGACTCAGATAGCTATCCATATATTGTCGACAAACTTTCTTTTTTGGAGGTTTGCTTGGGCCTGCTACTGGTGTAGAATTAAACGACTCTTCTTCAGCACTCTGTTCGAACGGCGATTCTGGATCACAACGTGTACTCGGATCGTACTCAGCATCACTTGGTGCTCTTGCTCTCACTTTGGACAAATATCTATCCATGTTTAAAAGTTTCTTTGATTGTCCAGCAGGCCTCAAGGCCGGATCAGATCCTATGGGTCCCGAGTTTGCAGCTGCGGGGATTTTATCTGAGTTCTGGCCCAGTGCCGTGGCCGCCATGTGTAGGTTAGGAGATTAGAGGGGTCAGTAATTCAGGGTGTGGGGATAGGGCCTGGTGCAAGCTGCTCTGTTGATTAGTGGGGCAAGTATGTCAGGGAACAGGGATAAGGCCTGGGTACAGGTGCTCTGTTGATTAGTGGGGTCAGTACGTCAGGGGACAGGGATAGTGCCTGGGGAAAGGTGCTCTGATTAGTGGGATCAGTATGTCAGGGTGCAGGGATAGGGCCTGGGTAAAGCTGCTCTGTTGATTAGTGGGGTCAGTATGTCAGGGGACTGGGATAGTGTCTGGGTAGATGCCCTCTGTTGATTAGTGGGGTCAGTATGTAAGGGGACAGGGATAGGATTGGGGAAAGGTGCTCTGTTGATTTTTGGGGTCAGTATGTCAGGGCACAGGGAAAGGGCCTGGAGAAAGGTGCTCTGTTGATCAGTGGGGTCAGTGTGTCATGGATAGGTCGTGGAAAAAGGTGCTCTGTTGATTAGTGGGATCAGTATGTCAGGGTCCAGGGCTCAGGCATGGGAAAAGGTGCTCTGTTGATAATGGGGCCAATATGTCAGGGGGCAGTGATCGGGCCTGGGTAAAGGTGCTCTGTTGATTAGTGGGGTTCATTTGTTAGGGTACAGGGAGAGGGCCTGGCTAAAGGTGCTCTGTTAATTAGTGGGGTCAGTATGTCTTGGTCACCGGGATAGGGCCTGTGGAAAGTTGCTCTGTTGATTAGTGGGGTCAGGGTTCCGGGGTAGGGCCTGCGTAAAGATGCTCTGTTGATTAGCAGGGTCAGTATGTTAGGGGACAGGGATAGGGCCTGGGTAAAGGTGCTCTGTTGATTCTTGGGGTCAGTATGTCGGGGTACAGGAATAGGGCCTAGGTAAATGTGCTCAGCTGATTAGTGGGGTCAGGGTGCAGGGATAGGGCCTGGGAAAAGGTGCTCGGTCCATTCGCAGGGTCAGTATGTCACGGCACAGGGATATGGCTGGGGAAAGGTGCTCTGTTGATTTTTGGGGTCAGTATATCAGGGTACAGGTATAGGGCCTGGGTAAAGGTGATCTGTTGTTAGTGGGGTCAGTATGTCAGGACACAGGCATTGGGTCTGGGTAAAGATGCTCTGTTGATTAGCAGGGTCAGTATGTCAGGGGACAGGGATAGGACCTGGGTAAAGGTGATCTGTTGATTAGTGTAGTCAGTATGTCAGGGTACAGGAATTGGGCCTGGGTAAACGAGATCTGCTGATTTGTGTGGTCAGTATGTCGGGGTACAGGAATAGGGCCTAGGTAAACATGCTCTGCTGATTAGTGGGGTCAGGGCACAGGGATAGGGCCTGGGTCAAGGTGCTCTGTTGATCAGTGGGGTCAGTATGTCAGGGGGTAGGAATAGGGTCTGGTAAAGGAGCTCTGTTGATTAGTGGGGTCAGTATGGCAGGGATAGGGCCTGGGGAATGGTGCTCTGTTGATTAGCAGGGTCAGTATGTCAGGGTGCAGGGATAGGGCCTGGGTATTTGTGCTCCATTGATTAGTGGGGTCAGCATGTTAGGGTACAGGGATACGGCGTGGGTGAAGGTGCTCTGTTGATTTGTGGTGTCAGTTTGTCAGGGTACAGGGATAGGCCCTGGGGAAAGGTGCTCTGTTGAATACTGTGTTTTGTATGTCAGGCTTCAGGGATAGGGCCTGGTGAAAGGTGCTCTGTTGATTAGTGTGGTCAGTATGTCAGGGTACAGGGATAGGGCCTTGGTAAAAGTGCTCTTTTGATTAGTTGGGTCAGTAGTCAGGGTACAGGGATAGGACCTGGGAAAAGGTGCTCTGTTGATCCGTGAGGTCAGTATGTCAGGGTACAGGCATCAGGCCTGGGTAAAGGTGCTCTTTTGATAAGTGGGGTCAGTCTGTCAGGGTCCAGGGATCGGGCCTGGGGAATGTTGCTCTGATTAGTGGGGTTAGTCTGTCAGGGTACAGGGATAGGGCCTGGGTAAATGTGCTCTCATTAGTGGGGTCAGTATGTCAGGGTCCAGGGATAGGGCATGGGTAAAGGTGCTCTGTTAATTTGTGGGGTCAGTATATCAGGGTACAGGGATAGGGCCTGGGGAAAGGTGCTCTGTTGATTTGTGGTGTCAGTACGTTAGGGGATAGGGATAGGGCGTGGGTAAAGGGCCTCTGTTGATTAGTGGGGTCAGTATGCCAGGGTACAGTGATAGGGCCTGGGGAAAGGTGGCCTGTTCATTTGTGTGGTCAGTATGTCAGGGTATAGGGATTGGGTCTGGATAAAGTTGCTCTGTTTATGAGTGGGGTCAGTCTGTCAGGGTAGAGGGATAGGACCGACATAAAGGTACTCTGTTGATGGGTGGTGTCAGTATGTTAGGGTACAGGGATAGGACCTGGGAAAAGTTGCTCTGTTGATTAGTGAGGTCAGGAGGTTAGGGCATAGGGATAGGGCCTGGGGAATGTTGCTCTGATTAGTGGGGTCAGTATGTCAGGCCTGGTAAAGGTGCTGTGTTGATTAATGCGGTCAGTATGTCAGGGTACTGGGATCGGGCCTGGGTAAAGGTGCTCAGTTTATTAGTGGGGTCAGTATGTCAGGGGAGAGGGGTAGGGCCTGAGGAAAGGTGCTCTGTTGAATACTGTGTTTAGCAGGTCAGGGTTCAGGGATAGGGCCTGGGGAAAGGTGCTTCTTTTGTTACTGGGGTCAGTGTATCAGGGTACAGGGATAGGGCCTGGGGAAAGGTGGTCTGTTGGTTAGTGGGGTCAGTATGTCTGGGTACAGGACTAGGGCCTGGGAAAAGATGCACTGATTAGTGGGGTCAGTGTGTTAGGGTGCAGGGATAGGGCCTGGGTAAAGGTGCTCTGTTGATTAGTGGGGTCAGCATTTCAGGGGACAGGGATCCGGCTTGGCTAAAAGGATGAGATGTGAAGGAATAGGTCCTATTAAAGATGAAGACGGGAGAGTCTGTACGGAACGAATAGAAATGGAAGAGAGGCTTAATGAGTATTTTGCCTCGGTTTTCACAGAGGAAAAGGACCTGGGTGGATGTAGTGCTGGCTTGCGGTGGACTGAAAAGGTTGAGTGTGTGGACTTTAAGAAAGAGGTTGTGTTGGAATCTTTGAATGGCATCAAGATAGATAAGTCGCCGGGTCCGGATGGGATGTACCCCAGGTTACTGTGGGAGGCGAGGGAAGAGATTGCAGAGCCTCTGGCGATGATCTTTGCGTCGTCAATGGAGACGGGAGAGGTGCCGGAGGATTGGAGAATTGCGGATGTGGTTCCTATTTTCAAGAAGGGGAATAGGGATAGCCCAGGAAATTACCAACTGGTGAGTCGAACCTCAGTGGTTGGTAAGCTGATTGGGAAGATCCTGAGGGAGAGGATTTATGAGCATTTAGAGAGGTTTGGTCTGCTCAAGAATACTCAGCACAGCTTTGTCAAAGGCAGATCGTGCCTTTAGAGTCTGGTGGAGTTCCTCGAAAATGTGACTAAACATATTGACGAGGGGAAAGCGGTAGATGTGGTTTATATAGATTTTAGCAAGGCATTTGAGAAGGTCCCCCATGCAAGGCTTCTAGAAAAAGTGAGAGGGCATGGGATCCAAGGTGCTGCTGCCCTGTGGATCCAGAACTGGCTTGCCCAAAGGAGGCAGAGAGTGTGTATAGATGGGTCTTTTTCTAAATGGAGGTCGGTCACCAGTGGTATGCCCCAGGGATCTGTTCTGGGACCCTTGCTGTTTGTCATTTTCATAAATGACCTGGATGAAGAAGTGGAGGGATGGGTTGGTAAGTTTGCTGACAACCCGATGGTTGGTGGGGTTGTGGATAGTCTGGAGGGATGTCAGAAGTTACAGAGGGACATAGATAGGATGCAAGACTGGGCGGAGAAGTGGCAGATGGACTTCAACCCAGATAAATGCGTAGTGGTCCATTTTAGCAGGTCAAATGGGATGAAGGAGTACAATATTAAGGGAAAGACTCCAAGTACTATAGAGGATCAGAAGGACCTTGGGGTCCGGGCCCATAGGACTCTGAAATCGGCCCTGCAGGTGGAGGAGGTGGTTCAGAAGGCGTATGGTGTGCTGGCCTTGATCAAGCGAGGGATTGAATTTAGGAGTCCGGGGATAATGATGCAGCTATATAAGACTCTCGTCAGACCCCACTTGGAGTACTGTGCTCAGTTCTGGTCGCCTCATTACAGGAAGGATGTGGAAATGATTGAAAGGGTGCAGAGGAGATTTTCAAGGATGTTGCCTGGATTGAGTGGCATGCCTTATGAGGATAGGCTGAGGGAGCTCGGTCTTTTCTCCTTGGAGAGACGTAGGATGAGAGGAGACCTAGTAGAGGTATATAAGATGTTGAGAGGCATAGATCGGGTGGACTCTCAGAGACTTTTTCCCAGGGTGGAAATGGCTGCGACAAGAGGACACAGGTTTAAGGTGCTGGGGGATAGGTAGAGGGGAAATGTTCGGGGGCCGTTTTTCACACAGAGGGTGGTGGGCGAGTGGAATCGGCTGCTGTCAGTGGTGGTGGAGGCAACTCAATAGGGACTTTTAAGAGACTCCCGGATGAGTAGATGGGACTTAATAGGATGGAGGGTTATAGGTAGGCCTGGAAGGTAGGGATATGTTTGGCACAACTTGTGGGGCCGAAGGGCCTGTTTGTGCTGTAGTTTTTCTATGTTTCTAAATGTGCTGATTTGATTAGTGGGGTCAGTATGTCAGGGTACAGGGATTTGGCCTGGGTAAAGGTGCTCTGTTGATTAATGGGGTCAATAAGTCAGGGCACAGCGATCAGGCCTGGGGAAAGGTGCTCAGTTTATTCATGGGATCAGTATGTCAGGGGAGAGGGGTAGGGCCTGAGGAAATGTGCTCTGTTGAATACTGTGTTTTGTATGTCAGGGTTCAGGGATAGGGCCTGGGGAAAGGTGCTCCGTTTGTTACTGGGGTCAGTGTATAGGGTATAGGGATAGGGCCTGGGGAAAGGTGCTCTGTTGATTCGTGGGGTCAGTATGTCAGGGTACAGGGATAGGGCGTGGGTAAAGGCGCTCTGTTGATTAATGGGGTCAGTATGTCAGGGTACAGGGATAGGGCGTGGGTAAAGGCACTCTGTTAATTCATGGTGTCAGTATGTCAGGGGCAGTGATAAGGCCTGCGGAAAGGTGCTCTTTGGATTTGTGGTGTCAGTATGTCACGTACAGGGAAAGGACCAGGGTAAAGGTGCTCTGTTGATTAGTTGGGTCATTATGTCAGAGGACAGGACTGGGGCCTGGGGAATGTTGCTCTGATTAGTGGGGTCAGTATGTCAGGGCATAGGGACAGGGCCTGGGGAAAGGTGCTGTGTTGATTCATGCAGTCAGTATGTCAGGGTACTGGGATCGGGCCTGGGAAAGGTGCTCTGTTGATTAAAGGGGTCAGTATGTCAGGGCACAGCGATAGTGCCTGGGGAAAGGTGCTCAGATTATTCGTGGGGTCAGTATGTTAGGGGAGAGGGGGAGGGCCTGGGGAATGGTTCTCTGTTGAATACTGTCTTTAGCATGTCAGGGTACTGGGATAGGGCCTAGGTAAAAGTGCCCTGTTGATTAGTGTGGTCAGTCTGTCAGGTTCCAGGGATCGGGCGTGGGAAATGTTGCTCTGATTAGTGGGGTCAGTATGTCAGGGTCTAGGAATAGGGAGTGGGTAATGGTGCTCTGTTGATTAGTGGTGTCAGTACGTGAGGGGACAGGGATAGGGCCTGGGTAAAGGGGCTCTCTCGATTAGTGGGGTCAGTATGCCAGGGTACAGTGATAGGGCCTGGGGAAAGGTGGTCTGTTCAGTTGTGTGGTCAGTATGTCAGGGTATAGGGATTGGGTCTGGGTAAAGGTGCTCTGTTTATTAGTGGGGTCAGTCTGTCAGGGTAGAGGGATAGGGCCTGAGAAAAGTTGCTCTGTTGATTAGTGAGGTCAGTATATCAGGGCACAGGGATAGGGCCTGGGTAAAGGTGCTCTGTTGATTTGTTGGGTCAGTATGTCAGGGTACAGTACTAGGGCCTGGGGAATGTTGCTCTGATTAGTGAGGTCAGTATGCCAGGGCAGAGGGATGGGGCCTGGGTAAATGTGCTGTGTTGATTCATGCGGTCAGTATGTCAGGGTACTTTTATCGGGCCTGGGTAAAGGTGCTCTGTTGATTAAAGGGGTCAGTATGTCAGGGCACAGCGATAGGGCCTGGGGAAATTTGCTCTGTTGATTAGTGGGGTCAGCATGTCAGGGAACAGGGAGAGGGCATGGGTAAAGGTGCTCTTTTGATTAGTGGGGTCAGTATGTCAGGGGACAAGGATAGGGCCTGGGTAAAGGTGCTGTGTTGTTTAGTGCAGTCAGTATGTCAGGGTACAGGGGTCGAACCTGGGTAAAGGAGCTCTGTTGATTAGGGGGGTCAGTATGTCAGGGCGCAGCGATAGGGCCTGAGGAAAGGTGCTCCGTTCATTAGTGGGGTTAGGATGTTAGGGGAGAGGGGTAGGGCCTGAGGAAATGTGCTCTGTTGAATACTGTATTGAGTATGTCAGGGTTCAGGGCTAGGGCCTGGGGAAAGGTGCTCCGCTTATTAATGGGGTCAATGTATCACGGTACAGGGATAGGGCCTGGGGAAATGTGCTCTGTTTATTAGTGGGGTCAGTATGTCAGGGTACAGGGATAGGGCCAGGGTCAAGGTGCTCTGTTGAATTGTGAGGTCAGTATGTCAGGGGACAGGACTATGGCCTGGGAAAAGATGCTCTGTTTAATGGGGTCAGTATGTTAGGGTGCAGGGAAAGGGCCTGGGTAAAGGTGCTCTGTTGATTAGTGGGGTCAGCATGTCAAGGTAAAGGGATAGTGCGTGGGTAAAGGTTCTCTGTTGACTAGTGGTTTTCAGCATGTCAGGGTACAGGGATAGGGCCTGGGGAAAGGTGTTCTGTTGATTACTGGGTCAGTATGTCAGGGTACAGTGATCGGGCCTGGGGAAAATTGGTCTGTTCATTTGTATGGTCAGTGTGTCAGGGTATAGGAATTGGGTCTGGGTAAAGGTGCTCTGTTGATTAGTGGGGTCAGTCTGTCAGGATAGAAAGATAAGGCCTGAGGAAAGGTACTCTGCTGATGGGTGGTGTCAGTATGTCAGGGTACTTGTATCGGGCCTGGGGAAAGGTGCTCTGTTGATTAAAGGAGTCAGTATATCAGGGTACAGGGATAGGACCTGGGTCAAGGTGCTCTTTTGATTAGTGAGGTCAGTATGTCAGGGGACAAGGATAGGGCCTGGGGAATGTTGCTCTGTTGATTACTGTGGTTAGTATGTCAGGGGAGAGGGGTAGGTCCTGAGGAAAGGTGCTCTGTTGAATACTGTGTTTAGTATGTCAGGGTTCAGGGATAGGGCCTGGGGAAAGGTGCTCCGTTTATTACTGGGACCAGTGTATCAGGGTACAGGGATAGGGCCTGGGGAAAGCTGCTCCGTTTATTAGTGGGGTCAGTATGTCAGGGGACAATGATAAGGCCTGGGGAAAGGGGCTCTGTGTCCAGGGATCGGGCCTGGGGAATGTTGCTCCGATTCGTGGGTTCAGTATGTCAGGGTACAGCGATAGGGACTGGGTAAATGTGCTCTGATTACTGGGGTCAATATGTCAGGGTCTAGGGATAGGGCATGGGTAAACGTGCTCTGTTGATGAGTGGGGTCAGTACGTGAGGGGACAGGGATAGGGCCTGGGTAAAGGTAGTCTGTTCATTTGCGTGGTCAGTATGTCAGGGTATAGGGATGCGGTCTGGGTAAAGGTGCTCTGTTTATTCGTGGGGTCAGTCTGTCAGGGTAGAAGGATAGGGCCTATGTAAAGGTACTCTGCTGATGGGTGGTGTCAGTATGTCAGGGGACAGGGATAGGGCCTGGGGAAAGGTGCTCAGTTTATGAGTGGGAACACTATGTCAGGGGAGAGGGATAGGGTCTGAGGAAAGGTGCTCTGTTGAATACTGTGTTTAGTATGTCAGGGTTCAGGGATTGGGCATGGGTAATGGTTCTCTGTTGATTAGTGGGATCAGTATATCATGGGACAAGGATAAGGCCTGGGGAAAGTTGCTTTGTTGATTTGTGGGGTCAGTATGTCAGGGTACAGGGATAGGGCCTGGGTAAAGGTGCTCTGGTTATTAGTGGGGTCAGTACGTCAGGGTACAGGGATAGGACCTGGGAAAAAGGTGCTCGGTTGATTTGGGGGGTCAGTATGTCAGGGTACAGGGATTGGGCGTGGGTAAAGATGCTCTGACTTTGGGGTCAGTTTGTCAGGATCTAGGGACAGGGCGTTGGTAAAGGTGTTCTGTTGATTAGTGGGGTCAGTATGTCAGGCTAAAGGGATAGGGCCTGGGGAAAGGTGCTCAGTTGATTCGTGGGGTCAGTATGCCAGCATACAGTGATAGGGCCTGGGTAAAGGTGCTCTGTTTATTAGTGGGGTCAGTCTGTCAGGGTGGAGGGATAGGACCTCGGAAAAGGTGCTCTGTTCATTAGTGAGGTCAGTATGTCAGGGGACAGGGATCGGGCCTGGGGAAAGGTACTCTGTTGGCCAGTGGGGTCATTATGTCAGGGTACAGGAATAGGGCTGGGAAAAGATGCTCTGATTAGTGGGGTCAGTATGTCAGGGTACAGGGATGGGGCCTGGGTTAATGTGCTCTGTTGATGAGTGGGTTCTGGAGTCAGTATGTCAGGGATTAGTGGGATCTGGAGCGAAAGTGATCTGAAATGATGCAACAGAAACAGAGAGGGTGACCAGCGAAATAAAAATCCCTGATATTATCTATTGTGGAAGTCACATTTTCGGGATTCGACGCCACGGAGTGAATAACTTCTTATCTAATTCTTCATTAAATCAAAATACGCCTCACAGTGTCTGTTCAGGGAGAAACAACGTTGATCTTTCAGCTGGTTGAACTTGTATCAGACTGGAAAAGTCAGAGATGAAACATCAGCAATGAACTCTGAAGAAGAATCACATGGCAGACACACGGCAGACATTTATCACAAAAGGAGCTGACACATGTCTAATTCTGCCTCTTTCTAGTCCTTCTCCATTCAGACATTTCCACATCCGTCAGATGCGACTCACCTGAAAATGTAGCCTGTTCCTCGTTCCGCTGATGATGATACAGTAACTCCCTGCTGAACCCAGCAATTGGCTCCATAGCTCAGTGGGTAGAGGAGATTGGGTGTAATGTTGAAAAGTGACAAGATGTTCTCTTGTTCGTAAACGAGGGAAGAGCAAAGCATGTTTGAAAATGTGAGCTGATTTATCAGTGATGATGTTCAAAATGACTTGGGTGCTTTTGTAAAAGGAACGCGGGACATGAGCGCGCAGGTGCAGCCGATAATTAGAAAGGGAAATGGAAGTTTGGTCTTTCATGCAAACAGATTGGAATACAGGAATAAGAAAAAAACTTGCTACAGTTTTATGGGGTTTCACTGGAACCACATGTGGCACAGTGTGTGCAATGTTGATATCCACATTTAAAAAAGAATATCATTGCACTGGAACCGTGCACTAAAGGTTCACCAGGTTCGTCTCTGGGATGAGAGAGTTCTCCTGGCTTGAAAGAGTTCTCCTGGGATGAGAGGCTGTGTAAATTGCGCTGAAATTCCCTGAAGCTAAAAAAAAGTGAGAGGATATCTCATTGAATCCTGCTGAATACGGAGACATTGTTTGCACTGGTCGGGAAATCTAAAACACGGGGCCCAGTCTCAAGATGAGCACCCCGCAGAGAACTGACACAAAAGCACTCACAGACATGACTCTTATTAGATTCTAATTCTTAACTTTCATAACATATTTGAAATAAATATATTGATGCATGCATTATGTATGGAATTAATATGTATTACAGAAATAATGTTGGTGACACCGGTTAACAGTAGAGACCACAACACTTGAGAAATATTTTTCGTTTTGCCCAAGGTCCCAGGCACTCTGTGACAATGAGTGCTGATGGGGAAAAAATAGAAAACTCTGTCAGGGGATTGGTGTGGAACCACCGACCTATCTGTTAATAGTCGAATGCGCTGACCAATTGCGCTTAACAGACTGACATAAACTGAGCCGACACTATATTAGAGTGTCAGCGAGTGCTGGATATAATCTAAAGTAATTTTATTTTGTATAAAACCAAATCCAGAACTTTAGCATTACCACACCATTTACAATTCTATTCAGTCAATTTGACTATTTCATCCACACAGTGTTGCTGTGAGTTAGTGGTTTCCCCGTTCTCCTAACATGGGAAAGGACCGTTTGAAATGGCAGACAGGGAGAAACTGTTTCCACTGAATGGGATCAGTAGCCAGAGGACTGGCACTGAAGATTCTCAAAGGCAGACTTGCATTTATATAGCACCATTCCCGATTATTGGACGCCAAACGCGCTCATCAGCCAATGATAGGCAGTTATAATTGAAAATGAAAACTTGCCAACCAAACATTGAAGATGGCACTGATTTATCTGCAGTCAAATGCTCAACCACTGAGTTGTACCCCTCAGTTATCAGTTAAGGCTCCGGGTCCAGCATGATCCTGTTTTCTGAGTGAAGTGCAAGAGTTTAGTGTTTAATTCAGCGAGACATTTTCTTTTAATTTGACCAAAATTTGGATCCAGATCTTGGAGATATCTGTGTCAGTGGAAATAATAAAATCTACCCTATTGCCACCCAGATTTCATCTTGTGTCATAATCTTTACCATCAGCTCTTTGCAGCCTATTGCTCAACTTCACTATCTGTGTTTGTTCTTGGCCTGTTGTTCATGCGACATTTCCAATACGGACACAAATCTAGAAAACTCATTCCACTGATTGTGACAGAGCTGTTTTCGATCAGGTTTGTTAAACGGATTCTCAAAAAGATTAAATCTTAGTATATCGAAGCCGTGACTCTGAGAAGTCAGAATTCTAACCACTTGACCATCATAGAACATAGAACATAGAACATTACAGCGCAGAACAGGCCCTTCGGCCCACGATGTTGCACCGACCAGTTAAAAAAAACAAACTGTGACCCTCCAACCTAAACCAATTTATTTTCGTCCATGAACCTATCTACGGATCTCTTAAACGCCCCCAAACTAGGCGCATTTACTACTGATGCTGGCAGGGCATTCCAATCCCTCACCACCCTCTGGGTAAAGAACCTACCCCTGACATCGGTTCTATAACTACCCCCCCTCAATTTAAAGCCATGCCCCCTCGTGCTGGATTTCTCCATCAGAGGAAAAAGGCTATCACTATCCACCCTATCTAAACCTCTAATCATCTTATATGTTTCAATAAGATCCCCTCTTAGCCGCCGCCTTTCCAGCGAAAACAATCCCAAATCCCTCAGCCTCTCCTCATAGGATCTCCCCTCCATACCAGGCAACATCCTGGTAAACCTCCTCTGCACCCTCTCCAAAGCCTCCACATCCTTCCTGTAATGTGGGGACCAGAACTGCACACAGTACTCCAAGTGCGGCCGCACCAGAGTTGTGTACAGTTGCAACATAACGCTACGACTCCTAAATTCAATCCCCCTACCAATAAACGCCAAGACACCATATGCCTTCTTAACAACCTTATCTACTTGATTCCCAACTTTCAGGGATCTATGCACACATACACCTAGATCCCTCTGCTCCTCCACACTATTCAAAGTCCTCCCGTTAGCCCTATACTCAACACATCTGTTATTCCTACCAAAGTGAATTACCTCACACTTCTCCGCATTAAACTCCATCCGCCACCTCTCGGCCCAACTTTGCAACCTGTCTAAGTCTTCCTGCAAACTACGACACCCTTCCTCACTGTCTACCACACCACCGACTTTGGTGTCATCAGCAAATTTGCTAATCCACCCAACTATACCCTCATCCAGATCATTAATAAATATTACAAACAGCAGTGGCCCCAAAACAGATCCCTGAGGTACACCACTTGTAACCGCACTCCATGATGAATATTTACTATCAACCACCACCCTCTGTTTCCTATCCGCTAGCCAATTCCTGATCCAATTTCCTAGATCACCCCCAATCCCATACATCTGCATTTTCTGCAGAAGCCTACCATGGTGAACCTTATCAAACGCCTTACTAAAATCCATATATACCACGTCCACTGCCTTGCCCCCATCCACCTCCTTGGTCACTTTCTCAAAAAACTCAATAAGGTTAGTAAGGCACGACCTACCTGCCACAAAACCATGCTGACTATCACCTATCAATTCATTACTCTCCAAATAACTATAAATCCTATCCCTTATAATTTTTTCCAACATCTTGCCGACAACAGAAGTGAGACTCACCGGTCTATAATTCCCGGGGAAGTCTCTGTTCCCTTTCTTAAACAATGGGACAACATTCGCTAACCTCCAATCTTCTGGTACTATACCAGAGGCCAACGACGACCTGAAGATCAGAGCCAGAGGCTCTGCAATCACTTCTCTTGCCTCCCAGAGAATCCTTGGATAAATCCCATCCGGACCAGGGGATTTATCTATTTTCAGACCCTCCAGAATATCCTGCACATCCTCCTTATCAACTGTAATACTGTCTATTCTACTCCCTTGCAACCCAGTGTCCTCCTCAGTAAATCAGGATCTCATCTTCCTTATTCTTCCAGATATTCATTACAGGAATGTGCACAGTGTCAATTACACACAGTGACAATCTCATTTCAGTCCTATGCACGCTATTAAGCTTTAAAATTATTTATATTTCCACATGAGCTTCCAGCGTGACGAACGCAGAGCTGTGATCAGCTGATGTTGTTCAACAAATTTACAGCATTAAGGTTTATAACAGGTCGATGCTAACACTGTTCTTTGAATGTAGTGAGTTATAGTGAAATTTAATGCAGGAGAAGGTAGCTTACTAATTTTGACAGGAGAAACCAGCCGGGCAATGCAAATGTGAATTGCTGTGGGCAATGGAGGGGATTGTAGAATGGGTCTGGTTATTCTCCCTGCTGTTTAAATTGGCACAAGTACCAGTAATTTGAGCTTCTCTCAATTCCAGCGCTGCACGAGAGCAAAAAACGATCATTCCCTGACAGGGAATCGATTCCTCGTCAACCTGCGATAAATATTTCACCTCACTGTCGATTTCATGCTGCAGCTGAGACCAATCAGTGCTCTCCTTAGCTGAAGGAGGGTTGGTGTTCCAGCTCAACATGGCATTTTGTCCGACAAACATGTCTTAGGTACTTTAAACATGTTGACGTTGATATATGAGGTTGGAATCCTTGCAACTATCTTCCTTGGTAGTCTCGTGGTTCGGTTTCAGCGCTTTTACCGCCGCAGCCCGGGTTCTTTTCCAATCAGCGAATAAAAATGCATTTCTCCGGCACGGGGTATGAATTAAGAGGAGGTGAAATAACTTCCTGATAGGACACGAGAGTTTTTCAAAAACACGGAGAAAATATCCGTCCCTGAGCACAACCAGGTCAATTTCCCGCATCAATTTATATTTACATTGCCTCTGATGGTCCCTCCTGTCAAATTGGACAACCATACATTCTATTGCATTAAGTCTGAACCCCAAAAAAGTGTTCGATCGAAAGTATTTCATGAAGTTTAAAATAAATCAAAGGTTTTAACAAACGAACCCACGTCCTCCAAAAAGCTGCCAGCTTGCATGCAGAGCCTTAGGCCAGTGATCAACCTTACTGACATAAACATTTGTTGACAGATCTGGATTGCCATTCAACAGAATCAATGGAGTAGGATTGCATCACATGCCCCATTGAGCCTCCTCTACCACTGAATAAGTTCAAGGTGGGTCCATAGAATAAGTACCGATTTCCAACCCGACCCAATAGCCCTTCATTCTCTCAGAGTCTCGAGATCTCTCCATCTCATCCGTCAAATATCTCCATCGACTGAGAATCCATAGACATCTGGTTTATGGAGTTATATGGATTCACAAGCTTTTGAGTGAAGAAATGTCCTCTCACCTCAGTCCTAAATGGCTGACATTATCCGGAGAATGCGAACCGAGTTCCAGGCGCTTCAGCCAGGAAACAAACAGCCTCCAGTATGTAGATAAAAACACATTACTCTGAGTGCTGAAATCTGAACCAAAAAAGGAAACTGCTGGATAAAGGCTGCAGGTCTGACAGCAGCGGTGGAGCGAGAAGGGAACTACCGTTTCGCGTCTGGATGTATCTAACAATGAAACTTATCATAACATACTGGTCTATTGTAATTGTGAGCTGAAGTGAGGCAGTGTGTAAACTCATGATAGTCAGCTCATTGCAGCAGCTAATGTCAGCTACCTTGGCGGTCTAGTGGTTATGATTAAGTGTTTTCGCCGTTGCGGCCCGGAATTGATTTTCGGCCAGTTTTATCATAGTGGTTTGTATACTATCACAGTGAGTTTGTCAGCGTCTGTGACGTGAGAGACAAAGTTAATCTTCCAACAAAATGAGCTCGAAAATCGGAGATAAAACAGGTGGAAAACAAACCCTTGGCTATGATCGCGAGTGATTCCAGAATAAATGTGTTTTTTGTCATGTTCTAACTCGGTTTTGGTAAAACTCAGGGAAATAGTTACCGCACGTTTTTAAGAGGAAGAGTGGCCGATCGCTTATCTCGCCCATGCCAATGATTCCTGCTGTTACTGAATACTCCCAGGTTACGGCGACCTCTCCAAATAACAAGACTGTGTTCAAGCCGTAAACCATGTCCCCTCCCCATGTTAACTTTTATCTTTTAGTTCTCCGAACAGCTTCACATTGGTTTACAATCTGTGAGGATTGACATCTATGATGTTTCTGCCTGAGAACGTGCACAGTAAGAGTTTTAATAACACCAGGTTAAAGTCCAACAGGTTTATTTGGTAGCAAATGCCATTAGCTTTCGGAGAGCTGCTCCTTCGTCAAATGAAGTGGAAATCTGCTCTCAAACAGGGCACAGAGACACAAAATCAAGTTACAACTTTTGTAACCAAACACAACTTTTGTAACCAAACCAAATAAACCTGTTGGATTTTAACCTGGTGTTGTTAAAACTCTTACTGTGTTTACCCCAGTCCAACGCCGGAATCTCTACATCATGAGAACTAGCAGCCAGCTGTGTGCCCTTGAGTACTGTCCCGCAGCTAGCAGTGTACAGGACTTTTTTGCTGAACTACGTCTTTTAACACTTTTACTGTAGATTGTTATTAGTGTGGCTACTTACCCCCTTTACGCTGTATCACTGTAACCTTTTCTCTTCTTTTCTCGTCAAGCACGGACACAATGTGTATAAAGACGGCAAAGATTTATTAAGAAAAAATAAACGCTATGCCATATTAGGTTTGTGTTTTCAATATTCATAGAATCAGAGTGAAATTTGGTCAATTGTTTTGGACAACTTAAAAAAAAATCTTTAGCATGTTCCAGTATGTAAGATTAATGTCTGGCAGAGGAATTACGGAGTGCAATAAAAGTTTACGCACTCCCATTCTAAATGGGGTTAGTGTCTGATAACTGCACCAGATGTACAAATTACAGTTTGATATAACCCCAATTTCAATCTCCATGTTGCACCCCGCGTGCTGAATGAGGAACAAAGTTCCCGTAAAGTATTTGCTAATAAAACGGGCGAATGCACCAGCTGAACTCCTGTTGCAAACTTAAAATGCTGGTAATTTTGTTCAGTCGTCACACTTCAGCAACCGGTTCCCAAGCGCAGGCATTGAGTTACTGAGACTCACGACGTCAAACGCATGCAGTAGCTGTGGGTCGCCAGCATATGGGGATATTGTATCACTTCAACAGTACGACAGTGAAACAGATCATAGAAATCATGGAAACCCTACAGTGCAGAAGGAGGCCATTTGGCCCATCGAGTCTGCACCGACCACAATCCCACCCAGGCCCTACCCCCACATATTTACCTGCTAATCCCTCTAACCTACGCATTTTAGGACTCTAAGGGGCAATTTTTAACCTGGCCAATCAACCTAACCCGCACATCTTTGGACTGTGGGAGGAAACCGGAGCACCCGGAGGAAACCCACGCAGACACGAGGAGAATGTGCAAACTTCACACAGACAGTGACCCAAGCCGGGAATCGAACCCAGGCACCTGGAGCTGTGAAGCAGCAGTGCTAACCACTGTGCTACCGTGCCGCCCTGAGGAGATCTGAGGAGATTTTTTTTAGGGGAAATGAAAGCACTAACATCCATATCTATGGAAGTGGAAATCAAAGGGAAATATTGCCAGAGGGTTGTGAATTCATCACTTTCATTGATAGTTGCATTCCTACTGATGGAATTGAATGTTTGCAAGTAATGATTTCATTACATTCCATTCTCGTTGCTTTTATGAATTCACTGTTTTTATCACCAAGACTTTGGTAAATATTATTAATCATAGTTGTACAGATATGAAACTGTCCCTCAGATTTCCACAATTCAGCCATTTTTGTTCGAGGTCCCATCTCAAATCCAGTCCAGTTCTGCCTCGATTCTGGTCGACGTATATTACAAATGTGTTTGCGTATTTGAAATGTCCACCCTCGGACATTTAGTGCCCGAACTCATTCTGACACATAGAACAAAGAAAAGAACAAAGAAAATTACAGCACTGGAACAGGCCCTCCAAGCCTGCACCGACCATGCTGCCTAACTTAACTAAAGCCCCTCACCCTTCCGGGGACCATATCCCTCTCTTCCCATTCTCTTCATGTATTTGTCAAGACGCCCCTTAAAAGCAACTACCGTATCCACTTCCACTACCTCCCCGGCAGCGAGTTCCTGGCACCTACCACCCTCTGTGTGAAAAAATCTGCCTCGTACATCTCCTTTAAACCCTGCCCCTCCCACCTTAAACCTGTGCCCCCTAGTAATTGACTCTCCCACCCGGGGAAAAAGCTTCTGACTATCCATTCTCTCCATGCCTCTCATAACCTTATAGACTTCTAACAGGTCGCCCCGCAACCTCTGTCGCTCCAGTGAGAACAAACCAAGTTTCTCCCACCTCTCTTCATAGCTAATGCCCTCCATACCAGGTAAATATTTTCTGTACTCTCTCCAAAGTATCCACATTCTTCTGGTAGTGTGGCGACCAGAATTGAACACAATATTCCAAGCGTGGCCTAATTAAAGTTATATAAAGCTGCAACATGACTTGCCAATTTTTAAACTCAATGCCCGGGCCGATGAAGGCAAGCATGCCATATGCCTTCTCGACTAGCTTCTCCACCTGCGTTGCCACATTCAGTGACCTGAGCGCTTGTACACCCAGATCCGTTTGCCTGTCAATATTCTTAAGGGTTCTGCAATTTACTGTATAATGTTGGAAATTCCATGGGAGTTTTCGAATGATTTACTGGCCACGTCTTTGCATTGTCACCAAATTGTACCAAAAGCATTGCCGAATGCTCGAATTGTCGAAAGGAATAGAACAATAGAAAACTCTACCTTCAAATCGTATTTGCTGAATTATAATCGGACATAAACGTTCCATTGGAAAACCTTATCGGTATAATATTAGAGGCAGAAATATTCAACTTAAAATTTCCAAGTGTAAAGTCATCAGGAGTGTGTATTGGGATGGGGCGGTGGTGGACGGTTTGGATTGGGTGGATGGTAAAGAGTGGGATGTTGGAGTGGATGGTGGGAGGTTTGTTGTTGAATAGAATGGTGGGAGTTTGGGGAAGGAGTTGTCTGAATGGTGGGGAGATGGAGTGGATGGTGGGAGGGGCGGTGTTGAGTGGGATGGTGGGGGTTTGTGGGAGGAGTTGGAGAGGATGGTGAATGTTGGGGAGTTGGAGCGGATGGCGGAGGTGTGATTTGGGTTGAATGGTGGGTGATTCCGGGAGGTGTTAAGGTGGATAGTGAAGGGTGGGGAGATGGAATGCATGGTGGGACTTGCGGGGTTGTCGTGGATGGTGGGAGTTTCGTGGAGGAGTTGGAGTGGATCGTGATGGATGCGTTGTTCGAGTGAATGATGGGACTTGTGGGGTTGGGTTGGATGGTGGGGGTTTGCGGGAGCAGTTGGGATGGATGGTGAAGTGTGGGGATGTGGAGTGGATGTTGGCAGGTGTGGGGTCCGGTTGGATGTTGGGAGTTTTGGGGATGAGTTGGGGTGGATGGTGAATTGTGGGGAATTGGAGTGGATGGTGTGTGGTTGGGTTGGATGGTACTAGTTTGGTGACGGGTTCGGGTCGATGGTGAAGGATGTGGAGCTGGAGGGGATGGTTGAAGGTGTGGGGTTAGGTTGGATGATGGGGGTGTGGTGGAGGAGTTGGGGGGGATGCTGAATTGTGAGGATTTGGAGTGGATGGTGGAAGGAGTGGGGTTGTCTTTGATGGTGGGAGTTTGGTGTAAGCGTTGGTGTGGATGGTGAAGAGTGTGGGGTTGGAGTGGATGGCGTGAGGTGTGAGTTGTGTTGGATTGTGGCTTTTGAGTGGAGAAGGTGAGGTGGATGGTGAAGGGTGGGGAGATGGACTCGGTAGTGTGGAGGGTGTGGAGTTGGAGTGCATGGTTGGATTTGTGCAATTGGGTTGGATGATGGCTGTTGAGTGGAGGAGTTGGGGTGGATAGAGAAGGGTGGGGAGTTGGAGTGAATGGCGGGAGGCCGTGGGGTTGCATTGGATGGTGGGTGTTTGGGGATGAGTTGGGGTGGGTGATGAAGGGTGGGGAGTTGGGGTCGATGGTGGAGGGCGTGGATTTGGCATGAATGGTGGATGGTGTCTGGATGGGTTGGCTGGTAGGAGATTTTGGCAGGTGTTGGGGTGGATGGTGAAGGGTGGGGAGTTCGAGTGGATGGTAGGAGGTGTGAGGTTGGGTTGGATGGCAGGAGTTTGGGGGATGAGTTGGGGTGCATGGCGACCAGCGAGGATTTATGTGGAGTTTGGGGGGTGTGTTAGTGTTTGGATGGCAATTGTTTGGGGGAGGAGCTGGGCTGGATGATGAAGCGTTGATGGGACTGAGGCCAAAACAGAGTTCTCTTTCTTTTGGAGCATGGAGGTAGGGTGGAGCTGGAGTAAAGTGCTGCATCCAGTGTCCCCCTCCCAAACGAAGATGAGAATCGATTCTAGAAATCAATGTGTCCAGTCCGTGCTGAATGCGAGGATTTACCTGACTGAAATCTAGATTAAAATGTTTGGACATTCTTTTTCAAATTTTAAATCCGTCTCCATTGCTTAATCTGCTTGATGAACGGAAAAGTGACCTCACTGCGAGATGGTTTTGTTCAGGTAAGCGAGCTATAATGAATGACTATCAGATCACTGTTTTAATGAACTGCACAATTCCAGTAAATGGAAGTTTCACTACATTCTTCAGATCCTCTCTGAATTGTGCCTGGGTCACGGCATAAATGCATGTGTTGGTGCAGCAACTCAGGAGTTGCAGCATAAATCCCAGTTCCTGCACAAATCCGGGCAAAAATGGACTAATTAATTTGATACGCTCCAATCGGCTACAAAAAGAATATATGAGGAACACTGACCATAACAAGATAAAATTTCCCGATATTGCAAACAGTATGATCATGGATTTCCTTCTCTTTTCTATCTCTGGGTCACTTTGACTTCCCCCACTCTTGTGGCTCTGAAGTCTCCTGCGGACTTTGCTCGACACTAAAATGTGTTTAACGGTTATAACATTGAGCAGCAGAATCAACAAGAAAGGAACAAATGGAGTTAAAATATAGTGTACAGTTTCTACTGCTGCCCACACTCCTGATTCTGTAACAGCAAAATGCACATAACAAAACCAAGGATTATTTGCGAAATAATATTTATCCCCACACATGAAGTACCAGAAAGTGTTCTTTACACTTAACACCACACTCACTGTTCCGAGAACCACAGCTGCCGTTTTCTCGGTGCAGTGTTTTATTTTCAGTTTCTGACAAGTAATGGCCACGAAACGATCAAAGGTGAAAGCGACAGTGAACCAGACAGAACAATCAGTGACTGCGTAAAGCAGGACAGCATGGATATTACACACTCTAATGTGAGCCATGAACAGAAATTGACGAGGAAATCGGATAGGAATTTGTCTCAATATGAGATCCATTTTAACGACCAGTAGATCTGCCGCTGACATGGAAATTAGGTAACGTGTGACACATTTGGAAAGCCCACACCTTCCTCGTGATAGGATAAGAATCGTCAGTAAGTTCACTGTAAGGAAGAGAGGCACAATTAATTCATATTCCAGACTGAGAACAGGGGCAGCGATCTATTAGGGTTCTGTGGAACATTTGCAGCTTTTTCTTAGAGTCCAACCTCAGAATAGAATGACTTCACCTGTAACCTCTCTTTCAGCTGGAGACAGAGGTTAAAGGAGTAAAACACCGCATTAATGTAGCAAGAAATACAATTAACCAACAGATGTAATCTATTTGCTGCCTTGTGCAGAATTTCCATTTGGGAGACATAATAGTTTTGGCTGAAATGCAACACAAACATGTTTCTGGTGCTAGATACTGCTGTGTCTGTGCTAAAAACTGTCCATTTGTACATCTTGGATAAGTTGCTTTGGACTTGCTTGTGAATCGCGAAGCTGGGCTTTTTTTAGCTGATGTTAAACTATTTTGTCACTTCTACGGGAAGTGTCAAAGTGACAGTCGGGGATGGGGGGTGGGGGGTGGGGGAGTAACTGGCTGCTTGGTGTCTGGAGAAGGGCGGGGGGGTTTTCGGGGCAGGTGCGGAGGGCGGGGGTCGGAGCTGACTGGAGCAGCTAACAGTGCTTTCATAGTGGGCGGATTAAGTGACGGAGCTGCAAAAGAGCCTGACCATTCTTGCGAGTTTGTCCATGTGTGTGTATCTGTGTGTGTGTGTGTGTGTGTGAGCGCGCGTGCGTCCGTGTGTGCCTGTGTGTATGTCATAGAGTAAGAGAGTCAAAGTCTTTTGCAGCACGGCCATTTGGGCGAATTTGTCCACGCTGCTCTGTTTTTACCATTAACCTGGTGCCAACTATCCCTCGACACCACTCTGACCCATGTAACTTTCTAAATGGTTTTTCACAGACAAAATTGTACCCGCCTCTACAACTACCTCTGGCAGTTTGTTCCAGACACTCACCGTCCTCTCTGAGAAAAACCGACCCTCTGGACCCTTTTGTATCCCTCCCCTCTCATCTTAATCTTATGCCCTCTCCTTTCAGACTCCCCTACATTTGGGAAAAGATGTCCACCATCGACACCATATATGCCCCTCATTATTTTAGAGACTTCTGTTAGATCACCCCTGGGCGGGACAGTGGCACAGTGGTTGGCATTGCTGCCTCATAGCGCCATGGACCTGGGTTCGATTCCCCGCTTGTGTCATTGTCTGTGTGGAGTTTGCACCTTCTCCCCGTGCCTGCGTGTTTCCTCTGGGCGCTCAGGTTTCGTCACAGAGTTCAAAGATATGCAGGTTAAGTTGATTGGACATAGTAAATTGCCACTTAGCGTCAGGGGGACTAGCATGGTAAATGCTTGGGGTCACGGGGATAGGGGCTGGGTAAGATTGTGTTCGGTACGGACTCGATGGGCAAAATGGCCTCCTCCTGCACTGCAGCGATACTATAATATAAGACTCCTCTGCTCCAGGGAATGAAAGTCGCAGTCTACCCACCCTCTGTTAATAACACAAATCATCATGTCCCGGTAGCAACAGCCTATATCTTCTTCGCATTCTTTCCAACTTACTAATATGTTTTGTATAATAGAGTGACTATAATTGGACATCATATTACATGTCCGGCGTTACCAATGTTTCGTGCAACGTCAATGAGACGTCCCAACTTCTGCATTCAATTTTCTGACCAAGGAAACCAAGCATGCCGAATGCCTTCTTCATCACTCTGTCCACCTGTGATTCCACTTTCAAGGAGATATATAGCATGAGATATATTTGTTCTATAACTCTCTCAACGCCATACAATTTACTGGGTACATGCTGCACAGGTTCGATCTACGAAAATGCATCACCTCACATTTATCTAAATTAAACTCAATCTGCCATTCATCATCCCATTGGCCCAACTGTCAGTTCAAGAGCACGTGGCAATCCCAAATAATCTTCTACATTGTCAACTGTACTACCAATTTTGCTGTCTTCTGCAAACGTACTAACGTGGCCTTCTAAATTCTCATCCAAATCATTAATATAAATGACATCTGCCAGTGGACCCAGCATAGATCCATGTGGCACAGCGCTGGTCACAGCCGTCCAGTTTGAAAAACAATCTTGTACAATCACCCTCTGCCTTCTGTCTTCAAGTTAGTTTTGTATCCAATTGGCTACCTCACCCTGCATCCATTGAGATTAAACTTTATGCAACAACCTACCATGTGGTACCCTGCCAATTGCCTTGTTAAAATCCATATAGACATCATCGACTGCACTGCCCTCTTTCTCTATAATATGTGCACTCCTCAAGACATCACTATTTATTTGCCCAAGTTTACTGACATCCATGCCTTTCTCAGCAGCAAATACTGATGAGAAATATTCATTTAGGATCTCACCCATCTCTTGTGGATCCGCACATAGATGAACTTGTTGATCCGTAAGAGGCCCTATTATATACCCAGTCACTCTTTTGCTCCTTGTGTGTTTGTAGAAGCTCTATGGATTCCCCTTGACGTTATCTGCCAAAGCAATCTCATGTCCCTTTTTTGCCCTCCTGATTTCTCTCTTAACTTTACCCAAACACCCTCTATACAATTCAAGGGATCCAGTTGATCCCAGCTGCCTATGCCTTCTGCTTCCTGACCCGGGCTTCAATATCCCGAGTCATCCAGGGTTCCCTATTTCGACCAGCCTTGCTCTTCAACCTAAAAGGGATGTGCTTACCCTGAACATTTGTTAACACACCGTTTAAAGACTTCCACTTACCAAACGTCAATTTTCCTGCCAATAGACTCCCCCAATCTAGAGACTGATTGTGCATGTGTGGGAGACGTTGTGTGTGAATGCGAGAGTGTGTGCCAGATTTTTTTAAAAATTGTACGTGTGCGAGAGATTGTTTGTGAGAGAGAGTGATTGCATGGGAGTATATACGTATAATGTTAGAGAAATAGAGAGGGATTGTGTGTGACAGAGAGTTGTCGTGTGTGTTTTAGTGGTGGGAAGTTCGTTCACTTCCAGCATCAGATTTCATATAGCCTCACTGCCACGCACCAATACGCTCACACTTCAGTGTTTCCTCCCACAATCCGAAAGACGTGTTGGTTAGGTGTATTGGCCATGCTAAATTCTCCCTCAGTGTACACAAACAGGCACCGAGTGTGGTGACTAGGGGACTTTCACAGTAACTTCATTGAAGTGTTAATGTAAGCCTACTTGTGACACTAATAAGTAAACTGAAAACTTAAATAAACTATTCCTCCTGAGATCTCAGACATCATAGCGAACATTGTACAGCTAACCCATTTCCCTTCGCATGATGCTTAGACGAATTTGAACGAATAGGGAACCGGGAAAGTTGTTGACCCTGACAATTGGCCAGTTTGAGATCTGGCGACCTGCACAGCAGATCAAGTCGCTCCTTCAGGCTATCTGTTAAGTTGCTGTGAAATAAAAGTGATGAAAGCTCATACATAAAGTCAACCATAAACATGTAGTAAGGATAAATGGAAAATGGTATCCGTGGGACATTGAGAGAAGCCAACATTACATCTCAAATAGTAGACAGCCGTTAGAAGGTAATGCAAAAATAGAACTTTTGCATTAAAGAGCGACACTGAAATTGCGTTACCAACGATCATTAAATAAAACAGTATAAGATTTCACAGACTTATAATACCGTTTCAAAACTGTCTCCATTGAAACAGCGCTCGCAGAAATTTCCATAATAAATTCACCCTGAGAGGACATGGCGGAAATGATATTTTGTTTCATTGTTTAGCACTGGGATGGTGCATTTGATAAGAACATTACTTTGACTCTCAGAGTTTACAGACATCACGTGTTGGAACATCATAATCATAAGGGGACATCTAAATGCGCTATTCAATCAGCAGTAGGATATCTATTGAACCCCTGATGCCCTGTGAACTCACGGGTACATCAGACCGATTATCTCGTATGAACACAATGGATTGTTTACAGGCCTAGTAACAGTTCAAATTTGATCACTACTTTTAATCCACAACTAAAGTGGAATCACAATACATCTCAACAACCATAAATGCGAGATCAGAATAATACAATCATTACATCTCCATATTCGCGTTTCATTGTCCTGACATGTTACATCGTTCACTTAAGCTCTTCCAGTCCCTTTATTGCTCAACAGACGGTGGACAATACAAGCCGAAACCAACGCCTGGTGAGTTGCTGCACTAACACAATCCTCCCATTACTCACTTATGCCCTCGACCTGAGTAATCACATTCCTCTCTGCTCCCAAATAAGTGTGGAATTAACAGATAGTCTAACCATATATTGTTAAAAATATATTTCTGAGCTAATTAAAGTATTGCTGGCATGGCAGAGGGACAACAGATAATTAGAAACATAAATTCAATTCGTTCTTTCTCAACTGGACATTTAAAATAATACGAATCGGGTAATCAAGGTGAGTCAGAAAATTGCCAGGCGATTTTGACATGCAGTGTGAATGGTGAGAAACGAATTGGCCTGAAGCTTGACCCAGACTTCAATAATTCACAAAGCAAATTATGAATTTAGCAACTCGTTTTTGAGAGGTAGCAACACCATGAAGGCCCACATTGATTATGTTGTCATGGGATCAGCCGAGAAGAACGATAACCCAGACTCAAACCGTTTCCTCTATTCTTTCTCAACAGATGCTCGCAGACCAGACCAGTTGAATTGGTCCATCGTTTCTTGCTTTCTTCCAGACTTTCATATCTTTATTCCCGGCAAAGCAACTGAAATAATCATCCCGAATAATGGTGATGATATCAAGAAAACTGACTGCATGCATTAAGATGGATCCAACTATCCATTCGACCTGCCACTTTGCATGAACGGATAATCCTGCTCGAAATCAAGTTATAAAAGGAACAAGGAACAAAATGCTTATTCGTTTGTAGGATATGATTTGTCCTCACCTCATTGAGTCTTTGGATGTATGGACTGCTCAACACTCGTAGAAGTAGTGTGCTGTTCCAGACCATCTTTACTATGACTGATTGTGCACAACACGAATTGGCCAAATGGTTCTGCGAGGAGCTACAAACAGATCTGAGCAAGTTTCCCACTAACACACTGAAGGATCCATCAACATTTCCAACACCACATAGCACCTGCATATCGATAGCAATTCTGTGTTCATGCATCGATCAATACTGTCAGCTTGTTCACAAATGTACCACTCAAGGGAGTCAAAAACATTTGCTGGAATGGTGGTCTAATGATTAACTGAATCTTCATTAATTGAAATTAAGAATGTAGCAACTTGTTTGTGTGAGGTAGGGACACAATTGAGGCTCGAATAGATGGTGTTGCCAGAGGATCATTCCAGGCTCAGCTCCTGCAAAACAACTTTGTGGTTTAAACCTCCACCCATCAGAGCCTACTTGCCAACCAATCAACTCTATCTTCTCAAATAACCTAAAATGTTGTTCTCGTGTTAGAGTTGGTCATTTCTTTGAAGGTCTCTTGCAATGAGTAAATCTAAAAAAAATGTAGATCGTCTCTTTTTCAGCAGTAATCTGGAAATGAAATAATCATTTCTCTGGAACAGTGTTGTAGTTCCAGTTCTATCTTGCTATATAGATTCCGTAATGAGGAAGCAGAGCAGGAAAATGTGAAGTGCATTGGACATTGCTGCATATATCTGAGTTTATTTACGGTCTATCTGTCAGCGCTAGTTTTCACAGATCAGCAACATTAACAACATACAGCAAGGTTCAAAAGCTTCTTAACATACATTTTCCTGGTTCCTACTGTGATTCAGTCTGGAAAGCAATCTGCGTCTTCCCATGAAAGGGAACTGAAGGTTGAATATATTTTCTGTGATTATCTTCACATTTATTCAGATCTAAATCAAAATAACTGTAGCCATTCAGGCTGGCTGCTTCAAACTATTTGTGGAGCTGCGACCATTGCGCTTGCTCGAGATCAAATATTATATACATGTTCCGAGTGCATTAGCAGATACAGGCTATTAAGGTTACACAGAATGCTGTCCATAACTGCATCTCATGGACCGGGTGATAAATGCAGTGAAATATAACTCACCAGTGACACCAACTGCAGCGAGGAGTGGATAGTAAATTGTTTGGATATCGTAAAGTACCCAATGAATACGAAGATCAAGTGGAATAATCCATAACATGGTGAGAGTGCCTTTGAAATTCAATGATCTCTCTTTCTACTGGTAACTGCGCTCACTGAAATATTATGACACACAATGAAATCATTCCCTATTTATAGAGCGAGGAATGTCCCCAGCGAAACAATTAAAATATGTGCTGACTGACATTAATCACAATCGCTGAATACACGAGATAATTCAGCATTTCTTGCGAAATACATGTTTATTGAAAATGCTTTGCACTCATGTTGGACGATTGCCCCAATGCCACATGAATCCAAACAATTTTTGAAATGAAGAATAATGAATCGCACAGTTAATGATCTGAAGTGAAATAAAATCATAACTAATATCCCTGTTGATAAATGTCAGTCTACAATTTCAAAATTTCAATCCGTATATAAGTGTGACTTTACTGGAGATTTTGGGAATAATGTTGATCCATCAGTTGATACATGAGACATGCCAGAAGCAGGATGGTTGCAAATATCACACTGCTGATATTCAAAAAAATCGAGACATAAACTCTCTAAAACAAGGCACTGAACCTCGCATTCATCATTGCTTTCAGGAGACTTCTTCGAAAGTATACTAAGTCACCTCTCCAACCTGCTTTGCAAACACATCTCAATATTCTTTGTATCATTGGTAATCAGTGGGGAAGTGCCATTTATACCATACTCAGCATCAAATTTTCTAAACCATACACTTCTCCTTTCAGAGTGTGTGGAAGCAATTATATCGATCCAGAGATATTTTAAATGGTTATCATTTGACTCTCCACTGTCGACACGTTTATTATTTAATGTTTATTGATCAGTCACAAGCCTGCTTACTTTAACACTGCAACGAAGTTACTGTGAATATCCCGGAGTTGTCACATTGTGACGCCTGTTCGGGAACAGTGTGGGAGAGTTTAGCATGGTCAATGCACCGAACCAGTACGTCTTTCGGACTGTGGGAGGAAACCAGAGAACCCAGACGAAAACATACTGGCATGGACAGAACATGCAGACTCCGCACAGACAGTGACCCAAGCCGGGAATTGACAACGGGTCCCTGGCTCAATAAGTCATCATTGCTAAATATCAGTCAAGCCTGCTTGTCTCCTGAGTAAACAAACGTTAGCAGCTTGTTTAACCGTTATCGCAATCCTAATACGTTCTTTATGCTACTTCAGTTTTGCTGGACAGTGATGAAACCTGGGCGAATGACAGGAATGGATGAATTGTGTCACAACAAAATATTGCACACTTTCGGCTTGCATCCACCGGAGTTTAAAAGTGAAAGGGGCAACTTGATTGAAACTTTTAAGATTCTGAGAGTTCTTAATAGTAATGTGCAGCCAATGTTTCCGTTTGTAGGAGCATGTAGAACTAAAGATTACAGTTACATAATGAGGACTCGTTCATGTAAGCGAGAAATGGGAAATTATTATTTCTCTCAGAAATTCTTGAGTCTTTGGAACTCTTCCTCAGAAGGCGTTGGAAGCAGAGTCTTTGTTTTATTTTTAAATGCTGAGCTCCATAGTTAAATGATTAAAAAGTCGTGAAAGGTTATGTAAAGTAAGGAGGGATGTGGCGTCGAAGATATTATCAAATCAGCTGCGGCCTTAATGAATGGTGGAGCAGGCTCGAGGGGTCGAGTAGCCTATCATTTCTCCTAATACGCTATGTTCCTATGTTCAAAATTCCACAATAACATATAGTCATTTTATCAATTCAATCAATCTGTCCTGTATAAATAAAAACAAATCAATGCTTACAAGTGACACCAGTCAAGGAAGCATTGTAAAATGTGAGGAGAACCAACACAGAGCTTCAGAACTGCAAAGACTAGTGGCTGGAATGGGCGGATAGTTGGAACAATGACTGAATAATTATTTTGTTCAGTGACAGTTCTGCAGATCCCTGTGATCCACAGTGGGGACAATCGCAGGCTAAAGGGACGATCCTTTAAAACAGAGATGAGGAGGAATTTCTGCAACCAGAAAGTGGTGATTCTGTGGAACTGTTTGCCGCAGAAGGCTGTAGAGGCCAGGTCACTGAGTATCTTTAAGACAGATAAAGGTTCTTGATTAATAAGGGGAAACGGCAGGAGAATAGGGATGAGAAAACAAAATCTGCCATGATTGAATGGCGGAGCAGAAGATGGGCCGAGTGGCCTAATTCTGCTCCTATATCTTATGGTCTTATGGTCGCATGGACTATCCAACTCCCCTTCTTTCTGGAAGTAATTCCAGCTGGGTGGAAATGGAGGATTGTGAATATTGAATTCTTTAGGTCATTCCTGTCATATAATCCCTCTATACGTTGTTGATCTGTTCAATTCTCACAAGCAGGGCGACGATTGAAGAGTAACAGTGCTCCATAAATGTTCACACAGGTATTGAAAATTCCCTGCGCTATCTGAGATTTATTGATCACATGATCACTCCGTTTGAAGTCTGAGTCAATTTGTTAAGAAAATATTTATATTGCACTTTCAATGTTCTCATCCAAACATTATATCTACAGTATGCAGTGCGTTTGTTGTGAAGGTTCTGCTGTCAAACAATAATCCAAATTGTGGATAATATTCTTTGGGGACGGACATTACGGCATTCAGCAACACATCCACGCCTTCATCACAGCCTTTCCCTTTCTGGCCTCTTATTCTGTTCTATCCCTGCAGTGATCAATTCTCTGTCCCAATCTCCAGGCACATTCTCCACCTCATGCATGTACTTCATTCATCCTTCTGTCCGCAAACGCCATTTCACTCATTCTGCCTTCACAGCTTCATCCCACGCTTAACTGTGGATGAGCCAGAAGTGCCGTCTTCTGAAAGCATGGGTCAATTCGGCAGCGTTTGTAATATTTTGTTTCGGGCAACTTTGGTGTGGTTAGAACATAGAACAGTACAGCACAGAACAGGCCATTCGGCCCACGTTGTTGTGCCGAACTTTCTCTGAAACCAAGATCAAGCTATCCCACTCCCTATCATCCTGGTGTGCTCCATGTGCCTATCCAATAACCGCTTAAATGTTCCTAAAGTGTCTGACTCCGCTCTCACTGCAGGAAGTCCATTCCACACCGCAACCACTCTCTGAGTAAAGAACCTACCTCGGACATCCTTCCTAATATCTCCCACCATGAACCCTATAGTTATGCCCCCTTGTAATAGCTCCTTCCACCCGAGGAAATAGTATTTGAACGTTCACTCTATCTATCCCCTTCATCATTTTATAAACCTCTATTAAGGCTCCCCTCAACGTCCTCCGCACCAGAGAGAACAGCCCTAGCTCCCTCAACCTTTCCTCATAAGACCTACCCTCCAAACCAGGCAGCATCCTGGTAAATCACCTTTGCACTCTTTCCAGCGCTTCCACATCCTTCTTATAGTGAGGTGACCACAACTGCACACAATATTCCAAATGTGGTCTCACCAAGTTCCTGTATAGTTGCAGCATAACCCCACGGCTCTTAAACTCCAACCCCCTGTTAATAAAAACTAATACACTATAGGCCTTCTTCACAGCTCTATCCACTTGAGTGGCAACCTTCAGAGATCTGTGGATACGGACCCCAAGATCTCTCTGTTCCTCCACAGTCTTCGGAACCCTACCTTTGACCCTGTAATCCACATTTACATTTGTCCTACCAAATGAATCACCTCACATTTATTAAGGTCAAACTCCATCTGCCATTTTTCAGCCCAGCTTTGCATCCTATCTATGTCTCTTTGCAGTCGACAACAGCCCTCCACCTCATCCACAGCTCCACCAATCTTGGTGTTATCAGCAAATTTACTGATCCACCCTTCAGCCCCCTCCTCCAGGTCATGGATAAAAATCACAAATCACAAAAGAAGGGGAAAAGGTGTAGCCCAGGTAATTACCGACCGGTGAGTGTAACCTCAGTGGTTGGTAAACCGCTGGAGAAGATCCTGAGGGACAGGATATATGAGCATTTAGAGAGGTTTAGTATGCTCAGGAATACTCAGCATGGCTTTGTCAAGGGCAGATCGTGCCTTACGAGCCTGGTGGAGTTCTTCGGAAATGTGACTAAACACGTTGACGAAGGCAAGGCGGTAGAGGTGGTTTATATGGATTATAGCAAGGGGCTCGATAAGGTCCCCCATGCTAGGCTTCTAGAAAAAGTGAGAGGGCATGGGAACCAAGGGGCAGCTGCCCAGTGGATACAGAACTGGCTGGCCCAAATGAGGCAGAGAGTGGGTATAGATGGGTCTTTTTCGAAATGGAGGTCGGTCACCAGTGTTGTGCCCCAGGGATCTGTTCTGTGACCCTTGCTGTTTGTCATTTTCATAAATGACCTGGATGAGGAAGCGGAGGAATGGGTTGGTAATTTTCCCGACGACACGAAGGTTGGTGGGGTTGTGGATAGTCTGGAGGGATGTCAGAAGTTACAGAGGGACATAGATAGGATGCAAGACTGGGCAGAGAAGTGGCAGATGGACTTCAACCCAGATAAATGCGTCGTGGTTCATTTTGGAAGCTCAAATGGGATGAAGGAGTACAATATAAAGGGAAAGACTCTTAGTACGGTAGAAGGACCTTGGGGTCCGGGTCCATTGGACTCTGAAATCGGCCCCGCAGGTGGAGGAGGTGGTTAAGAAGGCGTATGGTGTGCTGGCCTTTATCAATCGAGGGATTGAGTTTAGGAGTCCGGGGATAATGATGCAGCTATATAAGACCTTCGTCAGGCCCCACTTGGAGTACTGTGCTCAGTTCTGGTCGCCTCACTATAGGAAGGATGTGGATAAGATTGAAAGGGTGCAGAGGAGATTTACAAGGATGTTGCCTGGATTGAGTGGCATGCCTTATGAGGATAGGCTGAGGGAGTTTGGTCTTTTCTCCTTGGAGAGACGAAGGATGAGAGGAGACCTAACAAAGGTGTGTAAGATGTTGAGAGGCATAGATCGGGTGGACTCTCAGAGGCTTTTTCCCAGGGTGGAAATGTCTGCTACGAGAGGACACAGGTTTAAGGTGCTGGGAGATAGGTACAAGGGAGATGTTAGAAAATCATAGAAACCCCACAGTGCAGAAACAGGCCATTCGGCCCATCAAGTCTGCACCGACCACAATCCCACCCTGGCCCTACTCCCATGTTCCTACACATATTACCCGCTAATCCCTCTAACCTATGCATCTCAGGACACTAAGGGGCAATTTTTTAGCATGGCCAATCAACCTAACCCGCACATCTTTGGACTGTGGGAGGAAACGGGAGCACCCGGAGGAAACCCACGCAGACACGAGGAGAATGTGCAAACTCCACACAGACAGTGAGCCAAGCCGGGAATCGAAACCAGGCCCCTGGAGCTGTGAAGCAGCAGTGCTAACCACTGTGCTACCGTGCCGCCCAAGGGATACGTTTTTCACACAGAGGTTGGTGGGCGACTGGAATCGGCTGCCGTCAGTGGTGGTGGAGGCGAACTTAATAGGGTCTTTTAAGAGACTCCTGGATGTGAACATGGAGCTTAATAGGATGGAGGGTTATAGGTAGGTCGAGAAGATAGGGATGTGTTCGGCACAACTTGTGGGCCGGAAGACCTGTTTGTGCTGACGTTTTTCCATGTTTCTATGTTTCTAGGGCCAAGCACTGATCCCTGTGGCACTCCGCTGGCAACCTGCCTCCAGTCCGAAAATTTTCCATCCACCACCACCCTCTGTCTTCGATCAGATGGCCAGTTCCTATCCAATCGGCCAACTTTCCCTCCATCCCACAACGCCTTACTTTCATCATAAGCCGACCATGGGGGACCTGATCAAACGCCTTACTAAAATCCATGTATATGACATCAACTGTCCTACCTTCATCAACACATTTAGCTACCTCCTCAAAAAATTCAATCAAATTTGTGAGGCACGACTTGCCCTTCACGAATCCGTGCTGACTATCCCGGATTAATCTGCATCTTTCTAAATCGTCGTAAATCCCATACCTAAGGACCTTTCCCATCAACTTACCATCCACCGAAGTAAGACTAACCGGCCTATAATTACCAGGGTCATTTCTGTTCCCTTTCGTAAACAGAGGAACAACATTCGCTACTCTCCAGTCCTCTGGCACCATCCCCATGGACAGTGAGGACCCAAAGATCGATGCCATAGGCTCTGCAGTCTCATCCCTTGCCTCCCAAAGAATCCTAGGGTATATTTCATCAGGCCCAGGGGACTTATCGACCTTCAGTTTATCCAAAACTGCTAGTACATCCTCCCTCCGAACATCTACTTCCTCCAACCTTCTCTTCCTCAAAACCTTGGCCCCTCTCCTTGGTGAACACTGAAGAAAAGCATTCACTCATCACCCCTCCTATCTCTACTGACTCCATACACAGGTTCCCACTACTGTCCTTGACCGGCCCTAACCTCACCCTGGTCATTCTTTTATTCCTCACATAAGAGTAAAAAGCCTTGGGGTTTTCCTTGATCCGACCCACCAAGGACTTCTCATGCCCCCTCCTAGCTCTGCTAAGCCCTATTTTCAGCTCATTCCTTGCTAACTTGTAACCCTCAATCGAGCCACCTGAACCTTGTTTCCTCATCCTTACATAAGCTTCCCTCTTCCTTTTTGCAAGACATTCCACCTCTTTTGTGAACCATGGTTCCCTCACTCGGCCATTTCCTCCCTGCCTGACAGCGACATACCTATCAAGGACACATAGTATTTGTTCCTTGAAAAAGTTCCACTTTTCATTTGTGCCTTTCCCTGACAGTTTCTGTTCCCATCTTATGCCCCCTAATTCTTGCCTAATCGCATCATAATTACCTCTCCCCCAATTATAAACCTTGCCCTGCCGTTCATCCTGAGGAAGGAAATGCTGAGTTGTGGCAGTGCTATTCAGATTGGACCGGACATCATTGAGATGCCACAGCATTTTTCATTCAGGGACACCCGCTGGTGATCTGTAGAAGTAGGATTCAGTCAAGAACTGAAAAACTACTGGAGGAATTGTGGCTCAAGCTGCTAAATGCAACTTTGGGCATTGATGGATTGGGCAGAGTGAAGTGTGACAGTTAGTTACACTCGGAGGAAAGGTCTAATTAGGCAGCATTGTGGGTCAGTCCTGTATAGAGGGTGGTTAGGTGGGTTACTGCAACTAGGATTCGGACAGGGAGCTATGGAATGGAGCCCTGTGGTTAACCATGGGACAGAGAAGTGTTAGATGCGGTATTGCGATTTTGCCTGGGGAAGGGACATTTGGTTTGTGTCAGTATTTATTGGCCTGGGGCAGAACTGTTGAAATTGGAGTGCTTACTTTATCTCGGAACAGGGTCTCCTCAGTTGATTCAGTGTCGTGCATTCAGGGCGAGGGACTGATGATGTGAGCAAGTCTAAATGAGTCAAGGGCCGAGGCAATTCAAGGGGCTGTGTGTTATCATCTCGTATGGGGAGCGACGAGGTGGCAAAGTGTGGGTCTAGATTTGACAGAAATATGTGAGACTGCATAGTAGGTTTCGGTGTCAGGATGGCATTGGCGAGATGGGACAGTGTGGTCCTGTCTCGAAAAATGTATCGTATTGTGAGACAGGCTGGTTAAATCGGGGACAGCAACATATCAGGCGAAACATTATGGATCAGATTGGGAAAGGGTCTGATGAGACAGGAGAATGTTTATAAAACCAGGCCAGCTTCCCATGGGGTATTTCACATTGTGAAATGAAACAGACAGGTGGAGTAATGTGATTGATTCTAGAGCATTGACTAATGAATTGGGACAGTTTGGCTTTGACCGGTGAAGTTTGACAGTGTGGTGTGTTTTGGGGCAGGGTAAGTGAAGTTCTGCTGGTGAAACTTGGACTGGGGCAAGGCCTGGTGAGGAGTTGCCGTGTGATTCAGTATGAGACAGGGAAAGACACCGTCAATGAATATCACCGTGTAATCTGCGAATTGTGATGTTATTGTTCAGTCCAGGATAAGGGCTGATAAGTTGGGGCAATGACATTCAATCTGAGGAATAGGAGAGGTTTGCAGTGGGGGGATATTTGCAGGAGGGTAGAGCTTGACAGGGGAGAGGTTGCAGTCGGTTAGTTTTCATGCACAAGTGATTATGTTTTCTCCTGAGACGGTATATTGAAACCCTGTTTTGACAATAAGAATGTGTGCACTGAAAATCATGTCATCTGAATTTTCAAAACAGGAGTGTTAACAGGTGGGGCAACTACATGAATCCTGTTGCACTGGGGAGGTGTCGAAATGTTCTCTCTCTCTCTAGTGTAACTGCGCTGTTGTGTATGTAAACAGGATGACTGAGTGAAGCAGTTTCCACTTTCAGCTGGTGAGCATTATTTTCACATAGTTTTGTTTTTGTCGCTGGATTTCCTGTTTATTCTCAATCCCTGTCATGCTGGGTTCCATATTCCCAACATTCTCTAGACAAATAAATGAAATACTGCAGATATTGAACATCTGAATTAACAACAGAAAACACTGCAAATGCTCAGCAGATCTGGTAATGCCTGTGGAGGTAGAGAAAACAAACATGATGTTGATCCTCCTCCATTCAGAAGTGAAAATATTTTTTTCTTGTTTATCCTGTCAGCCATCTGACAGGCCACAATCAGATCATGTCAGCACTCATTCCCCAGAGAAAACATGTTCAGCCTGTTCAATCGCTTCTTGATTACACAGCCTGCCACACTATCGTGGACGAGTTTTGATAATGTTTCTGCTAAGTTTTGAACCCTCTGTATGTGAAATGACCTTGGTGCCCATGACGCTACAGATATCCTGCGATGCAAAGAGACCAATTCATCTGAAAGAACGAAAGGGGAAGGTCTGTGATTGAGACCAAGGCATGATTAGCTCCCACAAGGAACTATGAAGAAATCAACTTTGAGCTGGCGATGGCAGTTCCCGGATGGTTAAGTATTTCAGAGTCAATGTTTTCACGACCATGGTATGGGCTTGATGATAGGTCACGAATAGGGAACCAAACAGAACATTTTTAATGGGAAATCTGTCTGTGTGTGACGGACCAGAAGAAAGGCAATAGCTAAAGTAATGATGGTAAGTTGATTGGCGAAGACGTTGTCAGCTTCCCTGTTGATCCATTGGTTAGAATTCGGAACTTTCATCACTGTGGCTTGGGTTCAATCCATGGCCAGAGAGCAACTATTTTGTGTTGCTGTGTGAACTGACAAATTTAAAGTGAATTCCTCATTCAGTTAAACTCGATCTGGCAGCATCCATGGAGTGGGAAACAGAGTGAATCTTCCAGCTGGATGATGCTTCATCAGAGCTGGAAAAGTCAGAGATAAAACAGATGGGAAATAAGTCCTTGTCTGCGTTTCAAAGATATTATGAGAGAGTCAATGGGCTAGAAGTTCTATTCCTAACCCATTGCGTGTCCGAGCCGTAGCGTGGCTGAGAAGTCAGATTTAGGCTGTAGTTTCTAAAGCAAGCGTGTGTTCAAATCCCACTACTGCCCCAAGTTCCTGCTCCTTTGGCTGTCCAGCGATTGGCATTGTGGTAAGAACAAAAACCGATGGTGCGTGCTGATTTCCGGGTGAACTCGTCAGGCCGAATGTTCCTCTTTGTTGCTGTAACTGTTCTATGATTTCGTATGAGTGACACTAACTCATTAACTCGTTGACGAGCTGGCCAAGTGGTTTTGGTAATGGATCTGATTTCCATTGTTCTTTTCACATGAAGATTTAGACATCACCCACTGGGCTGCTCAGCTTCCATTCTCTTCGGTGGGTCCAGAATTCGTTCAATAAAATCAAAACCTTCCAAACATTCAGCTCCATTTTTCCTGCTTCTCTCCCGTACTCCTTCATTTCCGTTCATCACAGAGAATTTACCAAAACTCCAGCCGGAAATGTAAGTAAACTGAACCCAATTTGGTGACATCCTTGATTTATGGGTGTTTGCATTTCCTCAGGCCTCTGTCACTTTCGGTGTCAGCGTGTGTCCCTCTGTGTCCATCAATATGATTCAGTTCCCCGAGAGGGTAAACACGTTTTTATCATCTGCATTCACTTATTTGATGACTCTTCATAGTGAATGGTGCAGAAAATAAAAGATGTTTGAAAGTTGGGAGACGGATTGACACGTTCTGTTTTACTTTCGAGTGGATGTTGCTTATTGACTCAGTGTCCACATGTTACACAGTGGAGGATTGTTGAAACTTTCACTGAGCAACATTTAAGCATACAGCGGATCCAGTCGGTGTGATGGTGTGTTCCAGTTCTACATATGCAATCATACATTCAATTTATGTCAGTTAATGTTAACCCAATATTTCTAATAGTTTGGACTTATTCACGTATTTGATCCCAGGGATCGATCTAGTGAATTTTCTCTGTACTATTTTCAATGACAGGATATCCTTTAAGTGTGGATATCAAAACTGCACAGAATATTCCACACGTGGTCCCAGTAAAACCCTATATAGCTGCAGCAACACTTCGCTATTCTTGTACTCCAGTCTGCCAGCAATCAAGGCAAAAATATAATTCCCCTTCCTAAATGTTTGCTGCACCTCAATTCTAGCTTTATGCATTCCATCTACAAATACACCTAAGATTATTTGAATATTAACACCAACGTTCCCACATTTTCAAAAATGTTCTGCTCTTTCTATTTTTACAAAAACGTGAATATCTATTCACTTTCCAAAATTGAACCCGCTCTTAACTACGCAATAAAGCTGTATGTACGGCCTTCCAGTCTCGGTGCCTTGTCCCTGCAGGTCAGATGTTTTTTTAGCCTGAGGCTCCAGTGAGAACTCGCGAGCCCAGGCTTACAAAACCAACCATCTAATCACTGAGCTATGGAACCAATTGCCACTAAGAGCGGAGAGTGAGTGCATCATTATTAGTGAAGCGAAGAACAGGCTGGATTTTCAGGTGGGTGAAGTTTGATAGATGTGGAAATGTGAGATGGGGAACAGAGTTAAAAGATGTAACTTGGTAGTGGCAGAGCTTTTCATGCGTGTCCGTTACTTTAACTGAAGAATGATTGCCATGTTATCCTTCTTCAGAGCACAACTCTGAAATTTCCAGCCCTGGTACAAGTTCATCCAGCTAGAAGATTGACCTTGTTACACCCTTCACGGACACTGTGAGACCTGTTTTCATTTAACGAGGAAATAAACAAAAAGTTATTCACTCCATGGCTGAGAATCAAACCTGCTACAAGTCACTGAAGCCATGCCACTCGACCCCAAGAAAGCTGATGTGAGACATTGGAAATTAGATGATCATCACCACTTTACCTATTACTTCATTTCAAATAACATTCATGAAAATATTGTTACACTGACAATTTATCATCTTATAAACAATTGCATCAAAATGCGTTATCTCCGTTTGTTTTCGCATTATTTCACTTCCTGGGACTGAGCAATTTCGATCTTCGAAATGCGCTGTTCAGTTAACCGTTTGTCATCAGTCCCGGGCCCTGGCGTTGAAACAATTGACTCTCAAACATTGAACCACCCGGGCTCCACTATCACCTGCTCAATGTTGCCTTGTCTATCATTCCTTGTGTCAGTTAATCCATCCTGTCTTGCTCTTTATCCGAGACACCCTTTGTGTTCTTTTTTTTACCGCGTGGTTCCTGACATTATAATCATAAAATGCTGGAAATACTCAGCAGATCAGTTTTTTTGTGTGAAAAACGAGAATAATTCTGACATTAAAAACATTCTGAAAAGTCCCTGCCCCGTTTCGACGCTGAAACCTTTCGCGTGTGAGGAGAATGTGATAACCACCATCCCACAGAAAAATGACGATGTGCGAAATGAAAGCAGATCTGGCTTTCCGGAGGAGCAACTAAACTGCTTCTGCAAGCCCTTGAACTCCTCGCATCAATTTACATTTGCATTGCTTCTGCTGGTTCCTTCTGTCACAATGAATAATTATGCATTCCTGTTTAAAGTCAGCAGGATAACTGACAGAGGTGGGATTCGATCCCATTCCTCCACAGATATCGTTTCCCTAAATTCAATCGTTTCAATTCCTCATGATCGCTAACAGTGCAAAAGGTGGTTGTCATTTCTGGCATTGCAGTGAACAGAATAAATGGAGCAGCGTTTAGTCAAATGTCCAACTGAGCATCCTCCACCACTTAGTAAAATGTTGGCAGATCCCCAGACTCAACATAAATTACCCACCCTATCTCGAAAGCCCTTATTTCCCTTAGATTCCAAAATACACTCTATCTCAGACTTCAATATCCTAATCATTGAGGATTCAAGATCGCTGGGCTAAGATTTTCAAGGATTCACACACGCCTTTGATCGAATAAGTATCTCATTGCCTCTATCCTAAATGGCTGACACATGAGCAGGCATTTTGTAAAGTCTCATTCAAAATTTGGAGAAGTGCAAATATCACATGGCTGTGAGATAATGTAGTCCCTCAATATTTAACAACAAACGGGAATGAGACAACATTTCCTCACACTGAGAGTTCACTGATTTTTAATAATAATAATGTCTTGCAATTTTCGAAAGGTGAATGCAATAACCGCCACACTTCAGAAACAAATTACAAATGAAAGCGGCAGAAATTGACGTGTGCCAGTTACTTTCAGCGATGGATATCTGTTGCGTCTTTCCTTGTAAATTTCACAGAATCAGCAGAGGTGAGAGTGGTGGCTCCTGAAAATTGGAAGTTACAGATGAACAGCTTGTGGGGCTATTACACCTCACTATCGATTTCATGTTACAGATAACAGCAATAGCTATTTTTATTGGCTGGAAAATCATTTGTGTTCTAATTAAATGTGTCAAGTCACCTCTGATGAGAACATAAGTAAATGAAATTAAAAGGGAATGTTTTCACGGTTACGACAGAATAATTATGTACCTATCCGGTGAGATTGAGGATTGATGGGAAGCGGACAGGAAAGGATTTGAACTTCAGTTGGAAAATCCCAAAGCATCAGTGGGCCGGTTTTCAATCTTTTGTTTATACTGGCAGACAGTCATTCAGCCTATGTTTCTTTGTGTGCTCTTTAAAGGAAAAATCCATTCCTCCCGCACACGTTCCTTTCCCCTAACGGCTGGGACTGTCTCGCCTCGTTCTTCCTGCCAGAAACGACACCGCTCACACTCTTTCATTCAAGATGAGCTGTCAGACTTTAGATGGAAGGACCAAAACCCAAGTTAATTCTGGCAGCGGTGGGATTTAAGCCCAGGTCTCCGCTGTGATTGGAACCTTAGACCGCTCGGCCTCGCGTCCAGACGTTGTAATCATGTAATTTACTGACATAGTTAGTGAAATAATTTAGAAGGAATGGAGATGGGAATGGCCAGCAGAAATCTCCAACCTAATTTTTCATTGAATCTGGTCATCCTGAAATGTGTAACAAACAGAAATCATCTCCAGTCAGAAAAACAATGAGCTGCATTTAAGGGTCGGCAACATTTAAACTGTCCTCAAGCTCGTCTGGTTCCCAATCTCCTTCCAGAAATAACAACAAAACTGTCTGCTGAATTTGCTCTGGGTCTTTACTTCAGAAAGGACAGGGCACAAGGCGAGACTGACATTTCTATGCATTTCCAGGAAATAACTTATTTGGTTTCACGGTTTGGACGAGAGCAGCAAATCTTCATTTTCTGATCTGCAATGAAAAGAGCAGTATCCAACTCTAACCACCAAATTACAGCGTGTTTTACAATTTGCTTCATCCACGCTCCTTTTGGTATTGCAATTTTCACTCCAGACCACTTTCACCACAAACAAGATTCTCCTGCAAAATGGCACGTTCTGATTCACTCCCAATGATGTGTCCAGCCAATGACAACATGCCACAAATACTCCACGACTGTTATCACTTTCGCTTCCGACGGTTCAAACCGCACTGAAATATTTCGAAAGGTTTTACATTGAAGAGTGAGGGATAAGTTTCATAATTCAGTGCCAGTGTACATGGCAAAATCTGCCCATTGCCATCCAGATTTTTCCTTATATCACCAGCTCTATTGGCAGCGTTTTGCAGCCCATTACTGTCCTTCTCTTTCAGTGTTTTTCCATGAATATTTGCACTTGTGATATTTCCAATGAAGTGAACTTGAAAATATCACTCGACTGAATTTAATAGCTCCGCATCCGATCAGAGAGTAAATCGGATTATTTCTAACAGTTTTGCCAGAGCAGTAATTATTTTCCTGAGAGAGAATTGAACCCAAACCTCACTCGCATAGTGCAGAACACAAACCACTGGACTCCAGGGCAACTAGTGAACTTAGTTTCTCAAACCGATTGACCTCATATTCCTTTGCTCATTATTTTCATCTCAGATTTGTTTTACCATCGACAAGTTGCGCCTTCAAAATCTCCTGTTTGGATGGTACATAAGTGCCTCCTTCAGCCAATGACAACACGGATTGAGTTCGCTGCATCATGAAATTGACAGTGAGGTGAAATAGTCCCACAAGATGCTGAAGTTTAGAAGGATGAGAGGAGATCTGACCGAGGCAATAAAATTCTAAAAGGGATTGATCGATTAAACGTAAACCATCCCGAACAAGAGGTCACAGGTATAGATTGAGAGGCGGTGGATTTAAAAGTGAGATGAGGAGGGAGTACTTCTCGCAGAGTGTGGTGAATTGGTGGACCTCGTTGCCCCATAGCACGGTGGAGTCTGAATCGCTGGATGATTTCAATAAGGAGATAGATATATTTCCAACTTAAAAAACTAATTAAAGAGATATGGAAAACAAGCGGGGAGGTGGGTTTCGGACCACGGAGAGATCAACCATGATCTGATTGGATGGTGGAGCAGGATTGAAAGGCTGATTTTGCCTATATCCGCTCCCAATTCCTATGTTCCTTTGATCCTAAGTATAACATTCAATTTTCAACACCCACCAACCTCATCACTGTGGTTCCATTGCAATCTATGTACATTCATCGGTTCCCTTTTATCCACAACACATGTGAGTCCTATGAAGATCTTCTAATAGCCTCATTCTGTCGTGTGACAATCTGTTATTTTCTGTTTCCCTCATTTATTCTCTCCTGACTTCAACCCCACTAGATGTTGCATGCTTTCTCCCTGCTGGATTTCACTTGTTTTAAACTTATTACGTTTCTAAACTTTCCCAGTGTCCTTGAAAGGTCATGGAGTTGAAAGATGAGCTTTGTTCCCCTGTGCACACACGCTGTCTGACTTCCTGAGTTTTTACAGCATTATCATTTTTCAGTGTAGATATCTGATCCGCTTTGGATGGTAGTGAAAAAATGTTTATTTGCCATGCTTCCTTAACGATGGCTTATTGGTCTCCGGGCATGGTTCTCGCGTTGGATGTTGTAAATCCCGGTTCAAAACCCGGGCATATCCTTGATTTGCAATGGGAGTTAGTGGCTTCCGTTAGTTTATTTCCCGTGACATGGCGGAATTGGTTTATATGGAGCATGGTTTGAGAAACTGAGCACACATTGCAAGGCTTCTGTGAGCACAACACACTCATAGAGGATCCAGACATTTTCAAAAGGTGACAATGCTACCGGACATTCACTTAATCCTTATTCACCCATTCAGAGGGCCCCATGCTTGTGGGTTCAGGCAGCCGTTGTGTGTATATTGCGTTCTGGGTGTCTGCCCTACTCTGTGTCCCTCTCTGTCTCTTTTTGTCACTGTATACATGTCTCAGACTCTTTAGCGCCCTGCCTCTCTGTCTGTGCATCGATCACGCTTCCCTCCTTTTCTCTTGGCTCCCTCTACTTTCTCGCTGTCTGTGTTTAAGCAAGATTCACTGGATTTAATCCTGTGATGAGGCGGTTGCCCTGGGAGGAGAGATTCAGTGTCATGAGTCTGTTTTCTCTGTAGATTAGAATAATGAGAGGAGATTAGATTCAAAAGTCTGAAAATAAGAACATAAGAACTAGGAGCAGGAGTAGGCCGTCTGGCCCCTCAAGCCTGTTCCACCATTCAATAAGATCATGGCTGCTCTTTTTGTGGACTCAGCTCCACTTACCCGCCCGCTCACCATAACCCTTAATTCCTTTACTGTTTAATGGGGAGACAGTTTGGCTTCGAAAATACTGAGACGCTGTTTTCCCACCTTGTTTGAGTATTTATGTCAAAAATATTGAGGTGAAGATGCAAGAGGAGTTGCAATTCTTGGAAGGAGGTGCAGTTAAGGAGTGGAATTTGTGAATGAAGCTATTGATGATTGAGAGGAATGCATTCTAACCTAAGAGATTCTGTTGGTTTATCAATTATGAACATGGTAATCAGATGAAGCTGAGACACCAAATGGAGAAGCCACATTTGTCTCATGCATTTTAGGATATGGACTGCCAGCTCCCATATTTGCTCGTCTGGCTCAGTTCGTCGAGCATAAGACTCCTAATCGCAGCGTCTTGAGTTCGAACCCCACGTTGGGCGCTGTTGTTTTTTTGCTCCTTTCCTGGGTGAAGTCCAGCTCTTCATTCCACCGGCAGTGTCCCCGCTCAAACTGAATCTTTCCACATCCCACTTTGTTTTAACATTTATTTGTTAGTCATAAGTAGGGTTTGCATTAGCACTGCAATGAAATTACTGTGAAATTCCCCAAGTTGCCACATTCCAGCGCCTGTTCGGGTCAATGCACCAAAGTAGCGCATCTTTCAAACTGTGGGACGAAACCCACTCAGGCACGGGGAGACGTGCAAACTCCACACAGAGAGTGACCCAAGCCGGGAATCGAGCCTGGGTCCCTGCCGCTGTGAGACAGCAATGATAACCACTGTGCCAACGTGCCGCCCTATTAATCTCATAGTTACTGCTTTCTGAGTAAAAGCTATCTCTGCTTCCCTGGCAGTCAAAGAGTTTAGTGCTTAACTCAGTGAGAAGTTATCTTCTCATTTTGTGCGAGATTTGAACCAAGATCTGGGAGATTGTGTCAGTGGAAAGAATAATCATCCCCATTGTCATTCAATCACTCCAGTTTTACATCCTTTCACAAGGACATAAATAGAGATCTCGCCCACATATTTTCCATCACTCTTTATTTGTTCGTAAACTATTAAATATGTAACTTCTTCCAGTTTGGATAAAATGTCAGTGACCCGAAACATTCACTTTGTTTCCCTTTTCATAGGCGCTGGTTGATCTGCTGGGTGTTTCCAAAGATTTCGGTTTTGAGGTGGGATTTGTAGTAACTTCTGTGTTTTTTTTTCTTGTTCAATTTGGATTTGTTTCCTTTGACTGAAGTTTACCTACTTACATAGTTAAAGGGCTGAGGTTTCAAATAATAAGATACGAGGATGTGCCACAATATTTGACATGAAATGAAACAAACTGAGGATTAATCATTTAAAAAGTGTCACTAATTCAATATATATTTTTCAGGGGGTCCACCTACGGGTGCCATTCACTCACTCATGTGTCCCAATTTAAACAAGGGGTGGGATGGCTTGAGTCCAAATTGCGACGCGTTGCGCCATGGAAATGACAGCACTCTGACCTATGACACTAGGCCTTTCTCCCAAAACACACACACACACACACACACTTGCTCAATAATTGTCAATCTCCAGTCGAATGGTTGGTGTTGTGTGACACCAACTGCTCCTTTATTTCAACAGATGATTTAAAGAACAGCGAAAGATGAAATTGAAAAAAAACATTGCTGATGCAGGCATCTCTCGCCAGAGACTCAGAAAAGTGCAATGTAATAGAAGTTGAAGTGGCTGACAAATTCCACCACCCCCCGCCCCCCTCCCCCCTCGCTACACCGCTATTCCTGCTTTGTAAGGAATTTAAACAAAAGTTCCTTCGACAAATCAATCCACAACAATGGCAAATAAGAGAAAGGAGCCACCTAAATTTAGACGCGGTTTGCTGGGTTCAGAGTGCTCACCATTAGACCAGATAACCTGCAACAAAGCAGCCGGCTGCAAATGGTCACTCAAATCATTTGACCCACTTGCTGTTGCTGCCACAGTGAATGAAGAGGTCACATGCTTTGAGTGACCATTTGCGTCAGGCGGCTCTGTTCCTATTTTTGTGCTGTGATGGTGAGCACCCTGGACTTCGAATGCAGTAATCGGAGTTCAGAACTTGGTGAAAGATTGTTTTTTTTTGCTAAAGCAGATAATGGTTTCGCTGAAGGGAATTTAATTTTAAAATCTCAGAAAGTGGAAATTTCAGCAAATTACACCGCAATCACATTGCAGATGTTGCAGCGAATGATTCTCCTGGCGTCATTGCATCAACCCCAGAGAACGATTGCTCAAGAATACAAAGCGCTGAGAGGCAGGGAAGCTACAGTGGGCATTGTATCCACCTAGAGGTGTAATTCACTTTGTTATCTGTGTCAATTTAAACAAAAGTCAGGAGGTGAGAGGCCAGAGTGCGACACGTTACCCGTGGAATCAACAGCACTCTGACGGAAGACAGTAGACTTTTATCCCAAAACACACACACACACCCACACCTCTCTCTCTCTCTCTCTCACACACACACACACACACGTTCACACACACGCTCAGGCACACACACTTGCTCAATAATTGTCAGACTCCAGTCGAATTGTTTTTGTGTGACGCAAACCGCTTCTTTTTTCAACAGAGGAGTTAAAGAACAGCGAAAAGATGAAAAACACGAACGTTGCAGGGATCTGGCGCCTGAGGCTCAGCAATGTGCATTGTAATAGCAGTTGAACTCGCTGACACATTGTCCTCTCTATTCGTGAGAAATTGAAACGAAACGCCCTTCAGCAAACCAATCACCTGCCTTGAGCAAATTAAAGCAGGGCTCCGCCGAGATTTGAACACGAATTGCAGGATTCAAAGTCCAGAGTACTCACCATTACACCACGAAACCCAACTCACGACAGCTGTCTGAAAATCGTCGCTCAATACTTGTGCCAATTTGAACAGCAGGGAGAAATATCAGTCCCAAAGACAAAGACAAAGACAAAGAACAGTATAGCACAGGAAACAGGCCCAGCGGCGCTCCAAGCCTGTGCCACTCCTTGGTCCAACTAGACCAATCGTTTGTATCCCTCCATTCCCCGGCTGCTCATGTGACTATCCAGGTAACTCTTAAACGATGTCTGCCTCCACCACCCTACTTGGCAGAGCATTCCAGGCTCCCACCACCCTCTGTGTAAAAAACATCCCTCTAATATCTGAGTCATACTTCGCCCCTCTCACCTTGAGCCCGTGACCCCTCGTGATCGTCACTTCTGATCTGGGAAAAAGCTTCCCACCGTTCACCCTATCTATCCCCTTCATAATCTTGAACACCTCTATTAGATCTCCCCTCATTCTCCGTCTTTCCAGGGAGAACAACCCCAGTTTACCCAATCTCTCCTCATAGCTAAGACCCTCTATACCAGGCAACATCCTGGTAAACCTTCTCTGCACTCTCTCTAACTCCTCCACGACCTTCTGGTAGTGCGGCGACCAGAACTGGTCGCAGTACTCCAAATGTGGCCTAACCAGCGTTCTATACAGCTGCATCATCAGACTCCAGCTTTTATACTCTATACCCCGTCCTATAAAGGCAAGCATACCATATGCCTTCTTCACCACCTTCTCCACTTGTGCTGCCACCTCAAGGATTTGTGGACTTGCACACCTAGGTCCCTCTGCTTTTCAATACTCTTGATGGCTCTGCCATTTATTGTATAACTCCTCCCTACATTATTTCTTCCAAAATGCATCACTTCGCATTTATCCAGATTAAATTCCATCTGTCTCATCTCCGCCCAATTTTCCAGCCTATCTATATCCTGCTGTATTGCCCGACAATGCTCATCGCTATCCACAAGTCCAGCCATCTTCGTGTCATCCGCAAACTTGCTGATAACCCCAGTTACACCTTCTTCCAAATCATTTATATATATCACAAATAGCTGAGGTCCCAGTACAGAGCCCTGCGGAACACCACTGCTCACAGACCTCCAGCTGGAAAAAGACCCATTGCATCATCCCGTCAATTACCTACACCAATTCATATTTATATTGCCCTTGATGGATCCTCCGATTAAAATGAGTAGGCTACCTTCTACTGCATTAAATTTCTCTGCTGCTGATCACATTCAAAGAGCAATGTTAGCATCGAACAGATATCAACCTTATTGTGGTAACTTTACTGAACATCAGCTTATCAGAGCTCTGCTTTCATCACACTGGAAGCCAATGTGAAAATATGAAGAATTTCAAATCTTAATAGACATAAAGGAGTGTGTGACTGTGGACAATTGGCGCTGTGCATACTCCTGTAATCAGTCTCTAGGAAAATCAGGCAGATGGGATCCTGCTGGTCTCGTGGTTAGGATTCGGCCCTTTCAGGGTCGCAGGCTGCGTTCGATATATTAAGACTTAATGATTTTGATAAACAAACCAGCAATAGTTCCTGGTCCAAAGCAGCTCTGCCAGAATCGGTGGAGTGAGATTTGCATTTTTGCTTCCGAGTTGGAAATGTCACACCTGCAACAGGTCAAGACAAACACAGATAGTGAAAGACAGTGATATGATGCAAAATGCTGCCGATAGAGATGGGGAGACAAGGGAACATCTGGGTGGTAATGGGTCAGATTTAACCGTTTGCATTGACAGAAATATCACTCATTTCTGGATAACATTCTCGGGCTAAATGACAAGAAAACCTCTCCATGAATGAAACACTAAACTTTGACTTCGACTGATTGCAAGCAGTTTTCATTCAGAAAGCAGTAATTGTGAAGTTTAGAAAGCGGGATGGAGAAAGGCTCAGTTTGAGAGGAGACACTGCGGGAGGAATGGAGAGCTGGAGTACACTGAGAAAAGCAGCAAAGTTTAAAAATAACCGGAACCAACCAATGTTGCCCTTGACCGTTATTCCTTGTGTCAGCTAATCCATCCTGTCTTGCTCACTATCACAGACCTTCCCTTTTATATTCTTTACTGAGTTATTTCCGCTGTAAATGCCGTAGAAAGCTCAATAGTTCAATTTATGTTTCGTGATAAACGAGAATAACTGTAATCCGAACCATTTTGAAACAAAGCCATCTGGAAATGCTTCGATCTGGATTCGAACCGTAGACTTTCTAGGTGCAAGGCGAGCGTGATAACCAATACACTACAGGAACATACCAACGTGTACACTTGATGGAGCTCCGATTTATTGGTCGAGCAACTAAACGCGTCCGACAAGCCCGTCAGTTGCTCACTTTAACCAAAAGAGAAAACTCTGGAAAATCACATTGTGTCTGGCAGCATCTGTAGAAGAGAAAAGAGCTGACGTTTCGGTCCGGATGACCCTTTGTCAAAGTTTTGTGTGACACATTTGCTTTCAGATTCCAGCATCCACAGTAATTTGCTTTTATCCAGTTGCTCACTTTACATTCTCTCTGCTGGTTCCTCGAATCAAAATTAATGATGATTCATTCTACTGCATTAAATTTTAGTAATCGCATGTTTGACCAAAGCTGTTCATAACGTTTATAGTAATTTAAGTGAAAATCGAACAGTGGGAGAATGTGATCCCCCTCCTTCATAAATATCATATCCTAAATTTAGTGTCTTAGATTTCCCATCAAGGACACCAGCAGAAGTCACTGCTGTCAGAGCTGGTTTTGGCAATGAATCAAATGAATTAATTGGATTAGATCACACGTCCCATTGAGTCTCCTCCCCCACTTTAAATCAAACCCGAGCTCAATAACTGCCTCATTTCAGGAATCAATTCAGTTAAATTTGGTTCCACACAAACAGGGAGAGAATAGAAGGAACAAAAACAAGAAAGGGGAATGGGTAGTTCGACAGAGAGGGAAGGACAGAGAGAAAATAGAAAGAGCCAGACTGGGGTAGACACTGAACAGAACAGACACACTTCACTGTTCCACACCGTTTCAAGAAATAAAAACTTGAAGGCATTGGAAAGAGCAAATGCTACGGCTCTGAAAAATATTCTGGCAATGGTGCTGAAGGATTGCGCTTCAGAATTTGCCGCACCTTCAACTAAGCTGTTCCTAAACTACAACACTGCCATCAACCGCCAATGCTACAACTTGCCCAAGATTGCCCGCTTTACAAAAATCAGGTCAAATCCAACGCCCCACATTACCACCAGTCTACTCTTGATCATCAGTAAGGTGACGGAAGGGGCAATAAACAATGATATCAAGAGACATTCCAATGCAAACTGCAGGAACATCCCCCGATGTCACGATTCGGATCTTACTGCATTCCAGGCTTAACACTGAGTTCAACAACTTCAGAGCATCTCCTTTCCTCCATCTTCACCCCATTTCCATTAATTTTGTTTTATTTAATTTTATGCAATTTATTTTTATTAATTAATATTTTTTTCTTTTATATCTATATTTATTTTTTTGATTTCCATGTATTGCACTGTTTATTTAAAATCTCACTTTCCATCTTGTTGCCCCCTCTCCCTCCATCCCACTCGGGCCAAATCCTACATTTCCTTTGTTCTGCCATTTGCACATTCTGATCTCTAAATGCGCAGCCTGCAGCACCCTTCTCAGCCATGGTCACCACCATTTAATTTGCCTTTTTGTTTTTCTTGATTGATATGTGACACCTTTGCCACCCACCCCTCACCCATATCCCTCACCATTACAGTATAAATCTCGTCCACGTTTCTTTGTCTTCAGCTCTGACGAAGGTCATCCTGACTTTGAACGTTAGCTCTATTCTCTCTTCACAGAGGCTTTCAGGCCTGTTGAGATTTTCTGGCATTTTTTGATCTTGTTTCAGATTCCAGCATCCGCAGGAAATTTGTTTATATCAAGAGGCTCTTGTCAGACGGACTTGACCCTGGAATACAAAAAAACCCCGCTGAAATTGAAAAAAATGCGCCAAATTACCATAGATCGGCGAGATTAAAACCATTGCAGGCAGTTTCCCTGGTGGTCAATGGTTAGGATTTATTGTTTTCACCACTGCGGCCCGAGTTCGATTCCCGGTCAGAAAATGAAGATTTATTGTTTTCTTGCAGGACATGATGCAGGTGGAGTTGCAATTACTTCTTGATCGAAAGCATGAGTGATATTGCTGCCAGTTTCAACAGCAGAGAGAAAAATCCGCCCCATTCCACAAGCTCGTCAATTACCCACAGCAATTTATACTTGCATTGCCTCTTTTGGTTCCTACAGTCAAAATGAACAATGAAACATTCTTGTAGAATCCCTACAGTACAGAAGGAGACCGTTCGGCCCATCGGGTCCGCACTGACAACAATCCCACCCACGCCCTATTCCCGGAAACCCACATATTTACCCTGATAATCCCGCTGACACGAGGGTCAATTTAGCATGGCCAAGCAACCGAAATCGCACATCTTTGGAAAGGAAACCGGAGCACACGGAGGAAACCCCCGCAGACAAGGTGCAAACTCCGCACAGGCAGTGACCTGAGGAATTTAACCTGAGCCAATGGCGCTTTGGGGCATCATTGCTAACCACTGTGCCACCATGCCGTCCTTTTCTAATGCATTTAATTTTACTGCAGTGTTAGTATCAACCTGTGATAAACCGTCTTGTGGTAATTCTGCTGAACAACATTAACTTATCACTGTTAATGGAAATGGGTTCCAACCCCAAGTTAGGCGGCACTGTTTTTAAACTTTGCTGCTTTTCTGGGTGAAATCCAGCTCTCCATTTCTCCGGCAGCGTCAACGCTCAAACTGACACCAGATGACAGTACAGCCGGTAAAACTTGAGAGCTATTTTTACTGACGCCCACGGACCCATTGCCAACCCGCAACTGTTTGCTTTTGAAGGATCATGGTAAGGAAACAGTACAAGCTCCGTCCCTGGGTGGTCTGGACCCACCAACCTTTCGGTTAACAGCCGAACGCGCTGACCAATTGCACCACAGAGACTGACACAGCAGCTGTTAACGATATTCTAATCCACGGTGTCAATGATCACAATTCTATTTCTGCGAAACCTGTTCCAGAACTACAGCATCACCGCACCATTTACAAGTCTACACAAGTCTCTTTGTGCATTTCGAATCCGTAATATTGCTGTGGTGTAGCGGTTATACCCTTTCTCCTATGAACGTGCAGCTAAAATGAATCCATGTCTCTTGTCAGAGGGAGGAATTCAACGGGAGGGAAGGGAACTGACCACCAGAAGCCCAAGGATCCAATACTTTCGATACAATCATCAATAACACCATTCACAACTGCATCTCCTTCCAATATTATGATCCGTTTCCCTCAGGATTTGTTCCACAATTTAATATTTTCTTTGTTCTCTCCTCATTTTGAAATGACAGGCGCTTCAATGTACAACACAAACACAACCTGACGGACGAACAGTGGGAGACAGGTCTCTGGGTAACACAAATCCCAGGGTGCCCATTTTCAGATTCACAACAGTCAGATTTTCAGCCAAATGAAGGAATTTATCACTGAAAAGTTGCTGTAAATGTTGTTTGTGACTCGCTCGGGTATTATGTAAATGCTACTCGAATGCTCAGTGAGTGGGCGATAATCTATCTGCGATTTGATGAGTCTCTGATCGGTATATTGTGACGTTTTACCTGGGTTGGAGTATTCTGTGTCCCTGGCATGGGCAGTAACTCCCTGATTGAAGCTGCAGTTGCCACTTACCACTTTCTGCTGTCTGTGGGCGATTGGAGAGTGCGGGGTAAGATCCTGCTGCCTGTCCCTGTCTTACTCATTGTGGAAGAGAGAATCTTTGATGGGTTTGTTCCCCTCTCTGAAATGTGGCGTCAAATGACTGTTATTAATGGAGGTGACGCTGTGGTAGCCTTTAATATTCTGACACAAATGCGTAGGGCGCAGTGCCCCAGTGGCGCAATCGGTTAGCGCATGGTGTTTATACAGCAGTGCGTCCTGCGGGCTATGCCCAGGTTTTAAATTCGAGCCTCACCTGACGCGCAGATGCTTTAGGTCGGGCGAGTTATCGCTCGACCAGCTAATCATAGAAGCATAGAAACCCTACAGTGCAGAAGGAGGCCATTCGGCCCATCGAGTCTGCACCGACCACAATCCCACCCAGGCCCTACCCCCACATATTTTACCCGCTAATTCCTCTAACCTACGCATCCCAGGACTCTAGGGGGCAATTTTTTTAACCTGGCCAATCAACCTAACCCGCACATCTTTGGACTGTGGGAGGAAACCGGAGCACCCGGAGGAAACCCACGCAGACACGAGGAGAATGTGCAAACTCCACACAGACAGTGACCCGAGCCGGGAATCGAACCCGGGACCCTGGAGCTGTGAAGCAGCAGTGCTAACCACTGTGCTACCGTGCCGCCCCTTTTATTATGGGGACCAGCCAGGACAGCTGGTGGGATTTGAATACAATACGAAAAATCTGGAATTGAGAACCATTGATGACCATGAAAGCATTTTCGATTGTTGAAGGAACCCATATGATTCACCAATGTATTTTTGGAAGGAAATCTGCCCTTCTGACCTGGCCTAGCCTGCATGTGACTACAGAGCCACAGCAATATGGTTGCATCTCAACTCGGGTTGGGCAGTGAATGATGGCCAGCGACGGCAATGTTTCAGGAATGAACAAATGAAAAAGCCCGAATGTGCAAGTTTGAGAGAAACTTTCTGAACTGTCAGAGGTGGAAACGGTAACCAGTTCGAGATATTCTGTCGGGTTTGAGTGTGTACAGAAATGGGGAAGGGAAAATGCAACTCTGTGTAAGATACTGTATTCAGCAATTTCCTCTCACTCAGGTTAGAAATAAGTATAAATGTTTCCACCCGTTTTGGAACTGGGAACCTTTCATGTTTCAGATGAATGTGATAATCACTACACTACAAAAACGATGCTCGACAACTGACTGGAATTCGAACCGCGCTGTCTGACTGTACTTCAGAGTCATGTATTCTCTGTTTCTGAAGTGTGGTGTTTAATAAATTCACCTAACACGTTAATGGTTCCCTGTGTGAAATAGGACAACAACAGTGTTCAAATTTCCTCATCTCTCAGTGTGAGGAAAAGTTACTTAATTTCCGTTTGTTATTAAATATTGACAGAAAACATTATCTCTCAGCCTAACTGCAGTTGCATTTCCAAGTGTTAAATAATATTCTGCAAAATGCTCAGTTAAAGTAAAGTTTATTTATTAGCTACAAGTAAGGCTTACACTGCAATGAAGACACTGTGAAATTCCTTAGTCGCGAACCTCCGGCGCCTGTTGGGGTCAATGCACATAACCAGCACGTCTTTCAGGCTGTGAGAAGAAACCCACGCAGACACGGGGCGAACGTACAAGCGCCACACAGACAATAACTAAAGCTGGGAATTGAACCTGGGTCTTTAGCGCTGTGAGATAGCAGTGCTGACCACTGTACCACCGTGCCGCCCGAGACATGGCAAAAGAGAAAAAAGGCGCAAATGTCATTTTATGATTCTAATGTGAGATGAATTTCTCTGCCGCATCAAAAAAGGGTATTGAGCCGAATTGTACTTCCACAAATCAGGTTGTGAAGTTAAATCAGACTGCACGGTTTGACCTTCTAGACCAGCCGCTTTTGTCCTCAGCGGATTTTCTGTATTGAAGGTGTTATCAGATTCTATTCATAGAAACATAGAAACCCTACAGTGCAGAAGGAGGCCATTCGGCCGATCGAGTCTGCACCGACCACAATCCCACCCAGGCCCTACCCCCACATATTTTACCCGCTAATCCCCCCTCTAACCTACGCATCCCAGGACTCTAAGGGACAATTTTTAACCTGGCCAATCAACCTAACCCGCACATCTTTGCACATATTTGCGCAGGTCCCAGGCAATAAACGGGGCAGAAACGTTATCAAAACTCACTGCTCTGAAGTTTCCGAATTCCAGTTTATGGTTAAATGTGAACTGAAAAGGGGATCAATCAAAATATTGACAAACATTGGTCTTCACCATTTCTTAGAAAACTTATGCAGCTAAATCGCCAGTGCTTTTTGCCGGCAGGGGTGTTTGGAGAGTGGGGGAGACTGAAATATTGCAGCTTTTCCCTGTCTCATTAACTGTGTAACTGAGTAAGAGAGAATAATTTATGGGTTGGTGAGAATGGAATAATTGAACGGATTTCTAATGGGTTAGCTGCAGATACAAGTTAAGTCCAATAGTCAGAGACCCCCCATTGCAGACACATCCATGTCATCGGGAACCGGCTCTCCAACAACCGGCGCCGTCTCCATTCAAGCCTTTCGGTGTCTTGTCTGAAACCAAATATTCTGACTGTTCCGAAATTGATATTCGGTTTGAATTGCTGATGTGCAGTAACGAGAATCCTTTCAATGTCTCTGATCAGTTAATTTTACTGAAAACATCAGAGTCAACGTTCCAGCCTCTTAAAGAATGGAAGGTTGCCTTGATTGTCTCTGCTCAGTCAGTCAACCCTTCAATCTCCTCTGATTCCAGTTCCCAAACAGTTTCTAAAGATTCGCAAAGCTGGGGCAGTGTTTTCTGGTTTGCTTCCTGCTCCATTTTCCCCATCTGCCAACTGACAATATTTTCCAAAATCTCCGCTCAATCCTCCGCCTTTCCAGGGATGAGGAAATTCAGTTTTGTGGTGAGGTTATAGAGACCGGGCTTGTACTCTTGAGAGCAAAGTTAGTTCAGCAGAGATTTCACGGAGCTGCGGGGAGAATTGGATGATTTGGAGAACTCCTCCAAGGAAACATAGATACGCCGGATGACCAATTTGCCTTTCAAAGATTCTATGGTTCTCCTTGCTTCATGTCGCAGTCGCTTTATTTATTGTTAGACACCCTGAAAAGTGAGTAGGCGCAGGATGATAAGAGACTTCTGTAGTTTCAACTGGTTCTATTTCCGCCCAACAGTTCCGAGTGCCGCTGAGAGTCACCGCACGCTTCACTCAATATTGAATCTGCGGTACCCCGCCCACAGCTTCCGTTTGCTGCTCTCACTCTGACCCGATTGTGTGATTGGACAGATTGCTGAAGTTGCGCCATTCCTCTCATTGAGGTTGGATGAGCAGTGCAATGGGACGGGGATCTGTGTTTCTGTCTCTGACGGAGGATTCCTCTCACTGCTGAGTTACAGACTGAGGAGGATCATGGAAAACTGTCTCGCTCAGATCCTCATCATTATTTCAGTCCTCAGAAAGTTTTTTTCCTTCCCAGTAAAACTACATGCTCCTCCTGACTGCTGCAACCCAGATGTTATTGTTGCTAAAGCAACAGTGATGGTGGAGATGATAATTGTATCGCTCAACATGAGGCTGACTCTGATTCTCATTATTGTTGTTATTTCTTTTAGAATGGAGCCACCAAGACAAAGTGGAACAACTGGGTCCTGAAATATCTGTTAAGGAGGAAAGTAACGTGACACTAACCTGCACCTTGGAAACTAGCCATTCTAATCCTTATGTGTACTGTTATAGTCAGTGGAGGGGGCGTGGGGGGGGGGGGGGGGCGGGGGTGATGGTATAGGGACACAATGAAGTCCTTTTATTTACGACGCGAAACAGATAGTATTTTTATTTAGTTTAATGTTTCTTTGCGTTCATACAGGGCATTGTGTATTTTTGAGCACGCACCACTATTAGACATGTTTCAGATGGTGATTAACTATGTTAGTCTGCACCTATTAAACCAACTAAATTCTGTTGTAAACTGCAGCAGATGCTAATATGTGCACGGTGTCAAAGTGGGAACGTTTCTTTCCTGACATTGCGTCATAAAATTCAGCATTTCTGATTTTGGGGAAAGCATTTGAGGCCGAGGTCATTGCACTCAACAGCAAATTTCAAAGCTATCTATGTAGAAAACAACTCGCATTCAATTTCACAGGAGTCCTAAAATCTACAGGTTGCATCACAGTAACAATAATACAAATCAGGAAAGATTTGGCAGAAACATATTTTGAACATATAATGAATACATTGAATCTCCAGAAAGAAAGCCATTTACCACTCAGCACCAACAGAGCATCACGTATTCATGACCACTGCAGCTAATCAATCAAGAAGTCGCATGGCACTGGGGAATGGGTACTTTCATTATTCTCATCATAAGTCACCAATTCAGAAATCTGCAAACATCCTTATAATTTGCCTTACTTGTTAGGAGACCACTATGTTTGTTTTGGACTCTGTTACATTGATCAAATTGCATTGTAAATGATGACCACTCTCTGCATAACCAACTGTGCCCTGACCTGTGCCCCAAATTTAAACTTATTTAAATGAACCAGTGGCCTGATGCTCTACAATCGCAGTTCAATCGAGTAGATGTTTCAGGATAAACCTTTCCCATATCAGATTGTACTTTATATTGTTGACTTCATATATTCCTTGAATCCCTGTGCCCTCTAGTTTTAGACTCCCCTACCTTTGGGAAAAAATATTGACTATCTCGATGAACCATGCCCCTCATTATTTTATAGACCTCTATAAGATCACCCCTCAGCCTTCTACGTTCCAGAGAAAAATGTCCCAGTCTATCCAGCCTCTCCTTATAGCTCAAACCATCAAGTCTCGGTAGCATCCTAGTAAATCTTTCCTGCACTCTTTCTAGTTTAATAATATATTTCTATAATAGGGTGAACAGAACTGTACACAGTATTCCAAGTGTAGCCTTACCAATGTCTTGTACAACTTCAACAAGACGTTCCAACCCCTGTATTCAATGTTCTGAGCAATGAAACCACGCACGCTGAATGTCTTCTTCACCACTCTGTCCACCTGTGGCTCCACTTTCAAGGAGCTATGAACCTGTACCTCTAGATCCCTTTGCTCTGTAACTCTTCTCAATGACCTACCATTAACTGAGTAAGTCCTGCCCTGGTTCAATCTACCAAAATGCATAACCTCGCATTTATCTAAAGTAAACTCCATCTGCCATTCGTGAGCCCACTGGCCCAATTTATCAAGATCCCGTTGCAATCCGAGATAACCTTCTTCACTGTCCACTGTGCCACCAATCTTCGTGTCATCTGCAAACTTCCTAAACATGCCTCCTTTTTTCTCACCTAAATAATTAATATAAATGACAAATAACAGTGGACCCAGCACTGATCCCTGAGGCACAACGCTGGTCACAGGCCTCCAGTTTAAAAAACAACCCTCTACAACCGCCCTGTGGCTTCTGTCATCAAGCCAATTTTGTATCCATTTTTAGCTACCTCCTACAGAGCGACATTAGCTACATAGAAGCGACTTTTAAAAACATATGCTTTATTTTCATAACTATCAGTATCTTTCCGCACTATAAACACGGGCTGTGTGTCTGGATGTTGTCGGTACCAGTACAGCCTATAGTCGCTCTCTGCTCCTTGAAAGTGGAGTCACAGGTGGACAGAGTGGTGAAGAAGACATTCAGCGTGCTTGGTTTCATTGCTACACGTTAAAAACACGATCTCGCCTTCTCTCTTAACATCTGATGTGAGCGGCTGGGTGACAGAATCTCCATGTCTCAAATATGGAAATAACAACACAGAAAATGGTCAGAAGGGCGTATGATTAATTTGTGGTCTGGAACCAAGCTTGGGAAACGTGTGAAACAGTGCAATGTTTTTTGCACGTAATTACCTGTCAGGAATGATCCCCACAGCAGCTGCATTGCCGCTGTCGCTCTGTAAAAGGGGAGCTGCGTGTTTGATTTTATCCGGTCTAATCCCAGCCTTCAATAATCAGCTTCCTTTTTCGTATGTTCTCAGCTCCCTCCCTTCTGTCTCCAGTGGTGCTGTGTGACACCCAGGTGGTGAGATAACAGACAGTAACCAGACGCACCGTGAGCTGGATTAACATAATCATCCTTACAGAGAGAACTTACACATTTAGCGATTGACTTGGGGAAGAATGTAGAAAAATGGGGTACAGGAACATGGGAACAGCAGTAGGCCATTCTGTCCTTCGATTCTGCTTCGTCATTCAGTTAGATCAGGGCTGACCAGCCTGAACGCCACTTTCCCGCGCTATCTGCATAGCGCTTAATGCCATTCGGCTTCCAAAAGCTGTTGATTTTTTTGAACATGCTCAATAATTGACATTCCACAAAAAACCCTTATTTTCTTACTGTGACCCGGAAGCTAATGGAGGCTAAATAGTTCTGTCCTTGTTTTTTTTTTCTCAATACGTCCATTAGCCTTATTATCAGGACAGTTTTAACAGTGATTCCAGTGAATTTTTTCTGTGTGTGGGACATGGATACCACTAGTTGTCCATCGGTAGTTGAGATCAACCACATTGTTTTGGCTTTGGAGTCACGTGTAGGCCAGACCAGGTAAGGACGGCAGATTTCATTCCCCAAAGTACATGAGTGAACAAAGTGGGTTTTTCCGACAATCGACAATGGCTTCATGGTCGTCAGTAGATTCTTAGTTGTCGATATTGTTTTCATTGAATCGGGTCCGCGCAACATTCGCTGAGTTTCTGGATTAATAGTCTCAGGATAATACCCCCTCGGCCATCGCCTCTCCTGTTGTGAGTATCAGCAATACCGAAAATGTATAGAAGCACCACAGAGTGAATCATGCTCTATTTATAGCCCAATATTATTACCATTCTCTGCTCCGTTCATCTTGTCACTCTGGGGCAATGTTTTTTTTTTCATACCAGGCTCCCTCTGGTTTCTGTCATTGCGTCTCTCAGCCCACAGTAATACACCGCGCTGTCCGACAGCCACAGCTCACACATGCTGAAGTTCCCCTCGCTTTTCGACCTCTCGATATATGCAGAAAATAGTGTTCCCACGCCCTTTGCACTGGAAATATCTCCATAATAAGAGATATAGATCAAGAAGATGGGGGCTTTCTCCGTTCTTTTTGCTGGGAACCTTCTCCCGGTCCTGGCGATACAATTGAATGTAATATGCACCAGCTGCTATGCAGTTAACCTATTGGTCACCGGGGCATTGAGTTTAAAAAATGGCGAGTCATATTGCAGCTTTATAGCACGTTAGTTAGGCCGTACTTGGAATATAATTTTCAATTTTGGTCGCCACACTACCAGAACGATGTTGAGGCTTTGGAGAGGGTGCAGAAAAGATTTACCAGGATGTTGCCTGGCATGGAGAGCATCAGAATCATAGAAACCCTGCAGTACAGAAGGAGGCCATTCGGCCCATCGAGTCTGCACTGACCACAATCCCACCCAGACCCTACCCCCACATGTACACGTTAATCCCTCAAACCTACGCATCTCAGAACTCTAAGGGGCAATTTTAGCATGACTAATAAACCTAACCCGCACATTTTTGGACTGTGGGAGGAAATCCGAGCACCTGGAGGAAACCCACGCTGACACGAGGAGAATGTGCTTACGCCACAGACCGTGACCAAAGCCGGGAATCAAACCCAGGTCCCTGGAGCTGTGAAGAAGCACTGCTAACCACTGTGCTACCATGCCGCCCATTAGCTAAGAAGAGAGGTTGGAGAAACTTGGTTTGTTGTCACTTGAACGACGGAGGTTGAGGGACGACCTGATACAAGTCTACAAGATTCTGAGGGGCATGGCTAGAGTGGATAGTCAGAAGGTTTTTCCCAGGGTGGAAGAGTCAATTACTAAGGGGCATAGGTTTAAGGTGCGAGGGGCATGGTTTAAAGGAGATTAATGAGGTAAGTGTTTTACACCGAGTGTGATGGGTGCCTGGAACACGCTGCCGGGGGAGGTAGTGGAAAGAGATACGATAGTGACATTTAAGGTGCGTCCGGACAAATATATGAGTAAGATGGGAATAGAGGGATATGGTCCCCGGAAGGATAGCGGGTTTTAGTTCAGTCGGGCAACATGATCGGTGCAGGCTTGGAGGGCCTAAGAGCCTGTAACTTTCTTTGTTCTTTGTTCTTTGAGTCCCATTCAAACTTCATCGCTGTAACCGGCTCCTTTGATATTGAGTCTCCAGTAGTGACACCGGCAGAAATGTAGAAATATTGAAAGTTAAGGTGTTATTATCATTCTATTGTAACTCATAACATCAGAACACGGATCACATTATCATCTACAGCAAAGCGGACCTAAATTACTGTCGACATCGCTTGCAAGAAGAAGTTTATGTCCCTTGTAGCCTTACCAGGCAAAAGAGCTGAAACAGTGAGAAACGAATACAAAATGATACCCAACATGTTTGCAGCGAGTTTATTGCGGAATTAAACAGAATGGGTTCAATCTGTAATTGTTTGGGTGAAGATATTTACATGTATTTCCGGTCTCTCCAGCGATTGGTTAATTCCCAAACGAATCAACTGGTGACGTCCAATCATGTCCCTGATTCTCCAATTCATCCAATCAGCTCACAGACCCTTTGTTCTCCAGTTTATTACGTCAGAGCAGGGCCAGTGAATTAATGAAGTTGTTTTCCCCACAGCGGGACCGAAACGAGGATTCACCGCAATGTTGGCCCTTGAGCCAAGACAGCTTCTGAGGTGGTGACAATGAGGTAAATGGTTAATGTTGTCCTTGTAACAATGTCGGGAGTTCCCATTCAACAGTCTGAATATTTTGCATATCCTTTTTCACGTTATATGAAATTGAAAATATCTACAACGAAGAACGAATGTTCCAAAATACCCTTTTTGATTTTGATGCCCTTGCATTTAATATCAGCGGGGTTCTTGTCAAACATTTTGGAGGGCCGAAGGGCCTGTTTCCTGTGCTGTACTGTTCTCAACAGCGGGTGGGGGCGGTGGCCGGGGAAGGGGTGTGCTTCCACTGGTTGATCTTCAGATTCAATGTCACCGAGGAGATCCATCTACCTGCCTAAACAATGTTCCTGGAGACCCATCTTCTTTCTCAGGAAGTCCATGTCCACCTCAGAATTTCTATTACCTAAATTGACCGCATCCAACACTCTCGGAGGCAATGAGTTCCAGGTCCTGAGCACTCGCTGTGGAAAAAATGTTGCTTCCAAATCTTCTTCGCCCCCGCCTTGCCCAATATCTTAAAATTTGCCCCTCCCCCTCTAAACTTGCCCTAATCTAGTCCACCTCGATTAAATCGCTCCTCAATCTCCTTCGCTCCAATGGACAACAATCCCAGCATCACAAACCAGAAACTTCTGGCTAATTTGAACTTTTCAAAACTAAACTTACTCCAAAGAAATTCCTCCATCTGATTTAACTGAAATTTGTCAACTTTTAAAAAACATTTCTGTGTATTTTGCTTCTTAAAATTAAACATGTTTAATCAGGGTTCATCAACTTTTTAGAAAATGTTTTCACCATTTTGAAAAATGTAATGTTTCCTCATATTTTTCGAGAAATTTCCAACTTTTTAAAGAGTAGCTTAAACTTGCTAACATATTTTCCCCGAATACTTTAACGAGAATTCGTCATTTAAATAAACTATTTTTTTAAAAAAAACTTAATTGAAGTTTATCAGTATTTTTTTTCTTAAAATAGTCAACACTTTTTTGAACAATCATTAGCTAAGATAAATTTCATCATAGAAGCTGACTGCATTTGGTCAACATTTCTCTGAATTGGTCCAAAATTTGTCAACACACATTTTTCACCCACACGAACATGGAGTTTGTGAACTACTGTTAAATTATCACACAGAGCCAGCCAGGAGTCGAACCTGGAATTTTCTGATCCGTAGTCAGACGCGTTATCCATTGCGCCACTGGCCCATGGCAAAGCAGCGTGCAGCAATGTTTATATATCGGTCCGAGGCTTCAAAATCGGCAGAAACATGGTCAAAACATATTCGTTTTTGTGAGGAAATATTACATAATTAAAATTTTCTCTACTCACTTACAGTAATTCTACTTTGCCTTGAATTGAGTTAATCTGCTGTGTTGGAATTCGAACCCTGGTTCCCAAAGCTTCAGCCTGCTTCTCTGCTTTATCAATCCAGCGTCAACAACATGACTCGAAACCGTACCCCTCCCGCTAGTGAATCCACGATTGAATATTACCTGAATGTAGTATCTTACAATCATATGGCATTGGCCCTTACTTGAGCCTCAAAATACATTCAGGAAAAGACAAAAGTGCGGAAAATTCACGACAAACTGAGCAGGAAAGAAGACACACCTATTCTGACTCAGCACGCATGTTATCAGTTTATTCAGTGGCTAAAAGAGCAGGGCAGAGGATGGGAATCCTGTGGGAGTAACTCACCTCCCGACTCCCACAAAACAGTCCACGATCGACGTGGCACAAGTCAGGAGTGCGATAGAATATTCTCCACTTGTCTGCATGGTGCAGGAATCCACCAAAGGCACTTTAGACAGCATCTCCCAAACCCAAGACCGCTTCCACCTGGCAGCTCCCCTGCCAACCGCCCCCCCCCCCCCGCCCCCTCTCCCCCCTCCCCCCTCCAACGCCACACAGCCAACACCACCCTCAATTCCCTCAGCATTCTGATTTGGAAATATATCGCCGTTCCTTCACTGTCATTGGGACAAATTCGTGGACTTCCCTCCCTAACAGCACTGTAAGTGTTCCTGTACAAATGCATTACAACCTTTCAAGAAGGCAGCTCACCACAACTTTCTCAAGGCTAAATACTGATGGGCAGTGCATGCTGATCTAGCCAGCGACACCCACATGAACAAAAAGAAACATCCAGGCAGCTCCCTGAACCCATAATCATGGGGCCAGCTGAAGAGGTGAATGGAGATAAAATGAACGTCAAGTTACATAGCCAACCCTGTTGATCATATATTTATTTTCGAGCGAGTGTGTTGTGCTGATAGTTTCCTCACAGTTTGTGCTCAGGTTCTCAAACGAAACCCCATGTGGACCAATCCCAAAGTCTGCAATGCAAAGAAAAAAACAAAATCTGCAGCTCATGAAATCTGATCAAATCTTCGTGGGAGAGGGCGGCACAGTGGCTAGTTCTGCTGGCTCACAATACCAGGGACCTGGTTTCGATTCTGGGGTTAGTCACTGTCTATGTGGATGGAGATATACAGCTTTTTTAAGTTGCAGCAGTAGCTCACCGATAGTCCCAGTAACCTAACGCGTAAGGCACTGGCTTCCTAAACCAGGGAGCATGTGTTCGAGTCACTTCTGGGATGCGGCTTATTTTAACACTTAGGTGTCCAACATTGGCAAATGCATTTCTTGCCAACTAATCCTGGCTATTTCTGGGCAGATATGTTTTGGGTGGTACATTGGTTAGCACTGCCGCCTCAAAACGCCAGGGTCCGAGGTTCAAATCTGGCATCGGGTCGCTGTCTGTGTTGAGTTTGCACATTTTCCCCGTATCTGCATGGGTTTCCTCCGGGTGTTCCGGTTTCCTCCCATTGTCCAAAGATGTGCGGCTAATGTTGATTGACCGTGTTAAATTGGCCCTAGTGTCAGGGGTATTAGCAGGGTGAATGCACGTAGTTACAGGAGTGGGGCCTGGATGGGGTTGCGGTCAGTACAGACTTGATGGGCCGAATTGGCCTCGTTCTGTACTGCAGGGAATCTATGATTCTAATGGAACCTTATAACATTCTGACCGGATGAAACAGGGTAGATTCAGAAAGAATGTTCTCTTTAGTGGGGAGTCCAGAACTCGGGATAATAGTTTGAGGATAACGGCTGAGATGATGAGACTTCCTTCAGCCAGAGAGTGGTGAATCTGCAGAGTTCTCTCCCACAGAAAGTAGTTGAGGCCGAACACTATGATTTCAAGAGAAGTTTAATATACTCTTGGTGCTAACTGGCGGATCAGGGTATTGAATTTGATTATCAGGCATGACAACAATGAATGGGAGATGATGTTCCAATGACCTACTCCTGGGTTCGATGTTTTGATGTAACAGGGATAAGAAGAAACAGTAGGGTTAGTCTCGGATTTCAACTCGGGATCTCGGTGGTTAAGGCATACCAAAATGCGATTCATACCCCTACACCAAGGAGCCTATAAGCAGCCACTGATTGAAAGAAAAGATGCTCTCTGGGCCATTCAAAACCGATCAGATAACTGCAGCGAAGGCGGAAGATGATGCAGAAACTTAGGAATTCAGGCAGAATTTGTGGACAGGGAAACAAAGCTCATCTTTTACGTCCATGGCCTTTCATTACAACAGGAAAAGGTGAAAAATGTGGGAATTTGAAACGACTGAAACTCAGGAGGGAGGAAATGTAGCAACAGGAATAGTCTGGACGTCAGGAGAAATGAAATGATTTGATTTGGTTTTATTTATTATTGTCACATGTATTAGTATACAGTGAAAAGCATTTTTTCTTGCGCGCTATACAGGCAAAGCGTACCGTTCATAGAGAAGGAAACGGGAGAGTGCAGAATGTGGTATTACAGTCATTGTCATGGTGTAGAGAAAGATCAACTTAATGCAAGATAATGTCCATTCAAAATTATGATGGCAGCAGGGAACAAGCTGTTCTTGAGTCGGCTAGTACGTGACCTCAGACTTCTGTATCTTTCTCTCGAAGGAAGAAGGTGGGAGAGAGAATGTCCGGGGTGCGTGCGGTCCTTAACTATGCTGGCTGCTTTGCCGAGGCAGCAGGAAGCCTCGACAGTATCAATGGATGGGAGGCTGGTTTGAGTGATGGATTGGGCTACATTCACGACCCTTTGTAGTTTATTGCGGTCTTGGGCACAGCAGGAGCCATACCAAGCTGTGATACAACTAGAAAGAGTGTTTTCTATGGTGCACCTGTAAAACTTGGTGACAGTCGGAGCTGACATGCCAAATTTCCTAAGTCTTCTGAGAAAGTAGAGGCGTTGATGGGCTTTCTTCACCATAGTGTCGGCATGGGAGGCCAGGACAGGTTGTTGGTGATCTGGAGACCTAAAAACCTGAACCTCTTGACCCATTCCACTTCGTCCCCTTTGATGGAGGCAGGGGCATGTTCTACTCTACGCTTTCTGAAGTCAATGACAATCTCCATTTTGTTGACATTGAGGGAGAGATGACAGAAATGAGAAATGAGAAAATACTTTGCGGTTCACGGCCTCAGGGTGAGGTACGCACTAAATCAGAAAATGAGTACACCACAGAATAAGGCCATGCTAAGGAATGGCAATATAATTCCAAGTCAGGATGGTGAGTGACTTGGAGGAGAACTTGCAGGTGGTGATGTTCCCATGTGTCTACTACCCTTTTCCTTCTGTATGGAAGTGGTCGTGGGTTTCGAAGGTGCTGTCTAAGGATCTTTGGTGAATTGCTGCTGTGTATCTTTTAGATACACATCGCTGCTACTGAGCATCGGCTGCGGTGGTATTGAATGCTTGTAGATGTGGTGCCAATCAAGCGGGCTGCTTTGTCCTGGATAATGTCAATCTTCTTGAGTGTTTTTGGAGCTGCACCCATCCAGGCGAGGTGGGAATATTCCATCACGCTCCTGACTTGTGCCTTGTAGATGGTGGACAGACTCTGGGGAGTCAGGAGGTGAGTTATTCGCCACAGTATTCCTGGCCTCTGACCTGCTCTTGTAGCCATTGTGTTTATGTGGCGAGTCCAATTGAGTATCTGGTCAATGGTAACCGTAAGGATGTTAACAGCGGGGGATTCAGTGGTGGAAAAACTATTGACAGTCAAGAGACGGTGGTTAGATTTTCTCTTAAGGTGATGGACATTGTCTGGCATTTGTGTGGCGCGAATGTTACTTGCCACTTGTCAGCCCAAAACCTACAGTCTTATATAATGCAGCACACTGCGGACTTTCGAAATATGAAATAGAAACAGAAAATACTGGGTTATGCCAGTATTTCTGGCACTATCTGTGGAGCGAGAATCAGAACTAACGTTTCCCGTCCAGATGTCACATGTGGGTGTCCGAGTGGGCTCTTTCCGTGCTGTAAAACTCTGTGCCTCGTTGACTCTTTTTCGGAGCCAGTCAGCAGAAAGCCCTTTGCACCTGAAACAAATCACAATATCTGACTTGGTCAAAAAGAAACAAATGAGGGGCTTGTCCGGGATTTGAACCCGGGACCTCTCGCATGCTAATGAACTGCGACACCCTAAGCGAGAATCATACCCCTAGACCAACGAGCCTGCACGTCAGCCGGTAGCGAAATAAAAATTGTTTAGCTTTCTACAAAGCAGTTCTGACACCTTGAGTGAACGCCGAAATTGTTTAAATAACTCACCGCATCGGCATTTGTGGACTTTAAGTTCCAGCAAAATATCCGTCCAATGTTGTAACCTCGACTGTTTGCAACTGGGGGCTTTTGTTTATAAAGCACACATGTTACAGTCAATTATTTTAACCCAGCGACTTCAAAATGTGACAACTCTGAGTCTGCCTTTGATATTTGATCACTTTTGAAAGGTGTTGTCTGTCAGACAGTTAAAAGATCTGGAACATTTAAAGTACAGACTGATGACATGGTTCACCTGGGAGATCTGCGGGTTTGTGTGAAAGGATCGGGGAGCGATTGGACTTGATGTGATAGTAATATGAGTAAAAACATGTCAAATTTCCCAACAGTGACAATCAGTAACCTCAGTGAGAGAAAACACTCAGACGGGGCTGTATTGTCACGTTCACTATGAGTAAATTTTCTCTGAAGTTTAACCCCATGTGTTGTCCTGACAGCGAATCATTGATTATCGACCTGTGCCAGATTTTGTCTGAGGCCCGCGGGAGCCTCATTCACTGTGGCTCTCAGTGCACAGTAATACTCGGCGCTGTCTGTCACCTTCTAATCTTTCATGGGCAAGTGAAAAGAATTTTGTTTCAGGTTGAGATTCCCGCTGCAGTATAAGAAACCTGGAGCCGTTTCGGTACATTAGCGGCTCTGAGCAGTCAATGAGGAGCTCGGTGTGTATACTGGCGATACCAGAACAGGTAATGTTGCATCGTTAAACTCGATCCCGAGTAACTGCAGGGTATTGCTGTGTCTTCACCCTCTGCTGCTTGAACTCCTTGTTTTGACTGGGACACTGAGTCACCGTTACTGATGTCTGAAAATAGGCAACAGACACGCAGTGGGTTAGAAGGAGTAACAACAATGGAATAATCCCCTCGAGATGGAAATGGGGAATGAATCTGGTGACTGGCAGATGTCACGCAGAAGTTCAAAATGACAAACCTGCAATCAGGACAATAACCAGAGTGAGACAGAGTTTCACCCCCATGGTTCGAGACTGAACACCAGAAACAGAGAGACTGATCACTGTCTGAATCAGATCTGCAATTGGAGATGTTGAAACAGTCAGGGGGATGCTATGAGGTCCAAGGGGACTCCATCTCTCCGCCCATCTTTACATCTTCAAACAGACAATTCCTTTAGAAAGGGGTTGTGAACTTTCGTAAGTGATCAGAGAGCGCTCTCCCGTGGACAGCACAGCCGCATATTGGAAACAGGTACACACACGGCAACCTGAAAAGACTGACACTTATAGAGATCATAGAATCATAGAACCCCTAAAGAACAGAAGGAGGCCATTCGGCCCAGAGAGTCTGTACCGACCACTATTCCACCGAGGCCCTATTCCCGTAACCGCACACTTAATCTCCCTGCCACTAAGGGTCAATTTAGCCTGGCCAATCCACCTAATCCGCACATCTTTGGACTGTTGGAGGAAACCACAGCACCCGAGGAAGCCCAGCAGACATGCGGAGAACAGATACACACACGGTCACGTGGAAAGACCAACACGAATAAGGATATATAACCATATAGATATATGCCCAGACAGTGACATCAATTCTAACGTCCCTCGTTATAAATCCAGAAATATTCTGCAGATTTCTGACACCTATTAGTTTGCGTTGCTAACCATGATAATGCATGAATACCTCCACCTCCGTGTTCACTGGAAGCCTCGGATACTGCACAGAAGCAACACAGAGGCAAGTAAACTAAGTGATAGATTCCCAAACCGATCGACTCAAACATAGAGTCATAAAGACATGGAGGTTTACAGCATGGAAACAGGCCCTCCGGCCCAACTTGTCCATGCCGCCCTTTTTTGTTTAAACCCCTCAGCTAATCCCAATTGCCCGCATTTGGCCCATATCCCTCTATACCCATCCTACCCATATACTATCTAAATGCTTTTTAAAAGATAAACTTGTAACGGCATCTACTAATACTTCTGGCAGCTTGTTCCACGAGACACACGGACAATCACTCAGAAAGATAACCAAGCAGATAGCTGGTGATGGTTTCGTAAAACTCCTCTGAACTTTTTCTAATGCATTAACATATTTCTTAAGATAAGGAGAGAAGTAGTGTACACAATATTCGAGATATATCCAATGCCCTCGCCAATGCCCAATTTTCCGGTCTATCCTAGTGTCGTCAGCAGATATAGCATCCATATCTTCACTGCCTTCATCACTGCAGAAATCATCCCACTTTAATGCTTTTTGACAAATTCAGCCAGAATGCATTTGTTCAGATCAAATCGTTTTTCGTCAACTTGCTTGAGTTTAATGCTGAACAACAGAGATGGTTTGTGAGGGTATTTCTCTTAATGGGCGTCCAAGGGTCATGTGATATGGTGCTGCATCACAGCTTGTGAGTAAATGTGGAGAGCAGGGAATAAAATGGATAGGACGAACACGGATAGGAAATTGGCTGAGTGCCAGGAAACAACTCATAACTGTTTTTCGGACTAGAACAAAGTTTGTAGTGAAGGTGCCAGGAACAGGTTATATGACTCTTGATCTTCCCGGCATAGTAATGGCCGAGAGCTTGGGATGGAGGTCAGACTTTCAAAATCTGTGTATAATGCAAAACATGGAAACATTGCCAACCCATCAGAAGACCGAGCAGAACTTCAGAACGAAAAAAAAACGAATTTGTGGAATTGTCCTGCAATTGGGAGATTTAATTGATTGCATGTAAAGTTACATGATTAGTTTTGTTAAGCAGAATGTGAAGAGACAAAAGGAAATGATGAAAACGCTATGAAAGTGGCGGTAAGACGCCGAGGGACCTGAATGAATATGTGCACAAATCATTCATGGTGGAAGACAGTGGAAAATAAAATAGTTAACAGTCTTTGTCTGTTGGGGAAAAGAATACAGAAGCAAGGAAGTTATGCTAAATTTGTTAAAAGCACTGGAAAATAGTCAACTGAAAAATTGCGTCAAATTCTGGGCACCAAACGTAAGGAGAAATGTAAAGTCAATAGGCTGGATGCAGGGGGAAAATACGAGATTAGTTCCAGAGATCAGAAACTTCAGTTGCGAAAATATATTTGTGAGGTTCGGGCTGATTTCCTTGACAGGAAGTTGCTGATGTGATCCCATTGAGGCCTTCAAAATCCTGAGGGGTCTTGACAGAGTAGATAGAGAGGAATTGTTCAATAGCAGGTGGATTTTGTAACAGAGGGCGCGGGTTGAAGTTAATTGGTGAAAGAAGCATGGAGTCATAACGAAAAACATTTTCGGACAGTGACTGATTCAGACCTGCAATCTGCTGTTTCAGAGTATGGTTCAGGGAGCGCCAATTGATGGTTTCAAAATGGGATTGGATTATTGTCTGGAATTGAACAAAATGCTGGACTGTCGGGTATAGAGTGTTATTGGACGAATTGCTCCTTTAGAGGACCAGCACATACATGATGCTTCAAAATGGCCTTCTTCTCTCCTGTAAATAGTCTATCAGTGTGGAAAATGAAGTCAGTGGCAAAGTGGTAATATCACTGGGAGAGGATTTCTGAGGGGAGGCAATTTTCTCAAGGTATATGTTCAAATCTAACTGCAAAAGAAAGTGGGTTTTGAAATGCAATTGCAATTTTGAATTTAAACCTCGTTCCGTAATTGCGGCCAATACAAGTAATATAACAGATCCTCTAATGCCCAGCAGAAAAGGAAACCATCCATCATTTCCCAGTCTGGCCCATAGCTGACTCAAGGCCCACACGTGTTTGGCGCTTACATGACTTCTGTGATGATCTCGGAAACCAATGAATTCAGAGTACTCGCGATTGCCAAATTGTGCTGGCCTTGCCAGCTGTGTGTACACCCCATGAAAGAATAAGAAACAGCAACGAAAATCAGTATTTCATAACATCTGCAATAGCAAAGGACGTCCAGGAGATGGCAGTGAAACCGTGCTCTTTGGCACGACGCGAAACAGATCGTCTCTGTTATTGCTGCAATAGATGCAGTCTTTATCCATCCTAAACTAGACCCAGTTTATGTGACAGAAAATCATATTTCTGATTACATGACAATAATTCTCAATTGATTCTATACTCAGCAAAATCCCAGTTGTCATTATACCGTACCAAGCCTCATTTGATATTACATTGCTGGAACCTGCAACGTATAAAGAAACCTCGACTATACCTCAATCACTGCTGCACCAGTCCACCTCCCTGTTTATACCGAATAATATCCTGTCTCTAATTATTGTTCTATTTCATGACTCGTTTATTGCTCTAATGTCCCTGTCAAATCTTTTATCAATCTGAAGCCTTAGTTTGAAATTATTGCATCAGCTTTGTCTCAGTTTATATCATACAATGCCCAGAATCAGATTCAACAGCATTTGAACCGATTGAACAGGTGGAGTTTTATTGCGCTAGCTGCTGTGTCCTTTATTAATGCGCCAAACCATACCACTGTTCATTTTACACATTCTCCTCTCTCAATTATTGCTTTACTCTGCATTGCCTCACTTTTTATTCCACTGGGTCACATCTCTGTTTATATCACCCTAGATTATATCCCTATATTCTAATAGCGTCCAAGTGAGATTACATTACACTAGAACCTGTCTCAGTTTAAATTATAGTACACATTGTCTCTGCTTACATTGGAATAAACCGTGACTTTGTTACAGCTGCGTAATTCATGTTTCTGTCTATGTGAGAAAACATCACGCTGGTTAGTGCTGCGCTATACAAATTCCGGACAAATGTGAGGTAATGCATTTTGGAAGGTCTAATACAGATAGGAAATTTACAGTAAATGGCAGAACCCTTAGGAGTATTGATAGGCAAAGGGATCTGGGTGTACAGGTACACAGGTCACTGAAAGTGGCAATGCAGGTGGAGAAGGTAGTCAAGAAGGCATACGGCATGCTTGCCTTCATCGGCCGGTGCGTTGAGTTTAAAAATTGGCAACTCATGTTGACGCTTTATAGAATCTTAGTTAGGCCGCAGTTGGAATGTACGGTCAATTCTGGTCGCCACACTACCAGAAGGATGTGGAGGCTCTGGAGAGGGTACAGAAAAGATTTACCAGGATGTTGCCTGGTATGGAGGGCATTAGCTATGAGGAGAGGTTGGAGAAACTTGGTTTGTTCTCACTGGAGCGACGAAGGTTGAGGGGAGATCTGATAGAAGTCTACAAGATTATAAGAGGCATGGACAGAGTGGATAGTCAGAAGCTTTTTCCCAGGGTGGAAGAGTCAATTACGCGGGGGCACAGGTTTAAGGTGCGAGGGGCAAGTTTTAAAAGAGATGTACGAGGCAGATGTTTTGCACAGAGAGTGGTGGGTGCCTGGAACTCGTTGCCGGGGGAGGTAGTGGAAGCCGGCACGGTAGTGACATTTAAGGGGCGTCTAGGAAAGTACATGAATGAGATGGGAATAGAGGGATATGGTCTTCGGAATCGTAGGGGGTTTTAGTTAAGTCGGGCAGCATGGTCGGTGCAGGCTTGGAGGGCCGAAGTGCCTGTTCCTGTGCTGTAATCTTTCTTTGTTCTATACCCGCTCTCAGTAAGCACTGAACTGGACCCAGTCTGCATTCATATTAGTACACGTGCTGTATCAATAATTGGTGCACTCGACTCTGTCTCTGTATTACTGCACAAAACCCGTCCTTCGTTCATAATACAACAGATCGTATTAGATGGATTGGCTGTGCAAAATTGCCCGTTATTGTCCATAGGGTATGTGGATTCGCCATGGTAAATGTGTGGGGCTAACGGGGATAGGGCAGAGGGGAGGGCCTGGGTGGGATGCAAACTCGGTGAGCCAGATGGTCTTTTTCTGAACTCCAGGGATTCTATGGTTCTATGTCTAAGAATTATCATATCATACCTTGCTTAGACATTTGAGTGCTTATTTCTTTTAAATATTCTTTTTTCCAATTACCCCCTTTGGAGAAATGATATCTTTTAGCAATTTCCCTTCAAGTGATAACCTTCAGTCCATCTCTGCCTTCCATGAGTGTATGAAAACACCAGACAGTTCAGGTATTTCAACTGAAGAACATTTAATATGTAACTATTTATTGACAACCATTCTGCTGTGTGCTCTTGCACACAAAACGATTTCAATCTGATTATTTTGCTCCCAGCGTTGACTTATCTGTCTTTAAAAATCTGTTGGAAAATGGATAAATCACATCTCGATGACGAGGAGATTACTGGAAATTGATCCTCTTCGTGTCTCACTAAAGTTCCTGATTTTCGACTCAATTATGTGCTGATTTGTGAAAATGATGGCGGAAGTGACCGTGGATATATAGCCGACAGGAGATAATTACACCTGTAATTCTCAGACTTCTTATTCCTATTAATGCAAAGGATTGAAACATCTGCTGTTCTCCAGAGATGGAGCAATATTTCTGTTTAACCGTTACATTCGCCAATTCCATGGTAACCATCCTAAATATTTTCTACTGTGTATAGGTTGTACAATCTCGGTAACATGACGAATCAGGGTCAGGTATATTATGAGGGTGGTCAGACCTTGTGTGATACAAACAGTAATATTGCCTGGTGAACATGGACAGTAACTGTTCAAGATGGTAGCTCATCATCACTTTGTCAGGGGCAATTAGGGAAGGGCAACAGATGCCAGTGATGCCCACATCCCATAAATGATTAAAAATTATGCAGTAACAACAGAGACAGAATCTAATCTAATATAGACAGATGTGCTGGCGCAATGATAACATAAACTGGCCGGGAGAGTCATGTAAGCTAATGTATTAGATATATAGAATAAGAGAGACAGAACATGATATAACATTTAAATAAACAGTTTGTTCCGTGTGATCATTCTAGAAAAAAGTAAATTGTCCAATAATAACTGGCAGGCGTCAAACGTAGCAAAACCAGATATAGGTTCCAATTCACAACTGATTGGGTAACGGTTTCCGAAAATAATCATAGAGAATTAGAATATTATAATTTGAATGGCCGGCCCCGGTGTTTCACTAACAGAGACAGCTAGGCCCGGAGTCAGACTGGGACCTGATATAAGGAAGCATATCTTTTCGAGGGCCTTGCGCAGGTTTCCTTGTCATGACGAGTGATGCAGGGATTTGTGTGGCAAACACGGATTGGAAACCGATGACAGCCGCAAGAGTGACTGACTCCACCGGACAAAGAGCTGTTATTCCCAGGGGGATCAATCATGGTGGACTCCAAAAAATTCTGTTATCTGAGGTAACAATGGTGAATCTGTCAGAGGAACAGAAAATAACATGCTCCTTCTCATTCTTACAAACAGTTCCACATTTCCAGTCAGAATTGGGACATGTGAAGACTGAAAAGACGAAGTATGAAAATATCATCGGAGGCAAAACGAATAGTGCAATAACTGTTAAGGATTATTGCACTTTTCCGAAACAAGTTCGATCCAATGCTAATTTGTTCAAAGTGATGGCTTGTAAATAGAATTGAATAATTGAATTTCGGAATCGTTCCTGGCAAATGTCCACCACCAACCCTCCCATCCCCCCCCCTCTCCCCCCCCCCCCCCACCGCGCACACACACACACACACACACACACACACACACGCACGCACGCACGCACACACACACACACACACACGCACGCACATACACACACACACACACACACGTGCTGCCAAAAGATAAGATTAGCACAAGACGACAGCTGTATAAATATTGCATCTTATTCAGTCTCAATGAAGGACAGCGGGAGACTCAAAAACGATGCTAGGACAATGATGCATAAGAACCATTAAAATGGACCTGTTCTCGAAAATCCTTCACATTTTACTCCATGAAGGATATATCTAATTTATTTTCAAAGTTACTGTGAAATCTGATTCGATCACCCTCTGAAGCTGTTCATTCCAGTCCTCAACAACTCTTGTGTAAAAGTAAACAATCACATTTCTGTCTCTCTGCTCAATAAAATAAATCTGTGCCCACTGGTTGCTGACCGTCCTCCCAGTTGAAATATCCTCTCTTTAATTACCCCACTCAAAACGTCATGATTTTGAACACGAATAAAAGTGTTCAATACACTGGCAAGGAGATAGAGAGAGACAGAGACACCGGGAGAGTTAGGAGAAAGAAAAACGGGGTGCTGACAGATAAAAGCTGAAGAACAAAAAATAAATTGCAGATGGAGAGAAAATGATCGAACAATGCAAGCTAACAGCTATCATTTCCTTTCTTCACGAAACCTGGGAGAGCTCAGTGACTGATCCACTGACCATCCAGTTATGTCCTGGAATGGAAACTCTGAACAGATCACAACAGACTCATTTGTAAATGTCACCACAATGTGATCTTTATCACTCTGCCCTGGCTCTGTGGACAGATATAGGCCGCACTGACAGATGTTCTCGTCAGATTGTGGCCCCTGGATTTATTTTCTGCTCAGAAGTGAGATGTGTGGTTTGGAACTGGCAACAAGAATCAGGAAGTTATATTACCTGAGAATGAAACAAACGGGGCCAGTTTAATGTTATCACCGTGAACAGTCTTCCTGCCTGCGAGGGTGAACTCATTCTGAAAGCTTCAAAAACAGTCACAGAATTGCTGCCGGTCGCAGCATTACATTCACTTCGATTGCCATTTTAATGAATCAAGAAAATGATCATATTTGGGGTTTAGGTAGGTTAATTGAAAGGAAGATGGATTGAAGATTATCGCTGAGAGAAAAGAGTGAAAATTAAAGCTACATTTTCCCCGCACAGGTGTTCTAAAATGGAAAGTTTAAGTGTGTTCGGTGTTGTGTGAGTGAAATCGAGGAGAGCGTATAAAAGAGTGAACTGGTCTGTTTTCGGCACTGAATTTTCCTCTGTTGGGATTGTTGTGTTTCATCTTTTCAGTCACAAGTTGCCTTAAGCATGAAAGTTAAACATTTTTGAACGAGCAGCCAGATCCGGCTCATGGGTACCTGTGTAAGTGAGCTAAAGGAGATTGAGAGAGAGAAGAGAGGTTTTCCGATTTAGGTCTTGTCTGAGACAGAGAAAGAGAGGAGAGAAGTTCAATGAGTTTGAAAGATGCAATGCCTTGGCAGTGGAATGGCCAGCTGTATATTACATTCAAGAGCGTCCAGAGCAGTTCATTAACTTTAGGCATTGACTGAGGCAAAGAATGTGCAGGTAAATACTGAACAAATTACCATAAAATGCTTAAAACTAATTGCAATTATTTACATAGGAGTTATGACTGGTACCTCACATTGTTATGGGCATAGGGTCCACTTCGGCCTTGTGTAACTGTCTGTCTGGTTTTTGCAAATTGTGTGCGTGGGTTTCCGCCAAGTTTACCGCTTTCCTCCTGCAGTCCAAAGATGTGCAGGTTAGGAGGAGTGGTCATGCTGAATTGTCCCTGAGTATCCATTTGCAGTCCAACGTGGCATACGTTTATTGTATTCCTCAATTTCTTTTGAACAAGAGGATGTTACAAGATTCATCCCAAGCTTTCAACAAATTATTGCACACAATACGTGAGCAACTAGATATGATGTGCAACACCGAATATTTATTAACAAGATGAAATGCATACTTCCAACCCCTTTCATCCACACTAATACGTTTCATTTCTTAAGTTAGTATCTGTTTATTCAAAGTTAATTTATTAGTCACATGTCGGCTTGCATTAGCACTGCAATGAAGCGGCTCTGAGAATCCCCCAGTCGCCACACTCTGGCAGCTGGTCGGGTACACTGAGGGGGAATTTGACATTCCCAATGCACCTAACTAGCACATCTTTGGAATGTGGAAGGAAACCGACACAGACACAGGGAGAACGTACAAACTCCACATATATAGTGACCAAGCCAGGAATCGAACTCGAGTCCCCAGCACTGTGAAGCAGCAGTGCTAACCACTGCTAACCACTGCGCCATCCAGCTAGCTTGGTCTTCCTCTTTTTCCATCCATCAGACGCATTTTATAGAAATTAGTAACTGAGGCATTGCCTGCTTTTTTATTCGGACCCAATGTAATGCAACGTGAGGTACGGGTGTGCTCAGTAGTGCATGACATACAACCTACCAAAAATAATATCTGAGATGGAACCTAATGTAACATATGTGGACTATTGACTGAGCAACAACAGCTCAGAAATGATTAATTGTAGCATATATCACGGCATGCCTTCATGTAATATAAAGGAAGCGGCACGTAATGTAATGTAAACAGATACAAGGTATATTGCAATAATGATTCAAATGAATCAAATGCAGTACATAAAGAGGCATGGCCTAGTGTATTACTGTATAAGACTGCACCAAATGGGTTATTGCAGCGAACATCGTCAAGTACAGTACTAACTGAGACAGGGTTAATTGTAGCCCTTATAGATCAAGGCCCAGTCCGTTAATAAATTAAACTTCAGGTTGCGTTATATAGTGCAGAAAGAAAGATAAAACGAGATATGGTGTCGTACAGACATGACTGAGACAACTCCTGTGCAATAAAAAAAATTACATGGTGAAATGCAGTAATAACAGAAGGAGGGGCAGTGTAATAAAACTAAACTCAATATATAGTGAAATTTAAGCATATACATCGTCGCATAGTAAGCAATAATACAAAAATGGCCATTAATATGTTCCTCGGAATCATAGCCTAATTCAGTAATAACGATATGTGATCTAATGCTAAGAATCCTAGAGGATGAACTGCAGTGTTGACTGAGGGAGGAGAGAGAGAGAGACAGATGGACAAGTGCACTAATATCACTCCATTTATGATGAATGATCTGCTGAGTGTTTCTGGCAGTTCATTTTTCAGATCCCATGCATCCGCAGTATCTTGTTTTTGAGCAAGGAGATATTTGAACAGATTACTAAAAGGACGATCAATACAGGGACAGTTTTATGCATTGATTTAGACGAGGAAAGTGAGATAAGGAGATTTAGGGAGGTAATAACAGAGCTTAGGGCCTGGGCAGATTAACACATCCCAAACTGAAAAATAATTTTGAAGATAAGAATGGAAATTGCAGAAAATATATATATTTAAATTCTATTCAAACATAACTTGTTCTGTGGCCATTTCGTTTTATTTCTCTCTGAAACAGATGAACAATTAACCATTGGTTAGAAAATTAGCCTGTGGGAGCCCATCTGGCGATATTGTGAGTACAAAATTCTGTCTCATGCTGTCAGTGTATCAGTTGAATGCTATTAATAAAATAAGACAGGCGAAACAATCTTTATCGCTAAAATCTGCAGCAAATTGACATAGTGCAACACAATCTACAACGAATAAAATGCATCATAACAGAGGTTCCTAAATATATTGCAAAGAGCACTGCACTATTGTTCATATTGACCTGTCCCTCAATGCCAGTTTATCACTGAGAAATTGTTATAACGTTCACGCTAAATATTACCCATACAACAGCACAGTGATTAGACGTTTCTCACAGCTACTTATAGATATTAGCAAAAGATAAACCTACTGTTTCAAAGAAGAATGATTGGTATCGGACAGGCACACCCACATATATCGTGATTGATAATATCTCGACAGGCAACATATTCATGGTCGCATGTTGGATTAACAGAGACAGGCTCTGATGTAATGTAAAGAGACAAATCCTGTGTAATGTAAAAAGAGATGGGATCCGACGTAATATAATCAGATCTGTGGTCCACTGTAGGACTAATTGAGATGACCTAATGTAGCATAAATAGAGAAATGGCTGAGTGTAGCATAACAAGAAAAACGACCGAATGTAGTATAAAGAGAGACAGGGTCCACTACCATATCATTAAAGACTGGGTCTGGTACAACATAAATAGAAGCATGGACCAGTGTAATGTAATCAGAGGATTGATTCAGTTAATTAATAATTAATAAAGCAGGGTCTTCTGCATACTGGCCCTATTGCCAATGGATAGCGTTTTCATCATAATGAGCAAAACATTCTCATTCATAACTTTGAACTCCTATACTAAATCTCCCATAAACTGCACTGTTCCAAAGGAAAGAAACTCCGCGTTCAGCTGTTCTGATAGTGCGGCTCACGCATGATGAACGTCAAGCTCCATACGACCTTCTGCCTCGCATGTTTCCCGATGTCATTTTAGGAATTGATGGAACTTTCACATGGATTCTCAGTAATCAATGGCATCGTGTCAGACTAAGATTCAAGGCTAAGAAAAGACTTGCTTCTGACAATTAAATGCATCAGTGAAATATTGGACACAGATCTCAGAGTTTAGACACACTGAGCTCAATGTTATGTCAAAACACAAAACTGTGATCGGTTAACAGTCTTATCCCAGTGGAATCAACATCATTTTTGAGTCAAATGGTAATGTGCTCAATTCCCACAACAGATACCTGAGCTCATGATACAACCTGTGACAAAGTGCTGAATGTTCAGTTGTTCCATTATTGGATGTGATGATATTTCAGTCCAAGGTGTAGCATACAATATTATTATTAAGCTTGTATTCCAGAAGGTTGAAGTAATGCTCTGCGGGCAAGGGTTCAAATTCCACCCCAGCAACTGGGGAATTTCAATTCAATTAATTGATTAAGCTGAATCAAACATCGTTGTCTAATTAATAACAATCATATTTCGGCAAAGTTCATCTTCTTCTCTGATGTATTTTAGGAGAGAAAATTTTACTTCTTACTTGTAAGACATATAAAATTGCCAGAAGAAGCAACAAGCCTGAGGGTTTGGAATGTTTTAAAATTCAACAAAAGAAGACACAATGTGCGAGGGGGGAAAGAGAGAATGAAAGTATAATGGCAGGAAGCAGAGAAACTAATTGTACAAGCTTCTCTGAATATCTGAAGAGACAAAGATTAGTTAAGACAAATTAGGTAGCTTCCAGTCAGAATCCAGGGAAATTATAATGGGGAACAAAGAAATGTTGGATGAATAGAACACAAAGTTTGACTCCATCTTCACAAAAGGGGACACAAATATCCTCCCAGAAATGTTAGGGAACCAAGAGCTGGTTGGCATTGAAGAACACCAGTGTTAGTAGCAAAATCATGCTGGGGAAATTAATGGGGTGAAATGCTGATAAATCACTAAGGCCTGAGAATCTACATCCCAGAGTATGAATGAAAATGGCCCTGAAAATATTGGGTGCATTGGTGTCATCCTCTAAAATTCTATACACTCTGGATCAGTTCCTATAGATTAGAGGGTGACAAATGAAATCCCAATGTGTACAAAGGAAGGGAGAGTAAAAATGTTGAATTACAGCCTGACTTTAGCATAAGCGAAGATGTTAGAGACTGTTATCAAAGACATGATAGCAAAATATTTGGAAAGCATTAACGGAATTTGATGAAGCCAGCATGGGCTTAAGGAAGATATGTCATTCTTAACAAACCTACTTGCATTTTCTGAGGCTGTAAGTAATAGAATAGTGAGGGGGGCGGGGCGGGGGGGGGATGGAGGGAGGGGGGAGGGAACCAGGGTACATAGAACATAGAAACATAGAAAGAAATACAGTACAAACAGGCCCTTCGGCCCACAAGTTGCGCCGGTCATGCCGCTACCTACCTAGGCTTATATATAGGCTTATCTATAACCCTCAACCCTGTTAAGTCCCATGTACTCATCCAGAAGTCTCTTAAAAGACCCTATCGAGTTTGCCTCCACCACCACTGATGGCAGCCGATTCCACTCGCCCACCACCCTCTGAGTGAAAAACCTACCCCTGACATCTCCTCTGTACCTACTCCCCAGCACCTTAAACACGTGTCCTCTCGGAGCAGCCATTTCAGCCCTGGAAAAAAGCCTCCGAGAATCCACCCGATCTATACCTCTCAACATCATGTACACCTCTTTCAGGTCACCTCTCAGCCTTCATCTCTCCAAGGAGAAAAGACCGAGCTCCCTCAGCCTATCCTCATAAGGCATGCCAACCAATCCAGGCAACAGCCTTGTAAATCTTCTCTGCACCTTTTCAATCATTTCCACATCCCTCCTGTAATGAGGCGACTAGAACTGAGCACAGTACTCCAAGTGGGGTCTGACGAGGGTCTTATAAAGCTGCATTATTATCTCCTGACTTCTAAACTCAATCCCTCGATTGATGAAGGCCAGCACACCATACGCCTTCTTAACCACCCCCTCTACCTGCGAGGTCGATTTAAGAGTCCTATGGACCTGGGCCCCAAGGTCTTTTGATCCTCTACACTGCTAAGAGTCGTACACTTGATATTATACTCCTTCATCCCATTCGACATGCCAAAATGGACCACTACACATTTATCCTGTTTGAAGTCCATCTGCCACTTCTCTCCCCAGTCTTGCATCCTATCAATGTCACACTACAGCTTCTGACATGCGTCCAACCTATCCACAACACCACCAACCTTCGTGTCGTCGGCAAACTTACCAACCCATCCCTCCACTTCCTCATCCAGGTCATTTATGAAAATGACAGACAGCAAGGGTCCCAGAACAGATCCCTGGGGCACTCCACTGGTGACCGACCTCCATTCAGAAAATTACCCGTCTACAACCACTCTCTGCCTTCTGCAGGCAAGCCAGTTCTGAATCCACAAGGCAACTGCCCCTTGCATCCCATGCCCTCTCACTTTCTTGAGAAGTCTTGCATGGGGTACCTTATCGAACGCCTTGCTGAAGTCCATGTAAACCACATCTACCGCTTTTCCTTCGTCAATGTGTTTAGTCACATTTTCAACGAACTCCACCAGTCTTGTAAGGCACGATTTGCCTTTGACAAGGCCGTGCTGACTACGTTTGAGCATACGAAACTCCTCTAAATGTTCATAAATCCTGTCCCCCAGGATCTTCTCCATCAACTTACCAACCACTGAGGTTAGACTCACCGGTCGGTAATTTCCTGGGCGATCCCTATTCCCTTCCTTGAATATAGGAAACACATCCGCAATCGTCCAATCCTCCAGAACCTCTCCCGTCTCCATCGACGACGCAAAGATCATCACCAGAGGCTCTGCAATCTCTTCCCTCACCTCCCACAGTAACCTGGGGTACATCCCATCCGGTCCCGGCGACTTATCTATCTTGATGCTATTCAAAATTTCCAACACATCCTCTTTCTTAATGTCCACATACTCAATCTTTTCAGCCCACCTCAGTCCTGTAGTACAACCACCCAGGTCTTTTTCCACCGTGAATACCGAGGTAAAATATTCATTAAGCACCTCTGCTATTTCTTCCGGTTCTGTACAGACTATCTCACCTTCACCTTTTATAATTCCTATTCCATCACATCTCATCCTTTTACTCTTCACATATTTATAGAACGCCTTCGGGTTCTCCTTAATCTTAACTGCCAAGGCCTTCTCGTGACCCCTTCTGGCTCTCCTAATTTCTTTCGTTCCGACAAGCCGTCTACTCATCTAGATCCCTATCATCGCCTTGCGCTCTGAAGCTTTTGTACGCTTTCCTTTTCTTTCTCACTAGGTTCAGCGCAGCTTTCGTGCACCATGGTTCCCGTAACCTACCAACACCTCCCTCTCTCATCGGAACGTTGTCATGCAGAACTCGAGGCAAACATTCCTTGAAAATCTGCCACCTTACTTCAGTACTTTTCCTCGAGAATGCCTCCTTCCAATTTACACATCTAATCTCCTGCCTGATGGCTTCATATTTCCCGTTACTCCAGATAAACACTTTCCTAGCTTGCCTGATCCTATCTCTTTCCAATGCTTGCGTAAAGGAGATAGAGTAATGATCACTATCCCCAAGATGCTCCCCCACTGAGAGATCCGACATCTGGTACTGGCTCATTAGCCAGTACCAGGTCGAGTACAGCCTCTCCTCTTGTAGGCTTATCCACATGCTGTGTCAGGCAACGCTCCTGAACACACCTAACAAACCCCTCCCCATCCAAACCCCTTACTCTATGGATATTCCAATCGATGTTTGGGAAATTAAAGTCTCCCATCACGACAACCCTGTTATTCCTACATCTCTCCAGGATCTGTTCCCTATCTGCTCCTCAACATCCCTGTTACTATTGGGCGGCCTGTACAAAACACCCAGCAAAGTTATCGACCCCTTCCCGCTCCGAACTTCCACCCACAGAGACTCCGTAGACAATCCCTCCACGGCTTCCACATTCTCTGCAGCTCTGACACTATTCCTGATCAGCAGTGCCACTCCCCACCCCCCTCTTTTGCCTCCCTGTCTGTCCTTTCTGAAACATCTGAAACCCGGCACCTGAAGTATCCAGTCCTGTCCCTGTCCCCAAGTCTCCGTAATGGCCACCACATCACACTTCCAAGCATCGATCCACACTCTAAGCTCATCCACTTTATTCACTACACTCCTGGCATTAAAATAGACATATCTCAAACCTTTGGTTTGAGCTCTCCCCTTCTCCATCACCCGTCTATTCTCCCTCTTACACTGTGTACAATCCTTCTCTATTTGCGGGCTAGCCTCCTCGCTCTCAGTCACCTCGTCACGATTCCCTCCCCCCAACCTTTCTAGTTTAAAGTCTCCCCAGTAGCCTTAGCCAACCTTCCTGCCAGGATATTTGTCTCCCTAGGATTCAAGTGCCACCCGTCGTTTTTGTACAGGTCACACCTTCCCCTAAAGAGGTCCCAATAATCCAGGAAACTGAATCCTTGCCCCCCGCTCCAGTCCCTCAGCCACACATTCATCCTCCACCTCACCCCATTCCTGCTCTCACTTTCCCCTGGCACAGGCAGCAATCCTGAGATGACAACCTTTGCGTTCCTCCTTCCCAACTGTCTACCTAACTCCCTATATTCTCTTTTCATTACCCCTTCCGTCTTCCTACCTATGTCAGCGTGCATGTACGTGGTGCATTTGCACTTTCAGAAGACATTTGAGACGGTTCCTCGTAAAATATTAGTAGATGAAATTAAAGCACGTGGGATAGGGAATAATGTATTGACATTTGTGTAGAATTCGTTGACAGACAAGAAACAGAGAATGGAAATACATGGGTCTTTTTCCGAGTGGCAGTCAGCGACTGGTGGGGTACTTCAGGATCCCAACTTATATTATTTATTAGTCACATGAAGGCTTACGGTAACACTGCAATGAAGTTACTGTGAAAAACCCCGAGTCACCACACTCCAGCGCCTGTTCGGGTGCACTGAGGGAGAGGTTAGCATGGCCAATGTCCCTGAGCTGCACGTCCTTCGGATGTTGGAGGAAACCGGGGCACCCAGAAGAAATCCACGTAAGCACGGGGAGAATGTGCAGTCTCCGTACAGAAAATGCCCCAAGCTGGGAATCGAACCCGGTCCCCAATGCTGTGCCACCGTGTGATTTGGATAAGGAAATCAAATGTAAAATGTCCTAAGCGGTTGGCGATGCATAACTGTGAGCTATGAGGAGGATGCAGTGACTTGTGAGCTGAGAGGAGAATGCAAGGGTCTTCAATGTGATCTGGACAAGTTGTGTGAATGGGTGAACATGTGGCAGATGCAATACAACGTGGCTAAATGTACAGTTATATGCGTGTGCAAAGCACAAAACAATATATATTTGGAAGTGTGATGTACAAATTGATCTGGGTATCCTTTTACACCAAACAATGAAATCGGAGAGGTATGTACAGCAAGCAATTGGGAAGGCCTTCGTTGCAAGAAGATTTGAGTTCGGAATTAGTGAAGTCTTACTGCAGTAATGCCTGGTCTTCATCAGACCACATCTGGAGTAATGCGTATAGATTTGATCTCCCGACCTAAGAAAGGGTCTCTGGCGAGTGCAGCTGATACACGGATTGGTGGGACTGTCCTGTAAGGCGAAATTGCTTCCACCGGGCCTGTATTCACTTGATTGACCTGATGAAGGAGCAGCGCTCGGAAAGCTCGTGATTCCAAGTAAACATCTTGGACTTTAACCTGGCGTTGCGAGACTTCTTACTGTGCCCACCCTAGTGCAACGCGAGCATCTCCACCTCATGTATTCACTCGAGTTCAGAAGGATGAGAGGAGATCTGATTGAAATACGTAAAATTGTGATTGCAGCATTCAAAGCATAAAAAATGAGGGCGATGCAGTGACACAGTGGCTAGCACGGCTGCCTCACAATGCCAGGGACCTGGGTTCGATTCCCACCTTAGGTCACTGTCTGTGCAGAGACTGCACCTTCTCCCCTTATCTGCGTGGGTTTCCTTCGGGTGCTCCGTTTTCCTCCCACAGTCCGAAAGACGTGCTGATTAGGTGCATTGGCCATGCTAAATTTTCCCACAGCGTACCTGAACAGGCGCTGGAGTGTGGCCATCGGGCCTTTTCACAGTAACGTCATTGCAGTGTATGTCTACTTGTGACATTGATAATCAATGAACTTACGAATAATTAAAGGAATTCTAACAGGACTGGGCAGGCGAGATGAAGGAAGGACGTTTTCGCTGGTTACGTAGTATGAAACCAGGGATGCAGTCTCAAGACATAGGGGAGCCAAGTTAGGACAGAAATGAGGAAATATTTCTTCACTACAGAGACTAGTGAACATACGGAGCGCTTGAGCACTGAGGCTTTGGATGTCATGCCACTGAATAGATTCAAGAAATAAATCGATTTGTGAATAGATTTTAATGGTATCGGGGGTGTGAGCAGAATCCATTAATGTGGCCTTGAGATAGGAAATAATCCATAATCATGAAGACTGGTGGATCAGGGTCGAATGGCCTCCTCCGGCTCCTAATTTCTATGTAACTAATGTTCAGTCAATGTTCTGAGGCCCTGAGTTCAAATCGCCAGGGCAGATGGTGGAACTTGAAATCAATAAAAACTATCTGGAATTAAGAATCTATTGATGACTATGAGACCATTGTTGATAGTTGTAAAAACCCATCTTGTTTACTAATGTCCCTTTAGGGAACGAAATCTGCCGTTCTTACCTTGTTTGACCGACATGTGACTCCAGAGTCACAGCAATGTGGTTGACTCTCAACTGCCCTCTAAGGGCAACTGGAGATGGGCAACAAATGCTGGCCAGCCAGTAATGTGCAAGTCCCACGAATCAATAAAAAAAGCTATGTTTAGCCTGTCTGTCCTACATGTGACTCCAGTTCCACAGTGATGAAGCTGACCCTTACGTGCCTCTGAAATTGACGAAACAGCCATTCAGTTGTTTCAAAGCTGCTGCAGAAAGTCAAACACAAATAAAACCGACCAGAGGGCAATTATTACAAAAAGGTAGTTCGCAACCGCCTTCTCAGTATGGGCAATTAATGCTACTTTGTCAGTGATGCCCATATCCAGAGAATGAATAGAACAGTGCAAACTACTGCGAATTCCGGAAATCTAAAAGTAATACAACAAAAAAGGCAGGTCAGTGGGCATTAGCAGTGGGTGAAACAGATTCTCATTTCACGCCGATGACAGAATGTAAATTCGATATAACAGGACTGTTCTGCCCAGTATCCTGGCCACCCATTCTTCAACTAAAATCACAAAATTACTGTTCATTTATCACATCTCGTTTGTGGGAGCTTGCTGTGCACCAAATCCTTGTTGTATGTCCAACATTACAGCAGTGAATAACTTCAGCGACAATATATCAGTGAGTTTTAAATGGTTTGGGACGGCCTAACGTCAGGTAAAGCGCTATGAAAATGCAAGGCCTTTCCAAATGTTAATATTAAAAAATGCAAGAATTGATATGTTAAAAGCTCTGAGATTAATGCGATTTCGTCACTCCTCTGGCTGATGTTTTAACGTGTCTAGTTTTAGTAGATTAAATCATCAATCAAATTGACATTCAGTGGAATACCAGCCTTTTCAAACATGTTTTATTTATTCTGACATCAGAACTTTCAGAACAAATTCTTGATTAGCGGGTATTTTTTTATTTGAATTAAATAGCGTCTGGTCGAATGGGTATTCACGAAGTTTCTACTGATGTTGAACCTGCTGTCAATATACTTAAAATAAACCGCTATGTTGAATTGAAACTAATGAATAAATGACGGTTTATCTGGTTTTGCTGCCATGAACATCTCATTGTAACCAGTGAGGTGTTTCTGTAAATAAACACAGAAATAGAAATCCCAGATTAGATTTATTGATTGACAAAAACGCAACAAATATTTCCCCATCAACACAGCACAGAAATAGAGACAAACATGCAAATCAATCATTGGATTCCAGTTGTGATTGTTTTTTGGACATATTTTTTCATCAGTTATATGCACAAAACAAGCTATGATTATCAATGTTCAAAATTAGGAAAGATTCCCTCTAATCACAAAATAAAAGGACGCGGCGATTTAATGTGCTTTATCTGTCTTTGTCTTTCTCCTCTCTGATTCTGGGTCTTGTTTTGTCTCTCCACGATGGGTCATTGTCTTTACTCAACAACATCAAGTCAAACTCCAGCAAATGTATTCTCTCAGGTCTATTTTCGGGCCTCTAACTAAATGGATTTAATTCAATCTATAGAGGGAGCTTTTCTCCAATATGTATCTTGATCATTTCCTGTATCGAACCCGTTCTGTCCCAGCGTCCAATTGTTTCAATGGACAGTGTAGAGAGGTTTTTACTGTTTCTAAACAGTCTTCATTTGCTGGAAATGCTTGATTGAGATAGTGTGGATGGAGTTTCACTTTTTATCAATCCAGTGCTACACCTGTTTGAGAGTGTTTAATGTTGCACTGTGGAGGGAGCTTTACATTCGGAGCCGAAACACATGCTACACCTGCCCTTGGAATATTTGATGGGGCACTAGGCCGTGTCTCTATATTGCACTCATCTGTGACCTGTCTCTAGAACATAGAACATAGAACAGTGCAGCACAGAACAGGCCCTTCGGCCCACGATGTTGTGCCGACATTCATCTGAAACCAAGATCAAGCTATCCCACTCCCTATCATCCTGGTGTGCTCCATGTGCCTATCCAATAACCGCTTAAATGTTCCTAAAGTGTCTGACTCCACTATCACTGCACGCAGTCCATTCCACACCCCAACCACTCTCTGCGTAAAGAACCTACCTCTGATATCCTTCCTATATCTCCCACCACGAACCCTACAGTTATGCCCCCTTGTAATAGCTCCATCCACCCGACGAAATAGTCTTTGAACGTTCACTCTATCTATCCCCTTCATCATTTTATAAACCTCTATCAAGTCTCCCCTCAGCCTCCTCCGCTCCAGAGAGAACAGCCCTAGCTCCCTCAACCTTTCCTCATAAGACCTACCCTCCAAACCAGGCAGCATCCTGGTAAATCTCCTCTGCACTCTTTCCAGCGCTTCCACATCCTTCTTATAGTGAGGTGACCAGAACTGCACACAATATTCCAAATGTGGTCTCACCAAGGTCCTGTACAGTTGCAGCATAACCCCATGGCTCTTAAACTCCTACCCCCTGTTAATAAAAGCTAACACACTATAGGCCTTCTTCACAGCACTATCCACTTGAGTGGCAACCTTTAGAGATCTGTGGATATGGACCCCAAATCTCTCTGTTCCTCCAGTCTTCAGAACCCTACCTTTGACCCTGTAAGCCACATTTAAATCAGTCCTACCAAAATGAATCACCTCACATTTATCAGGGTTAAACTCCATTTGCCATTTTTCAGCCCAGCTTTGCATCCTATCTATGTCTGTTTGCAGCCTACAACAGCCCTCCACCTCATCCACGACTCCACCAATCTTGGTGTCATCAGCAAATTTACTGATCCACCTTTCACCCCCCTCCTCTAAGTCATTAATAAAAATCACAAAGAGCAGAGGACCAAGCACTGATCCCTGTGGCACTCCGCTAGCAACCTGCCTCCAATCCGAAAATTTTCCATCCACCACCACCCTCTGTCTTCGATCAGACAGCCAGTTACCTATCCAATCGGCCAACTTTCCCCCTATCCCACACCTCCTCACTTTCATCATAAGCCGACCATGGGGGACCTTATCAAACGCCTTACTAAAATCCATGTATATGACATCAACTGCCCTACCTTCATCAACACACTTAGTTACCTCCTCAAAAAATTCAATCAAATTTGTGAGGCACGACTTGCCCTTCACGAATCCGTGCTGACTATCCCGGATTAATCCGCGTCTTTCTAAATGGTCGTAAATCCCATCCCTCAGGACCTTTTCCATCAATGAACCAACCACCGAAGTAAGACTAACCGGTCTATAATTACCAGCGTCATTTCTATTCCCTTTCTTAAACAGAGGAACAACTTTCGCCATTCTCCAGTCCTCTGGCACCATCCCCGTGGACAGCGAGGACCCAAAGATCAAAGCCAAAGACTTCGCAATCTCATCCCTTGCCTCCCAAAGAATCCTAGGATATATTTCATCAGGCCCAGGGGACTTATCGACCTTCAGTTTATTCAAAACTGCCAGGACATCCTCCCTCCGAACATTGATTTCCTCCAGCCTATTAGCCTGTAACACCTTCTCTTCCTCAAAAACATGGCCCCTCTCCTTGGTGAACACTGAAGAAAAGTATTCATCCATCACCTCGCCTATCTCTACTGACTCCATACACAAGTTCCCACGACTGTCCTTGACCGGCCCTAACCTCACCCTGGTCATTCTTTTATTCCTCACATAAGAGTAAAAAGCCTTGGGGTTTTCCTTGATCCGACCCGCCAAGGACTTCTCATGTCCCCTCCTTGCTCTCCTCTGCCCCTTTTTCAGCTCGTTCCTTGCTAACTTGTAACCTTCAGTCGAGCCATCTGAACCTTGTTTCCTCATCCCTACATAAGCTTCCCTCTTCCTTTTCACAAGACATTCCACCTCTTTCGTGAACCACGGTTCCCTCACTCGGCCATTTCCTCCCTGCCTGACAGGGACATAGCTATCAAGGACACCCAGTATTTGTTCCTTGAAAAAGTTCCACTTTTCATTAGTGCCTTTCCCTGACAGTTTCTGTTCCCAACTTATGCCCCCTAATTCTTGCCTAAGCGCATCATAATTACCTCTCCCCCCATTGTAAACCTTGCCCTGCTAATGTTAAATTAACTAATCCCTGTTTCGGTTTATATTAAAGAAGATTTTGTCTCTGTTCACATTACACTAGACGTACTTTCTGTTTATAATAAACTAGATGCTGTCTCTGTTTATATTACACGTCACCATGTCTCTGTTCATATTGAGATCGACAATGACTCTGCTTTTAGTCATGTAGATCTGTCTCTGTACTAAACTGGATGCACTTGACCATGTCCATGTTCATTTTATATTGGGCACGGACTCAGTTATTACTGCACTGGACAATGCGCAATAATGTGAAAAGTGGCTATGGGAACATGATTCTCTGCATCCTCCTACAGGTACAACTCTGACGGATGGAGACAAGTCTTGGGAACTGGAAAAGAAGAAGTGATATTTGAAAGCTCACTCTACTGATGCATTGAAAATAGATATCAAACCCTGCGCAGCATACACTGTCGATCCAATATTTTCCGTTTCAAGATCCTGCTGAATACAGATGTTTATAGCCCAGCATATTTATGCATCATATTATCTCTGTACCTCACAGAACCGTGGAGTAATGTTCATGGAGCCATAGTTCAGACAGAGGAATACTATAGTGCAGTAATAACAGTGACCTGGTCTCGCGAAATAGAGACAGAGTCAGGATCAAATGTCATATAAACAGGGATTGGGTCTAGTGCATCATAAACTAAGCTCTGGTCAAGCGGAGTATTAACAGAGACAGGATCTATTTTAATATAAACAGGGGCCTGATGCAGTGAAATAGAAATGAGGTCGTGCCGAGTGCTTTGTGGGAAGTTAAAGGCGAAATACTGGCCTTACCAGAGACACCCACATCCCATGAAATAAATATTTGAAAAATATGAATGACATCAACGAATACAAGAAAAACTGAGATGGTGTCTAGTGCAATTTAACCGAATGCAGTTACTTGTGCGATATAAACTGACACATAGTGTCAATTACTGATACAGGCCTAAACCGATATTAATGGAGACAGAGCTTAGCGCATTAGCAGTAATTACTGATATAGAATCTGGACTGACATAAACTGAGACAGAGTCCAGTGTGTTAATGGTCATTACTGATGCAGTACCTAGGCTGATAAAAACTGAGACAGAAATTAGTGTGTTATTAATGACTAGAGATACGATATTATGACTGATATAAACTCAGAAAGAGTCTAGCGCGTTGGTAATAATTATTAATATGTGATCTAGACTGGTAGACACTGAGATATGGACAATGAAGCAAATTAGAGGGATCACGTAATGCAATAATAACAGAGGCAGGGCACAGTGTTGAATAAACAAATACATGCACTTGTGCAGCATTAACTAAAACAGTGTCAACTTTATTAGATCTAATGAACCATTAGAGTAATGATAGTGACCGAAACTTGTGTAACGCAAGACGGATGTTGCTCCAGTATCGGAGTCACAGATAAAGGTTCTGATGCAGTTCAGACACAGTCTCTTCCCAGATTAAAGATTTAAAGCTTATTTATTAGTGTCATAAGTCGGCTTTCATTCACACTGCAATGAATTTACTGTGAAGAACCCCGAGTGGTCACACTCCGGTGCCTGTTTGAGTACACCGAGGGAGAATTTAGCATGGCCAAAATGCACCAAGTCACCACCTCTTTCGGGCGGTGAGTGGAAACCGGAGCACCCGGAGGAAACCCACGCAGACATAAGGAAAACGTGCCGACTCCACACAGACAGTCACCCATGTTGGGAATTGAACCCGGGTCCCTGGCACTGTGCCACCGTGCCGCCCTGATTAACTGAAACATATTTCAACACAGTCATAATTCAGAAACCATCGTGTAAACAGGCTTTGGCTTCACTTATGAACAACTGATAATGAGCCGAGTACAGGAATAACAGAGACAGGACATGCTGTAATGAGGCTGGGACATGGCCTGTTGAAATACAAACAGACGTGGGGGCTAGTTGAACGTTCCAGAGATATGACCTGTTCAAAATCATTTAATGAGGTTTTGCTGTCACTGGTAACGTAGGATTTGTTGCCACTTCTATTTTTTCCTTTGGGAATGTGCTAGTGAGCCCTCTTCTTAAATCGTTGCATTCCATATGAGTAAGTACACATACAGTGCTGATAGGAAGGGAGTTGCAAGATTTTCATCCATTGACACTGAAAAAATAGTGATATAGATCCCAGTCAAGACGGTATGGAGGTTTCATGGGCATTTGCAGATAATTGTATTCTCCTGCATCTGCTGCCCTTGCCATTTTAGTGTCAGAGTTAATGTGTTTGGAAGTTGCTACCAAAGGATTATGTTGCTGCTATACAAGTTGTATATGGTTCACACGGCTAGAGTTGTACATCTGTGATGCAGAGAGTGAATGTTTAAAGTGGTTGGTGGGGTGTTCTTCCAGCCGCCTGCTTTTTGCTGCGTGGTTTCGAACTTTTTGGGTGTTGCTTCAGTACCACACGCCAGGCAAGTGGAGAATAATCAATCACAATCCTGACTTTTGCCTTTATATGATGGATAGGGTTTGGGAAGTCAGGAGGTGAGTTACTCCACGCACAATTCCCAGCCTCTGACCTGTTTTGTCGCAATATTATTGACATGGCTGTCCCAGTTCAATTTTCCATCAATGGCAATTCCCAGAATGATGATAGTGGGGTTTCAGCTGTAGTCATTCAATTAACGGCAAGCGGAGATGATTGCAATCTCTCTTACTTGAAAGGGTCATTGCCTGTCACCTCGGTGGCGTGAATGTCACATGCCACTTCACAGCCAAAGCCTGAATGTTTTCTAAGTCTTTCTGCTTACGGACACGGACTGCCTCAGTATCTGAGAAGTTGTAAATGTGCTGAACATCGTGCAATCATCAGTGAACATCCCACTTCTGAGCTTGTATTGAAGCGTGAATATTAGGCCGAGGGCACTATCCTGAGGAGTTCCTTCAGCAAATGCCCTGTGACTGAGATGATTGGCTTTCAACTGCCACAGCCATCTTACTCTGTGCTCGGTTTGACTGAAGCCAGTGGAATGTTTTTTTCCCCGGATCCCCATTGACTGCAGCTTTGCTCGGGCGTCTTGATGCCAGAATCGGTTAAGTGCTGTGTTGATGTCGAGGGCCGGCACTCTCACCTCACCTCATTAAAGCAGCTATTTCCACTAGATTTGGACTAAGCTTAAATGATTTCTGGAACTGAGTGCCCCCAGTGGGACCCTAACAGAGCATCATTGAGCAGATTACTATTATTTGTAGTTGTAGCAGTATTGATATTATTATATTATTATTATTTTTTTAGATGATCCTTCATACTTACCATAACGTTGATCGAGTGAGGACGCATTGGGCGATAATTGGTCGGGTTGGGTTTGTCCTGCCTTCAGAAACAGGTCACGTCTGCCAATTTTCACACTGTTGTGTATGTGACCGTGATACAGCTATACTTGAATAGATTGGCGATGGCTCAGCTAGCTCCAGAGCACAAACCGTTATTATTATTGCTGAAATATTGTCAGGATCCATAATCTTTGCAGTATCCAATGCTTTCAGCACAAGGTTAGGCCACAGATCAATCATGATCATATTGCATGGCGGAGCGGGCTCCAGGGGCTGAATGGTCTACTCCTGTTCCTATCCTCAATGTTATAGAAACATAGAAACATAGAAAACTACAGCACAAAACAGGCCCTTCGGCCCCACAAGTTGTACCGAACATATCCCTATCTTTTAGGCCTACCTGTAACCCTCCATCCTATTAAGTCCCATGTACACATCCAGGAGTCTCTTAAAAGACCCTATTGAGTTTGCCTCCACCACCACTGACGGCAGCCGATTCCAGTCGCCCACCACCCTCTGTGTGAAAAACTTACCCCTAACATTTCCCCTGTACCTACCCCCCAGCACCTTAAACCTGTGTCCTCTCGTAGCATGTTGAATGAATTGACCTCCTTGGAGACTGGCATCTGTGATGTTCGGGGCATCAGGGGAAGGCAGAGATGGAACATCTTCTGCCTGAACATAGTAGCAATTGTTTCAGTCTTGTTTCTTTTCCATTTCGTTTGAGGCTCCTGCTGCAGTTACTTGTTTAAATGTCCATCACCATTCAGGACTGCATGTGGCAGAACTGCAAAGTTAGGGTCCAGTGTAGTATTTATTGAGGCAGTGCCTTCTTCATGTAATGTAAACCATCAAGGTGCCAATTCCATCTGCTGGCAAAATTCTGCAATTACAGTTACTGTAAATATATCGCTGTCAGGTATGATTTATGACAGTAATATACAAAGAATTCACATTCATAAATGTAAGACCACATCCCCTTCTGCAGAAAGTGCCCAAATTTAAGGTGCAACGAATTATAGATGAGATGTACGTTGCTGAATAATACAGGTTAAGTTGTGTCCCGCGGGAATCTGTCTTGAGGTCTCAATTATTTATAATATTCATAACGGCTTAGATAATGACACAAAAAGTCAAATAATCCAAATGATAGTTCAAGGTAGTTTTTAGAAGGCAGAAAGTAAAATTTAGTGGATGCCCAGCGAGATTTGGGTGTTCAAGTGAATAGCTTCTTAAAATGCCACGAACTGATGCAGAAAATAGTCAAGCAGGTCAACGGAATTCTGGCCTTTGTATCTAAAGGACTGGAGTATAGGGATGCAGATGTTATGCTGCAATTATGCAAAATCCTGGTTAGAGCCCACCTGGAGTACTGTGCACAGGTTTAGGCACCACACCTTTGCAAAGATTTTGGTCCTGGAGGGAGTTGAACGCACGTTCACAAGAATTAGACCTGGCCTTTAGGGGTAAAGTTGCGAGGAGAAATTAGACAAATTGGGACTTTTCCTCTCGAATTCAGAAGGTTGAGGGGTGTTCTGACAAAAATCTACAAAATATTACGGGTAGGATCGGGCGGATCAATAAGTTGAAGGCTCTAGAATAAAGAGCCATAATTTAAAAAAAACAGGGCCAAGCCGTTCAGGAGAGCTGATGGAAAGTATTTCTACGCACAGAGAGTGGTGGACTTTTGGAACTCTCTTCTGCAAAGGCCAGTGGGTGCTGGTTCAATTGTTAGATTTATCTCTGAGATCGATTTTTTTATTGAACAGGGGTATCAAGGGATATGGGCCAAGCGCAGGTACATAGGGTTTGGCCACAGATCAGCGATGATCTTATGAATGGGTGGCGAGTTCGAGAAGCTGAATGGCCTGCGTCTGCTTTTTTTATTCATGCTTGGGACATGGGCTTCGCTGGCTGGTCAACATTTATTCCCCATACCTAGTTGCCCTTGAGAAGGTTATGGTGAGCTGCCTTCTTGAATCGCTGCAGTACATGTTCTGTGGGTAGACCCACAATGCCGTTAGGGAGGAAATTTAAGGATTTTGACTCAGCGATTGTGAAGGAACGGCGATATATTTCCATGTCAGGATGGTGAGTGGCTTGGAGGGGAACTTCTGCTCCTATGTTCCTATGATGCCAGGTCAGCATCAAAGCATAATGCCTCAATCCATGGTAATGTATATTTGTTCATTTTGGTTAGAAGGAGGAATACTGACCAGGGCGCTGTTGGAGACAATGGGACCTTTAATGTTCAGTTCAGCAAACATGGTGCTGGGGAAAATGTATTTGTTCTTCATTCCATCTGAAAGACAGTTGGGGTAATTGTCTCTTAAGCCCCCCAGGAAACAAAGATGGAATCTTAAGTTGAAGGAAAATGTGTGTGAATGTGTGTGTGTGTGTGTGTGTGTGTGTGTGTGTGTGTGTGTGTGTGAGTGTGTGCGTTTTCTGAAAAACGTCATATTGTTTACAAATCAATTTCACAATGATAACCGGCGTCCTTCCATTGAAAATAAAAAATAGACGCAGAGTAAACACATCAAATTCAGAATGGTTTCTTTTTCAAATGTCACCTTTGTTGATGACTGAGAAGGACAATTTTTGAGAGGTTGGCTCTGTTACAAATGCTGCCCATGAAGCTACCAATTGTGGTTTTATGTTGTCGTTTTCTGTGTCATGAATGAGACTGAGGAGTTTTGATGGAGAGCGCCTTTTTCCCAAATATGGTAGTCCCTGCTCTGCTTCCGGTGTTGTATGTCTTGATCAGATTGACGAAGGTAAAGATAAGTACATAGGGCATATAAAGCAGATATTTTCCAGAGTCAATCTTCCATTAAAAACAATACATTGTGCTTCAGGATAATCCGGATCTTCAAACAGATGAATGTTTTCAGATGTGTCAGTGGCAATGATGTATATATATCTATAGTTGTTTCAATGTCCTCTGGCAGCATTTTCTTCCCCGGTAGTGTTGTGCTTTTGAATCATGCATCTCCTGCGGCGCGCATCCTATCTTCCATTACAAAAGAGAAGATCATAAATGTTCATAAAGTTGGTATTTATTTTCACCAATTGCCATCCATTCACAAAGTTGCATAATTTTGTTCACCAGTTATCAACCATTCATAAACATTCATATATTTACGTTTTAATTTAAGGGATGTGATCGTTGCTGGCTAGGTCAACATTTGTTGCCTATCCCTAATTGCCCTTAGTAAGCTGGTGGGGAGCTACCTTCTTGAATTGCTGCGAAGCCTCTGGTGTATGTACTCACACAGTGCTGTTACAGAGGGTGTTCCAGGATTTCAATCGAGCGACAGTGAAGGAAGGGCGATATTTTTCCAAGTCAGTTATATGACTGACTTCGAGTGGAATTTACACGTGATATTCCCAGGTAACTCTTACCCCTGTCCTTCCAAATGGTGACAGTCCTGTGGTTGGAAGGTGTTGCATAAGAAGTCTTGGTGAGTTCCTGAAGTGAAACTTGTGGATGATGTACAATTCTGCTGTTGTTTGTCGGTGGTGGAGGGAGTGAGCATTTGCAAATGCTATGCCAGTCAAGCCGCCTGCTTTGTCCTGAATGCTATAAAGCTTCTTGAATATTGTTTGAGTTGCACTCATTCTAGCAAGTGGAGAGAACTCTATTACATTAATGAGTTGTTGTTTTATAGGTGGTGGACAGGTTTGGGGAGTCAGGAGGTGAGTTACTCACAGCAAGCTGACCTGATATTCCAGCCGCAGCATTTACATATCTAGTTAATTCAGCGATTAGCCAATGGTAACCCCGACGATATTCATAGTGGGTGATTCAGTATCGTAATATCATTGAATGACAAGGAGCAATGGGTAGATTCTCTCTTTTTGGAGATGGTCATTGCCTGGCGCTCATATAACTAATAATCTTCAAATCACAAAAATAAATAAATATTTCACAAATTATTTTCAGCATTTTATTTGGTACAAATATAGTTGCAGTTTATTTATTGTAGTTTATTGAGATTCAAATTTATTGAGGTCACTTTGGCCTTTCTGTCACCAAAGAATCAAATCTGTCTCAGAATTCAGCGGGAAGTCGAATCAAATCAGACCGAGGATAATGAGCAGCTACCCAGCAGCCTCTGCGCTTTATTGACACGTAATCAGCTCATCATCACACATAAACCCCTGATATATAACTGGAGTGTGTAACCATTTTTAAAGTGACTGTATAACTGAAAGGACCTGTATCTAATGTTATATATAATTTATAATATCTAATATGACGTTATAGAATCTTAAGATCCAGATTAATTATTCATAGAACAAAGAATCTACAGTGCAGAATGAGACCATTGGGCCCATCGAGTCTGGAGCGACCTCAATCCTACCCAGGCCCTGTTCCCGTGACCCCTCATATTAACCCCACTAATGCCCCTGACACGAGGGTTAATTCAGCATGGCCAATCAACCTGACCTGCACATGTTCGGACGGCAGGAGGAAACTAGAGTACCCGGAGGAAATCCACACAGACACGGAGAGAAATTGCAAACTCCACAAATACAGTGACCCGAGGACGGAATTGAACCCGGGTCCCTGGCTTTCTGAGGCAGCAGGGCTAACCACTATGACACCATGCCACCCTTGCACACTTACAGAGTACTGGAAAGTCATTTACCATTTGAGTCTGTCCAGTGAGTTTCACAATATTTCAATTGCCTCATTATTTTTTTAGCCTGTTACCTTCACATAGCCTGTTACCTGTTTAGCCTGTTACCTTCACATAGGTGATATGTTGAGTGATTTGTTGCACTAGAAAGGGCCACATGTTCCAAATATTACAATCCTCCCCCCTCAACCTAATCCCTCTTTCCATCTTGGATTTGAAGATTTTGAAGACATCGGTGAGGCTACACTTGGAATGCTGTGTACAGTTCTGGTCACCCTATTATAGAACGGATATTATTAAACTAGAAAGAGTGCAGAAAAGTTTTACTAGAATGCTACGAGGCCTTGTTGGTTTGAGTTGTAGGGAGGGGCTGGATAGACTGGGAATTTTTCTCCGGAGCGTAGGAGGCTTGGGGGGATCTTATCGCTGTCTATAAAATAATGAAGTGCATAGATCAGCTCGATAGTCAATATATTTTCCCAATGGTAGAGGAGTCTAAAACGAGAGGGCATAGGTTTAAGATGAGAGTGGAGAGATACAAAATGGTTCAGAGGGGATATTGTTTCACACAGAGTGTGGCAAGTGTCTGGAACAGGCTGCCAGAGGTAGTGGTAGAGGAGGGTACAATTTTGTCTTTTAAAAAGGGTTTAGACAGTTACATGGGTAGGATGGGTACAGAGGGTTATGGGCCAAACGCGGGAAATTGGGATAAGCTGAGTGGTTAATAAAAAGGACGGCATGGACAAGTTGGGCCGAAATGCTTGTGTCCATGCTGTCAACCTCTATGACTGTATGACTCTAGTCACCATCAGCATAGAGCATAGAACATAGAAAGCCACAGCACAAACAGGCCCTTCGGCCCACAAGTTGCGCCGATCACATCCCCACCTCTAGGCCTATCTATAGCCCTCCATCCCATTAAATCCCATGTACTCATCCAGAAGTCTCTTAAAAGACCCCAACGAGTTTGCCTCCACCACCACCGACGTCAGCCGATTCCACTCACCCACCACCCTCTGAGTGAAAAACTTACCCCTGACATCCCCCCTGTACCTACCCCCCAGCACCTTAAACCTGTGTCCTCTCGTAGCAACCATTTCAGCCCTTGGAAATAGCCTCTGAGAGTCCACCCTATCCAGACCCCTCAACATCTTGTAAACCTCTATCAGGTCACCTCTCATCCTTCGTCTCTCCAGGGAGAAGAGACCAAGCTCCCTCAACCTATCCTCATAAGGCATGCCCCCCAATCCAGGCAACATCCTTGTAAATCTCCTCTGCACCCTTTCAATGGCTTCAACATCTTTCCTGTAATGAGGTGACCAGAACTGCGCGCAGTACTCCAAGTGGGGTCTAACCAGGGTCCTATAAAGCTGCAGCATTATCTCCCGACTCCTAAACTCAATCCCTCGATTAATGAAGGCTAGTACGCCATACGCCTTCTTGACCGCATCCTCCACCTGCGAGGCCGATTTAAGAGTCCTATGGACCCGGACCCCAAGGTCCCTCTGATCCTCTACACTGCTAAGAATGGTACCCTTCATTTTATACTGCTGCTCCATCCCATTGGATCTGCCAAAATGGATCACCACACACTTATCCGGGTTGAAGTCCATCTGCCACTTCTCCGCCCAGTCCTGCATTCTATCTATGTCTCGCTGCAACTTCTGACATCCCTCCAAACTATCCACAACACCACCTACCTTGGTGTCGTCAGCAAACTTACCAACCCATCCCTCCACTTCCTCATCCAGGTCATTTATGAAAATGACAAACAGCAAGGGTCCCAGAACAGATCCCTGGGGCACTCCACTGGTCACTGACCTCCATGCAGAGAAAGACCCCTCCACAGCCACTCTCTGCCTTCTGCAGGCAAGCCAGTTCTGGATCCACAAGGCAACAGCCCCTTGGATCCCATGCCCTCTCACTTTCTCAAGAAGTCTTGCATGGGGGACCTTATCGAACGCTTTGCTGAAGTCCATATAGACCACATCCACCGCTCTTCCTTCGTCAATGTGCTTGGTCACATTTTCAAAGAACTCAACCAGGCTCGTAAGGCACGACCTGCCCCTGACAAAGCCGTGCTGACTACTTTTGATCATACTAAACTTCTCTAGATGATCATAAATCCTGTCTCTCAGGATCCTCTCCATCAACTTACCAACCACTGAGGTTAGACTCACCGGTCGGTAATTTCCCGGGCTGTCCCTGTTCCCTTTCTTGAATATAGGGACCACATCCGCAATCCTCCAATCCTCCGGAACCTCTCCCGTCTCCATCGACGATGCAAAGATCATCGCCAAAGGCTCCGCAATCTCCTCCCTCGCCTCCCACAGTAACCTGGGGTACATCCCATCCGGTCCCGGCGACTTACCAACCTTGATGCCATTCAATAGTTCCAACACATCCTCTTTCTTTATGTCCACATGCTCGATCCTTTCTGTCCTCCGCAATCCAGCAGTACAACCACCCAGATCCCTTTCCACCGTGAATACCGAGGTAAAGTATTCATTAAGCACCTCCGCCATTTCTAACGGTTCCGCACAAACTTTTCCCCCTTCACCTTTTAAGGGTCCTATGCCTTCACATCTCATCCTTTTACTCTTGACATATTTGTAGAAAGCCTTGGGATTCTCCTTAATCTTACCCGCCAAGGTCTTCTCATGACCCCTTCTCGCTCTCCTAATTTCCTTCTTAAGCTCCTTCCTACATCCCGTATACTCCTCTAAATCCTTAACACCTCCTAGCTCTCTGAACCTTCTGTACGCCTCTCTTTTCTTATTTACCAGGTTCATCACAACCTTCGTGCACCACGGTTCCCGTACCCTACCAACACCCCCCTGTCTCATCGGAACGTTGTCATGCAGAGCTCCAGACAAACATTCCTTGAAAATCCTCCACTTTCCTTCGGCACTTTTCCCCAAGAATGCCTCCTTCCAATTTACCCGTCTAATTTCCTCCCTGATGACACTGTATTTCCCTTTACTCCAGAGAAACACTTTCCTAGCCTGCCTGACCCTATCTCTTTCCAATGCTATCGTGAAGGAGATAGAATTATGATCGCTATCCCCAAGATGCTCACCCACCGAGAGATCCTCCACCTGTCCAGGTTCATTAGCCAGCACCAGATCAAGAACAGCCTCTCCTCTAGTAGGCTTATCCACATACTGTGTCAGGAAACTCTCCTGGACACACCTAACAAACTCCTCTCCATCCAAACCCCTAGCCCTAGGGATATTCCAATCTATGTTTGGGAAATTAAAATCTCCCATCACGACAACTCTGTTATTCCTACATCTCTCCAGGATCTGTTTCCCCATCTGCTCCTCAACATCTCTGTTACTATTGGGCGGCCTATAGAAAACACCCAGCAAAGTTACCGACCCCTTCCTGTTCCTAACCTCCACCCACAGAGATTCCGTAGTCAGTCCCTCCACGGCGTCCACCTTCTCTACAGCCGTGACACTATCCCTGATCAACAGTGCCACTCCCCCCCCTCTCTTGCCTCCCTCCCTGTCCTTCCTGAAACATCTAAAACCCGGCACCTGAAGCACCCAGTCCTGTCCCTGAGACATCCAAGTCTCCGTAATGGCCACCACATCACAATTCGAAGCAGCAATCCACGCTCCAAGCTCATCCACTTTATTCACTACACTCCTGGCATTAAAATAGACACATCTCAGACCTTCAGCCTGAGCACTTCCCTTCTCCCTCACTCGTCTAACCTCCCTCTTACCCTGTCTACATTCCTTATCTATTTGCGAGCTAACCTCCTCGCTCTCAGTCCCCTCATTTCGATTCCCTCCCCCCAACCTTTCTAGTTTAAAGTCTCACCAGTAGCCTTAGCCAACCTTCCCGCCAGGATATTGGTCCCCCTGGGATTCAAGTGCCACCCGTCTTTTTTAAACAGGTCACACCTGCCCCTAAAGAGGTCCCAATGATCCAAGTACCCAAATCCTTGTCCCTTGCTCCAGTCCCTCAGCCACGCATTAATTCTCCACCGATTCCTGTTCTCACTCTCCCGCGGCACAGGCAGCAATCCCGAGATTACTACCTTTGCATTCCTCTTTCTCAGCTGTCTACCCAACTCCCTATATTCTCTTTTCATGATCCCTTCCCTCTTCCTACCGATGTCAGCAGTACCTATATGCATCACGACCTTGGGCTCCTCTCCCTCCCCCTTCAGGATTTCTGGGACTCGACCAGAGACATCCCGGACCCCTGCACCAGGGAGGCAAACCACCATCCGAGAGTCCCGTCTGTGTCCGCAAAAACGCCTATCTGACCCTCTCACCGTAGAGTCCCCAATTAGCACTACCCTCCTTTCCTTACCCCTTTGCACTACTGGGCCAGGCTCAGCTCCAGAGACACTGCCACCGCTGCTTCCCCCAGGTGGGCTGTCCACCCCAGTAGTACTCAGACAGGAGTACTTATTATTAAGGGGCACATCCACCGGGGTGCTCACCATCACCCGAGCTTTCTCCTTCCTCACTGTTACCCAGTTACCCTCCTCCCGTGGTCCCGGTGTGACCACCTGCCGATAGCTCCTGTCAATGACCTCCTCAGATGGAAAAAAAATCAGACTGCTCTTAGTTCATTTGTTCCCGATATCTCGGGGATTGAATTCACCGAGAAAATCTGGAAGGACTAAATTTTGCAGCACAGCATTAAAGCAAAAGTTAAAGCATACAAAGCGGCAAAGATTAGTGGGAAGCCAGAGGATTGGGACGCATTTCAAAGCAAGCAGAGGACACTAAAAAAGCAATAAGGGGGAGAAGATGAAATATGAGTGTAAGCTAGGTAGTAATATGAAATAAGACAGGGAGAGTTTTTTTCAATATAAAAAAAGGTAAGAAAGATGCAAAAATTGCCATTGGACCACTGGAAAATTAGACTGGAGAAGTAATAATAGGAAACAAAGCAATGGCAGAGGAACTGAATAGTTACTTTGCATCAGTCTTCACGGTGGAAGACACCAGTGGAATGCCAGAGCTCCAGGAGAGTCCAGGGGCACAGGTGACTGTAGTGGCCATCACTAAGGAGAAGATTCTGGGTAAATTGAAAGGTCTGAAGGTGGATAAATCACCTGGACCGGAAGGACTACACTGCAGGGTTCTAGAAGAGATAACTGAGGAAATTGTGGAAGCATTGGTGGTGATCTTTCAGAAATCACTGGAGGCAGGGAGTGTACCAGAGGACTGGAAAGTAGCGAATGCAGCACCACTGTTTAAGATGGGAGGGAGGCAGCAGACGAGAAATTATAGGCCGGTTAGCCTGGCTTCGTTCATTGGCAAGACTTTAAATTCCATTATTAAAGATGATATCGCAGAGTACATGGAAGGGCATGATAAAGTAGGACTGAGTCAGCACAGCTTTGTGAAGGGGAGGTAATATCTGACAATTCTGTTAGAGTTATTTGAGGAGGTAGCAAGGAAGTTAGATAAATGAGAGCCAGTGGACATGATTTATTTAGATTTCCAGAAGGCCTTTGACAAGGTGCCGAAAAAGAGACTGTTAAATAAGTTAAGTGCACATGGTGTTAAGGGTAAGATCCTGTCATGGATAGAGGATTGGTTGATTAGCAGAAGGCAGAGAGTGGGAATAAAGGGGTCTTACTCAGGATGGCAGCCGGTGACTAGTGGTGTGCCTCAGGGGTCAGTGCCTGGACCACAACTTTTCACAGGATGCATTAACGATTTGGAGGAAGGAACTGAAGGCACTGTTGCTAAGGTTGCAGATGATACAAAGATATGTAGAGGGACAGGTAGTATTGAGGAAGCAGGGGGGCTGCAGAAGGGCTTGGACAGGTTAGCAGAGTCGGCAAAGTTGTGGCAGCTGGAATTCAATTTGGAAAAGTGTGAGGTTACGCGCTTGGAAGGAGGAATGGAGGCATAGACTATTTTCTAAATGGGAAAATGCTGAGGAAATCAAAAATACGAAGGGACTTGGGAGTCATTGTTCAAGATTCTCTTAAGGTTAAAGTGCAGGTTCAGGAAGACAAATGCAATGTTAGCATTCATGTCGAGAGGGCAAGAATACAAGAGCAGGGATGTACTTCTGAGGCTGTACAAGGCTCTGGTCAGACCCAATTGGAGTATTGTGAGCAGTTTTGGGCCCCATATCTAAGGAAGGATGTGCTGGCCATGGAAAGGGTCCAGTGGAGTTTCACAAGAATGATTCCTGGAATGAAGACTTGCTGTATGAGGAACGTTTGAGTCCTCTGGATCTGTACTCGTTGGAGTTTTGAAAGATGAGGGGGGATCTTATTGAATCTTTCAGGATACTGCGAGGCCTGGATAGAGTGGGCGTGGAGAGGATGTTTCAACTCGTAGGAAAAACTAGAACTAGAGGGCACAACCTCAGACTAAAGGGACGATCGTTTATAACAGAGCTGAGGAGGAATTTCTTCAGCCAGAGTGTGGTGGATCTGTGGATCTCTTGCCGTAGAAGGTTGGAGGCCAGGTCATTGGGTGTTTTTAAGACAGAGATAGATGGGTTTGTGATTAATAAGAGGATCAGTGGTTATGGGGAAAAGGCAAGAGAATATGGGTGAGAAAAATATCAGCCATCATTGAATCCGTCCACTCTCTGATTTCTCAATCAAAACATTCAGGCATCCACCTATCGTTCATCCCTGCATCAACGCAAGTATTCCTTTATTGTTGGGTAGATGGTGGCGTAATATTAATGCCAGTGTACCAGTAATCCAGAAGCCCGGGCCAATGATGTGGAGACACGAGATTAAATCCGACCCTGGCAGCTGGTGGAATTTGAATTCAATCAATAAATCTGGAATACATACTGACAGCGACCAGATAAACCTCTCTGATTCCCCAATGAAGGAAAACTGCCATCCCTACCTGGTCTCATCAGGATGTGACTGCAGACGGACAGCAATATAACTAACTGGGCAATGCCTTCTGAGATGCCCTAGTATACCACTCAGTTCAAGAGAAATTAGGCAAAGGGAATAAATGTTGGACTTTCCAGAGATTCTGACGTCCCATGGAAGGGTAAAGTGAAATAAAACACAAGCATACATGTTTTTCTAGTATAAAATATATCACCTCTCTGAATCAACTCTCATAATCTGCCGGTATTTTTTTAATATCCATCCATCAATGTTTTGTTGTGTTGGAGAGATCATCATTGTTGCTAACAAGGTGCCAGAGGAGCTGAATACTTTCTTTTCCGAAGAAATGGCAAACATTCATAGATGTTTGCAACTTTAAAATAATTAAATTGCCTCCAGTACTGTTGCTGGGTAGATCTGTTTATAAATAGGCCCCATTGACAATGCTGAGAGTTTGAAGTTGGCTTGCAGCCAAGTGTTCAGTACTGAGGAAACAGATCTTTGATTTACTGAACAAACACCCTCAGCTGCTTCCTGTAAATATTTTTGGGTATTTGGCAGCAGGCTGGACTGTTGCCAAATACTGCGTAGGACAGATTAACGTGAATCTGTAAGGATAACATGGGACTTCGTCAGTTACACAATAAATGTTTTATTCCCAAAAGGAAGGCACATTTTAAATGGCTTTTCTTCTAAGCAAATATTTTAAATGAATGCACTTTTCATTATGTGATTAAAAAGTATCGGAAACTAGTCAATTGACTTGATGCTATTTCATTTGTATAGCCTCCAAAGAAATGTCCTTCCAACAATTAAAGCCTCTTTATGAACAACTTCATGAAGTGCAGGAAAAATATGTTGATGTCCCCAATCCCTCAGTCCAATGAGGTCAGTGTAAAGGCACAAAAATGAAAATAATTAAAAGTAGAAGAAAATCATATATCTACCTTGAACAGCGGGGATTTCTGGAAAATTCTCAATGTTCTGCTCCTCATTAAAAACTTATACCTGATGTACAACGTGTTCTGTTGTCCAGCATAATCTGGTTTCGATTATTTAACAGTCCCTCTCATAACTGCCAATGAGTGAAGAAATGACCAGTTCATAACCTGGTTCAGTGAAAGATAAAATATTTATTCTTGTGATATTATGCATTATGCCACAAAGTCCTGATATCCTGTGTTCCCAATACCAGCTGCTCGCCAATAAAATGAACTGTCATGACTTGGATGCTGAAGGAGAACTTTCCTGATTGCCGTGTCCGTTCTCATTCATTAGCTTCTTTGTCAAAAGTCAATGTCAATTTTATGTTTCTCTGTCAACTCAATGCTTAATTGTAAGTCAAGAAGTTTCCTTTCACCGTTAATTTTCACAGGGTTAAGGAGCTGTTGGGGAAATATAAGGTGTAACATTGTATCAGATAAGGAGTTTATTTTGTTAATTTATTCGTGGGCGGCAAGGTGGCATAGTGGTTACCATTGCTGCTTCACAGCAACAGGGACCGCGGTTCAATTCCCGGAATGGGTCACTGTCTGTGTGTAGTCTGCACATTCTCCAATTGTCTGCCTGTTTACTCCCATGGTCCAAAGATATGCCGATTAGGTTGATTGGCGATGATGAATTGTCCCATAGAATCAAGTGAATTAGCAGGGAATATATGAATTAGCAGGGATGGGAATAGGGCCTGGGTGGGAGCGTTGTCGCTGCGGGCCCGATATGCTCCTTCTGCACTGCAGGGATTCTATGGACTTGGGTGCCTCTGGCTGATCAGCATTTATTGCCCACCCATTGTCGAGGGCAGTTGAGAGCTAAACACATTGCTGTGGCTCTGCAATCACATGTAGGTTAGATGAGGTAAGGACGGCATATGTCCTGCTCTAAAGGACATTAATGAACAAGATAGGTTTTTACACAATCGACAGTGATATCATGGTCATAAGTAGATTCTTGATTCCAGATGTTTTTACTGAATTTAAATTCCATCATCTGCCGTGGCGGGATTCGAAGCCGGGTCCTGAGAACATTAGTTGAGTTTGTGGATTAATTGTCTAGCGATAATAACACTAGGCCACTGGTTCTCTTCTTCTGAGATCCAGTCCCAAATTACAGTGATAGCTACCCACACCTGAAACACAATCATCCCAGCATTAAGTTACATAAATCGATAATAATTCTTCCAATGAATTATATTTCGCTGTAATGTGTTAGAGACACAGAATTATTGCAAATCAGACTGACGTCTTTACCCTGATAAGGTAATGTCATCTGTTTATGTCCATTCCCTTGTGAAGAGGTGCAGAAATAAAGGCACTTAATTAGTACACAGTGTAAATTATTGTTTCTTGCGCACTATACAGTCAGAGCATAACGTATATAGGGAAGGAAGGGAGAGAGTGAATAATGTAAATTTTGCAGTCATAGCTGGGGTGTAGAGAAAGATGAACTTAATGCGACGGAGGTCCATTCAAACGTCTGATTGCAGCAGGAAATAAATTGTTTTTGAGTCGGTTTATACGTGTCCTCAGACTTTTGTACCTTGTTCTCGATGGGAAAAGGTGAGAGAGTATGTCCGAAGTGCGTGGCGTTTTATTTTCATAGGATTTTAGATATTTTTACAAGTGTCGAATCGGAGGTTGCGTTGAGTCAGCGAGAGGCAGAAACTGGGCGCCCCTGAAACTCTTTGAGACTGACCTGCAAAGCCAACGCGTTCAATGTTGGCAGTGACTGGATGGTCTGGGTCCGACAGGTCCCTGAACAGTGTTTACAGTGTCTTCTTCAGTACGATAGTCTTGGGTCAGCCTGCAATTCCTCCGCCCCAGGGATTCAGAATCAATTTACCCAACCAAAGACACTTCAAACAACGGAAAGAGAAAATGCTGGAAAATCTCAGCAAGTCTGGCAGCATCTGTAAGTAGAGAGATGAACTGACTTTTCGATTCCAGATGACCCTTTGTCAAAACATTCGAAATGTCAGCTATTTTCTCTCCTCAGATATTGCCAGGTCTGCTGAGATTTTCCAGCATTTTCTCTTTTGGTTTCAATTCCAGAATCCGTAGTAATTTGCTTTTATACTTTAAACGACATCGTCTCTTTGGAAATAACTGAAAACAGAAGATTCCTATCTTTACCCTGTCTGTTCTGCATAGACTCCAATTCCACTATGATGAAAATGACTCTTAGCCACTACTGAAATTGCCGGGCAGGCCATCCAGTTGTATCAAAGCTGCTAGGGAAAAACAAATAATAAAATCATCCAGAGGGCAGGTTTCAACAAGGTGGTTCACAACCGCCTTCTCAGCAGGGACAACTAAATGTTGGCTTTGTCAGTGATGCTCACATCCAGAGGATCAATAACAACAGTGTAAAGTGCTGCCGATTCTGGAAATCTAAAACTAAAGCAACACAAATGCTACTGAGCAGGTCAGTGTGCATAAGCAGAGAGAGAACCAGATTCACATTTAAAATCGATGCCAGGATGCAAAATTTCATTGATATAATTCTAAAGAGCAAGGCTGTTCTCCCCAATATCCTACCTTAATACTGATTCTTCAAACAAAATCACAAATTTACTGGCAATTTATCACATCTCGGTTTGTGGGAGTTTGTTGTACGTACATTACCTGTTGTATTTGCAATATGATAGCAGTGACTAAATTCAGCAAAGGTATATTAGTGAGTTTTAAGAACTTTGGGACTACATGAAGTCCGGTAAAGCGTTTTATAAATGTAAGCTCTACCAAAATGAAAGTTGTAATACGTTGGAAGTGCTGAGAGATTAATGCGAATATATTCATTCCTCTGCTGATCATAGCAGCATAGAATCATAGAATCCAGTGCAGTGCAGCAGGAGGCCATTCGGTCCATCAAGTCTGCAGCTGCTCTCCAGAAGAGCATCCTATCCAGGCCCAGCCTTCACCCTATCCCGACAACCTCACATATTCAGAGGCTAATGTCTCTAACCTACACATCGTTGGACACTAAGGGGCAATTTAGAATCGCCAATCCACCTTGGGCCTGGGAATGATGCCCTGCTGGACAGCTGGTGCAGACTTGATGAAGCGAATGGTCTCCTTCTGCACTGTAGGGACTCTGTGATTCTCCGTTGCTCATCCTTGGACTCAAAGGAGCAATTTATCATACCAATCCACATAACCCGTACATCCTTGGACTGTGGAAGGAAACCGGAGCACCGGAGGAAACTCACATGGACATGGTCGAATGTGAAAAACCACACACAGTCACCCAAGTTTGGAATCGAACCCGCTTCCCTGTCACTGTGAGGCAGCAATGCTACTTGTATCACTTAGTGATAACCACACTGGATTTTTTATTCTTCCCTCGTGTGAGTCTGATCACTAATTATGACAGGAATGTTTCACACATCAGTTCTCTTTGTTTTAACTTGTCTAGTTGAAGCAATTGAGATCATCAATCAAATTAACGTTCAATGGAATACCAGCCTGTTCACAGATTCTTTATTTATTGTGACATCAGAACTTTCAGAACAAATTCTTAAATAGAATGTATTTATTCATTTAATTAAATAGCATCTGATGTAATGTATGTTAAAAAATATTTCTATTCATTTTGAACCAACTGTTAATATTCTTAAAATAACCGCTATTTTGAGTTGAAACGAATGAATAAGTGACGGTTTATCTGTTTTTGCTGCCATGAACATTTCATTGTAAACAGTGAGGTGTTTATGTAAATAAACACAGAAATAGAAATCCCAGATTAGATTGTTGACTGACGAAAACACAACAAATATTTCCCCACCAACACAGCACAGAAATAGAGACAAACATGCAAATCGATCAACGGATTCCAGAAATGATTGTTTTTGTACTTTAGTTATTCATCGATTATATGAGGAAAAAAATCATGACAATATCTATGTTCAGAATTAGGAAATAATCCATCTGATCCCGAAATGTGATAACACGGCAAATGTGTTCGTGGAAATTCCGTGTTTCATCTCTCTCTCTGTCTTTCTCCTTCCGGTTCTGTGTCTTGTCTCTTCACGATAGTTCATCGTCTTCCCTCCACAACCTGAATTCAACGTTGCCCAATGTATTCTCTCAGCCAGAGTTGTAAGGAATGCAGCGCAATGAATTGGAATCCATGAGGGAGATTTACTCTAAAAGATCTCTTGAGCATTCTATGATCTTGGGATATTTTATACATTTTCCTCTGTATCTAACCTGTGTTGTACCTCGTAACAAGGATTCGATGTGGCAGTACCAAAGAAATTTTCCCTGTATTTATCCCTGCCCTTGGACTGTTTGACTGGACATTGTAGAGGAATATTTAGTCTGCATCTAAACTCACGTACCTGCCCTTTGAATGTTTGATATTACTTGTAAAGGGAGATTTAATCCGTATCCAATCTCTGCTGTACCTGACCTGGGTGTATTTTATGGACTGTGTCGAGGGACCTTCCCCCTCTACCGAACACCAATTCAAACTTGCCTCCCGATTCTCTGAAGGAAAAATGCAGAAGTGGTTTTACCTAGAAGAGAGTCCCTGGGCGGCACGGTAGCACTGTGGTTAGCACTGCTGCTTCACAGCTCCAGGGTCCTGGGTTCGATTCCTGGCTTGGGTCACTGTCTGTGTGGAGTTTGCACATTCTCCTCGTGTCTGCATGGGTTTCCTCCAGGTGCTCCGGTTTCCTCCCACAGTCCAAAGATGTGTGGGTTAGGTTGATTGGCCAGGTTAAAAAAAAATTGCCCCTTAGAGTCCTGGGATGCGTAGGTTAGAGGGATTAGCGAGTAAATTAGCAGGTAAAAAAAAAGGGATTAGCGGGGAGGGCCTGGGTGGGATTGTGGTCGGTGCAGACTCGATGGGCCGAATGGCCTCCTTCTGCACTGTAGGGTTTCGATGATTCTATGGTCTGTATGCCTTCACTGTGTTTGAGCAGACTTTGTAGAGGGAGTTCCACTCTTTTTCTGGACAGTCTCCCTTTTCCAGGAATGTTTGATTTTGATAGTGAGAGGGAGGTTCACTTTGTATCAAAATCATGCTATTCCTGACTTGGGAGTGTTAAATTTGGCAATGCATGGGGGAACTTTACAGCTAACCCCATGTTACTCTTGTCCTGTGAATTTTTGATGGGGCAGTAGGCCGTCTCTCCAAATTTCATGGAGATTGAACCAGCTTCTTTATTAGACAGTAAATTTACCCTGTGTCAGCTTCTATTATATAAGGTCATGCCTCGGTTTATGTTGCACGAGACCCTATCTCTACACATATTAAACAAGATGCTTTCTCTGACTATACTAAATTAGACCTTGTCCTTGTTTATATCATGCATCAACATGTTTCAGTTTATATCAAACTAGACGCTGTATCGGTTTGTATTAATTTAGACCTGTCTGTTTGTATTAAACTAGATGGAGTCTTATTTCTGCACTTGACCCTATCCACGTTTATATTGCATTGGACCTGTCTCAGTTTTTACTGCACTGGACAATGCCAGTAATGAGGAAAGTGTTTAGGGGGACACAATTCTCTGCATCCTCTTAAACAAGGAAAAGAAGCAGTGTTATCTGAAATCTACTTCTGCTGACTGCATTGAGAATGGTTACTAAGACCTGTATAGCATGCACTGTCAACACAGATCAAAGAACAAGAAAAGTTACTGCAGAGGAACAGGCCCTTCGGCACTGGATCCCCGCACCGACCAAATACTGTCGATCCAATACTGCCTGTTTCAGAATCCTGCCAGAGACCACTGTTTTTCATCCAACATAATATCTCTTCTTCTCGTAGAACCGCGGATAAATGCAGACATCATTCAAATAGAGGCAAAGTTAAGCACAGGCATAACACTAACACAGTCTAGTGAAATATGTACAGGGTCAGGATCAAATATTACTTAACCAGAGAGTATGGCTTGTGCAATATAAACTGATTTCTAGTCTAGCAGTGTATTAACAGAGACAGACTCTAATTTAACATAAACCCTGATCCAGCAAAATAAAAATGGGTTTCTTTCCGAGTGCCATGTGGGGATGGTCAAAGGCCAAATGCTGATCTTTTCAGTGACACCCACATCCCATGAAACAAACATTACAAATATATATGACAATGTCGAGGAAAATAAAACTGAGACAGTGTCTAGTGCAGTTTTACTGGACATAGGCGCTTATGCATATAAACTGAGACAGAGCCCAGTAATTAATGATACAGGACCTAAATGTCTTTAGAGTGAGACGGAGTCAAGTGCATTAGTAATAATTACTAATAGATACAGGACAGTGACAGATGTAAACTGAGACAGAGTCCAGTGTATTAGTAATGATTACTGATACAGCACCTAGACTGATGTAAACTGAGACAGAGCCCAGTTTATTTGTAATAATTACTGGTACAGGGCCTAGACTGACACACACAGAGATACGGACAATGCAGCAATTAGGAGGTATTGCAAAATGCAATTATAGCTCAGACGTGATGTAGTCTGAAATAAATAAATACATGGACTGGTGCAGCATTAACGCAAACAGGATCGAGTTTATCAAAATCTAATGAACTATTAGCAAAATAACTGTGACAGAACCATGTGTCATGCATGAAGCAGTTGCTCCAGTTTAGTATGCAGTGGCAAATGTTCTGAGGCAGTAAGAATTGAGACACGGCCTCTTGTCAGATCAGCAGAAGCATGGCTCAGTACAGCCATAACTTAGAAATTATAATATAAACAGGGCCTGTGTCTCATATACGAACACCTGATATTGAGCCAAGTGCAGGACAAAGCTTAGACATGACCTCCTGGAATGTGATCCAGGCGCAGCCTACTGTAATATAGACAGACGCAGAAGCTAGCTGAATATAGGCAGAGATATGGTATGTTTAAAATTGTTTCATGTGATTTTGATGTCACTGGGAAAGTCAGCTTTTGTTGTCAAACCATGATTTCCTTTGAGAATATGGCGGCAGGCTTTGGGAAGCTGGTGGGTGGGGTGTTCTTCGAGCCAGCTACTTTCTCCAGAATGACATTGAGCTTTTGAGTGGCACAAGTCAGGCAAGTAGGGAATATTCAATCATTTGTGTCGGCATATATTTGGTGGGCCGAAGGGCCTGTTCCTGTGCTTGACTGTTCTGTGATATTTGTTCATACTCCAGCCTTTTGCCTTGTAGATGATGGATAGGAGTTTGGAATTCAGGAGGTGCGTTGTTCACAGCAGAACTCCGAGCGTCTGACCTGCTCCTGTGGCCACATGATTTAAACGTCTGTCTCCGTTCAGATTTTCACGAATTATAATTCCCAGGATGTTGATCATGGGCGAATTCAGCGATGGGTAATGCCATTTAATGTCATGGGGAGTGGTTTGGAATCTCCCTCATTGGAGACTGTCATTGCCTGCCACTTGTGGTGCATGAATGTTCCTTGTCATTCATTATCCAAAGACTGAATGTTTTCTAAATCTTACTGCATTTGGGCACAGACTGTGTCAGTAACTGAGGAGTCGCAACTGGTGCGGAACTTTGTGCAATCACCTGTGAAAATCCCACTTCTGAACTTTGATGAAGGCTGAAGCTTGGGGCTAGGTCACTACCTGAAGAATTCCTGCAGCAATGCGTGTGACTGGCATGATTGACCATCAACAACCATCTTCCTTTGTGCTCAGCATGACTCAGGCAGTGGACTCTGTTCCCCCTGATTCCCATTGACTGCAGTTTCGCTCGGGTCCTTGATGCCACAAACGGTCAGACGCTGTGTCGATGTCAAGGGCAGGCACTCTCTATTCACCCTTTTAATTTATGTTTTTAAATCAATATTTGGACTCTTTCCAAATCATTTCTGGAATCGAGTGCTCCGTGCGGGACCCAAATTGAGCATCATGGTGTGTGTGTGTGTTGTGTGAAACACATCGTGTTTTATACAAATTAATTCCACAATGATCACTTGCATCCTTCCATTTACACTACATGATGGACACACAATAAACACATCCAATTCAGATTGGCTTCCTTTACATATGTCACCTTTTCTAATGATTGAGGAGGCCAATTTTTGAAAAGTTAGTTCTGCCACAAGTGCTGCCCATTAAGCTACCATTCGTCATTGTGTGTTATCGTTTTGTATCATGAATGGATATTAGGAGCTTTGGTGTAGAGCCAGTTATCACCAAAATCCTGTATTCCTTGCCCTGCTGACGGTGTTGAATGTCTTCGTGAGATTGGCCGAAGTACGTTAAAGATATGGACATATATGGAACATGGAGAAGTTGTTGGCTGGAGTAAATGTTCCAACACAGTCATTACACTGCACATCAGGAACACCCGGTCTGCAAGCAGATGATGTATTTCAAGTGTGACCCCAGCAAAGATCTTACCCGTGATGTTATGACTGAGATATGTTGGTAGTTGTAATAGTCTCTTCCATCGGTTTACTTTGCAAAAAGTGTGATAAATTTGAATCATGCCTGTCTTATGGAATGATGGGTGCCATGGTGGCACAGTGGTTAGCTCTGTTGCCTCACAGTGCCAGGGCCACTGGTTTGGTTCCGGCTTGGGTCAGTGTCTGTGCGGAGTCTGTACTTTCTCCCCGTTTATGCGTGGATTTCTTCTGGGTGGTCCAGTTTCCTGCACAGTCCGAAAAGGCATGCTGGTAATGTGTACTGACCAGGCTAAATTCTCCCTCAGTGTACCCGAACAGAAGCTACAGTGTGGCGACTCAGGGATTTTACAGTGACTTCATTGCAGTGTTAATGTAAGCCTACTTGTGACATTAATAAATGAACTACAAACCTTAAATCTTCCAGCAAATAAGGAGAATGTCATAAATGTTCAGAAAGATAGTAATTATTTTCACCAATGACCATCCATTCGCAATTTAATAAATGCATTCACCAATTCTCATTCATTCACAAAGGTTAGTCTATTTAAAATTAATTGATGGAAGGTGGGCGACTGTCTAAGCTATAATTTAATAGAGTCAAAGTTTCGAGTCGGGATGACCCTTTTTTTTATTTGGGGGAAATTGAAGAGGGTGATGACATTGGGAAATGATGAGGTGGAAAGGGATTAGGATATAGTTAGCGATTGAGATGTTGATTAGGTTAGTTAGCATGGAGAACTTGATTTTTGGGATCGGTATGTAAATTGATGAAACTTGTGTGTGGCTCGAAATCGTGCATATAATTAAACAGTATCTATTTGAACTATTCCCATTTCACAGGAAAGTTATGCAGCTTCTCTGACACCCTGTTAGAAACAATGATGATCTCTCCAACGCATCAGGAATACTCTGCCGAAGCGTCATCCAGACTCGAAACGTTGGCTCTATTCTGTCTCCACAGATGCTGTCAGACCTGCTGAGATTTTCCAGCATTTTCTGTTTGTTTCCAGTATTTCCTTCTATACAACTTTGCTTTGAATAATTTATTGATATTAACATTTATTGACACCTTTTTGTCACCAAGGATAAAATCTGTCCCAGAATTCAGTTGGAAATTGAATGAATACAGACCGAGGATCATGAGTAGCGACCCAGCAGACTCTGCGCTTTAAACTCCTGAATCATAACTGGTGTGATGATTTCCAAAGTAATCATACTAATTAAACAACCTGCACCAAATATGATTTTACTGAATCTTTAAATCCCGATTCATTATTACACGGTTTTGGGAAATAATGTAACACTTGTAGTTGTCCAGTGAGTTTCACAATATATCTGTTGCCACATTATTTATTTTACAGCTTGTTACCTTCACTAATTTGGGTGAGGGCATGGTGAGTAATTTGCTGCACATGTTTCAAATATTACAATCCTCCCTCCTCAGCCAAATCATGTTCCCTCTTTCGATCTTGGATATGAATATTCAGCATCAGCAGAGAAATGAACCATCCGTGCCGCAGGAAAATGCCCTCTTCTTTTCGTGAGGATCAGTTTGCTAACTCCCTCGAAAATCGGGTTTGATTTCACCCAGACCCTCTGGAAGTATTGAAGTTATTAGGCTGACAGAAATGGAAACAAGGAACTGTTTCAATTTATGAACCAGTCAAGTACAAATATGGGAATGTGGAACAGCATCTTTCAGTACCATTTAACAATGCATCCATCAATCCGTTCACTGATTCCTCAATCAAAATATTCAGGCATCCAACTGATATTCATATCATTCATTCAACGGTCATTCATTCCTGCATCAACACAGTCATTCATTTATTGTTTGCGCAGATGGTGACGTAATATTAATTTAATTGGCCCAGTGATCCAGAGACCCAGGACAATGATGTGGGGACAGGGATTTAAATCGGAGCATTGCAGCTGGTGGAATTTGAATTCAATTAATAAATATGGAACAGATACTAATGGCGACCATCGGACCCTCTCTGATTCCCCAATGAGTGAAATCTGCCATCGCTACCTGGTCTCACAAGGATGTGACTCCAGATGGACAGCAAAATAGCTGACTCCTTAATATCTTCAGAAGTGGCCGAGAAAACCAGTCAGTTCAAGGGAATTTGGGACAGACAAAAAGTGCCGTCTTTGCATCCAAACATCCCATGGAAAGATAAAGGGAAAGAAAATACAAACATACATGTTCATGTATCGTCTCTCTGAGACATTTCTCAGTTTGCCTGTAATTCTTTCTATCCATCTAACACCATATCCTGATGTGTTGGAAAAATCATCATTGTTGCTAACAGGGTGCCAGAGAAGCTGCATGGAATTCCTTTCATTAGAGATGGGAAAAATTCATCTAGATTTACAACTTTAAAAAAGTAAAGTGCCTGCAGTACTGTTGCTGGGTAGATTTATTTATAAATAGGCCTGATTGACAACGTGAAGGGTTTTAAGTTGGCTTGCAGCCAAGCGGTCAGTACTGAGGAAACAGATCATTGTTCTGCTGCACAACACCCCCAGATGCTTCCTGTCAATAACTTTGAGCATTTGACAGCAGTTTGGATTGCTGCCAAATACTGTGCGGGACAGATTAGCGTGAACCTAAACGGACAAAATGGGATTCAGCCATTTAAACAATAAATGTTTCATTCCCACAAGAATGACACATTTTAAATCGTAATCATTCTAATCAAATATTTTCATTCAATGGCCTCTTCATTATGTGAGTAAATAGTATCGCAAAACAATAAAGTGACCAGATGCTTTTTCATTTGTATAACTTCCAAGTAAATGTCATTCCACTAATTAAAGTCTGTTTATTAACCACTTCATGAAATGCGAGAGAGAGATGTTGATGGTCCCAATTCCCCAGTCAATTGAATTCAGTGCAATGGCATAAAATGCATCGAAATCATATTAAGGGAACATCATAAAACTGACATGAACAGCGGGAATTCCTGGAATATTCTGAACGTTCTGTATCGCATTTAAACAGCAGCGTCTCTTGTACCTGATTAACACCCTATTCTATTGTACAGTATAATCTGATTCCTGTTATTGAAGAGTTCCAATCATAGCTGCCAATAAGTGGAGAAATGATCAGTTCATAACCTGATTCAATGGAAGATAAAACATTTATTCTTGTGATATTGTGCAATGTGCCGCAAAGCCCTGATATCTTGTGTTCGCAATACCAGCGAATGTTAGAGCCGGTGGCCGATAGAGTGACCTGCAATGATCTGGATGCTGAAGGAGAACTTTATTGATCTCCGTGTCCGTTCCATTCATTAACTTCTCTGTCAAAAGTCGAGGTTAATTTTATGTTTCTCTGTCAACTCACTATTTAATTATCAGGAGGGCGGGATTCTTATTATTTTCAAAGGGCTGTCTTCGAGATTGGGGTCGTTTGACAAATATAAGGAGAAACATTGTATTGTGTGAGAGTTTCTTCTCATCTCCAAACCCAAACTGTACAGTGATAGGCATCCACACTGTAAATGCAATCACTTTGTTCATACCCCCTCATTTAGTTACAGAAATCGGTAAAACTTCTTCTGATAAATGATGCTTTATTATTGTAATGTGACAGAGACCCGGAATTGTTGCAACACAGACTGACGGTCTCTTTATTTTCCACAAATGTTATTTCATCATTTTCAGATTTGTGTTCTTCTTGGGGGCGTGGTAATAAAATCACCATATTTACAATGGAATTAGTTATTTTAAATAAAGAAATGATGAACTGCAATATCACCATCAGAAATAATGGAGACAATACAATGGACATATTCAGCCAAACAAATATCCCGATACAGATAAAATGTCCATTTTAATATTAACCTATTGTAAATCTGGAAGTCCATTCTGTTGGGTGTGGAAGGTGGGACCTGGATCCAGTCGCCGCCTCCAGAAGGGAATCAACAGGCGGCGCCTGGAAAGCCGCCCCCTGCTGCCGGGTATTTAAATGACGCTCACCGGGACCGGAATCCAACAGTCCGGGAGCTGGTTTGTTCACTGAGTTCCTGACACAACCATTTCCCCCAATTTACCAGAAGGATGAGGTCGGCGATTACTCTCAGTTTGTTGCTGACTTTCTTATCCGGTGAGTAGTTATTTTTCATTGTCCAAGTCTCCCACAGTTACTGTCTCAGTTTTAGTCGATCTCTGTAATATTCCAGAGTCAAAAATCATTACACCAGGATTAATCCTCGGGTTTTTTGATCTATTTTTACAGGTGTCCAGACGCAGGTTTTGTTGACTCAGCCAGAGGCAGAGACCGGGCGTCCCGGAGGCTCCCTGACACTGACCTGTAAAACCAGCGGCTTCGCTCTTAGCAGCGCTTACATGTACTGGATCCGACAGGTTCCCGGGCAGGGGCTGGAGTGGCTGGTTTACTACTATAGTTCATCTGACAACAGCTACGCCCCAGCAATTAAGGATCGATTTACTGCGTCCAAAGACACTTCAAGCAACATCTTCTCTTTGGAAGTGACGAGGCTGAAGACCGAAGACACCGCCATCTATTACTGTGCAAGAGACCACAGCGAGAGGAACTAGGGATGGACCCGAACAAGAACAGCTCGAGAGGGAATTCAGCAACTTCCATCATAACCTGAAGGTCAGTGCTTGTTTTAAATATAACACTAACGACAGTGATCAGAACGAAAACACAAACCGCTTCTGACAAACCCAACTTAGTGAAAATTAAACATTAAACCAAGAAAACACACAGACATAACGGGCTGAGCTTTTCACTCTGTTTATATTTACTGTTAACAGTTTCAGCAATTACACACCTGGATATAATGCTCGTTTTAGTATTTCTGACACTTGGAGGAGATGTTTTTAGATTGTGTTTTGTAAACTGTTGCATGAAGTGTAAATTACATCACAAATAATGGTCTATTTGAAGTGAATATTGAGCGGCAGTACTGAACAGAAAGTAAGTGCAGTTTTTGTGCGAGTGTGTGTCACTGTGATACTACAGGGGGGTCACAGTGCTGAGCACAGCGACATCCTCATACAAAAACCTCATGGAAAGAGATTGTTCAAATTGGTAATCAGTACCACAGCAGGAGTTTCAAAGTAAACGAGGCTTCAGTGAAATAATGTGTGGAAGTAATGTTAGTTTGTGAAAAGGTATAAAAATCTTCCCATAAAATCTATATTTACCGATATGCTAAATCTACACAGAGAGTTTAAAAGCATTCCGATCCCCTTTATAAATACAATGACCAGGACAAGCTGAAATATCTCAGTCACTCGCTCGTGGATGAGGCAGAATCAGATTTTTGAGACAGCAGTGAAATTAAACAGTTAGCAGTCGGGCACAGTATTTGTCATGCTGTGTCTCACTGTGATAACTGGGGTGGCACAGCAGTTACTGTCGATACAAAAACCCCTCAGCACTAATTGACCGAGACTGGGGCAGTGCTCTGTTTTCCAATCCAGCATTATTTACAGTGCTGTATTATTTATGTCCCAGCACTACACAAATAGCGAGAATTAATATGGAAAATGTATGATAACTATTTGATTATCAGTTGGTGTTTTCAGTAACTTGATCATGTGATCCTCTATGAAATATAAAACATTAAGGTTATTTACGAAGAGCGAACGGTATCCACCAGTGCAATAATAATTTCATGAACATGCAGTGATTTGCTTTCCCTCTGGCTTGTGAATTTTTAAAATACTGATGGATTTCTGTCTATTTTGTGCAGAGATGGTTATTGTATGACCCAGCCTCGAGAATGTGACACTGTGACGCCATGGGCTACTGGGGACAAGGGACCATGGTGACGGTGACTGCAGGTAAGAACCATGCATTTATTTAGTCAGTGTTTTATTTGAGTTTTTGTTTTGTACTTTTTCTCGATTTTATTAATTCATTCGTTCAATGTAATGTGGTTTGGTGGATTCTGTGCTGAAAATCTTTACAATGTTTCATGTGATCCTGCTTAAAATGGGGGTTATAGAATTCTACTGTTAATTGACAAAAGGCGATACTGAGTGATTCAGTCTCTTGTTGTGATTTGGTGTTTATCTGCTGAGGACATTGTGTGGCTGGGTTACTTTAAATGCATTCCTTTTGTTAAACAGTTCGGCGTTTCTTCAATGTTTAATCTCGGTGACATCTAGTGGCTGCGAGTTGCACCATCTACTGCACAAGTGTTTGAAATCTAACCCAATATTAACAAAATGTGTTAAAGTTTCTACTTTAATGTTGCGAACATGTTCCGCTTAATCACAATCTGGTTTTGTTATCTCATTGTTGTGCTTATTTTAATCATTAGTTGCTTTGGTGATGGTCAGATTGGCTGGATTTTAAATTGAGATTTTCTGCCAATGTGAAATTTGATTCTGTTGCAACTGTTTGTAGAATTGAGCTGCTTCTGCATGAACCGGGGTTCAGTCCCTCAGTGCTGCGTGTTTCTGGTGAGGAGGTTGTCTGGCTGGGTGACTTTGAATAAGTAAAATTTGTGAAATGGTTCGGAGATTCTGCATTGTTTCCACTCGGTGACACTGAGCTGTTACACACTTTGTGATTGAATACAAACAGTCTGCGGGTTTTAAACTACTTGACGCGTGCCTGCAGACAGAAATCAGGCAGGCTTTATTGTATTTGTATTTTTTTAAATCGTAGCTGATAATTGCAGGTTAAACCAAACCATGGTTTATGCCACTCGTCCAAAACATAGTTTACCACAGCATTCACAATTTGGGATACATGCCATGTTTAACCTCGGTGGCATCTGACGGCTGCAGCTTTTACCCACCCAATATTTTAATATGTTTGAAATCTGTTTGAAATATGACCCAATATGAATAGAATGTGGTAAAATTTCAATTTTAATTTGTTGGACATATTCCACCTCCTCGCAATGCTATTGCTCTTATTCCAAATTTCTGTTTAGTTCAATCATTCATATATTTGGTGACGAGCTGGTTTGCCGGATTGAATATTGAGATTTCCTTGCAATCATATTTTTGATTTTGTTGAATGGATAATTGAGTTGCGTCCCCGTGAAACGGATTCATTCCCTCATTGATGTGTTTTGGTGTGTTTCTGTTGAGGAGGTTCTGTTGTTGGGTCACTAAGAATGTTTAAAATGTGTGAAATGTTTTGGTGTTTCTGCATTGTTTAACCTCGGTGGCAGTGAGCGGTTACACGTTTTCTGGTTAAATGCAAATAATCTATGAGTTTGAAAATCCTTGTAGGGAGAAAATAAGCAGGTTGTGAAATAAATAAAATAAAGGTATTACAGCATTTTAATAAATTTTAACTAACTTAGAAATTAAAATAAATCATGTCTTACAACGCTCAATCGGACACTAAGTAGTTGCTGCAAAAAGAAACTTCTCGTTAACAAGTTTGATAGTAAAATTAATATAAATCAAACTGTTATTAATCGGTAACATAACTACATATTCACAAAAGATTATTTTCCATTAATATCATTTCGCATTAATCGGCGTTAATAGTTCTGCTGTGCTTTGCATACAATTAACATGACCAGAAAGGTTTCTCGGCTGGAAATATTTTGTGATAATTCCAGAAACTATTTCCATGATAACATGCTGTTTCCACAGCAGCGCTCAGTTCAACAAGATACTTTGCATTAATTGTTATATCCCCGATGAAGTTCGCATTCACTTAAATCTGAGTTTTGGAGAATAATTGGCAATAAAACGCTATTTGGCAATTTTTGTGCCCGATTATTACATTGTTTCTGTGCAGGCGCAGCATTCCTTCCAAGTAATTTGTAGTTGGATGCAGAGGTAATTAATCACTAATCTCATCCCAAAATTTGTGAAATGGTTTGGTGTTTCTCAATTGTTTCTGTATTGTTTCAACTCGGTGATCCTGAGCGGTTACAGTTTTTCGAGCTAAATGAAAAAAACAAACTGCGTTTAAACATCCTTGTCAGGATAAAACAAACTGGTATCGGAAAAAATAAAACAAATATATATTTGAGCATTTTATTCATGTTAACTGATGCTTGCAGATTAAAGTAAATCATGAATTACAATTCTTACTGTGTCACTGTACCTCTGTTAGGGACATTACACCCTGGATCTGTTATATCTGATGTGCTCATTTTCAGAAAAAAAATATTTTTTTTGCCTAGTTTTCGAAATTTGAGATAGACAGGGAGAAATAGTTAAAAGTCGAAGGGAATTTTGAAATGAATATCAGTTTAATTTAAAAGAAGTTATTGATTTTTGTTGTAGTTTGAAAATTGATCAATTAGAATCCCGCAGTTTAAATAAATGTGACAGAGTGAACACAGTTTTCTGACAGGTGGAATTCGCTAACACTAAACAATTGTTCATATAATGGTGTTTGAATTGTCGTAAGGTGTCAACAGAAACTGGCTAGAGATTTGCAATTTAATACTTGAAATTCAAATAATTAATTTTTATAATATTATAATATTTTTATATTAGTAATATTTGCTCTGCATTTAATAATCACATCCTGTCTCCCATTACTGCTGAACATAGAATAGAATTATTGGATGAATAAATGACAGAATGGAAGAATTGATTCTATTTGAGCATTATGTTTAATTAGTATTAAATATTATACTGAAGAAAAAGTCTCGACTTATTTTGTGCATCATGTTTCAGTGTTGCAGAGGATTTGAATCAATTGTCCTCATTGTGTTTTTCATTGTTTAATTCAGAACTTCTTAATTTAAACAATATGTTCAGTAATTAAATTATATGGATGGTCCAAATTATTAAATCTAGGAAGCAGCTTCATTGACCTCAAACTGCCAGGCCGTTACAGTATATACAAATTCAGAAACATGCATTCTTAACACGTTTGCAGGTTATAATAAGGCATTTGGAGTAAAAGTGGAAATGAAAAAACATGACAATGTTATTCGATTTAAGCAAATGAATTACAGATGTCTGAATTTTTCCATTCAGTAATTTGAAGTTTATTGTTTAAGATTTAATTGGAACCTAATTACTTCACAATGTTCGAGGCAGGGAAAGTTTTGAATGATTGAAAACTGATTTTATTAGGGAGTACAAATCAGCTAACAGGAAAAGTAACCGGCAATTAACAAAACAAAATATAATATTGGTGCTAATTAATTCAAAACAAAATACCTTGAATAATGCACGGGCGTGCAAAGTATCATCCGTTTCAGAGAATGTTTAATTGTATCGAAAATGAATTAAGAGACAAAACCTTTCTTTCATCAGCTATGCTTAGCTCGATAAGGTGTTTTATCTCGAATATTTTGTTGATTACATTTAATTAAGAAATTCGATCGAATCAGGTAATGATTTTCAATGTAAATGTTTCTTGGTTTATTTAATCCTTACTGTGTCACTGTATCTCTGTCGGGGACATTGAACTGTCCTGAATCTGTTATTTTTGATTCCTAATTTTCAGCGAAATTACATTTTTACATAGTTTTCGAGAAGTGAGACAGACAGAGAGACTTAATTTAAAATCGACAGGAGTTTTGAAATGAATATCAGTTTTATTTAAAAGAGGTTATTGATTTTCTGTTGCAAATTGATCATTGATCAATTAGAATCAAACAGTTTGAATTAAATTGACAGATTGATCATACCTACCTGCTGGGAAATCGATTGTTGCACCGTTTGTGTCTGTTCTGTTTCTGCGCGCGTGGTCACTGTGTTGGGACCAGGAATCTGCCTGACTGGTTGTAAAACTTCTGGTTCCTTCTGCTGTATTTCAGGGAGTGAAATTTGATTTATTTCTTCAATAAACTTGTATCTGTGAGAAATGTGACAGTTTGACTTGATGTTTGGCTCGGCGTCTCAGAAATGAGATCCCTAAAGCATATTGTGACCATCAGAGAGAGCAGAAACGTCAGATTGTAGAGGGAGATTTGGATGATTTTTAACCAGTGATGTACCGGCCTTGGGAATGTTCGATGAGCAAATGCAAAGTGAGATTTACTATATTGTGCTCCGTAGTAAAGCAGTCCATGACCTGTTTGGTATGACAGTTGAAGGGTCAAATTCATTTGCATCTTATTTTTAATCTTCTAAACCCATTTTAGAGTCATTTGCTCGGCCAGAAGTTTTAATCATCAATAATTGTTCCTTGAGAAAGTGTTGATATAAAGCATCCTTGAATAACTGCAATCCATATGCTGCAGGCATCCGCCGTGCTGTTAGGTGGAAGTTCCAGGATTTTGACCCAGAAGGAACTGAGGTATTGTTTCAAGTCAGGATGGTGTGTGTCTTGGAGGGGAGCTTGCAGGTGGTAGTCTTCATATGTGGCTGCTGCCCTTATCCTGTTAGGATATAAAGGCAACGGGTTTGGACAGTGTTTACTATGGAGCCTTGGTGAGTTGCTGCAGTGCATCTTGTATATAATACACACTGCTGTCACTGCTTGTTAGTGATGGAGAGAGCGAATAGTGTGAATGAGGGGGCGGATAATCTTGTGGGTGGCTTTGCCCTGGATTGTGTCATATTTCTTGAGTTTTTACAGGTTTCCCTCATTGAGTAGGGTGAATTATTCAATTGCGACTGATTGCGAAAGATTTAAATGTTTTTCCAACCCTTAGCCCGCGCTCCGTATTGTGCTCACTTGTCACTTCCACTTACTGTGTGAATGGGTGAGTATGTGTGGAGTGAGTGTGCTTTTCCAGACTGAATCAGCCAAATAGAGACTTATACACATCACACACTCTCACACACATAAATACTCTCATATTCTCTCACACATGCACACACACACACATACATACTCACACTTACTTTCTCTCTCATACGGTCTCTCTTACACACCCATACACATTCTCTCTCTCACGTTACACATACACTCTCTCAATACAAATACATACATCGTCTCGCTCTCTCCATCAATCTCTCACATCCCCATCCACAAAAGCGCTCACATCCCCACACACCCACCCATTTTCTCTTATACACAGACACACACTCTCACATCAGCACAGTCTCACACTCTCGCGCACGCACTCTCACATGGACTCTCTCCCACTCTCTGTCACACACGCTCAAGCTGTCTCACATTTCTCCACACGCTCTCTCACAATTCCTCTCGCACACGCATCTCTTTCTCTCTCACACACACACACACGCACATATTTCTATTTCTCTTGCGCACACTATCTCACACCTCTACATTCTTGCTCTCACACACTGGCTCTCTCACAATCACTCTCTCACAAACATAGAACAGGCACACACTCTAACACACACTCTTACACACAGACACAGTCTCTCCCATAAGCACAGTCTCGCGCACACATTCGCTCTCTCACACACACATGCACTATGCCTCTCACATTCCCTCTTCCGTACACTCTCACTTCGTCTCACACACATTCCGATGCCCTCTCTCACTCATACGAACACTTGCACATGTATTCTCTCACACAGGCACATATTTCTCTCTATTTCACACGCTCACTCCCTTACACATTGTCCTCTTTTTAGGTCAAACCAAACCAAGTAAACAAACTCAGATTAAATCAGGACAAAGTAAAAGGGGCAGCTCCCCAAAAAGGAGGGGGAACAGCCCGAACAGAAATCAAAGTACAAAGGAAACTTAAAAACATCAAATTAAAATGTGATTATTAGGGCCAATAATGCACCCCAACCCCTGCGGTGCCCAGCGGGCGCGGAAAGCGTCAACCTCGCCCGTGGACACCGCATGCTCCCTCTCCAGGGACACCTGGCCGCGACCGTAGCCGCGGTAGAGGGGAAGACAGTCAGGATGGACGGCCCCCTCGATCGCCCGCAGCCTGGACCGGTAAATGGCGCGTTTCGCCAGGCCCAGGAGCAGGTTCACGAGGAGGTCGCCATCCCGACCCTCCCCCTTACACATTGTCTCACATGCACAATCTTGCTCTCAAACCCTGTCTCTCACAAACACCCTCTCTTTCACACGCACACAATCTCTCACACAGTCTCTCCTTCTCTTACACTCGAACACACATGTATATACAATGTATCGCTCTTTAAACACTCCACCTATCACAGACACATGTTCTCTCAACAGTCATTTCACTCACACACACTCACGCATCCATTCTGTCTAAGTTTCACACTTTTTCTCGCTCACACACACTCTCCCCGCCCCTCCACACACACACACACACACACACACATACACTCAAACACCCCACATTGCTTCTATCTCCCACACACATTGTACACATCTTTCGCACTCACACGCCATCCCATGCACAGTTTCACACACTGATGAACATATTATTTTGCTTTCCAATAGGCACTCCCTCTCACACACACTGTCTTTCACATGAACACAACACTCTCCCACACACACACCCTCCCTCAAGCACACACACTCTCTTTCACAGACATCGTGTATCTCAAATAGATACACTCCTTTTCACATCAACATACACACACTCACACACAGAAGTACTCTTTCACACAGACTCCCCACACACACTCTCCCCGCCCCTCCACACACATACATTTTCAAGAAGAGACACACTCTCACACACAAAGAATAACTCTTCAAACACACATTCTGTCTCACACACACACATTATCTCACACATCCTTTCTCTCACGCACACTCTCTCCTCTTGCACGCACAGCCCACTGTCTCACACACGTGCAAACGCATTCTATCATACACAGGCATCCTCACACACACATTCTCTCTCTCTCTCTCTCTACCTCTCTCTCCCTCTATCTCTCTCTCTCCCTATCGCTCTCTCTCTCACACACACACACACACACACAGACACACACACACACACACTCTCTCTCTCTCTCTTTCTCTCTCTCTCTCACACACACTTTCGATCTCACATACGTCAGAGTGTCTGTCCTGGACACCATAGAGTAGAATCATAGGATGCTACAGTGCAGAAGGAGGCCATTCAGCCCATCGAGTCTGCACCAATAGCAATCCCACCAAAGCCCTATCCCCATAACCACATGTATCTACCCTAACTAGTCCCCCTGACACAAAGGGGCAATTTAGCACGGCCAATCCACCGAACCCACACATCTTTGGACTGTGGGAGGAAACAGGCGCACCCGAAGGAAACCCAAACAGACACGGGGGGAACTTGCAAACTCCACACAGACAGTGACCCAAGTCGGGAATCCAACTCTGAGGCAGCAGCGCTAATCACTGTGCCACTGCCACCGCCACCCCCCCCCCCCCCACCCCGATACGCCCCCCACCCCGGTAGCATTTGAATGAGGGTGGGATCAAGGGGCCCGAGTAAAACTAGTCAATAAGAATCGGCGGGAAATTCTTCTCTGTTTGGAGTCATACTTAGCACAAAGCAACATGGTATTGGTGGTTGGAGGTCAAACATCTAAGTTCAGATTTCACTGCAGGATTTCGGCAGGGGATTGTTTCGGGACCAACAATCTTCTACTGCTTCAACAGTGACATTCCCTCCAACATGAGGTCAGAAGTAGGAATTTCCATGTGTTACACCGGACACAAAAACCCAAAAAATAAGAAGGGAATTGGCTGAGACCAAGGCCGCCTGGCTCCCAATACTGGTTGATTCCTGTGCGACCCATCCTAGTTTTGCTGTCAGCTTCCCTACAGCTCCCTCAGTCTGACTATTTGTTCACTGGTACGTGTTTCTTGAAGAAAGACACCGACATTAAAGCAGCTGCCCGGTGATTTACACATCCCTGCTACTGAAAGCTGATCAATGTGGAGAATCGGGAAAAGATCGATGGAGAGGAAGAGGTGGAGGTGGCCCACTGACTCTCTCACCCTCATCCACACTTACTCACTCACCCTCAATCTCTCATCCTCACTCAAAGAACTTGACTCACTCACCCTCACTTATCCACCTTCCCTCGCTGACACACTCTCACTCATTCATCCCCACTCACAAATCCCAACTCACTCATCCCAACTCACTCACCCTCGCTCACTCATCCACCCTCACACACTCAATTTCACACACTCAACCTCACACACTCAACTTCACACACTCAATTTCACGCACTCAATTTCACGCACTCAATCTCAGAAACTCACTGACCCTCATTCACCCTGAGTCACTCACCCTCACACCCTCACTCACTCAAAATCACTCACACACATTCGCTCTCTCACTCTCGCCCATCCTCACTCACTCACCCTCATTCACTCACATTCACACCCTCATTCACTCACCAGCACTCACTCACTCAGTCACACTCACTCGCCCTCACACACCCTCATTCACTCACTGTCACTCAGTCACCCACACTCACACGCTATCACTCACTCAACCTCACTCACTAACCCTCAGTCACTCACTCAGAGCCTCAGTCACTCACCAACACTCATAGTCACCTTCGTTCACTCATCCCACTAACCCAGCCTCACTCACCCACTCTCACTCACTCAGTCCACTTACCCACCCTCACTCATCCAGTCTCAATCTCTCTCACTCACCCTCACTCACTCTCCCCACTTACCCACCCTCACTCACCCAGACGTTGCCCCACACACTCAAGCTCAATTACCCTCTCTCTCTCACGTACGCCACCTGACCCATTCAAACTCACTGAGACTCACGCACCTACATTCACTCACACACCCTCACATATTCACCATCACTCACGTTCACCCACCCTAACTCACAGATCCTCAATCACTCATCCTCAGTCAAACACCTTTACTCACTCACCTTCACTCATCCACCCATCCGCATTCATTCTCCCTCACACACTCTCACACACCACCCTCAATAACCCCCCCCAGCTCACTCACTCTCTCACCCTCACTTACTAAGTCACATTCACTCCTCACCCTCATTCACTCGCTCTCACTCACCCACCTTCAGTAACCTTCACGCATCCTCACTCACTCACCCTCATTCATTCTCTCTTACCGACACTCACTCACCCACCTTCACTCACACATTCAGCCACCTTCACTCACCCACCCTCTCTCACACACCCTCATTTACTCACGCTCTCTCACCCTCACTTACTAAGTCACATTCACTCCTCACCCTCATTCACTCGCTCTCACTCACCCACCTTCACTAACCTTCACGCATCCTCACTCACTCACCCTCATTCATTCTCTCTTACCGACACTCACTCACCCACCTTCACTCACACATTCAGCCACCTTCACTCACTCACCCTCAATCACTCATCCTCACTGAAAGAACTTCACTCACTCACCCTCACTTACCCACCTTCCGTCACTCACACGCCATCACTCATCCACTCTCACTCCTTCAATCACTCACCCTCACGCACTCACATTCTCTCACTCACACTCGCTAAACCTGTGTGTGGAGGTCTGCAACGAGAGAGAAGAAAGATCTCAAGCGGCAGTTTGGTGTTCAAATGTGGGAGCTGCCCTGCGAATGCGGAGAGCTGGGGGGAATCCCTGGGGGCTCAGGGCCAAGGACAATGGCAAAGAGCCAGGGAGAACAGGAGGCGTGCTAAAGGGCAGAGAGCCGGGGGGGAAGGGCAGAGAGCCCGGGGAATGGGCCCACAGCCGGGCAACAGGGCTGAGAGCCGGGAAAGGGCAGAGAGTCAGGAGAAAGCGCAGAGAGCCAGAAGAAAGGGCAGAGAGCTAATAGAAAGGGCAGGGAGCCAGGTGAAAGGGCAGAGAACCAGGAGAAAGGACAGAGAGACCAGGGAAAGAGGAGAGAGCCAGGATAAAGGGCAGGGAGGCCGGGGAAAGGACAGAGAGCCGAGGAAAAGTACAAGAGAGCCCAGAGGAAAGGGCAGAGAGTCAAGGGGAAAGGCAGGGAGTCAGGGGGAAAGGGCAGAGAGCCAGAGGAAAGGGTAGGGAGCTGAGGGAAAGGGCAGGGAGCCGGGGGAGAGGGGACAGAGTTGGAGGGAAGTGTAGAGAGCCAGGTGGAAGTGCGGAGAGCCGGGTGAAAGGGGAAAAGAGCCAGAGGGAATAGCAGAGAGCCAGGGGAAAGCGCAGAGAGTCGGGGAAAATGGGCAGAGAGTGGGTGATCGACGGGCGGAGTGAGGATGTGCAAAATAGAGCTAGCACCACAACCAGATCATCTGTAATCTCAGTGAATAATGGAGGAGACGTCAGGGCCCGAATGGCCAACTCTTGCTATTAATGTATGACCCTTCAATTAGTCAATGTTGCAATTATTTGAATTTGTAATCACATTTAGAGTTTCCTGGTCATTCAGTAAGTATTCATTCCGAAGGTAGTTTTGAAGCAAAGTCACCAATCTTCGTTTTGTGGAGTGAGGGGCAGTGAGTTGGAGAGAGGAAGGGGCATCAGTTAGTTTGTACACAGGCAATAGCCAAAACTACAATGTGGATATGCCGACGCTAGGTTGGGGTGGGCACAGTAAGGAGTCTGACAACACCAGGTTGAACTCCAACAGGCTTATTTGGAATCGTGAGCTTTTGGAGCTCTTTCATCAGGCGAGTGGCTGATATGAATGAAGAGACAACTTCTTCATCACAAAGTGCTGTTGTTTGAGAAATAGGTAGTGCCTGAAGTAATGGAGAAACTCTTTACACTTCTCTGTTAATCCAGTGAATGGTATGTCATTACGATGACATCAAAATGTTTTTTCTCTTTCCAATCTGATAGAGGTGGAGACAGTGATGTGAGTTTCTCCAAAGATGGCGATTCCCAAATGATAGGAGTAACAGAAGCTCAAAGGTGTGCGTAGGTCTTAATCGGGAAATATTAACTTAAGTTCATAATTCTAGTCAAATTGTGACGTTCAAACATAGAAAATAGAAGCAAGAGGAGGCTCTTCGGCCCTTTGACCCTGCTCTACCATTCACTTTGATTACGGCTCATCAATATCCTGAGCCCGCCTACTACCCATATCCACTGATCCCTTTAGCCCCAAGAGTTATACCTAATATAGAAACATACTTGTATAAATATGTTTGATTAATTAATAAACGTAGGTAAGAGTCTAACTTGTTGAATCGACTATTCTTTCCCAGCGACACCGTCTCCGCCCACTCTCTACAGCCTCGTCTCTTCCTGTCAGCAACACAACTCCGCTGGCTCCATCACCTACGGCTGTTTGGCGATGGACTACTCTCCAGATGTCTCCAAACTGACCTGGAAGAAAAATGGGCAGCTGATCGACACTGGATTTAAGACTTATCCATCAGTGAGAAACGCGAAGGGAACCTACACCTTGAGCAGCCAGTTAACCATCACCCAGTCAGAGGGAGAGTGCAGCAAAATCAAGTGTGAGGTTCGACACAGCAGCTCGGTCAAGAGCATTGGAATGCAATGTAAGTGTTGTGGAACTTGGGCAAGACAGGAACGCTCTGATTGAACTGTATAAGGCTTTAGTTATAACTGATATGTAGCACTCTGAAAAATTGAATTATGCAAAATCCAGGTAAGTGCCTCCTGACTGAAAAGTTGCTCAGAACCAAAGAACAACAGAAATGTTACTGTGCAGCATGAGGCCATTTAGCCCATCATGTCTGTGCTGGCCAAAAGGGAGAACAAATAAACAAGCCTGACAAAGTAAGCCTATTTTCCAGCCCTTGCTCCGTAGCATTTCAGCTTAAAGCACTTGAGATGCAGATCCAGATACCTTTTAAATGACCATGCTCCCTGGTAATTGAGCCCTCCACTTGGGGAATGAATTATTTCTGCCTACGTCCCTTATTATTTTGTGAACCACAATTATGTCACGCCTCAGCCTCCTCTTTTCCTAAAGAGAACAAACCCTGCCGATCCAATCTCGCCTCATGGCGGGAATTTTCAGTCCCTGGCAACATTCTTGTAAACCTCATCTCTCTCCAGAGTCATTACGTTATTCCTGCAACGTGGTGACCAGAACTGTACAGCAACCTCCAAACGTGGCCTAACTAGGTTTTATGCAGCTCCATCATTGTATCACTGTTTTTGCATTCAATATCTCACATAACAGAGGAACTAATCCGATATGCTTTCTTGATCAACTTTTCCAGCTGCCCTACCATCTACAAGGACCTGTGGACGTGCACTCTAAGGTCTTGCATTTCCTCAATCCCTCTTAACATTCCAGTTTATTGCCTTGCTTTGTTTTCCCTCCCCAAATGCATTGTGTGGCACTTTTGACGGTTGAATTCCATTCGCCATTTCCCTGCCAATTCAACCAAACCATGGATATAATTCTCAAATCGGCAGCTATGGTGCTCAAATAAAAGAACTAATTTTAATTGATGTCAATTGAATCTTCAAGTAACGTCTGAACATTTGTTTGTTGAAGGCCCACGCGTTCTCCCCCCAACCGTTATCCTCACCGTGAGTTCCAGTGAAGAAATCACCAGCAGAAAATTTGCAACCATCGTCTGTTCAATCATCGATTTCCAGCCAAAGTCAATGACGGTGAAGTGGCTGAAGAATGGACAACCCATGGATTCAGGAATTGTCACCTCTCCCGCCTGTGAAGTGAACGGGAACTTCTCGGCCAGCAGTCGGCTGACAGTCTCCGCTCAGGAATGGATCAGCAAAGCGGTCTATACCTGCCAGGTCACTCATCAAGGATTCACCCAGAGTCAGAACATCAGCGGATCTCTGGGTAAGAGACTCAAACCGACGATAAAATATATAATTTCGATGTTAATCGAAATTAGGGATCTATTAAAGTTAGTACAAAGATAGAACAACTTCTAATTTACTGTCATGTGGTTTGCTGCATTGGGACAGTGCCCCATTCAGAATTTCATCACAACAGCAATTTTTGTTATTCCTTCATGAGATGTGCATTTATTTCCCATCCCTGAGGGCACTTAAGTGTCAACCACATTGCTGTGGATCTGGAGTCACATGCATGCCAGGCCAGATAAAGACAGCAGATTTACTTTTCTAAAGGGCATTCGTGAACCAGGTGGGTTTTTACAACAATGGCTTCATGATGATCATTTGACTTTTAATGATAGATTTTTACTAAATTCAAATTTCACCATCTGCAGTGGTGAGATTCGAATCTGTGTCCCCAGAGTCGTGCCCTGGGTTACAAGACCATTGGCAACACCACCATGCCACTGCCTCCCCTTGAAATAGTGTTCCCTTCCATTTTGAAGTAATATAGTAAGCGAGGTGGTCTTGATGTCAGCTTTTTCCTGAGACAGCTGGTAAGATTTGGAGAGACAGTCGGTGTCGGACTGTTTCACAGGTCACAGCATAGGGGTAAAATATTGGGAAGTGCATCCACCCTACTTATAAACTAACTGCCAGTACTTGGTTCCTGAGTTCAGGAATGGTATATTTGTTGGGGAATACTGCAATGTTGATTCATGAGAATGATACCGCTGCTAAAATACTTGAACAAAAAGAGAATAATTTCACAGAGCAGGCTGGTTTTCCATCCTCCATAGAGGTTGAAAGGTGATAGTTAGAGGTTGATATATCGAAGGCAACTTCGTCTCCTTCAGGCTGAACACTGCTGTCCTGCTTCTGAAGAGGGAACTAGGGTTGATTTTCATTTTTCATTCACAGATCCTCCCCAGTGCCCTGATACCACAGTGACGATACAGCCACCACCAATAGAACAGGTCTTACTGGAGGCGACCGTGACCTTAACCTGCATCATTTCTAATGCTCCTTATGGAGTCAACGTGTCCTGGATCCGAGACAGGAAGTATTTGAAATCAGAGATTGCCGAAAAGCCTGGAGCGGATCCTGACAGCGTGGTCAGCAACTTAAACATCTCGACACAAGCCTGGCTGAGTGCGGCTGTGTTTGACTGCGTGGTGAGCCATCAGGATCTGCCGACTCCTTTAAGAAAATCCATCCACAAGGAAACAGGTGAGCTGAGAGATTGAAGCAATAAATGCGTCACTGTGTCTATTTCCAGTGTCAGTGTACTGGTCAATATTCAGTATTCAGTGCATTAATGGTCTCCCCTGAGTGGAAACTCCACTAACTAAAAACTGGGGGTTGTAGATATTTTAACAGGGAAATTTGATGTGTTGATGAATGAAAAGTGAACTGAAGGCGATGTTATTGGGTTTAGATTGAATAACGAGGGAGGAGCCTGATGTGGAGCATAAAAACCAGAAAACCAAAATTAAAGCCGATCAGTTGGGCCGAATAGCCTGATTCAGTGCTGTAAAATTTCTGAAACTTCCCAGTCCAGCCCCCTGAGTTATTTGAGAAAATAATTGTGTTCACCTCTGCTCCAAATTGGAAGTCAAAAATGGAAACATTTAAAATCGAAAGCGAAGCACATTTTTCTGATATCTCGCCAGTGGTTACATTCTCTCCGGAATTCTCCAGTTTATTGACATTTATTGTACATTTTCTGCAGATCCAAATCCGCGGGAACCGTTCGTCTCTGTCCTCCTGCCCTCGGCAGAAGAAGTCTCCGCTCAGAGATTCGTCTCCCTCAGCTGCTTAGTGAGACGTTTCTCCCCTCGAGAGATCTTCGTCAAGTGGACCGTCAACGACAAGCCGGTGAATCCTGGGAACTATAAGAACACCGAGGTGGTCGCGGAGAGCGGGAATAGCTCCTTCTTCATGTACAGCCTGTTATCCATTGCAGCAGAGGAATGGTCCAGCGGTGCTTCTTACTCCTGTGTGGTGGGACATGAAGCCATCCCCTTGAAGATCATCAACAGAACAGTTGACAAATCCAGCGGTAAACCCAGTTTTGTGAACATTTCCCTTGCACTGATGGACACCGTTAATTCATGTCAATGAGAATCACTCGGTTACATTAAAAACTTCAATAAAAATAATAAAATCATTTTCCTCTAACGACAAATGAAATATCCAAACGCTTAATTGATTGGTTTTCAATTTTACTTCCACTATGTATCTTTGATTTGAGTCAGGTATTTTCATGTCTCGGGCCCAAGCCTTGTTGAACCAGTGCACCCAGCTCAGATACACCCTGTGTTAGAGACAGAGTAGAGCACATTCATTACAGGATTCTGCAAAATATCTTCACCGACTTTCCTCCCTGAGGAAAACTCCGACAATTTCAACATTTCTGACAAACACAATTTAGATCTCGGTGTTCCTGCTTCTCTCGTTGTCCATGCCTTTACCATTGATGTCAGCTTTAAGCTGCTGCACCACACCCACTGGGAACTGAAGTGAGGGTCACACAGAAACATGGAGCAACAATCCCCCCATCAGAGAGAGGGGAGAGTGAAATTGTTAACATACCGGATTCCTACTCACCCAACAAAGAGAGGGGAGAGCAGTAGCTAACCCATGTACCACCACTTCCTTAATGAAAAGAGGAGGAATGTCATTATTTAATCCACTCACCTCCACCTCGTCAGCGGTTAGAACCATCAGGCACCGGGTAGAGTGAGGGAAATTATGAGCTCACTCCCTCCCTCTTCGCAAGTAACGTGTTTGGAAGGGACCAGCTCTCTACTCAAAGAACCCAGTTGCCAACAGTATAAATTAGCTTCTGGTTTATTTGCTGCAGAGTTTGAAGTATCATTATCTTAATCAATGTGATGCATATATACTTATGCAACATAATTTTAAAATGTTTCTGTACTCTTATTCCTGTTAATCATGTCCTGGCATTGATTTCCCATAATGCAAATTGAAACAAATGATTGAATCTTCCCCGGTTTTTACTGTTCTGTCCCTGATGTTTCTGAGATGCATCAATGAATGATTTCATTCTTTCTCCTGATATCACCGTGCCACTCACATAAACTACATTCATACAGCAAAATATTGAAAATATGCTCCATTATTCGTATTGTTTGGATCATTTTTAGTTAATGATTGTGGTGAAACTTGGAGCAACAGCTAAAAAATACACACACTGACAATACTCCACAAAACTGTCACAATTATAAATACACACATAAGCGCACACACACACACTCACACTCACACACATACACACACATCGACACAAATGCACAACTGCACACACAAATGCACATACTCACACATATGCACACAAATACAGAAAGACACATGTAAATATACACACACAAACGCATGCACATACCCCCACACACATCCATATACAGAAATAGGGATAGGCACATTCAAATACAGACACAGAAACACACAAATACACAACAGATACACTTTCACACACCATAGGTACACTCAATACTTGCACAGACGAACACACATGCAGAGAAACAAGAATGCACACACAAATGCACTCATGGGCAACACATGCACAAACAGAAATACACACTTACACAAATACACCCACACAAAAATACACCCATACACAAACACATCCGTACACAAATATACATAGGGACACACCCATTCTCTCTCTCTCTCTCTCTCTCTCACACACACATACACACGCACACATACACACACACACACATACGAACACATAGACACGCGCTCTTGTACAAACAGACACTAAAACAACAACACACACACACATAATCAAATATGTACAAACGCACACATGTACACATGAAACACACAAGTACATACACATACACATACGTGAGTAGGTACAGACCCAAACACAAACACATACATGCATAGACACAATAGACAGATACACACGCATGCAGACCCACATAAATACACAAGCACATACTTAGACTCAAATAAATACATATATTAGCACACGTTCACGCTGATAGGAATATAGATATAAAGACACACAATGTTATACACATTCACAAACATATATGGAAATACATATAAACAAATCACCAGACTGCATACAGAAGAACGGACAGCAAAACATTTACACACAAACATGTAGACGCAAACATTAACATGCTCACAGAACAGAACACCATAGCACACATTACTACACATCGAAACACAAATATACATCAACGCACCGTTATAAAGAATTTCAACACGTGTATACATACACTGACATGTCAACAGGCGTGCACACAGACACATGGAGAAACAGACGCACACAGAAAGGGAAACAGTAAGTAGTCACCTGATGAAGGGGCAATGCTCCGAAAGCTCGTGCAACCAAATAAATCTGTTGGACTTTAACCTGGTGCTGTGAGAGTACTTACTGTGCCGACCCCAGTCCAACGCCGGCAACTCCACAGAAAGGGAAACAAACATTATTAAAGTGACAGAAATTAACACATAGCAATAGGCATAAACACATGTGCACGCATTAATAGTGGCATTAATATATATTCATAGACTTCACACAATAATAGTCATATATACACAATGACAAAAGAATAAAATATGCGCACAGATGCAGACACACAACTACACAATCAACAATCACTGGCAAATGTAGGCGCACATTAACACTCATAATCACATATTAACTCAGAGCCAAAGATTAATGCAGAGCACGAGATGCTCATGCACACGCACACAAATGCAAAATCTTCAATACAAACGGTAGGCAAATGATGAAAGTAAAATTTAAACGTGACTTTTTAATGGAGATATCCACAGATTTATTATCCCAATGTCCAATGAACAGATAAACACGTTGAGAAACTGAATTAAGCTCACGATCTACTAAACATTTCCACCATAAAGAAGCACAGATCGGAAATTACATCCCAACTCTTAAACAACAACATTCACAGTTTACAGATCAGTAACCATCTGTGAAAATAATCATTGATTAGTGAACGTTCCTCGATATCAGTGATAATATTCTTCAATAAGGGATAGTTCCGAATTGTCAAAAAATCAACTGATTTTCAATTAAACATCTTCAGTGCTTTCTGACATGGACTGTCCAAGGAATGTCAATAAAGATCAGGTGTGAAAATAGTTACGGAGATCGGTTACTGAGTGTCCTGAGCTTAAGAGGAGGTATACATTGAAAATTAAGTTCAAGAATAAATGATCAGTTTAAAAAGGAGAACTGGGAAAAGAAAAATAACAATAACATTAGCTGGATAAATAAAGTAATCTAATTTCATATCCTGGTCTCCATCCCCTAGACTCAACCGACCGCATCTGGATTGAAGACAATGAGGATGATAACAGTAACATCTGGACAACGGCTTCCACATTCATTGTCCTGTTCTTCCTGAGCATTTTCTACAGCACTGCGGTCACTCTGGTGAAGGTGAGATGATTGAATGCACTCACATATCAAACTGACAGAATGGATTTGAAAAATCTCTCAATGTTCCATTAAAAACTCTAACTTTAATGTCCCGCATCATAAACATCTGCTTCATTATTGTATCTTTCTTTTACAGATCAAGTGATGGGTTGATTTTTGGATGCTGCAGATTTCCCTCAGCTGATTATTATGATCTCCGTATGACACAAATACAATATCTGCCCTTGGTGACTCTATCAGTAAAATTCTCTCAGTTTATCATTCTGAATCTGTAACTGAGACAATCATAGACGGTATTTCAGTTTTCAGAGTGAAAAGCACGAGGCATTTTTTGTTATAATGTAATTGTGGTTAACAGTTTCCCCATAGTTTAAATATCATGTATAAATAAGAAACTTTTCTCATTCCTTATCCATATTTGTTAATTCCTCTTTCTATTAAGGTCCTGTTTTCTCTTTCTGGTGTATGTAACAGATGTACAAATATTGACGGATTCCCTGTGCATGTGTTGTGTTCTCAATGTGAAGCTCGATCGTTAAATTCACTTTTCTAACTTTAAAAAATAATGTCGCTGTAAAATATTCTCTGAATTTTTAAAATAAATATTGAATGAAAATTTAACCATCTCTGGCTTGGCTTAATTCCGTTTTCCAAAGCCCATCAACTCCGCCCCATATTCCATGTTATACGGTTTCCCCTCTTTCCCAGACATGTCTGTTCCCCAGTCCTGTGCGGGATGTGTTTGAACTCAAGGCCGTTCAGGGAAAGAGTCACTGCGCCACCCAGTGGCCAATCCGTATAAAGACACCTTCATCTCTGCCTTTTTATGATAAAATCCAGAGACAGAGCGAGTGAAGAATGAGAAGAACCGCGGTGATTTCACTCATAAACTGGTCTGTCACTGACCGAGTTTCAGGTAATTCTAAAAAGCAAAGGCTCTGTTTCATCAGAGGCCGATGCAGGACAGTGTGTGGCAGAAGATAGTTTCCTTTACACTGCCCCTTAAAAAAACTATCAGTGTCGCTGCAGCGTGGGTTAACAGTGTGAATCTCTCTATATTTCGTCCGATGAAATACTTACAAGGCAGACATGCCACAAGCTAGATAGAGAACACATACAGAGCAGAGGTGCAAACCATGAGGTGAAACCAAGAGACTGAGGTGCATTTCACATAAGCACATAATAGATTACAAATTTCCAAATTAAGGCGAGTGCTATGGGATAATTTGAGATGACCAATACTGTATTTAACTACAGACGATATAAAACTCACGTGGCAGATATCTCTGTGTAAGGACGGAACATTTATTTAAAACAAAAACAGAACTATCAGCTGCTTGGAGATGACCAAAAGGGCTAAATAGCTCTGGAACCGAGCGGCAGGATCTTTCCGATGCATCTAACGTGTACCATCAATAACAGATCAATTATAGATTTTCGTACCGATCGTTCCGACCTCATATTAGTTTAAGAATCAATTACGTTCAGTAAACATACATCAATAATAATTCCTGACAAGTTGCTCAGCCAATCGCATTTTACAACACAGCATAATGATATCTCCTTCATCCATTTAAATCGGAGGCTGACTCATCTGTAATCAGTATCTGGGAGAATCAGGAAGGTGAGATAGAGTCATAGAGTCACAGAGGTATAAGCATGCAAACAGGCCCTTCGGCCCAACATGTCCATGCCGCCCTTTTTAACGACATACAGAGATACCTGCCTCATGAGTTTTACATTAAATTAAAACATAATTGGCCATCTCAAATTACCCCACAACAGAGCAGGTGAGGATAACCGATGATCCAAAGGGAAACTTACTGAGATGCTGCTTTCCAACAGGAAGTGGATCCTGAAACTGTCGGAACATCTACTGGAGTTGAGGAAAGATACCTGCGCTGCAATGAATGTGATAATCCTGACAGCCTTAGGATGGAGTCAATCTTTATTTGGTGTAGATTTATTCACAGAGTGAAACATTACAGGTGTATACCTCCTAACTCCAGGCACCATCACTAACTGTCCCTTTATAGATCCAATCAATAACCTCCATGTAGTTCACCTTAATCGATACAATTAACACCCACAGTCAGAGCATCAAGAAAGGCTCCAATCAGTGTGACTGCCCGAGTGTCCCAGCAGCTCCGATGACCAAGTGACTCCCATCCACACATTAGCTTTTATTAACAGGGGTTGGAGTTTAAGAGCCGTGGGGTTATGCTGCAACTGTACAGGACCTTGGTGAGACCACATTTGGAATATTGTGTGCAGTTCTGGTCACCTCACTATAAGAAGGATGTGGAAGCGCTGGAAAGAGTGCAGAGGAAATTTACCAGGATGCTGCCTGGTTTGGAGGGTAGGTCTTATGAGGAAAGGTTGAGGGAGCTAGGGCTGTTCTCTCTGGAGCGGAGGAGGCTGAGGGGAGACTTAATAGAGGTTTATAAAATGATGAAGGGGATAGATAGAGTGAACGTTCAAAGACTATTTCCTCGGGTGGATGGAGCTATTACAAGGGGGCATAACTATAGGGTTCGTGGTGGGAGATACAGGAAGGATATCAGAGGTAGGTTCTTTACGCAGAGAGTGGTTGGGGTGTGGAATGGACTGCCTGCAGTGATAGTGGAGTCAGACACTTTAGGAACATTTAAGCGGTTATTGGATAGGCACATGGAGCACACCAGGATGATAGGGAGTGGGATAGCTTGATCTTGGTTTCGGATAAAGCTCGGCACAACATCGTCGGCCGAAAGGCCTGTTCTGTGCTGTAGTGTTCTATATGTTCACACACAGGGTGGGTGAAAGGCCTCTCCCCAGTGTGAACTCGCCAATGGCTCAGTCGCTTGGATGATGTTCGAAACCTCCTTGTGCAGTGAGAGCAGCAGAACGGTCTCTCCCCAGTATGAATGCACTGGTGGATCTTCAGGTCGGCAGAGTTTCTGAAACAACTCCCACAATCAGAGCATTTAAAGGTTTTCTCATTGGTGGGGAGTGCACTGGTGTCTCAGCAGATTGGATAACTGAGTGAATCCCTTCCTACACTCAGAGTAGGGGAATGGCCTCTTTCCCGTGTGAATGCGCTGGTATATCAGCAGGGTTGATGAGTCATTGAGTCCCTTCCCACACTCAGAACAAGTGAACGGTTTCTCCCCAGTGTGAACTTGCTGGTATATCAGCAGAATGGAGGAATTACTGAATCTCTTCCCCCATACAGAGCAGGTGAATGGCCTCTCCCTAGTGTGAACTCGCTGGTGTCGCTGCAGAGTGGATGAATCAATGAATCCCTTCCCACACACAGAGCAGGTGAATGGCCTCTCCCCAGTGTGAACTCGCTGGTGTTGCTGCAGAGTGGATGAATCAATGAATCCCTTCCCCCACACAGATTAGATGAACAGCTTCTTTCTGCTGTGCCTGGGTCGATGGGTTTCCAGTTCACAGGGGGCATGGAATCCTTTCCTACAATCCCCACATTTCCATCATATCTTCAGGGTATGGACGGCCTTGTAACTCTCCAGGTTTGACGATTTGGTTCCCTGGATTTAGTTCTCCAACCTTCACCTTAAAGGGAATATACCCTGACATTGCCCGCAATAGATTTTCCTTAAAGGTGGCCCATTGTTCAGCCAGCGGCTTTTCTGCCAACATTTGATTCCAACTCACTCGACTCAGGTCCATTCTCATCCTATCGAAGGTGAGGCTTTTCCTTGATTAATTATCCCCGTTCTGGATCGTTCCTTGTCCTTTTCCATGGCCAACCTGAACATTATGATACAATGGTCACTCTCCCCTCAATGCTCTCCCACTGATATTTGATCCACTTGGGCCAACTCATTCCCCAGAACCAGGTCCAGCAGTGCCTGCCCTCTCATTGGAGCAGAAACACACTGCTGCAGAAAATTATCTTCAACACCTTCCAGGGACTCATGTCCCTCTTGTCCCTTTGCACTATTTGGTTTTGTAATTGGTCTGTTCAAATGTTGGCTCGGCAATGATTGGGTTAAATCAGTCTCCATAGACTTTGTGACGTAACAAAGTATAAGAAGGGCTTCACCGAGCACAGAGATTTGTCGAGGTTTTACATTTTGCATTGACTGGTGCCATGGCATCTGGGGCAGAGCAGGGAGCATTTCCGTGGAGATGCTGCTTCTACCCAGAGTGTAATGGTAATGCTGCTGCACTTTGATACGACTGCTCAGACATTAGCCTGTGTCAGCTCTTATTGATACTGAATAAAATCTAACCACTGTCACCAATAAGGGTTATCACTGGGAATCATTTCAGAGTTTGGGAAAAGGGGAGAAAGGGTTAATTGACTCCCTGAACCCCATTTTCTAACATCGCTGTGTCAAAAATAAAATCTCATCTCCCCCTCTGGCTCTTTTGCCAATTACCTTAGAGGGACTCACTTTCTGTTAAAGAGCCTGCCAATGAGCCCAGTCCCGGATGTGATTAACAGCAGCAATAACAGCAGAATTCAACCCCTGAGATCACTTGTGAACTCGTTGGTGTGTCTGCAGGTGGGATGACTGAGTGAACCCGTTCTCACACAAGGTGCAGGTGAATGGCCTCTCCCCAGTATGAACTCGCTGGTGTCTCTGCAGATTGGTTAACTGAGTGAATCCTTTTCCACAGGCAGAGCAAGTGAATTGTTTCTCCCCAGTGTGAACTCGCTGGTGTACCCGCAGATAGGATGACATTCTAAATCTCTTTGAGCAGTGAGAGCAACTGAACGGTCTCTCCTCAGTGTGAATGCGCTGGTGGGACATCAGAACCTGAGAGCTTTTGAAGTCGCTCCCACATTCAGAGCATTTATAGGGTCTCTCATTGCTGTGAGTGACTCTGTGTCTGCGCATGCTGGATAACCAAGTGAATCCTTTCCCACACACAGGACAGTTGAACGGCCTCTCCCCGGAATGTACTCGCTGGTGTATCCGCAGGCTGGATAAGTCAGTGAATCCCTTCCCACACACAGGACAGGTAAACGGTCTCTCCGCAGTGTGAATTTGCTGGTGTGTCTGCAGATGACATAACTGAGTAAATCCGGTACCACAATCAGAACAGGTGAATGGTCTCTTCCCTGTGTGAATTCGTTGGTGTGTTTGCAGGTTGGATGAATCATAGAATCCCTTCCCACACACAGAGCAGGTGAACGGCCGCTCCCCAGTGTGAATGGGGACCTGAATCCCTTCCCACAGTCCCCACATTTCCACGGTTTCTCCATGGTGCAGGTTTCCTTGTGACCTTGTGACTCTCCAGGTTAAACAATCAGTTAAATCTCACACAGAACACGGGTACAGTCTCTCCCTGCTGTGAATGCCGCAATGTTTTTTTCACTGATTAAAGCTCTTTCCACAGTCAGTGCACTGGAACACTCTCACTCGGGTGTGTGCGTGAGACTTGGTAAATTCTCAGTCACGCTGATGTTTAAAATCTCCAGAAGCAAAAAGAACAGAGAAATATTTCTCCTTCCAGATACAAAGGCTGATGATGTTCAGGACATGATGAATTGAATAACTGTCAGATATTGATGTGACATTTGCTTTGAGATTACTGTCTGTAAATCCTCACCTTCTGATATTCTGTAAAAGGAATTTATTGAAGTCATCACTGTCAATACAAGATAGAAATTCAGAACAGACAATTCTACTTTCTGTGGAACATTCTTTCCTCCCTCATTCCCCAAAAGCTGTGAATCTCCATCCCACACACTCTCCCTCCATTCTCACTCCGCTGTATCTAATATTCACCCTCCCAATTCTCCTGAAGGTGCTGATTGAGGCTGATTGACAGATCCATGCTCACTGCTTCCTGTCCTGGACACAGAGAGCTGAAAATCTCCATGCAGGCTGCCAGATAGATAAATGTCTACATTACTGGAGTAAAAATGTGTGGAATGTACAGACTGGATTCACTTCCTTTCCCTTCAGTTGCTGCAAGTCCCCAATTTTCCCCAGAATGAGAAAATAAATTGAAAGAGGGAGAAAAGAAAGTGTTTTACTCACAGATATTAGAGAGAGCAGGAAGATTTTGTCTGACTGCATCTCCATGTTCATTCACAAAACGCCCGCACTCTGATTGCTGGAGGACCAGAGTCCTTCCGGTCCTCCAACTCTTTCCATTGGTTAACACTTCAGCATGAAGGTCAGGGGGTGAGCTCTCTTTGCACATGCGCAGCTTCCCCTCTCCTCTGGACATGCGCAGTCCAATGTGGCCCGCCCGCGTGGTGGATAGAGTGGTTTCTCCGTCATGGGCAATTGTGGGAGCTGCGGCCGCCATTACTCATCCGGAGCCCAGTCTCTAAACTCCTGGGACTGTGATGGAAAGTGGGAGTCGGGGGCGCAGTGACCCCACCCTGACACAAAGTACATGTGGGGAGTCACTGGATTGGATTGGGATGTCCCCTTTACAAAACAGTTTGTTAACTTCAGGTGGAAAGATTTAGACACTTGGGTGACATTGGGGAAGGCAGCAGGTGAGTGTGAAACTGATCCCGAGAGTCAGCACCTTCAGGGGAGGAGAACTGGGGAAAAAGAAAGTGGAGGATAGTCGGATAAATTAGTGTTACAATCAATCGTATCAATAGGCCTGCATGAGGTTCCTCCACGTGCTCCAGTTTCCTCCCACAGTCTGAAAGACATGCTGATTAGGTGCATTGACCCGAACAGGTGCCGGATGGTGGCAATTAGGGGAATTTCACAGTAACTTCATTGCAGTGTTAATGTAAGCCTTACTTGTGACTTATAAATAAACTTTACTTTAGGAAGGAGGGAGTCTGTGGGGACAGAGATTTATAGTTTGAGATGAAGAAGGATTTTGTGTGACATGTATTTACCCCATTAATTCCCCCAACCCATACACTAAGAGGCAATTTGCCATGGCCAATCCACCTAACCTGCACATCTTTGGAGTGTGGGATGAAATTGGAGCACTCTGAGCAAACTCATGCAGACACAGGGAGAACGTGCAAACTCCACACAGAGAGTTGTGGCACAGTGGTTAGCACTGCTACCTCAGAGTGCCAGGGATCCGGTTCAATTCCAGTCTTGGGTGACTGTGTGGAGTTTGCACGTTCTCTCTGTAGCTGCATGGGTTTCCTCTGGGTGCTCAGGTTTCCTCCCACAGTCTGGAAGACATGCTGCTTAGCTGCATTGGCCGTGCTAAATTCTCCTTCAGTGCACCTGAACAGGCGCCAAGCGTGACGACTGGGGGATTTTCACAGTAACTTCATTGCAGTGTTAATGTAAGCTTCCTTGTAACACCTGAGGCCAGAAGTGAACTCAGGTCCCTGGCGCTGCTGATCACTGTGCCACTTTGCTGCCTGTGTTTTGAGAAATCATGTTAAAATCTGGAACTCAGATGGGGATATGGATTGGTGTTAAGTGGGAAGGTCTGGATCAATGCATTACTCCAGAGAGCCAGGAATCAGATTTACAGAATGGATCCCTGTAATAGCAGCAATCCCATTGCTATATGTTGGTCAGACTGAGGAAAGTATTTAAACTGGACACCATAGGTGTGTTAAAGGATAACGTACTCATGGAATTTATGAACTATCTGAAAGAATATTGAGAGCAAAGAAATCAATCTGGAAAATTGTAGTCACTTCACGTTGTTCCAGGAGAAGTGGGATTAGGTTGTGTAGATGTCTGGTTTTACACAGCACACAGTCAGCCTGTGGTTTCACCCTGGATGAAGAATCTCTGAATTGTACCATTCAAATCACTCAATGGGTTTATCAGGGGCCAGAATGTCTGCTCAGAAAGAGGAAGGTTGGTGTGAAACCAATGAGAAGTAACACAGACACTCACAGACACCCTCACACACACACTCACAGACACCCTCACACACACACTCACAGACACCCTCACACACACACAGACTCTCAGATGCCTCAAAATATCTCCTGTCACCTTATTGTTCTTAGTTTTTTTGAAATAAATCCTGAATGAGTTATAAAATCACACACAAATACTTGTTGAGCTTCCCCTGAAAGACATCTATACTGTTCATTTCACTCCCTGTGGTCATGATTTCCATATTCTCACCACTCTTTGGGTGGAGAAATTTATCTTGGATTTCCGATTGGGTTTCTTGGCGACTGTCTTGTTTTGATGGTCTCCAGTTTTGCCCTTCTGCACAAGAGGAAACATTATTTCAAAACCTTTTATAATTTTGAAGCCCTCTATTAGGTTCCCCCTCAGCCTTAATTTTTCAAGAAAGCGTGAGCGTGTCAATCCTTTCCTGATAGATAACCAAACACACAGTTTAAAAATCATTTATGGGATGTGGACATCGCAAGCTTGGCCAGCATTTATTGCTAACCTCAGATTGACCTTGAGAAGGTGGTGGTGAGCTGTTTTCTACGTTTCTGATATCATCATTAAAAATCATCTCTGTACCCTTCTCCAGTGCCGAGATATCTTTTTTATAATACGGTGACCAGAATGGCATGCAGTGGTCGGTAAGATTCTTGATCAGGGAGTCACAGGTTATCCAAAAGTGGTTTGAGCTTATCCATGGTTTTAAATCAGAATATTAAGAAGCAACAATTTAAAAATGATGCATTGTAAACGGGGGGAAAAAGACAGAAGACCCATGGCAGGTGACTAGCTGGGGTCTCAGCACTGATCCTGCATTACCCCAATAATCACTGCCTGCCAGTTGGAAAAAGACCTGTTTACTCGTACTCTATTTCCTGTCTGCCAACAAGTTTTCAATCTCAATACATTCGCCCCAATCCCATGTGCTTCAATTTTTATGAAGAAGTTGCTGTGTTGGTGGACGAGGGGAATCGGGTTCACATTTTCTATCTCAGGGCATAATCATCAACAACTTGTATTTACACAGAGTGTTGTGGGGCTGGAGGAGGTTACCGAGATACTGAGGAACTTTTAAAAAATTCATTTTTACTGGATATAGGCGTCACTGGCTGGGCCAGCATTTCTTGCCCATCTCTAACTGCCTCCATTTCAGAAGGCATTTGAGAGTCAACCACATTGCTGTGGGTCTGGAGTCACATGTAGGCCAGACCAGGTAAGGACAGCAGGTTTCCTTCCCGAAAGGACATTACTGAACCAGAGTGGTTTTGACGACGATCAACAATGGTTGAGGTTTGTCATTAGACTTTTAATTCGAGATTTTAATTGAATTCAAATTTCACCATTGCCTGTGGTGGGATTCGAACCTGGGTCCCCAGAGCCTTACCCTGAGTCCAGTGATAATTCCACTGTGCCGCTGCCTCCCCTATTCATCCAATTGTTATTGTTTATCTCAGGGCGCAGAAACAACAGAATCCAACGTTGCCGGTCACACATGAAGTCGTCTATGTTTCAGCAGGCTGTAATACTGAGTAAATCCCTTCCCACATATGGAGCAGTTGAAAGGTTTTGCCCCAGTGTGAACTCGCTGGTGTCTCTGCAGGCGGGATGGATCAGTGAATCCCTTCCCACACAGGGAGCAGGTGAATGGTTCTGTCGCAGTGTGAGCTCGCTGGTGTTTCAGCATATAGGATGAATCAGTGAATCCCTTCCCACACACAGAGCAGGTGAACGGCTTCTCCCCGGTGTGAATGCGTTGGTGTTTCAGCAGGCCAGACGACTGAGCGAATCCCTTCCCACACACAGAGCACAGGAACGGCCTCTCCCCGGTGTGAACTCGCTGGTGTCTCTGCAGGTTGGATACCTGAGTGTATCCCTTCCCACACACAGAGCAGGTGAACGGCTTCTCCCCGGTGTGAACTCGCTGGTGTCTCTGCAGGTGGGATGGATCAGTGAATCCCTTCCCACACAGGGAGCAGGTGAACGGTTCTGTCGCAGTGTGAACTCGCTGGTGTCTCTGCAGGCTGGATACCTGCGTGTATCCCTTCCCACACACAGAGCAGGTGAACGGCTTCTCCCCGGTGTGAACTCGCTGGTGTGTCTGCAGGCAGGATGAACCAATGAATCCCTTCCCACACACAGAGCAGGTGAACGGCCTGTCCCCTGTGTGAATGTATTGGTGTCTCAGCAGGCCAGATGACTGAGTGAATCTCTTGCCACAAATGGAGCAGGAGAATGGCTTCTCCCCGGTGTGAACAGGCCGATGTTTCAGCAGGTGTTGTAAAGAAGCAAATGCTTTCCCGCACACAGGGCAAACGTAAGGCCTCTCCCCTGTGTGAACACGCTCGTGTATCACAAGCTGGGATGAATGAGGAAACCTCTTCCCACACACGGAGCAGAGGAATGGCCTCTCCCCAGTGTGAACTCGCCGGTGCCTCAGAAGATAGTGAGACCGAGTGAATTCCTTCCCACACACCGAGCAGGTGAACAGCTTCTCCCCAGTGTGAACTCGCTTGTGTGTCAGAAGATGAGATGAATGAGCGAATCTCTTCCCACAAACAGAACAGGGGTACGGCTTCTCCCCGGTGTGAGTGTCCTGGTGTCTCAGCAGACTAATCCTTCTTTTGAAGGTCTTCTCACATTTAAAACATTTAAAATGTCTCTTCTGAGAATGAACCAGTTGGTGAACGGTGCAGTGGGAGGACTGAGTGAATCTCTTCCCACACTGGGAGCAGCTGAATGGCCTGTCCTTGGTGTGAACTTGTTGGTGCTCAGTGAGATGCACTGAGTCGCTGAACGACTCTCCACAGTGAGAGCAGCTGAATGGTCTCTCGTGTGTGTGAAGGAGCTGGTGCTCTGCAAGGCGGGAGGACTGGCTGAACCTCTTCCCGCAGTGGGAGCAGCTGAACGGTCTCTCGTCAATGTGAAGGAGCTGGTGTTGGGCCTGTTCCTCAGGCGTCTCAACGCTGTCCCCAGAGTCAGAGCTTTGAAGAGGCTTCTCATCAATGTGATCGAGTTGGTGAGCCAGCAGGTTGGACGAACACATGAACTTCTTCCCACACACGGAGCAGGTGAATGAACTCTCACTATTGCGAGCTCGCTGTCGTGTCAGCATGTTTTCCAGCTGATCAATCCCTCCCCACAGGAGGAGCAAGGAAACAGATTCTCACCAGTTTCCAACTGAGATGGTCAATTAAATCCCTTCAGATGTACAAATCTTCAAATCCCAATGAATTGATTGACTCTGTCAGACGTGAGATTCGATCATCCAGACTGCAGATCCTTCTCTTCAATTTCCTGCAAAATAAGTTTACAAAGAATTACATGGATGGCAGAGTGGTTAGTACTCCTGCCTCACAGCACCAGGGACCTGGGTTCGATTGTAGCCTTGGTTACCTGTCTGTATGGAGTTTGCGCATTCTCCTCGTGTCTGTGTGGGTTTCCTCCGGGTGCTCCAGTTTCCTCCCACTGTCCAAAGATGTTCAGGTTAGGTGGTTGCCCCTTTCTGTCCCAAGATGTGTAGGTTAGGGAGATTAGCGGGGTAAATATGTGGGGTTACGGGAATAGCCTGGGTGGGGTGGTCTGAAAGGCCTCCTTCTGCACTGTAGGGATTCTATGAATACATGAGATACACAAAACACAAACAGGCCAGTCTAATTTTTAAATTCATTTTTAACGGGGTGTGGGCGTCACCGACTGGGACAGCATTTATTGCCCATCCCCAACTGCCCTCCATTTCACAGGGCATTTGAGAGTCAACCACATTGCTGTGGGTTACATGTAGGCCAGACCAGTTAAGGCCAGCAGATTTCCATCCTTAAAGGACATCAGTGAACCAGATGGGCTTTTACGACAATCAACAATGGTTTCATGGTCATCATCAGACTTTTAATTGAATTTAAATTTCACCATCTGCTGTGGTGGGATTCGAACCTCGGTCCCCAGAACATTATCCTGGGTCTCTGGATTGCTAGTCCAGTGATAGTTCCACTGTGCCACTGCTTCCGCCACCCCCCCACCCCTGCCCTGATCTGTACTGGAATTTCTAATCCACACAAATCTCCTCTCATTCTGCTCACCTCAACTCAGCTTTTCAGCTCAACTTTTTAATCCTTTTTCTCTCATGTTCTCATCTGGTTTCCTTTTTAAAGCATCTAAGGTATTTGTCTCAACCACTTCCAGTCGCAGTGAGTTCCATATTCTAACAACTGTCCGAAGAAATAAATATCTCCTCCTGTTGATTTATTCGTCTCTGTTGTCTGTTCATGGTCCCCAGTATTAGAAACACCAACAAGTGGAAACATTCCATTCACATCTACCTACTTATCCCATTCAGAAAGCCTATATCAGAAGAGACAACATTTTTCTCTTGGTTTGAGCTTGTTGTGTGTAAATCCTCCCTTTCTAACCCCCTGTTTAAGAAAAAGTATCCAAAATCCATCACGATAGAAAATCGCAATATTGTCTCAGGTACAAGTAATTCAGAAAACTATTATTTATTATGAGGGGAATTGAGTAAAAGCAGGGAAGTTATGTTTCAGTTGCACAGGGCATTGGTTAGACATATCTAGAGCAGTGTGTACATTATTGGTTTCCTTATTTAAGAAAAAATATGAGTGCATATTATTCCTTAACTGCTTTACAAGAAGCAGTTCATAGAAGGTTTAGTAGATTAATACCTGGAATAGGTGGATTGTCTGATGAGGAGCAGTGAGACAGTCTCTGCTTGAGTTTAGCTTCTGCTCGACTTCAAAAGAGTAAGAGGCAACTTAATTTAAACCTTCAAGATTCTGAAAACTCTTGACAGGGTGGATATGGAGAGAAGGGTTAAAGCAAATTACTGCAGATGCTGGAATCTGAAACCAAAAGAGAAAATGCTGGAAAATCTCAGGAGGTCTGGCAGCATCTGTGAGGAGAGAAAAGAGCTGAAGCTTCGAGTCCAGATTACCTTTTGTCAAAGCATAAAAAAGGCATAGAAAGTGGGAGATATTTACACTGTGAGGGAATGAAAGATGGGTCCAAGCCACAGGAACCAGGGGAAAGGATGCTAATGGCAGTCCATAGAGAGAATAGAAAGCGTGAATGGCCAAACAGCAGAGAAGCTGAAGAAGTTGTGATGGATGAAGATGGGGGGGGCGGGGGGGTGGATTGGAGGGAGGCAAAATTGAGAAAAAGGGGGAAAGGCGAAGCAAAGGGGGAGAAAAGGTGCTGCCTGACCTGCTGAGACTTTCCAGCATTTTCTCTTTTGGATCTGGAGAGGATGTTTACTCTCAGGGGAGAATCGAGGGGGTCGCTGTTTTAAAAAACAACATTGCCCATTGAAAACAGAGATGAGATGTTTTTCTCTCAGAGGGTCATGAATCTTTGGATTCACGTTCTTCAAAAGTGGAGGTAGAGTCTGATTTCAATTAGATAAATCTCTTGGGGCGACAGGGATCAGGGTATTGAATTTGATAATCAGCCATGACAAGAATGAATGGCGGAGCATGCTCGAACGGCCGAACGGCCGACTCCCAGCTTTTATTTTCTATGTATGTTTCTATGTAAACATGAGGAGCCTGGGGCTGAAGTGTAACCAAAAGCTGTAACCGCTTTAACATGAGGAGCCTGGGGCTGAAGTGTAACCAAAAGCTGTGTAACCGCTTTAGGTAACTATACAGAGTTTGCAACCTCTCAGACTGAATACGTACATGGCCCATGGACTCATCGAGACTGCAAACAGCAGCTGCAGCCTGAGGATGGGTGAAGCTGTTTAAAAACCTGTTGCTCATTGTTTTATTGAACCGGGAGCTAGGACCTGGAGGGGAAGCAGAAACATGAAGCCCCGCCCACTCGGTGTTGCGTCACCAAGACATCGCGCATGCGCTCTCCTCCCTGCTGAATCAAGATGGCGGCCGTTAACCTGAGTCTCGTCTCGGGAAAAAGACCGGAAGCTGCAAACACAGACCGACGGGCTCATTTACGAGATTTGAGGCCTTGACCAGGTATTCAGAAACCCTCTACGTCCATCCGCCGGTTCCATTGCTCCCTCTATGTTTCCGCATCCTTACCGGCTGCTGATGAGACAGAGGAACTTCTCTCCGATTGCTATCACCCACATTGCGCGTGTTGCAAACGCCGTTGCTTACTGCGCATGCTCCAGACTGTAACATTACTGCGCATGCGAACGCCTTCCCGTGCGTTGTATGGGGACACCTCAGCCCCGCCCCTCATTCACTCCGATTGGTTGGAGGACCAGCCGCTCCTGCTGGGTCCTCCAGCCCCGCCCCTTCCTATTGGTCCCAAGCGGCCGTCAATCACACCCCCGGGGCATTGTGATGTGGAGCATGCGCAGTGTCATTGCTGTCCTTGGCGCTTGTTTGTCCCGGAGAAGCGGAGTCAGCGTTAGGCGGTGGCTGGGAGGATTTGGAAACACTTTGTGGATCCGCAAACCCTTCAGAATCATTGTCAGCTCCCTGGTTTGCAGCTGCGGGGCTTCTCCCTCCCTCCCTCCCGGGAACAGGCCCAGGTTAACGGCCCCATCCTGGCTCAGCCACTGGAGGATGGTTCACATCAGAGGATGGGGGAGGGGGACAATAAATAAGAGGTTACACTTTGGCCTCAAATCAATGAGGACTCTGATCTCTGGGAAGGAAGGAAACCCTGGGAGGTGGGCGGGGAGGATTCACAAACACCCGCTGGAGGCCCCAACACCCCCAATAAGACCCATTGGTTTTATTGTCAGTCTGCAGACAGGAGCTGGAGAACTGAACCCATGATGTGGAGATGCCGGCATTGGACTGGGGTAAACACAGTAAGAAGTTTAACAACACCAGGTTAAAGTCCAACAGGTTTATTTGGTAGAAAAAGCCACACAAGCTTTCGGAGCTGCAAGCCCCTTCTTCAGGTGAGTGGGAATTCTGTTCACAAACAGAGCATATAAAGACACAAACTCAATTTACATGAATAATGGTTGGAATGCAAATACTTACAACTAATCAAGTCTTTAAGAAACAAAACAGCATGAGTGGAGAGAGCATCAAGACAGGCTAAAAAGATGTGTATTGTCTCCAGACAAGACAGCCAGTGAAACTCTGTGGGGGTTACAAATAGTGGGACATGAACCCAATATCCCGGTTGAGGCCGTCCTCGTGTGTGCGGAACTTGGCTATCAGTTTCTGCTCAGCGACTCTGCGCCGTCGTGTGTCGCGAAGGCCGCCTTGGAGAACGCTTACCCGAATATCAGAGGCCGAATGCCCGTGACCGCTGAAGCTCTCACGCCCCTCTGTGCAGAATTGTTTTCTCTCCTGGTCACTGAGACCCTGAAGGCCCACGCACCCTCTGCTTCTCTGTTACTGATGGCTGAAGGGACCAATCTGTGAGAGGCAGGTTTTGCCACAAGTGAAGTGGTTCTCAGGTCTGGTTGTGGGTTGTTGTTTTTGGTGTTGGCTCTTGTTGCCAAGCCACTGGAGTGACCTTCCTCCATCCTGTGAATGTACCTGAGCTGGAAAAGTCACCTCCACTTGATGAGAACCCATTATCTTGGGAGACAATGAATTGTAGATTTTGCATCAAAGATCAATTTAGGATTGAAGTAAAAAATTCAGTCTTATTGCAACCAAATTTCTGTTGAGAGAGTTCTTTAATTCAGCTGAAAGATCACAGATAGTGCCTTTAAAAAGGGACATCTCCAGATTATTAAACTTCAGCCAGTTGTAGGGTTGTTAATATCAACAGAAACAAACATAAAATTGTCCAACTATCAATCCTGGATGTAATGAACATTAGCAGAAACAGCAGAATCCAACCCCTCAGTCACATGTGGATTCGCTCATGTGTCACTAGGCTACAGGACCGAGTGAATCCCTTCCCACACACAGAGCAGGTGAATGGTCTCTCCCCAGTGTGAACTCGCTGGTGTACAAAGAGAGCAGATGAAGACCTGAAACTCTTTCCACAGTCAGAGCAGCTGAATGGTTTCTCCTCAGTGTGAATTTGCTGGTGTGCCTTGAGGCTGGATGACACAGTGAATCCCTTCCCACACACCGAGCAGGTGAATGGTCTCTCACCAGTGTGAACTCGCTGGTGTTCAACGAGGGCACATGACTGCTTGAAACTCTTCCCACAGGAGGTGCAGCTGAATGGCCTCTCCCCAGTGTGAACTCGCTGATGACTCACCAGACTGGATGACTGAGTGAATCCCTGTCCACAGACTAAACAGGTGAAAGGCTTCTCCCCAGTGTGAATTCGCTGGTGTTCTTCAAGGCTGTGTGAATACCTGAACCTCTTTCCATAGGACGTGCAGCTGAACGGCTTCTCCTCAGAGTGAATTCGCTGGTGTGTCACCAGGTTGGAGGACTTTGTGAATCCCTTCCCACACATGGAACAGGTGAATGGCCTCTCCCCAGTGTGAACTCGCTGATGTTGACTGAGGTCAGATGAAGATCTGAAACTTTTTCCACAACGAGTGCAGCTGAACAGCCTCTCCTCAGTGTGAATGCGCTGGTGTAACATGAGGCCGGTTGGCTGAGTAAATCCCTTTCCACACACGGAACAGGTGAATGGCCGCTCGCCAGTGTGAGTGCGCCAGTGGTTGTCCAACAGGGATGGGTAATTGAATCCTTTCCCACAATCCTCACATTTCCATGGTTTCTCCAAGGCGCTGGCCCCACTGTGACTGTGTCTATGGTATTCCAGCCGGGATCTAGAACTGAATCCTTTACCACAGTCCTTACAGTTCCATGGTTTCTCCATGGTGTCAGCATCCTTGTGTCTCTGATTTGATTTATTGTCGCATGTATTAACATCCAGTGAAAAATATTGTTTCTTGCGTGCTATACAGACAGAGCATACCGTTCAGAGAGGAGGCCATTCGGCCCTTCCAGCCTGCTCCAACATTCATTATGATCATGGCTGATCATCAAATTCAACATCCTGATCCCACTTTAGCCCCAAGAGCTCTATCCAATGACTGGGTAAAATTAGATCCCTCTTTGTTCTCACATTGAAGCGATCGAAGAGTGGATTCATCAAGTGTTTCGATGCAGACAAAACCTCCCTCTGGTGAGGATGTGGAAACGCGGAGGGAGCGATGGAGCCGGCGGGTGGGTTTCTAAACACTTGCTGAAGGCCTCAAATCCCGAATACGAACCTGCGACTCCCATATTTGCAGGTCCGGGTCTTTTCTCCGGAGACAGACCGAGACTAAAGACCGCCATCTTGGTTCGGCGGGTGGAGAGTGCGCATGCGCCCCTGTCCGAGATGTCGATTATGGTGGGTGGGGTTTCAGCCTCTCTGTTGCTAACCGGGTCCTAGTGCCCAGGAAGTGTGTGAATTTGCAGATGCTGTTTGCCGCCTACAGGAGTCCAGAGGCCATGTATATATTCGCTGTGAGAGGCTGCAGTCCCTGTATCGTTATCTGCAGGGTTCACCGCACTACCAGAAGGACGTGGAGGCTTTGGAGAGAGTGCAGAAAAGGTTTACCAGGAAGTTGCCTGGTATGGAGGGTATTATCTATGAGGAGGGATTGAATAAAGTGGGATTGTTCTCCCTGGAAAGACGGAGGCTGAGGGGCGACCTAATAGAAGTTTATAAAATGATGAGGGGTATGGATAGGGCGAACAGTTGGAAGGTGACAATTACAAGGGGGCACAAGTTCAAGATAATGGGGGAATGGTTCAGTGGAGATGTGTGGGTGAAGTTATTTTTACACAGAGGATGGTGGGGGCCGGAATGCACTGCCAAGAGAAGTGGTTGAGGCAGTTACATTAGCCACATTGAAGGCTCATCTTGATAGGCGTATGAACAAATGAGGAAGAGGGGGATATAAGCGGTTGGTTTAGATAGGTAAAAGTGATTAGCGCAGGCTTGGAGGGCCGAAGGGCCTGTTCCTGTGCTGTACTGTGCTTTGAAACTTGTATATGTCATCTTAATTGATATACTTTCCTAAAGCATTTGAACTAACCAAGTTGCATAAGGATCAATGTTGCGTGAAATTGGGACAAACATTACAGGAGACTTGCATATGTCATTTAAGGGATACAATTTCCTGAAGCCTTTGAAGTAGCTGGGTTACACAAGGATCAACATTGCATCAGGGAGAATCTTAACATAGGGTTAAAAGCTGCTTAAAATGTTTTCCAAAATCCAAATGCTGCAACTCATTCCAGACACTGACATCCACTTTGTTACACATGAACGAACATTTTCAATGCAATAGTTTCGCATGACAAAGTTGTAAAAATAATTTTTTAAATAATTTATTTCACTTCTGTGCATTACTTATATGTTAAACAACTTTCTGAAACATGTACCAAAAAAAAACAACCCAAAGGATGTCTGCTGCCTCTACGCGCTATAGCTAGATTAAAAAATAAAACTGCAAATAAATAAGGTCAAAAACTCACCTAACAGCGCAAGTGCCGGAGGTCATAGAGGTTTACACAATGGAAACAGGCCCTTCGGCCCAACTTGTTCATGGCGCCCTTTTTTTTAAACACCTAAGCTAATCCCAATTGCCCGTTTTTGGCCCATATCCCTTTATACCCATCTTACCCATGTAACTGTCTAAATGCTTTTTAAAAGACAAAATTGTACCTGCCTCTACTACTACCTCTGGCAGCTTGTTCCAGACACTCACCACCCTCTGTGTGAAAAAATTGCCCTCTGAACACTTTTGTATCTCTCCCCTCTCACCTATGCCCTATAGTTTTAGACTCCCCTACCATTGGGAAAAGATATTCACGATCTATTGATGGGTTGATGGGACTTGATGGTTTGAGTTATAAGGAGAGGCTGGATAGACTGGGACTTTTTTCTCTGGAGCGTAGGAGGCTGAGGGGTGATCTTATAGAGGTCTATAAAATAATGAGGGACATAGACAAGGTAGATAGTCAATATCTTTTCCCAAAGGTAGGGGAGTCTAAAACTAGAGGGCATAGGTTTAAGGTGAGAGGGGAGAGATACAAACGTGTCCAGAGGGGCAATTTTTTCATGATGTGGAGATGCCGGCGTTGGACTGGGGTAAACACAGTAAGAAGTTTAACAACACCAGGTTAAAGTCCAACAGGTTTATTTGGCAAGGTTGGGATGGCGACCTCCTCGTGAACCTGCTCCTGGGCCTGGCGAAACGCGCCATTTACCGGTCCAGGCTGCGGGCGATCGAGGAGGCCATCCATCCTGACTGTCTTCCCCTCTACCGCGGCTACGTTCGCGGCCGGGTGTCCCTGGAGAGGGAGCATGCGGTGGCCATGGGCACGGTTGACGCCTTCCGCGCCCGTTGAGCACCGCAGGGGTTGGGGTGCATTATTGACCCTAATAATCACATTTTAATTTGATGTTTTTAAGTTTCCTTTGTACTTTGATTTCTGTTCGGGCTGTTCCCCGTCCTTTTAGGGAGCTGCCCCTTTTACTTTGTCCCGACTTAATCTGAGTTTGTTTATTTGGTTTGACATAAAAAGAGGGCAAAAGCCACACAAGCTTTCGGATCTCCAAGCCCCTTCTTCAGGTGAGTGGGAATTCCCACTCACCTGAACTTTAACCTGGTGTTGTTAAACTTCTCACTGCAATTTTTTCACACAGCGGGTGATAGGTGTCTGGAACAAGCTGCCAGAGGTAGTAGCAGAGGCGGGTACAATTTTATCTTTTAAAAAGCATTTAGATAGTTACATGGGTAAGATGGGTACAGAGGGATGCGGGCAATTGGGATTAGCTTAGGGGTTTTAAAAAACAGGGCGGCATGGACAAGTTGGGCCGAAGGGTCTGTTTCCATGCTGTAAACCTCTGTGACTCTATGACTATGACTCTTTGACGTTTTGGCGCAATTCCAGCGCAACGCTTCCGAGCCCGCAGCTTTCAGACCTTCGACCAGAGGTTTAAAATTGGCGCTCTTTCAGCGCACATGCGCATGCGCTGGGACATCCATGACCTCCCACGCGCATGCTCCACACTCCATGTAACGCAGCATTTCGGGGCAGGTCTCCGGGTTCCAGTGCGCAGGCCAGGAGCGCGGACACGAAAGGCCCCACCCATTGCTCCCCCTCCCCCTGCAACTCCTCGAGCCAAGGTTTCCAGGCAACCGACTGACGGCTCCGTCACTGAGCGAGAAACTGGTCCGTTCTCGCCCCTCAAGACCCTGGACTGCGCATGTCGAAGGGAGAGGGGAAACTGCGCATGTGTGGGGGGCGTGACCCCCTGACCTTCATGTTGCGGTGTTAACCAATGGGGCAAGTTGGGGGACCGGAAGGACTCTGGTCCTCCAGCCAATCAGAGTGCGGGCTTTGTGCGGAAGCGCACAGCTGAGTGAGTGTGTTCCAGTGCAGAGTGTGGAAAGAGCTTTAACCAGTTACACAGCCTGAAAATACATCGCAGCATTCACAGCGGGGAGAGATTGTACCCGTGTTCTGTGTGCGATTTAACTGATTGTTTAACCTGCAGAGTCACAAGGTCACCCGCACCATGGAAAAACCGTGCAAATGTGGGGACTGTGGAAAGGGATTCAGATCCCCATCTGAGCTGGAAACTCATCGACGCATTCACACTGGGGAGAAACCGTTTAGCTGCTCTGTGTGTGGGAAGGGATTCACTCGGTTAACCACCCTGCAGATGCACCAGCGAGTTCACACCGGGGAGAGGCCGTTCACCTGCTCTGTGTGTGGGAAGGGATTCACTCGGTTATCCACTCTGCGGACACACCAGCGAGTTCACACTGGAGAGAGGCCATTTGCCTGCTCTCAGTGTGGGAAGGGATTCACTCAATCATCCCACCTGCTGACACACAAAGTCACTCATACCCAGGAGAGACCCTTTAAATGCTCTGACTGTGGGAGTGGCTTCAAAACCTCTCAGAAACTGGTGTCCCACCAGCGCATTCACACTGAGGACAAACCATTCAGCTGCTCTCACTGCACAAAGAGGTTTAGATTGTCAGCCAAACTGCAGAGACATCAGCGAGTTCACACTGGGGAGAGGCCGTTTACCTGTACTGTATGTGGGAAGGGATTCGCTCATTTATCCACCCTGCTGACACACAAAGTCACTCACACCAATGAGAGACGCTTTAAGTGCTCCGACTGCGGGAATGGATTTAAAAGATCTCAGGATCTGATGATCCACCAGCGCTTTCACACTGAGGAGAGACCGTTCAGCTGCTCTCTCTGCTCAAAGAGGTTTAGAACGTCATCCCACCTGCAGAGACACCAGCGAGTTCACACTGGGGAGAGACCATTCGCCTGCTCTGAGTGTGGGAAAGGATTCACTCTGTCATCAAACCTGCTGAGACACAAAGTGACTCACACCAAGGCGAGACCCTTTAAATGATCTGACTGTGGAAGTGGTTTCAAAATCTCTGGTGAACTGGTGACCGACCAGCACATTCGCACCGAGGAGAGACCATTCAGCTGCTCTCACTGCTCAAAGAGATTTAGAACATCATCCAACCTGTGAATACACCAACGAGTTCACACTGGGGAGAGGCCGTTCACCTGCTCTGTGTGTGGGATGGGATTCACTGCTTCAACCAACCTGCTGAAGCACAAAAGCACTCACAACAGCGAGAAACCCTTTAAATGCTCTGACTGTGGGAGTAGCTTCCAAAGTGCTGCGGATCTGAGGGACCACCAGTGCATTCACACTGAGGAGAGACTGTTCAGCTGCTCTCATTGCTCAATGAGATTTAAAAGGTCATCAAACCTGCAGGAACACCAGTGGGTTCACACTGGGGAGAGTCCGTTCACCTGCTCTGAGTTGGGAAGAGTTTCAATCAGTAATCCAGCTTGCTGACACACAAAGTCACTCACACCAACGAGAGCCCCTTTAAATGCTCTGACTGAGAGGCCAGGTTCAAAAGCTCTTGTGAACTGATGATCCACCAGCACATTCACACTGAAGAGAGACCATTCAGCTGCTCTCACTGCTCAAAAAGGTTTAGAATATCTTCAGCAGGTTGGTCACCTGCTCTGACTGTGGGAAGGGAGTCACTCAGTCAGCAAACTTGGTGAAGCACCAGCAAGTTCACACCAGGGAGAGACCATTCAGCTGCTCGGTGAGTGCGAAAGGAATTATTCGGTTATCCAGCTTGCCCAGACACAATAACACTCACATCCGGGACAGACCCTTTAAATGTCTGACTGTGGGCCTGGCTTCAAAAACTCTCAAGACCTGATGCCCCACCAGCGCATTCACACCAGGCAGAGGCTGGTCACCTGCTCTGACTGGGAAGAGATTCACTCAGTCAGCAAACTTGGTGAAACACCAGTGAGTTCACAAGTGATTACAGTTCTGGGATTATTCTTGTGAATCTTTCTTGCTCCTTCTCCAGTGCCTCTATTTCCTTTTTCTAAATGGAGATCACAAATAGAACATAGAACAGTACAGCAAAGGAACAGATGTTTTGGCCCACGATGTTGTGTTGAACATGATGCCAAATTAAATTAATCGTTTCTGCCTGCCCTTGGTCCATATTCCTCTATTCCTTATGTATTCATGTGCTTATTTAAAAGCCCCTTAAATGCCCCTATCGTATCTGCCTCCACCACCAACCCTGGCAGTGCGTTCCAGCCACCTACCACTCTCTGTGTAAAAAAACTTATCTCTCGCATCTCCTTTGAACTTTCCCTCTCTCACCATCAGTGCGTGTCCCCTGGTATTGGACATACCAACTCTGGGAAAAAGATTCTAACTGTCAGCCCTATCAATGTCTCTCATAATTTTATAGATTTCTATCAGGTCTCCCCTCACCCTCTGCTGCTCCAGAGAAAACAACCCTCGTTTGTCATAACTTATATCATCTAATCCAGGCAGCATCCTGGAAAACCTCCTCTGTACCTTCTTCAAAGCCTCGGCATCCTTTCTGTAAGAGGGCAACCGGAATTGAATGCAATATTTTAAATGAGGCCGAACCGACGTTTTATAAAGCTGCAACATATCATCCTGACTCTTGTACTCAATAAAGGCAAGCATACCATATGCCTTCTTTACAACCTTGTCTACTTGTGTCCAAATTCAGGGAGCTATGGACTTGAACCCCAAGATCCGTCTGTACTTCAATGCTGTTCACGGATCTGCCATTAACTGTATACTTACCCTTAACATTTAATATCCCAACGTGCAGCACCTCACACTTGCCCGGATTAAACTTCATCTGCCATTTCTTCGCCCATATCTGTAGCTGATCTATATCCTGCTGTATCTTTTGACAACCTTTTACACTATCTACAACTCCGCCTAGCTTTGTGTCATCTGCAAACTTACTAACCCACCCATCCACATTTTCATCCAGGCTGGTCTCACAACTGGAGGCAAAGTTGTGAGACCAGCCAGTCCAGCAGAAAGAAACCCTCTGACCCTCCCCATTGACCAACTGTGAGAATGAACAAAATGCAGTCCTGGATGTAATTGAGAGCAGAAACAATAACAGCAGAATCCAACCCCTGGAATCACTCGTGAACCTGTTGGTGTCTCAGCAGCTGGGATGAAACTCTGAATCCCTTCCCACACTGAGAGCAGGTGAATGGCCTCTCTCCAGTGTGAACTCGCTGGTGTGTCTGCAGATTGGATGACTGAGTGAATCCCCTTCCACACTGAGAGCAGGTGAATGGTTTCTCCCCAGTGTGAACTCGCTGGTGTCTCCGCAGGGTGGATGACAGAGTGAATCGCTTCCCACACTGAGAGCATGTGAACGGTTTCCCCCCAGTGTGAACCCGCTGGTGTATCTGCAGATTGGATGACTGACTGAATCCCTTCCCACACTGAGAGCAAGTGAACGGTTTCTCCCCAGTGTGAACTCGCTGGTGTTTCTGCAGGGTGGATGACTGAGTGAATCCCTTCCCACACTGAGAGCAGGTGAATGGCCTCTCCCCAGTGTGAACTCGCTGGTGTGACCGTAGGCTGGATAAGTCAGTGAATCCCTCCCTACACTGAGAGCAGATGAATGGCCTCTCCCCAGTGTGAACTCGCTGGTGTGTCTGCAGCTGGGATAACCGAGTGAATCCCTTCCCACACTGGGAGCAGGTGAATGGTTTCTCCCCAGTGTGAACCTGCTTGTGTCTCCACAGAGCGGATGCCTGAGTGAATCCCTCCCCACACTGAGAGCAAGTGAACGGCCTCTCCCCAGTGTGAACTCGCTGGTGTTGCTTCAGGATGGATAACCGAGTGAATCCCTCTCTACAGTGAGAGCAGATGAACGGCCTCTCCCCAGTGTGGCTGCGCCGATGAGCTTCCAGCTGGGATGGGGTTCTGTATCTCTTCCCACAGTCCCCACATTTCCATGGTTTCTCCATGGTGCAGGTGTCCTTGCCTCTCTCTTGGGTGGACAATCAGTTGAAGTCTTGTCCACACTCACAACACGAGTACAGTCTCTCCCCGCTGTGAATGGTGTGATATTTATTTAGGCTGTGTAACTGGTTAAAGCTCTTCAGTCAGTGCACTAGAACACTCTCACTCGAGTGTGGCCGTGTGTTGGTACTTTTCCAGTCACACTGATGTTTGAAATCTTTTCAAATCGACAGACTGGACAAACGTTTCTCCTTCTAGATTCAAAGGCCGATGATATTCAGCTCCCAAGGAATATGACTCTGTCAGATCTCGACGTGACATTTGAGATTTCGGAATGCGATTCCTCTTTCAATATCCTGTAAAATGAGTTTATTAAAGCCATCACTGTCAGAACAGGATAGAAATTCAGAAGACACAATTCCAGTTTCTATGGAACATTATTTCCTCCCTCATTTCCCAAAAGCTGTAAATCTCCATCCCACACACTCTCCCTCCATTCTCACTCTGCTGTATCTAATATTCACCCTCCCATTCTCCTGAAGGTGCTGATTGAGGCTGATTGACGGATCCATGCTCACTGCTTCCTCTCCAGCACATAGAGATTATAAGAAACAGGAGCTGCAGTTGGCCATTCAGCCCATCAAACTGCTGTAAGGAATAATCATTAAGACAACATATATTGGAAGGAATAATTATTAGGACAAGTAGGAGATAATAATTAACATAGAAGAGATAATCACTACTTAAGAAGTTCTCATATATATCACATATCTTATTAAGCATACACATGGATACTCGCATAAATGAACATAGAAGCTGAAAGTAATTTCTTAAATAAACGTGAGAAAGTCAGACAACGGGAAAAAAGACTTGGCATAGCAGGATGCCCTACAATGGTTGAACAAGCAACAACCTTGGCTGATTAGACAATAAACTTCAGATAAGAAGGCAGGATGTAACCACAGTGATATCATAGCACATTCATTAGTGAAAAAACAGAAAGAAGGCAGATAACGTAGGTCTAGTAAATCATGGTGGCTAACGAAAAGTGGCCTTGGGGTCTGCAACAAAAAAACCTTGACTGTAAGGTAAGAATGATGAAATATGAAGCTAAATGTGGATAAAAAGGACTGTGAGAGCACTGGTTTTTTGGATTCATTCTGGAAATCCCGGCTTTATTGAAATGTACTAGCTAATAAAGCCTTGCTGCCTGGAAGATCAAGACTCAGACTCTCTATTCTGATTGATGAATTCTTCTTGCCGTCCACGGGGAACCACGGCAAATTTGGCGCTGCGAGCAGGGTAGAGTTGAGGTCGTCCGGTGACTCAACCCCGGAGGGATCGAGGGAGACGGTGGTCCGACCGGAACCGAGAAGTCCCCAGCCGGCCTTCTGTCAACAAGGTAAGCAGACTTGCATGCATGTAAATCCTTGTTGTCAGAAAGGGGTTTTCGAGGCCTGGCGCACCCGGTTCTCCACTGGTCCTGGATCTCACCTGCCCAAAAGATAACCTGCATTGGTAAAGTTAAAATTGTGTAAAATATTGAGAGACTGAGTCTGATCGGAAGGGCAAATTTTGCATGTAAAAAGCACGCTTTAGTTTTATGTACTGTATTGTCCACGAATGGGTAAAAAGTGAGACGCTACAAAAACCGAACGCTAATTGATGCAATTAGGTTAGTCGAGCGGTTTGGAGCGGGCTTCCAGGTTACGACTTGCCCAAGGAGAGTAAGTGTAGGCAAGCCTGCCAGTCCAAACCTACCCAGGACCTCGGAGAGAGTGACGTCAGCCGAGAGGAAGGAGAGATCTAGGAGAGATTGGTCTCCTACCTCATATAGTAATTAAGGACCTACGTTGATCGCCGGAAGAAGTGAGGGGATAGGTAGTGAAATAAAGTAAAGGGGCTACAAGGAGAAGCCTGAAAAGGTTGATCTGGAATAGCGGTGTAAGCAGCTGTTGGTAAATGTGGAGTGTAAAGCAGGATCACGACAGTGATGAATCACGTAGGAATATTGCAGTAATAGATTTCTTAAGTAGTGGTGTTAACACACATTTTTTTAGAGAAGATCTAGTAAAAATAGTTAGAGGAGGTTTTAGGGAGTGGTATGAGGGTGAGAGAAATGCCCTGCTAAGAAGAATAACTGAAGGAGTTAATTTGGAGGAAGTGAATAAGGAGTGGCCATACGTAAATTGGGACGAAATAATATACAAAAATTGGACGAGTGAAGCAGTAGAAGAAACATTGACAGAATTAATAGAAGAAATCAGACCAAGTAAGGCTCTGTTAGAAATCAGTGAGCAAGTGGAGGCATATTATCCACTAGCAGAAGAAAAAGGATTATCACCAGGAGAGGGAAGAACAGGGAAGCAAATACTGAGACCTCGGTTGGAAATACAGGTGTCAGTCAGGGAAGTGCAGTGGGAAGACAGTCCAAGGACAGAAAAAGGGAAAATAGTATATCGCATAAAAATAACAATAGTGCCAAATACCAACATATCAGAAAATATTAAGCCGCAAGGCAGTGCAAAGAAACAGAACATGCCATATCAAATTAAGACACCGGTGGAAATTCTGGGAGAAAAGTACCCAGCCCTGAAAGGAGACATAGCCCATGTCTCCCAAAAATGGACCAAAAGAACAAATAAATTAAACACACAGTGGCCAGAGGGAGGCACCTGGTGTACAGAAAGATGTGAGGATCAGAAAGGACTGGTAAAGAACTATAAACTAAGGGATAAATCACAAAAGAGAAATCAGAAAAGGAAAAAAGAATTGGAGATACTAACATTATTTGAAAAGGAAGGAAAAGAGAAAAAGCGCATATGGAAAATGCAAATGCCAGTTCAGATTCAGGAAAAGGAAAAATTGAAAGACCCACATATAGCCCCGCCCCCTTATAAGGAAAACCAAGATTTTGTTGGGCTGTATCCAGTAATAAAGGGGACAGTGAATTTTGAGGGGGAATATGAAGAAAGGGACATGACCCGCGAACAATGGGCAAAGCAGGAGGTGGAAAGAAAGGTAAAAAGGGAAGAAGAAGGTGCTAAAGTGGAAGGAGAACTGGATAACGTACGCCGTATGAGGCAAGAGTTAGAGGAAGAGATGGTTCGGGTAAGGGTGTTAAAATGGGCAAATAGAAAAATGGAGGAAGAACAGAGTAAAAAAGGTGAGGAGGCAGTGAGGCAAGGTGTGAAGAGGAGGAGGGTAAGGAAGAATGGGATGAAAAATGTAAATATAGCAAGGGAAGTGCAGGAGGAAAAGGACAGGGACAGGGAAAAGCACCCTATCAGAACCAGAGGGGACAAAACCAAGGATATAATCAAGGCCCCAGGCAGGGAGGACCACCTGGCCCTCCAGGGGTATGCTGGGGATGTGGGGAAACAGGACACATAAAAAGGAATTGTCCCCAAAACAGCTATAGACAAGGAGGTCAACAACAAATGAGTCAGCAAATGATGCAAGTGCCAACCAGTGACTGCCCAATGAGTCAGGGGCCAGTAAATCACCAAAGTTTCCTATAGGGAGGCCCAGAGAACCCCGAAATGGTAGGCCAGTATGTACAAATAACGGACACAGCAAATCTAGAACCTGTAATCAATGTTAGAATAGGGGGGGTTGAGATCCCCATGATGATAGATACAGGAGCTACTTGTACGTGCATACAAGAAAAATATGCAGGACACCTACCATTGTCAGGTCAGTTTGTAAAAACTATGGGGTTCTCGGGGAAAGCAGTATTGACTCAAATGACGATGCCGGTGCCTATCACCGGTGGAAACAAAACCACTCATGTGCCTGTGTTAGTATGCAATAAAACGCCACTGAATTTGTTAGGCCGGGATGCAATCTTAGGGTTAGGGTTAAAATTAGAGTGTACAACTCAAGGAATTAATCTGACGGGCATGTACGTAATTAGGGTAAGGGGAGAAGAGTGGGCCAATGTATATTGGCTAGGGGACATAGAAGAACAAATTAAAAAGCAGGTATGGGAAATTTGGGGGACATTTGTAGAGGCACAGATTCCAGACGCCGAATGGCCAAAAACTGAACTACATAGCACAATGATTTTTGATAAAATGCAACAGTCAGAGATACAGGAGAAGTGGAATAAAGAGGCAGGACAAGAACAGGAAATAAATTCAGACAGCATTTTAATCGGACCAGAGGGAGCAGCCCTCACAATTAGAAAGAATGAATGGGTCAGAAAATGGTTCTCAGTGCCTGAGACAGAACCACATGTTACGCTAAAGGTGAATCCTGATTACAGACCAAAGGATTTGGGACTTATGACGTTTAGGGCGCAGGAACTGGAATTTATTAAAGCAAACAATGAGAATATTTGGATGTCGACTGACGGACAAATGATGAAAATATCTGTTAATGCAAGGATGACTGGAAGACCAAAAGAGGTAAAAATAGAGTTAAAAAATAAAGAAGTAGAGCAAGAATGGAGAGCAAAGTTAGAAAAAGATTTAGATTCTCTCCCTGAGGAATTGTGGTCAAAGAACGACACAGATGTAGGCAAAGTTAAAACAGCTACCCCAGTCGAAGTAAAATTGAAGCCAGGATGTCAAGGACCTTATAAACCACAATATCCAATCAAGGCAGAAGCAGTAAAAGGCATAAGAGAAACAATCAGAGGATTAGTAGACGCAGGGGTGTTAAAAGAAACCCGAAGTAAATGTAACACACCCTTATTACCAGTTAAAAAGGCAGATGGGGAAAAGTGGAGGTTAGTACACGACCTGAGAGCAGTTAATGAAGTAGTTGAAAATATGCCAGTAGAAGTCCCTAACCCCTACACCTTATTGACTAACATACCGTCTGAAAGCAGATGGTTTACATTAATAGACTTATGCTCAGCATTTTTCAGTGTGCCCTTGGCACAAGCGAGTCAGTACTTATTTGCTTTCAAGTACGAGGGAAAGTACAATAGAATGCCACAAGGATTCAAACACTCCCCACATGTATTCAACCAAGTGTTGAGAGCAGATTTGGCAGGGATACAACTAGAAGGAACACTGATACAATATGTGGATGACTTGTTGTTGTGTACAGAAACAAAGGAACAGTGTAGGGAAGAAAGTTTAAAACTGCTGGGAAAGCTGGCGAAAGGAGGACATAAAGTGTCAAGAAAGAAATTACAGTTCTGTCAAAGAAAAGTAGAATACCTTGGAAGGGAAATAACTGTTGGACAAAAAAGAATAGCTCACCAGCAGATAGAAGCAGTATTGAAAATCCCAAAACCACAGACAGTGAGCACTAAAGCTATGACCAAATTACAAAATCTAAGGAAAAAAATGCATGACAATGCTGGATTTGGCCATAATATTTGGAATTGGCTTGATAATGTATTCGGACAATGGGGAGCATGGTTTGCAAAGGCAAGGGTTATAATGGTAGTAGTAATAATCATAATTGGACTAATCTTTTGTTGTTTACTGCCTGCTTTGAGATCTTTTATTACCAGACTAATGATGCGACAAATGGTAGTGCGAATAGAGAATGAACAAATCCCCGAACAAGAAGTCCAGGAATGGGGTCAAGTTGAATTACCCCCACCGAATAGACTCATGATAACTTTGATTGAGACTGACGCTCCTTGTTTTGCAATGTAGCACTAAAGACTGCAAAAGAGGGGAAGATCTGTTTCAATGCGTTAAAAGAAGATGGAAATTTGATTTGTATACCAGTGATCAGTATTTTCCTTCCTCAGGAACAAGGACTGTTGACACAAACTCTACTGCTCAAGTTCATGGTTCATCGAATTCGACCCAGGAAACTGAGCTATCAACTGAACTGACAAAACAAGAGAAATCACTGAAATTGAAGCTGAAAGACTGTATAAACTAAATAGTAGTAGCGGCGACTAAGCGCGGGAAAAGAATTGTGTAAACTGTGATAAATTGTACTCTCCCTCCTTGTGATAGCATGGGAAAAGTAAGGGTAGGATGGATGGGGATAATACTAGTACTTAGTATGAGGGGTGGCAAGAGTAAAAATGAACAGGAAGAAGACAGATCGCATATAAATACTTACCTATATATGTCATATATGTATGCAGAAAGATTGAACATAAGCAAATGTTGGGTCTGCACTCATGTCCCAAGCCATTCCCAAGAAGGCCTACCACTCCAGTCTCTCCCTTTTCAGATTTCAGAAACTATAGAATGGATATTGAGACAAAATAAGACAGGGGAAGGAGGAAACATGACAATGTGGGAGTCAGCTGGGTATAGAATGACCAGGTTTGCTACATGGTACCAACCAACCTACGACCATTCCCAGTTCCCACCTGTACCGACGGTCCTAAAATCAAATGGACCAGGATCCTTCTGTTTAAAGAAAAATGTGGATGGAGCAAGAGTTGGAGAAAGTAAATGTCAGCAAACTGTAGAATGGCAACCACCTGTGAAAGATTTAAGTACAGCTGGTATGTTCAAAATAGACTGGACTGAAATATGCAACATCACATCAAGCAACATGTGGGAAGGAAAAGCTGTACAACCTTGGATGACATTGGCTGATAACTTTACGGCCTACAATGGAACTTACTTTATATGCGGTACAAAGGCATATCCCTGGCTTCCTGTGAACTGGACAGGCTCCTGTTATCTGGGATATGTAGTGCCCTATATGCACCACATGCCTTCCCTACGAAGCTACCCTTCGCGAGCAAAACGAACAATCAGTAAGACTGACTGGTTCTTTATGATGGCCTTTCCATTACATGGGACAGGAAGAACGGCAAACGAGTTAATTCTGATGGCCACAGCCCTGGAACAACTGGCTAATATCACTGCAGCTGAAGCTCGATAAACAGGGCAAGCCTTGACAGAAGTATCAGCAGAACTGATGGCAGTCCGCACAGTAGCCCTGCAAAATAGACTGGCTTTGGACTATCTATTGGCCTCGCAGGGAGGAACATGTGCCATACTTTAACAAGAATGCTGTATTTACATACCAGATAAATCTGAGAATATAACTAACCTTGCAAAGCATATCAAGGCACAAGCTGACCAACTCCAAAAGATAGGTCACGAATTCCATGATTATAACCCACCTGGATGGTTAGGATGGGTGGGAAATGGGATGTTTGATTGGATTTTTAAATCATTTATGTTACTGTTGCTTATAATAGTAGGGATAGCATTCGCAGGATGCTTATGTCGATGTGTAATTAACAGGGCAATGGACAGCATGTACCATTATCAATAGTTTGAAAATAAGAGGAGATAATATGACCCTAGATACCATACGCATAGAGGGAAATACTTAAATGATCAAGCAAAATCAAGGAGGGAGAGATGTGTTTGTCCAAAGTGTATGAAATGTATTAATGCAAAAATGTATTTTAATGAACTATCAGGGAAAGGAAATCTGGAGGAGCAGTTCGCAATTAGGCTATTAATAAACAAAAAGGGATATTGATCCTACACTTAAGCTCCTCCACATTTCGTGAAACCAAACATAACTATGACATATATTGGGAAAATATATCAAGAAATAGTTTAGTGAGACAATGATGTCTCAAAGAGGGGATATGTAAGGAATAATCATTAAGACAACATATATTGGAAGGAATAATTATTAGGACAAGTAGGAGATAATAATTAACATAGAAGAGATAATCACTACTTGAGAAGCTCTCATATATCACATATCTTATTAAGCATACACCTGTACCCTTTTAAGTGCACAATACCTTACCAGGTCAGTACACATGGATACTCACATAAATGAACATAAAGGCTGAAAGAAGTCAAGCAAACACACAGAAGCTGAAAGTAATTTCTTAAATAAACGTGAGAAAGTCAGACAACGGGAAAAAAGACTTGGCATAGCAGGATGCCCTACAATGGTTGAACAAACAACAACCTTGGCTGATTAGACAATAAACTTCAGATAAGAAGGCAGGATGTAACCACAGTGATATCATAGCACATTCATTAGTGACCAATCAGAAAGAAGGCAGATAACGTAGGTCGAGTAAACCATGGTGGCTAACGAAAAGTGGCCTTGGGGTCTGCAACAAAAAAACCTTGACTGTAAGATAAGAATGATGAAATATGAAGCTAAATGTGGATAAAAAAGACTGTGAGAACACTGGTTTTTTGGATTCATCTGGAAATCCCGGCTTTATTGAAATGTATTAGCTAATAAAGCCTTGCTGCCTGGAAGATCAAGACTCAGACTCTATTCTGATTGATGAACTCTTCTTGCCGTCCACGGGGAACCACGGCAATCCTTCCTCAGGTCACTCACCTGATGGACTTTAACCTGGTGTTGTGAGACTCCTTACTATGCCCAACCCAGTCCAATGCCGGCATCTCCACATCATGGCTACCACGGAGAGTCAGCATGGATTTAAGTTGCCAAATGCATTTCCTTCTATGTTGTAATCTCTGCATCACTGGAAATTGATAAAGCAGCCACACTGCTGTATATTTCAAGACAAAAAATATGGGATCATAAATAACATATCTCTCTCCCATACAAATTTACAGTTCATTTAAATGTTAGCCCTTTTCTGGGAAAACTGAATTGTGAACATTGGGTAAGAGGTTACCCTATTAGCCAGATAAACTGAGGGAACTAAAAGATGTCAATGTCTTTGAGAGAGAAACAAAAATATACCTGGGCCTAGTCCTGTTCCTGAATCCGGTCTTCATCTGTAACCTTTCCAGAGTCTGCAGCCTCCCTGGATTCACTTCCTTTCCCTTCAGTTGCTGCAAGTCCCCAATTTCCCCCAGAATGAGAAAAGAAATGGAAAGGGGGAGAAAAGAAAGTGTTTTACTCACAGATATTAGCGACAGGAGGAAGTTTCAGTCTGTCTGAAGATCAATCTTCATTCACACAAAGCCAGCGCTCTGATCAGCTGGAGGACCAGTGTCCTTCCGGTCCTCCAACTCTTCCCATTGGTCAGCCCCTCAGCATCAAGGTCAGGGGGTGGGATCTCCGCCGGGCGGACCCGGGAGCCCCGCCCCCACCCATTGTTCCCCTCCCCCTGCACCTCCTCGAGCCAAGGTTTCCAAGCAACCGGCTGGCGGCTCCGGACAGAGCGAGAAGCCGCTCGGTGATCGCCCCCTCCCCCCGGCCCGGGACTGCGCACGTCCAAGGGAGAGGGGAAGCTGCGCATGTGCGGGGGTGCTCCCGCTGACCTGCATGCTGACGGGTTCACCAATGAACTATTCCTTTCTTAACTTTCTGGAAGCCGATTGTCTTCGAACATTCAAAAACCATTTAAACTGCCTTTTTACTCAGCACTTGCTAAAATACTGATTAAAAAACACAAAACTCACAGCTTGGACTCAAATACTACCCAGTGCAAGGAACTCGTCTACTTTCTCAGAAGACTAAGGAAATTTGGCATGTCAGCTACGACTCTCACCAACTTTTACAGATGCACCATATCACAGCTTGGTACGGCTCCTGCTCTGCCCAAGACCGCAAGGAACTACCAAAGGTAGTGAATGTAGCCCAATACATCACGCAAACCAGCCTCCCATCCATTGACTCTGTCTACACTTCCCGCTGCCTCGGCAAAGCAGCCAGCATAATTAAGCACCCCACGCACCCTGGACATTCTCTCTTCCCCTTTCTTCCGTTGGGAAAAAGATACAAAAGTCTGAGGTCACGTACCAACAGAACAGAGTTTTCCCTGCTGCTGTCAGACTTTTGAATGGACTTCCCTTGCATTAAGTTGATCTTTCTCTGCACCCAAGCTGTGACTGTAACACTACATTCTGCACTCTCTCATTTCCTTCTCTATGAATGGTATGTTTTGTCTGTTTAGCGCACAAGAAACAAAACTTTTCACTGTATGTTAATACATGTGACAATAGTAAATCAAATCAAACCAAAAAGGCAAATTGATCAGGCTCCCTGCCGATAGGCTTTTGTTCCAATATTTCTGAGTTCCTGACTTGGGGACCTTTCTTTGTGCTTTGGTTGTTCCTGCAGGTCAACACTTGCAAATCTCCTTTATCTTCTTCTGCTCGGGGTCTCACTGGCTGAGATGTGCTTTCAGTCACATATTCACAGAACATGCGCTGTTACAGATTAATGATCTGGAAGATGGAATGAGGGCATAATTGCTAAATTTAATTTGATTTGATTTTGTTTTGATTTGATTTATTATTGTCACATGTATTAGCATACAGTGAAAAGTACTGTTTCTTGCGCGCTATACACACAAAGCATACCGTACATAGAGAAAGAAATGAGAGAGTGCAGAATGTAGTGTTACAGTCATAGCTAGGGTATAGAGAAAGAGCAACTTAATGCAAGATAAGTCCATTCAAAAGTCTGATGGCAGCAGGGAAGAAGCTGTTCTTGAGTCAGTTGGTACGTGACCTCAGGCTTTTGCATCATTTTCCCAATGGAAGAAGGTGGAAGAGAGAATATCCGGGGTGCGTGGGGTCCTGAATTATGCTGGCTGCTTTGCCGAGGCAGCGGGAAATGTAGACAGTCAATGGATGGCAGCTTAGTTTGCATGATGGATTGGGCTACACTACGACCTTTTGTAGTTCCTTGTGACCTTGGGCAGAGCAGGAGCCATATCAAGAAGTGATACAACCAGAAAGAATGCTTTCTGTGGTGCATCTGTAAAAATTGGTGAGAGTCATAGCTGACGTGCCAAATTTCCTCAATCTTCTGAGAAAGTAGAGGCATTTGTGGGCTTTCTTAACTATAGTGTCAGCATGGGGGGACCAGGACAGATTGTTGGTGATCTGGACACCTAAAAACTTGAAGGTCTTGACCCTTTCTAAATTTGCGGATGATACAAAGATATGTAGAGGGACGGGTAGTGTTGAGGAAGTCGGGAGGCTGCAGAATGACTTGGACAGGCTGGGCAAATGGGCAAAGAAGTGCCAGATGGAATATAACGTGGGGAAGTGTGAGGTTATGCACTTTGGTCGGAAGAATAAAGACGTAGACTATTTTCCAAATGGTGAAAGGCTTCGGAAATCTCAAGCACAAAGGGACTTGGGAGCCCTGGTTCTGGACTCTCTTAAGGTTAACATGCAGGTTCAGTTGGCAGTTACGAAGGCAAATTCAATGCTAGCATTCACTTCTAGAGGGCTAGAATACAAGAGCAGTGATGTACTGCTGAGGCGGTATCAGGCTCTGGTCAGACCCCATTTGGAATATTGTGAGCAGTTTTGGGCCCCATACCTAAGGAAGGGTGTGCTGGCCTTGGAGGGGGTCCAAGGAGGTTCACAGGAATGATCCCAGGAATGAAGGGTTTGTCATATGAGGAGCAGTTGAGGAGTCTGGGTCTATAGTCAATGGAGTTCAGAAGGATGAGAGGGGATCTAATTGAAACTTACAGAATACTGAGAGACCGAGATAGAATGGACGTGGAGAGGATGTTTCCACTAGTGGGACAGACTAGAACTCGAGGTCACAACCTCAGAGTGAAGGGACGCTCCTTTAAAACTGAGATGAGGTGGAATTTCTTGAGAGGAGGGTGGCGAAAGTGAAACTCATTGCACAGAGGGCTGTGGAGGCCAGGTCATTAAGTGTCTTTAAGACAGAGATGGATAGGTTCTTGATCAATAAGGGGATCAAAGGTTACGGGGAGAAGGCAGGAGAATGGGGATGAGAATCATATCAGCCATGATTGAATGGCAAAGCAGACTCGATGGGCCAAATGGCCTAATTCTGCTCTGATATCTTATGGTCATATGGATCACTGTCTTTTAGTCACAAAGGCTGAGGGAGTCATGCCTCTCTCAGGGGGTGGCATTTCTCTCAGGAGCACAACACACAGGGGTCTATGTTCACTCAATGTCAGTTCGAGGCAGAGCGACTGCCCCCAATCAATGAGCTCCTGTGCCCATTCCTCAGTGCAGAACTCCTTCAGCCTGATCCTCCCACAGTACTCAGCCTGATACAGAGTTAGCTCTTCTAACCATCAGCCTTTGCTGTTGTCTTCATTTGCTTTATGGTTTTGCATCAGGTTATACTCTCTTTAGATCAGTCAAGAATTAGGGTCGCGAATGCGGCCATCTGGCTCATTAAGTCCATGCTGGTTCCCTGTGAATCAAACCATTGCCCCGTTCTATCCCCGTACCCCTGTAGGTTTATTTCCCTCAATTGCCCATATAATTTCCTTTTGGAAAGATTCCATCATCTCTGCTTCTCCCCCTTGCCGGAAGTGGGTTCCAGATATTTACCACTTTCATCAAATGAAAATGAATCTGAGAGCAGAGAAGGAGGCCATTCCAGCCATTGTACCCATGATATCCCTTTGAACAAGCTCTTCCATGAATCCCATATTTCATTTCGAATCTGTCCAATTCCCTTTTGAAAGATCCAGTTTAATTTGCTTCCTGCACAATTTTCAGGCAGTGAATTCCAAATCACAACAACTCATTCTGTTTTGAAACAAATAATTTCACAACATATTGTGTTTGGATTTTCACAGAGGATTTGGAAATGGAGTGACAGTTGTCACTCAAAATTGAGACTCAGTCTTTATTAATGATCTCCATGAGCGGACTGAGTGTGATGTATCCAAGTTGGGGACTATTTCTAAAAAGGAAATTACATTTCTGCCGCTTCTTGCATGACCACAAGATCTTGGAAAGTGTTTTACGGTCAAGTTATTTTGAAGTGTAGTCACTGTTGTGATGTGGGAAACTGTCGGGGTGCCTCAGAAATGAAAATGATCACTTTCATCTGTATTAACAGTTAAATATAACTAGGTCAAGGAAGCCATGTTAAACTCTAACATGTGATGAGATCTTTATATCATAAAGCTAAAAGCCTCCAGACACTGCTGAGCAAGGAATTAAGGAATTCTTCAATCATTTTGATAAGTTAGAGGACACTATATTCTGCTAAAGTCTGGCTCAATAATGAGGCTGATTGTTCAACCTGATCAAGATTAGTAAGAAAGCTTTGTGTCTTTCACAAAGTATATTTTTGAACCATTGTATCTTGTATTAACCAAATGTATTAATTAAAGATTACTCTAACAATTAGCTACCAGTCAGTAACAGATGGGTGAATAAGTAGTGAGCCATAATTGAGTTAAAGTTAATGAATCAATAATGAATCAGTAGTTATAATGAAAGATTGAGTTTTATTTGCAGTCAAATGTAAAAGCTTAATTGCTGTGTATGTAAAGAATGTGCAGTGAAGATAAATGTACTGGCGAGAGAGACCTTCCAGCTCTGATTAGCCTCAACATTTGTACAGGGATTGTATAGAATCAGATAAAGGGATGGTGTGAAATTATTCTATTGTATTCCTGATAATGACAGAAAATGGGGCAAGTAATTGAGGATACAATTAATCTAGTGACAAAACTGCTTTCTTTCTTCACGACAACCATTACCTCTCCCTTTGCCTTTTGTTCCAGGACATTTTTGACATTTAATCTCGTCGCCCTCTAACCAATCCCCGACTTTCCCTTTTGTTCGACCTGACCCTCCCCCTTTCTCATCAGTATCAAACCCATCACATTTCTCCCTCTAGTTCTGAAGTAGAGTTACATTGGACGTGAAACATTAACTCAGTTTCCCTCCCCACAGATGCCTGCCAGACCTGTGTTTTTCCAGTTCTTTCTGTATTTATTTTAGATCTACTTGCAGTGGAGGAAAAACACTATTTACTATCCAGGATAAAATAAATGTCTTTCGTCAGATTTTGTGGATCATTTTGTTTATTTGTTTGTTTAGCTATGATGAGAGGTTGGAGAAACTTGGTTTGTTCTCACTGGAACAAGAGAGGTTGAGGAGCGACCTGATAGAAGTCTCCAATATTATGAGGGGCATGGACAGAATGGATAGTCAAACGCTTTTTCCCAGGGTGGAAGAGTCACAGCTTTAAGGAGCGAGGGGCAAGGTTTAAAGGAGATGTATAAGGCAGATTTTGTACACAGAGGGTGGTGGGTGCCTGGAACTCGCTGCCGGGGGTGGTAGTGGAAGCGGATACGGTAGTGACTTTTAAGGGGCATCTGGACAAATACATGAATAGGATGGGAATAGGGGAATATGGTCGCTGGAAGGGTAGGGGGTTTTAGTTAAGTCAGGCAGCATGATCAGTGCAGGCTTGGAGGGCCTGTTCTTGTGATGTAATTTTCTGTGTTCTTATTTCATTGGAAATGTGCTCTCCCAGGCTCAAAGAGCATCAGCTCATTGGAAGCAGAGGGGTGAAACCAGCCAGTCCAGCAGAAAGAAAACCCTTCAACCTTCCACTTCACCAACTGTCAGAATGAACGTGGTTCAGTGCTGGATGTGATTAACAGCAGAAACCAACTCGATAATCATTTGTGAATCTGTTGGTGTTTCTGCAGGTTGGATAACCGAGTCAATCCCTTCCCACACACAGAGCAGGCGAACGGCCGCTCCCCAGTGTGAACTCGCTGGTGTATCCGCAGTGCAGATGACCATTTAAATCTCATTGTGCAGTGAGAGCAGCTGAACGGTCGCTCCTCAGTGTGAATGCGCTGGTGGGACACCAGATCCACTGAGCTTTTGAATCCGCTCCCACAGTCAGAACATTTAAAGGGTCTCTCACTGGTGTGAATGAGATTGTGTCTCAGCAGGATGGATAACTGAGTGAACCCGTTCCCACACACAGAGCAGGTGAACGGCCTCTCCCCAGTGTGAACTCGCTGGTGTTTCCGCAGGTGGAATGTCGTTCTAAACATCTTTGTGCAGTGAGAGCAGCTGAACGGTCTCTCCTCAGTGTGAATGCGCTGGTGAGACTTCAGTTCTCGAGAACTTTTAAATCCACTCCCACAGTCAGTACATTTAAAGGGTCTCTCATTGGTGTGAGTGACTTTGTGACTCAGCAGGTGGGAGGACCGAGTGAATCCCTTCCCACACTGAGAGCAGGTGAATGGCCTCTCCCCAGTGTGAACACGCTGGTGTCTCTGCAGGTGGGATGACCGAGTGAATCCCTTCCCACATTGAGAGCAGGTGAATGGTCTCTCTCCAGTGTGACTGCGTCGATGAGTTTCCAGCTCTGATGGGGCATTGTATCCCTTCCCACAGTCCCCACATTTCCACGGTTTCTCCATGGTTCAAGTGTCCTTGTGACTCTCCAGGTTAAACAATCAGTTAAATCTCACACAGAACAAGGGTACAGTCTCTCCCCGCTGTGAATGCTGTGATGTATTTTCAGGCTGTGTAACTGGTTAAAGCTCTTTCCACACTCAGTGCACTGGAACACTCTCACTCGGGTGTGTGTGTGTCTTGGTGCTTTTCCAGTCACACTGATGTTGAGAATCTTCTGAAGCAGAAAGAACAGAGAAACATTTCACCTTCTAGAATCAAAGGTCAGTGATATTCAGGTCCCGATAAATTGAATGCTGACGTGATGTTTGTTTTGAGTTTTTGTCTGTAAATCCTCACCTTCTGATATCCTGTAAACGAGTTTGAAAAATTCACCATTGTCAGTACAGCATAGAAATTCAGAACAGACAATTCTAGTTTCTATAGAACATTCTTTCCTCTCTCATTCCCCAAAACTGTAAATCTCCATCCCACACACTCTCCCTCTATTCTCACTCTGCTGTATCTAATATTCACCCTCCCAATTCTCCTGAAGGTGCTGATTGAGGCTGATTGACAGATCCATGCTCACGGCTTCCTGTCCTGGACACAGAGAGCTGGAAATCTCCATGCAGGAGAATAACAGAAATATGGCGACTTTCCTCGACTAAGAATGTTTTAAATGGATTGTTTCAGTTAGTGAAGATACAGGGGGTTGTGATTGATGATAGTCTTGAACTTGCTGCCTGTGAGGGTGGCCATAGAGTTTGACAGCACGGAAAGAGGCCCTTCAGCCTATCGTGTTTGCGCCGACCATCAAACACCTTTCTATTCTAATCCCATTTTCCACTCTTGGTGCGTAACCTTGTATGCTATGGCATTTCAAGAGCTCATCTAAATACTTCTTAAATGTTTCAGGCAGTGAGTTCCAGATTCCCACCACCGTCTGAGTGAAAAGGTTTTTCCTCACATCTTCTATAAACCTACTGCCCCTGAACTTAAATCCATGCCTTTGGTTATTGCCCCCTCTACTAAAGAGAAAAGTTCCTTCCTGTCCCCCTCCATCTGTGCCCCTCAGAATTTTATACACCTCAATCAGGTCCCCCTCACCCTTCTCTGCTCCAAGAAAAACAACGCCAGCCTATCCAGTTTCTCTTGATAGCTGAAACACTCCAGCCCAGACAACACCCTGGGGAATTTCCTCTTCACCTTCTCCAGTGCAATTACATCCTTCCCATAGTGTGGCAACCAGAACTGCACACAGTACTCCAGGTGTGGCCTATCCAGTGTTTTATACAGCTCCATCATAACCTCCCTGCCCTTATAGTCAATAAGAAGTTTAACAACACCAGGTTAAAGTCCAACAGGTTTATTTGGTAGCAAAAGCCACACAAGCTTTCGAGGCTCTGAGCCCCTTCTTCAGGTGAGTGGGAATTCTGTTCACAAACAGGGCATATAAAGACACAGACTAAATTTATATGAATAATGGTTGGAATGCGAATACTTACAACTAATCCAGTCTTTAAGAAACAAAACAATGGGAGTGGAGAGAGCATCAAGACAGGCTAAAAAGATGTGTATTGTCTCCAGACAAGACAGCCAGTGAAACTCTGCAGGTCCACGCAACTGTGGGAGTTACAAATAGTGTGACATAAACCCAATATCCCGGTTGAGGCCGTCCTTGTGTGTGCGGCATTATAGTCAATGCCTTGGTTAATAAAGGCACGTATGCCACGTGCCTTCTGAACCACCTTATGTAGCTGTCCTACTGTCTTCAGAGATCTATGAACATACGCACCAAGGTCCCTCTGATCCTCTGTACCTCCGAGGATCTGACTATTCATTGTGCATTCCGAGATGCCGCTTGTAAAAATTGCTTCAAATTAAGCTAAAATGTAACCAAATGACTTCAACCAAGCACAGCATGTCAATACTACACTGGATCTTCGCCAAAAGGCTGAGAAGCGATACCTCCTGCTCTTAATATACTGACAGAACACCTTTGCATTTCCTCACAGATGTTGCCGAGAGGAGGAGGTTTGGTCTGAAGCTCATTGGCCAACCAACTTCCGCATTCAGACAATGGGGAGCTCTGATTGGCTGGAGGACCAAATAAACAAACTCAGGTTAAATCAGGACAAAGTAAAAGGGGCAGCTCCCCAAAAAGGAGGGGGAACAGCCCGAACAGAAATCAAAGTACAAAGGAAACTTAAAAACATCAAATTAAAATGTGATTATCAGGGTCAATAACGCACCCCAAACCCTGCGGTGCCCAGCGGGCGCGGAAAGCGTCAACCTCGCCCGTGGACACCGCATGCTCCCTCGCCAGGGACACCTGGCCGCGAACGTAGCCGCGGTAGAGGGGCAGACAGTCAGGATGGACGGCCCCCTCGATCGCCCGCTGCCTGGACCGGTAAATGGCGCGTTTCGCCAGGCCCAGGAGCAGGTTCACGAGGAGGTCGCCATCCCGACCCTCCCCTCTCCGCACCGGGTGTCCGTAGATCAGGAGCGTGGGACTGAAGTGTAAACAAAACATCAATAAAAGGTTCTTCAGGAAAACATAAAGGGAGTGCAGCCTAAGACACACAACATAGACATGGTCCACGGACTCCACAAGGCCGCAGAAAGGGCAGTCTTCGGAGCCCATGAACCAGTGAATCCTACGGTTGTGCGGCACTGCTGCATGCATCACCTTCCACCCCAGGTCCCCGACGTAATTGGGGGAGATCCTTCCGTAGAGGGACCTCCAGCGGGGACCTCCGCCGCCCGGCGGCAACAAGGCCCGCCAAGGTGTATCCGGGCGACAGGCGAGGAGGCGGTAGTGGAAGGTGTGCAGCAGCAGCCCGCACAGGAAACGCCTCCGCGCGGTAGAAAAAGGCACGGAGGACATTTCCGCGAGGCGGCTCAGGCTGTGGGGCACCTCACCCAGGGGAGGGGGCTGAGGCTTTGGGCCAATGTGGAATTCCGCCCGAACAGGGGAACGCTCGGGCGGGATCCCACCGCACGCCTGCGCCACCTCAAGTTTGCGTGCAGTTTCGGGGCCGAGCACGACCGTCCTAAGGTCTAGGATGGCTTTGGCCGCGCGCCAGACGGTCGTCCCCGCGCGCTCAGCCAGCACGCGGGGACTCATCCAGCCCGCCCCTCCGCCATCAAGCACTTCCCCGATTCTGGTCACCCCGGCGTCCACGGCCCCCCTCTCCGCCAGCCACCTGAAGTTATACGGCTGGAGGAGCGGATTCCTGAGCAGCGGCTCTCGCACGAGAGCCGCTACTCCTGACGGGGGGGAGCTGCGTCGCGAGGCGACCATGTTCCAGACAGTGAGGAGGTCCTGGTAAAAGACGGGCAACTCCTGCAGGGCGGTCGAAGCACGCCCCAGTTCGATATGCAGGAGCTGCACGTCATAATTGAGGCCGTGCCACTGGCGGAAGAAATACGTCGCCATGGCACACCACTGTGGAGGGGGCTCAACGTAAAGGTACCTCTGCAGGGCCTGGAGACGGAAGGTCGCTATCTGAGTGCGGAGGCACACCAGACCTTGTCCGCCCTCCTTAAGCGGGAGATGCAGAACCGCAGCAGGGACCCAGTGCAGTCGATTGTCCCAGAAGAACCGCAGGAGGGTTCTCTGGATATCGGTGACAAAGCCAGGGGGAGGGGTCAAAGGGACCAGCCGGTACCACAGCATGGAGGCGACCAGCTGGTTTATGACGCGGGCTCGCGCCCCGTAGGACAGCACTCGGAGCAGTCCTGTCCAGCGACTCAGGCGGGCGGAGACTTTGGCCTCCAGCTCCCACCAGTTCGCCGGCCAGGATTCCTCGGCTGGACAGAGATGGGCCCCCAAGTAGAGGAGGTTGGTCCTGCTCCAGGTGAAAGGCCTGAGCTCCGTCTCCCAAGGACCGACAAGGAGTCCGGAGCACTTAGCCCAGTTGATCCTGGCAGAGGACGCGGCGGAGTACACCGCCTGGCATTCTCGCATCCTCCGCAGGTCAGCCGGGACCTCAGATGCGGAGACAGGAGGAAGTTTGAGTCTGTCTGAAGATCAATCTTCATTCACACAAAGCCCGCGCTCTGATTGGCTGGAAAACCAGAGTCCTTCTGGTCCTCCAACTCTTCCCATTGGTCAACACCTCAGCATGAAGATCAGAGGGTGGATTCTCCCCCGCACATGTGCAGCTTCCCCCTCCCTTGGACATACGCAGTCCCGGGCCGGGCGGAGGGGGAGCTCACCGAGCGGCTTCTCGCTCTGGCCGGAGCCGTCAGCCGGTTGCCTGGAAACCTTGGCTCGATGTGGTGCAGGGGGAGGGGAACAATGGGTGGGGGCGGGGCTCCAGGGTCCACCCGCCTGGGCCTGCGCACTGGAACCCGGAGACGTCACCACGGAGCACAGTGATTCCTATTGGCTGATTCAGGCAGGGCTCCATTGTTACATCACAATGTGGAAGTTGTCCAATGAGCTTCAGAGTGAATCTTCCTCCTCTGGGCAACATCTGGGAGGAAATCAATGTTTCCCCCTTTCCATTTCTTTTCTCATTCTGGGGGAAATTGGGGACTTGCAGCAACTGAAGGGAACGAAGTGAATTCGGTCTGTATATTCCACACATTTCTCCTCCAGTAATGTAGACATTTATCTGTCTGGCAGCCTGCATGGAAATTTTCAGCTCTCTGCATCCAGGGCAAGAAGCAGTGAGCATGGATCTGTCAATCACACATGAGGACGGCCTCAACCGGGATCTTGAGTTCATGACACACTATCTGTAACCCCCACCACTTGCCTGGGCTTGCAAAATCTCACTAACTGTCCTGGCTGGAGACAATACACATCTCTTTAACCTGTGCTTAACCCTCTCTCCACTCACATTGTCTGTACCTTTAAGACTTGATTACCTGGAAAGACTCGCATTCCAACCATTATCTTGTAAATTGAGTTTGTGTCTTTGTGCCCTGTTTGTGAACAGAACTCCCACTCACCTGATGAAGGGGCAGCGCTCCGAAAGCCTGTGGCTTATGCTAACAAATTAACCTGTTGGATTTTAACCTGGTGTTGTGAGACTTCTTACTGTGCTTACCCCAGTCCAACGCCGGCATCTCCACACTCTGAGTGGAAAGAGAGAAGTAGGAGAGGCCGGAGGTGAGGAGAGATATTTTATACATCTACAACTCAACAGGAACTCTGACAGAATTTCCAAACCCTGTGAACACCATCAGCTCCAAGTTCCTCTCCAACTCACACACCACCCTGACTTGTCTGACATCCAGTACTGAAAGAACAGAAATTTATTTCATATAAATACTGGGAAGACTGAACCCATTGTGTTCAGTCCCCACTACAGACTCCACTCCCTCGCCAACAACTTTATCTCTCCTCCTGGCAACTGTCTGAGGCTGAACCAGGCTGTTCACAACCAGGGTGAAATAGTTCATCCCAAGATGAGCTTCCAGCCACATGTCCACATCATCATCAAGACCACCTTCATTCATAGAAGCATTGATAGTAATTAATTAATAATAATGAATCATAAAATACAGTGTAGAAGGAGGCCATTCAGCCCATCGAGCCTGCACCGACAACAATCCCATCCAGGCCCTATCCACATATTTCCCTGTTAACCCCCTGATAGCAAGTGGCAATTTATCATGGCCAATCTTTCTAACCGGCACATAGAAGCATAGAATATTACAGCACAGAAACAGGCCTTTTGGCCCTTCTTGGCTGTGCCAAACCATTTTTCTGCCTCGTCCCACTGACCCGCACCTGGACCATATCCCTCCACATCCCTCTCATCCATGTACCTGTCCAAGTTTTTCTTAAATGTTAAAAGTGAGCCCGCATTCACCACTTCATCTGGCAGCTCATTCCACACTCCCATCACTCTCTGCGTGAAGAAGTCCCCCCTAATATTCCCTTTAAACTTTTCCCCCTTCACCCTTAACCCACGTCCTCTAGTTTTTTTCTCCCCGAGCCTCAGTGGAAAAAGCCTGCTTGCATTCACTCTGTCTATACCCATCATAATTTTATACACCTCTATCAAATCTCCCCTCATTCTTCTACGCTCCAGGGAATAAAGTCCTAACCTATTCAACCTTTCTCTGTAACTCAGTTTCTCAAGTCCCGGCAATATCCTTGTAAACCTTCTCTGCACTCTTTCAACCTTATTAATATCCTTCCTGTAATTAGGTGACCAAAACTGCACACAATACTCTAAATTCAACCTCACCAATGTCTTATACAACCTCATCATAACATTCCATCTCTTCTACTCAATACTTTAATTTATAAAGGCCAATGTACCAAAAGCATTCTTTACAACCCTATCTACCTGTGACGCCACTTTTAGGGAATTATGTATCTGTATTCCCAGATCCCTCTGTTCTACTGCACTCTTCAGTGTCCTACCATTTACCTTGTATGTTCTACCTTGGTTTGTCCTTCCAAAATGCAATACCTCACACTTGTCTGCATTAAACTCCATCTGCCATTTTTCAGCCCATTTTTCTAGCTGGTCCAAATCCCTCTGCAAGCTTTGAAAACCTTCCTCACTAAACACTACACCTCCAATCTTTGTATCAACAACAAATTTGCTGATCCAATTTACCACATTATCATCCAGATCATTGATATCGGTGACAAACAACAATGGATCCAGCACTGATCCATGTGGCACACCACTCGTCACAGGCCTCCAATCAGAGAAGCAATCCTCCACTACCACTCTCTGGCTTCGTCCATTGAGCCAATGTCTAATCCAATTTACTACCTCTCCATGTATACCTAGCGACTGAACCATCCTAACTAACCTCCCATGTGGGACCTTGTCAAAGGCGTTACTGAAGTCCATGTAGACAACATCCACTGCCTTCCCTTCATCCACTTTCCTGGTAACCTCCTCGAAAAACTCTAATCGATTGGTTAAACATGACCGACCACGCACAAAGCTGGACTCTCCCTAATAAGTCCCTGTCTATCCAACTATTTGCAGATCCTATCTCTTCGTACTCCTTCCAATAATTTATCTGCTACTGACATCAAAGTTACCGGCCTATAATTTCCCACATTACTTTTTGAGCCTTTTTAAACAACGGAACAACATGAGCTATCCTCCAATCATCCGGCACCTCACCCGTGGATACCAACATTTTAAATATGTCTGCCAGGGCCCTTTGGACTGTGGAAGGAAACCGGAACACCCGGAGGAAACCCACACAGACACGGAGAGAATGTAGAAACTCTGCACAGACAGGGACCCGAGGCTGGAATTGAACCCGGGTCCCTGGTGCTGTTAGGCAGCTGCACTAACCACTGTGCCACCGGGCCACATGTCAGTGACATCACCTGACTCCAGCCCAGTCTCAGCTCATCTGGAACCCTCACGCATTCCATTGTGATGTCACACTCTCACCCATTCCATTGTGACGTCACACCCTCACCCATTCCATTGTGACGTCCCACCCTCACCCATTCCATTGTGACGTCACACTCTCACCCATTCCATTGTGACGTCACACCCTCACCCATTCCATTGTGACGTCACACTCTCAATCATTCGATTGTGATGTCACACTCTCACCCATTCCATTGTGACGTCACACCCTCACCCACTCCATTGTGACGTCAGGGTTTCACTCTCCGATCACAATCCCTGCCGGCCTCCCACATGCAGCCTCAATGGCGGCAGTCAGCCCGGGTCGAACACTACAAGCTGCCGCTCCATTTGGTACAAAGGGGAGGGACCGGGAAGTTCATTTCCGGGGTTTGGGTTTGAACAACATGTTTACAAAGTCTCTCCACCCACCCGCCACATTTATCATTCCCCGCGCGCCGCCCTCTACCTCGTATTGATCTCGCTTCCGAGTCAAAACCGTCCTTCCGTCGCCATTACCCACACTGCGCATGCTTCAGGTCCCGCCCCTCATTCACTCCGATTGGTTGGAGGACCAGCCGCTCCCGCTCGGTCCTCCAGCCCCGCCCCCTCTTCCTATTGGTCCGGAGCTGCCGTCAATCAGCCCCCGGGCATTGTGATGTGGAGCATGCGCAGTGTCATTGCTGGCCTTGGCGCTTGTTTGTCCCGGAGAAGCGGAGTCAGCGTTAGGCGGTGGCTGGGAGGATTTGGAAACACTTTGTGGATCCGCAAACCCTTCAGAATCATTGTCAGCTCCCTGGTTTGCAGCTGCGGGGCTTCTCCCTCCCTCCCTCCCGGGAACAGGCCCAGGTTAACGGCCCCATCCTGGCTCAGCCACTGGAGGATGGTTCACATCAGAGGATGGGGGAGGGGGACAATAAATAAGAGGTTACACTTTGGCCTCAAATCAATGAGGACTCTGATCTCTGGGAAGGAAGGAAACCCTGGGAGGTGGGCGGGGAGGATTCACAAACACCCGCTGGAGGCCCCAACACCCCCAATAAGACCCATTGGTTTTATTGTCAGTCTGCAGACAGGAGCTGGAGAACTGAACCCAGACAGAGGAGAGGGAGGGAGAAAACTGGGAGTGGAGGAAAGAAATGGTGAGATGGGTTTGGATTTCAGCCCAAGGAGGAGGGAGAGTGTGTGGGACGGGGATTTACTGATTTGGGGGAACAAGAAAGGAAAAAATGTTCCAGAGAAACTAGAATTGTCTGTTCAGAGTTTGTATCGTGTTCTGACAGTGATGACTTTTCTAAACTGTTTTTACAGGATATTGGAAGTGAAAGATTGGCAGACAGAAAACTCAAACCGGACATCACATCTGACAAAGTCATTCAGTTCCTTTGGAGCTGAATATCATTGGTCTTTGAATATAGAAAGAGAAATATTTGTCTGTTCTGCCTGTGGTCAAAGAAATTAAACATCAGTATGACCGGAAAAGCATCGAGACAAACACACCCGAGTGAGAGTGTTCCAGTGAACTGAATGTGGAAAGAGCTTTAACCAGTTACACAGCCTGAAAAAACATCACAGTTCACAGCAGGGTGAAACTACGTGTATGTTGTGTGTGTGGATGAGGCTTGAACTGATCATCCAACCTGGAGAAACACAAGGACACCAGCACCATGGAGAAACCGTGGAAATGTGTGGAGTGCGGGAAGGGATTCGGTTTCCCATCACAACTGGAAGTTCATCGGCGCAGTCACACTGGGGAGAGACCGTTCACCTGCTCTGTTTGTGGGAAGGGATTCACCCATTCATACAACCTTCTGACTCACCGACGGGTTCACACTGGGGAGAGGCCGTTCACCTGCCCTGTGTGTGGGAAGGGATTCACTCGCTCATCCCACATTGTGACACACCAACTTGTTCACACTGATGAGAGAATGTTTACATGTTCTGACTGTGAGAAGAGTTTTAAATGCAAAAAGGATCTGCTGATGCACCAACGTATTCACACTGGGGAGAGACCGTTCACCTGCTCTGTGTGTGGGAAAGGATTCATTCAGTCATCTCACTTGCAGACACATCAACTTGTTCACTCTGATAACAAACTTTTTAATTGTTCCCACTGTGAGAAGAGCTTTAAAAATAAAAAAGATCTGCTGACGCACCAATATGCTCACACTGGGGAGAGGCCATTCACCTGCTGTGTGTGTGGGAAGGCATTCAGCCGCCCATCTGCCCTATTGAACCACCAGAGAATTCACACTGGGGAGAGGCCCTTCACCTGCTCAGACTGTGGGAAGGGATTCATTAATTCATCTAACCTTCTGATACACCAGCAACTCCACACAGGGGATCGACCGTTCACCTGCTCTGAATGTGGGAAGGGATTCACCCGTTCATACAACCTTCTGACACACCAGCAGGTTCACAGTGAGGAGAGGCCATTCACTTGCTCCGTGTGTGGGAAGGGATTCACTCGTTCATCCAACCTATTGAATCACCAGCGAGTTCACACTGGGGAGAGGCCGTTCACCTGCTCCATGTGTGGGAAGGGATTCAGTCAGTCATCCAACCTGCTGACACATCAGAGAATTCACAGTGGGGAGAGGCCATTTACCTGCTCTGTCTGTAGGAAGGGATTTTCTCATTTATCTTATCTTCTGAACCACCAGAGAGTTCACACTGGGGAGAGGCCGTTCACCTGTAATGTCTGTGGAAAGGGATTTGTTCAGTCCTCCCACCTGCCAACACACCGGCGAGTTCACAAACGACTGCAAGGTTTGGATTCTCCACTTATCGATGCTGTTAATCATATCCAGGTCTGAATCATGTTCTCTCTGACTTTTTTCTTCTGTTGAGGTTTGATATTCTGAATAAATGTGAAAATAGACATTTGATTGAATCATTGTTGTAGATTTTTGTCTTTTCCATTTGAGTGTTTAACGTCACCAGGCTGGAGCTCAGAAAGGGCAATCTGAGGGAGGATCATACAGTCGGAACAGAACTTCATTCTTGACCCAGTCCTTCAGGGTCACGCTGAGAGGGTCACACAGCACTTTGGTCTTTTTCGTCACTTTTCACTGACAGCAAAGTCCCCGTGTGGGTGAATCCTGAGGTGTGTAAGAAATGTTTCCCAGTCGTTCTTTTCCATGGTTCAGAGCTCCTAGACACGGAACAGAAGCTCCTTTACAACTGTGTTTAGAGTCAGGAAGAACAATGGTGAATGCTGGAAACGTGCTGTCAAAGATTGGTGTAAAACTGGGATCTATTCCTGACTGAGAGTGAAACGGCAGGTTCAGGTTTCCAAGCTAAAAATGAAAAAAAGTCTAAAACATTTTAATGCGTGTGTGTGTCAGTCCTGGTTTATTGACCAGAAACTGGCTTAAAATAAATTGGTTGAAGTCTGCATCAAAGTAGCAGCTGGAGACGTTCAAAGGACCCTGTTAACTGCTGGGACAATGAGACAACAATTTGATTCCCAGATAGAGAAGGAGCTGCAGTGTGTGTCCAAGAATTCTCAGTTTTGTTGATGTGTGCTTCCCATACACTATCCTTTTAAATACACCTCACTCCTATCAGCCTTTAACCATTATAAACAGAACAGAGAGAAGCTGAGCAGCACCAGAGTCCTGACTGACCATTTAAGAATGAGTGATGTATTCAGCTGAAGTTTCCTGTTGGTAGTTTTCTGGGTGATCTCCTTATTTTGATCATTCTCAGTGACCCCTGGGTGTGTGAACCTCCTCTCCTCTCTTTCAGACATTCACTCACTTAACATCTCCTCTCTCTCAGAAACTCAATCATTCAACATCTCTCATCTCTCTAACACTTACTGAACGTTTCTCTCTCTCTCTCCAGGCATTCACTCACACTTACCTCACCTTCCACCTCTCTTACACTCTAACCTCGCTCCTCTCTCACATTCACTTAACCTCTCTCCTCTCAGATACTGTGTTCGTCACTTACTGTCTCTCTATCTTTCTTTCAAACACTCACTCATTTAACCTTCCTATTTCAGATAATGCTTAAACTTATTCATTGTTTTCTCTCTCTCATTACCTCTCTCTGAAAAAGCACAAATACACTTCATCTCTTCGCTGTCTGAGAAAACATCTAATTGATGGAGATTCAATCCTCTCTGTTCCTCTCTCCCACTGCCTCTGACAGGCCCTGACTCACTTTAAATCGCCTCTTTTCTAATAACCCTCTTTGGGAAAACTCATTTGTTCTCTAATTCCTCCTCATTTCTCCCAGTGATGACCCTCAGTCCATCTCCCAATTCAGTGAATGTTAAAAACCCAAATAATCTCCTTTCTTCATTGTTTAAAATGGGAATGGGGGTGAATGTAATGCTGAGAGCGGCAGCAATCTGTGTGGTTGTTCTTGATGCTGTCAGAGTGAGTTCACCCTCACAGGCAGGAAGACTGTTCACGGTGATAACATGAAACTGACACCGGCTGTTTCATTCTCAGGTATCACAACTTCTCTGCTGCCGGTTCAAAAACGCACATCTCACTTCTGAGCAGAAAATAAATCCAGGGACCACAATCTGGTGAGAACATCTGTCAGTGCGACCTATATCTGTCCACAGAGTCAGGGCAGAGTCTCACAGGTCACATTGTGGTGACATTTACAAATGAGCCAGTTATTTCTGTTCAGAGTTTCCATTCGCAGATATAACCAGCTGTGTCTGTGGATCAGTTACTGAGTTCCCTCTGCTCCCCATAGCTGGGAACTGATAGCCTGCTCCCTTAGATTGTATATCATTCTCTCTGTATTGCTTGTTTCCTCTGATTCTCAGCTTTTATCTTTGACCTTCCTCATCTTTCTGCTTTTTAAAATCTTTCTCAATTTTTCTCTCAGTCTTTCTGTCTCTCCTTTCCTCTGTATCTCTCTCAGTCTCTGTGTGTTCCTATTTAATCAAGATGTTCAAAATCATGAAGAATTTCTGATTGACTACTATTCGGGTAAGCGTTCTCCAAGGCGGCCTTCGCGACACACGACAGCGCAGAGTCGCGGAGCAGAAACTGATAGCCAGGTTCCGCACACACAAGGACGGCCTCAACCGGGATATTGGGTTTATGTCACACTATTTCACATAAATATTTCTGCTTTTTTCCTCCTGAGTCTTTATCATGCGATCCTAGAATCAGAATTTATGTCACACTATTTGTAACTCCCACAGTTGCGTGGACCTGCAGAGTTTCACCGGCTGTCTTGTCTGGAGACAATACACATCTTTTTAGCCTGTCTTGATGCTCTCCCCACTCCCATTGTTTTGTTTCTTAAAGACTGGATTAGTTGTAAGTATTCGCATTCCAACCATTATTCATGTAAATTGAGTCTGTGTCTTATAAGTTCTGTTTGTGAACAGAATTCCCACTCACCTGAAGAAGGGGCTCAGAGCCTCGAAAGCTTGTGTGGCTTTTGCTACCAAATAAACCTGTTGGACTTTAACCTGGTGTTGTTAAACTTCTTACAGAGGGAAAAACAGGGAGAAAAGCAGAAAAACCCGGCAGGTCCGGCGGCATCTGTTGAGAGAGAAACAGTTAACATTTTGAGTCCATATAATTCTTCAGGGCAGGAAAAACATGCGTTATCCATCTTAGATGAGGGAATGTGATGGGGAGATTTAACAGAGGTGTTTAAAATGACAAATGATTTATGATACTGTCAATGGAGAGAAATTATCTCCCAGGAGCACGAGGGTCTGTCGATGGAGAGAATCGATTTGCTAGGTGCAGGAGGGTCTGTAAGCAGAGAACACAGAGATTTAATTTAATTAACAACAGAACTGGAGGGGGTGATAAGGAGAATGTTTTACACAATAACTTGATATGATCTGGAATGCACAAACTGACAAGTGCTAGAAGCAGGTTTAATAGGAGCTTTCAAAGGGAATTGGATAAATACTTGCAGAAGGTAAATTGGCAGAGTTATGGTGAATGGGATTAATTGGACAGTTCACTCATCTTTGTGACATTCTGAATGTTTCTCTCCTAAGGTTTTAAGATTTGATCTTTTCGGTTATAATGTGTCTCAAACAGAAGATTAAAATATTGGGTTTGATGAGCTGTCAGATCTCTTTCCTGTGTGTCTGTGTAACTTGAGAACTGGAGATAACCATGAGGAGGAACTGATTATTTTCAGTTCCTCTAACAGATACACCTCAGATATCAGAAATCTCAGGAGTTCCCCATGTCCTCAATATTCTCGCCTCGAGTATAACAGCTCTCAGTCAGGCTGAGTCAGTCACATGTGTCTCTGTCATGATGTTTCCACTTGTATTTTATCACTCACCTCCCAGTGACACTCACCACAACACAGACGCCTTAAAATATCATTGCTCCCTTACACTTTGTCCTCCTATTATAATCAAATGTTTGTTGGGCCTCTTGTCTCCATTAATGTCAGATTACCTGCAGTTAAAATGACCTCAGAGACACTGAAACTGCAGTTGTAGAATACAGCAGAATTGGAATAACAGACAGGTTATTGTCTGATACTGACAGTGGCAGAGCAACACACATCGGAATTTAAATACATTATATCAATAGACCATGACTCACTCACACTATCAAATGAAACCGAAACTTTGGTTATGGCGCACGAGATACTGACTGTATTACCATTACATTGGATCCAATGCTGTGTTCGCTAACATACTGCAACGTGACTCTTATTATTTGAACAAACATTGTATTTGTTACACTCAGAGTAAGTCAGTGCTTTGCTGTGTTGTCTCTGTGCCCCATCTCCACTCTGATTGTATTGGAGCCTGTGTGTGTCATTGTTACACTGAGACTCTGTTATTGCTAATGTGGAGATGCCGGCGTTGGACTGGGTAAGCACAGTAAGAAGTTTAACAACACCAGGTGAAAGTCCAACAGGTTTATTTGGTAGAAAAAGCCACAAGCTTTCGGAGCCTTAAGCTCCTTCTTCAGGTGAGTGGGAATTCTGTTCACAAACAGGGCATATAAAGACACAAACTCAATTTACAGAATAGTGGTTGGAATGCGAATACTTACAGCTAATCAAGTCTTAAAGGTACAAACAATGCGAGTGGAGAGAGCATCAAGACAGGCTAAAGAGATGTGTATTGTCTCCAGACAGGACAGCCAGTGAGACTCTGCAAGTCCAGGCAAGCTGTGGGGAGTACAGATAGTGTGACATGAACCCAATATCCCGGTTGAGGCCGTCCTCGCGTGCGGAACTTGGCTATCAGTTTCTGCTCATCGACTCTGCGCTGTCGTGTGTCGTGAAGGCAGCCTTGGAGAACGCTTACCCGAAGATCAGAGGCTGAATGCCCGTGACCGCTCAAGTGCTCCCCAACAGGAAGAGAACAGTTTTGCCTGGTGATTGTCGAGCGGTGTTCATCCATCCGTTGTCGCAGTGTCTGCATGGTTTCCCCAATGTACCATGCCTCGGGACATCCTTTCTTGCAGTGTATCAGGTAGACAACGTTGGCCGAGTTGCAAGAGTATGTACCGTGTACCTGGTGGATGGTGTTCTCACGTGAGATGATGGCATCTGTGTCGATGATCCAGCATGTCTTGCAGAGGTTGCTGTGGCAGGGTTGTGTGGTGTCGTGGTCACTGTTCTCCTGAAGGCTGGGTAGTTTGCTGCGGACAATGGCCTGTTTGAGGTTGTGCGGTTGTTTGAAGGCAAGAAGTGGGGGTGTGAGGATGGCCTTGGTGAGATGTTCGTCTTCATCAATGACATGTTGATGGCTCCGGAGAAGATGCCGTAGCTTCTCCGCTCCGGGGAAGTACTGGACGATGAAGGGTACTCTGTCCACCTTGTCCCGTGTTTGTCTTCTGAGGAGGTCGGTGCGGTTTTTCGCTGTGGCGCGTCGGAACTGTCGATCGATGAGTTGAGCGCCATATCCTGTTCTTATGAGGGCATCTTTCAGCGTCTGGAGGTGCCTGTTGCGATCCTCCTCATCCGAGCAGATCCTGTGTATACGGAGGGCTTGTCCGTCGGGGATGGCTTCTTTAACGTGTTTAGGGTGGAAGCTCTCCACTCACATTGTTTGTACCTTTAAGACTTGATTAGCTGCAAGGATTCGCATTCCAACCATTATTCATGTAAATTGAGTCTGTGTCTTTATAAGCTCTGTTTGTGAACAGAATTCCCACTCACCTGAAGAAGGAGCTTGAGGCTCCGAAAGCTTGTGTGACGTTTGCTACCAAATAGACCTGTTGGACTTTAACCTGGTGTTGTTAAACTTCTTACTGTTATTATTGGACAAGCAGCAAATCACCGTCACAATGCCCGGCTGATTGACGGCAGCGCGGACCAATGGGAAGAGGGGACAGTGCTGGAGGACCGACCTGGAGCGGTCGGTCCTCCAGCCAATGGGAACGAACGAGGGGCGGGGCCAGCTTTGACTGGAGCATGCGCAGTGTGAGTAATGGCGATGGGAAACGGCTCTTGTTCTGGGCTCGGAAATCTGTTAGAGGTGATTGGAGGTACGGAGAGAGCAATGGATCGCCCAGGTGGGTGGAAACGCTGCGTAAGCATGTTGTGTAAGCCGAAAACCGCGGAAGAGAACTTCCCGGACCCAGTTTGTACCGAGAAGGGCTGCAGCTCCTCGTGTTCATCCCGGGTTAACGTTCGCCATCTTTATTGGGGGCAATATGCAGCAATGCGCACGTGCGGCCGCCATGTTTGTAGAGGGCAATGTTGTCAATCAGTGGGAGGGGCTTGTTCCCCAGTGCTCAGAATGGAGACAACTTGTCCATCAAACTGCATCAACCCTGAGTCCCAATGTCTTATTGATGAGGCAGAGCGGTGGTAGAGAAGGAAAAAGAAAGGAAAATAAAAACAATAAATGCTGGAAAATCTCAGCAGATCTGACAGCATCTGTGGAGAGAGAATAGAACCAACGTTTCGAGACTGGATGACCCATAGTCAGAGCTTGTACACGTGTAAACAGAGCATGAAAACTTTGCCACCTCCATGTACCTTTGTACACCTCAATCAATCTACTTTGCTCCAAGGAGTACAACCCCAAGTTATCCAGCCTAACATTGTAACTATAATTCCTCATCCCTGAAACCATTTTGATAAATCTCCTCTGCACCCTGTCAAGGAGCCTCACATCCTCCATAATGTGTGGTGATCACTGGTTTGCACAGACCCAGGTATTCTGTGTTCCTGTCTGTGATCTCATCACATACTTACAATTGCACAGTGACATCACCCCCGCTCCCCGGGGATTTCCTCAACTGGGAGATTTTTCTCTGATGCCAATGCTTCTGATATCTTTCCAGCTGCAGGCTCCAGCAGGAGATTTTAATATTAAAATCAGTTAAATTGTTTCAGAGGTGAGTGTTTGTGACCATTCACGGGCGCGGGTTCTCGTCATAAACCAGCTGCTCGCCTCCATGCTGTGGTACCGGCTGGTCCCTTTGACCCCTCCCCCTGGCTTTGTCGCCAATATCCAGAGAATCCTCCTGCGGTTCTTCTGGGGCAATCGACTGCACTGGGTCCCTGCTGCGGTTCTGTATCTCCCGCTTGAGGAGGGCGGACAAGGTCTGGTGTGCCTCTGCACTCAGATAGCGACCTTCCGCCTCCAGGCTCTGCCGAGGTACCTTTACGTTGAGCCCCCTCCACAGTGGTGTGCCATATTTCTTCCGCCAGTGGCACGGCCTGAATTATGATGTGCAGCTCCTGCATATCGAACTGGGGCGTGCTTCGACCGCCCTGCAGGAGTTGCCCATCTTTTACCAGGACCTCCTCACCGTTTGGAACACGGACGCCTCGCGACGCAGCTCTCCCCCGTCAGGAGTAGCAGCTCTCGTGTGAGAGCCGCTGCTCAGGAATCCGCTCCTCCAGCCGTATAACTTCAGGTGGCTGGCGGAGAGGAGGGCTGTGGACGCCGGGGTGACCAGGATCAGGGACGTGCTGAGCGCGCGGGGGTGTCCGTCCGGCGTGCGGCCAAAGTTATTCAAGACCTTAGGACGGTCGTGCTCGGCCCCGAAAGTGCACGCAAACTCGAGGCGGCGCAGGCGTGCGGTGGGATCCCGCCTGAGCGTTCCCCTGTTCGGGCGGAATTCCACATTGGCCCAAAGCCTCAGCCCCCTCCCCTGGGTGAGGTGCCCCACAGCCTGAGCCGCCTCGCGGAAATGCCCTCCGTGCCTTTTTCTACCGCGCGGAGGCGTTTCCTGTGCGGGCTGCTGCTGCACACCCTCCACTACCGCCTCCTCGCCTGTCGCCCGGATACACCTTGGCGGGCCTTGTTGCCACCGGGCGGCGGAGGTCCCCGCTGGAGGTCCCTCTACGGAGGGATCTCCCCCAATTACGTCGGGGACCTGGGGTTGAGGGTGATGCATGCAGCAGTTCCGCACAACCGTAGGATTCACTGGTTCACGGGCTCCGAAGACTGCCCCTTCTGTGGCCTTGTGGAGTCCGTGGACCATGTCTATGTTTTGTGTCTTAGGCTGCACTCCCTTTATGTTTTCCTGAAGAACCTTTTATTAATGTTTTGTTTACACTTCAGTCCCACGCTCCTGATCTACGGACACCTGGTGCGGAGAGGGGCGGGTCGGGATGGCGACCTCCTCGTGAACCTGCTCCTGGACCTGGTGAAACGCGCCATTTACAAGTCCAGGCAACGGGCGATCGAGGGGGCCGTCCATCCTGACTGTCTTCCCCTCTACCGCGGCTACGTTCGTGGCCGGGTGTCCCTGGAGAGGGAGCATGCGGTGTCCATGGGCGAGGTTGACGCTTTCCGCGCCCATTGGGCACCGCAGGGGTTGGGGTGCATTATCGACCCTAATAATCACATTTTAATTTGATGTTTTTAAGTTTCCTTTGTACTTTGATTTCTGTTCGGGCTGCTCCCCCTCCTTTTGTCCTCACTTTGTCCTGATTTAACTTGAGTTTGTTTATTTGGTTTGACCTTAAACTCACATCTGTGAGTAAAACCCTTTCTTTTCTCCCCATTTCTTTTCTCATTCTGGGGTAAATTGGGGACTTGCAGCAACTGAGGGGAAAGGAAGTGAATCCAGTCTGTACATTCCACACATTGTTAGTCCAGTCAGATAGACATATATCTGTCTGGGAGCCTGCATGGAGATTTCCAGCTCTCTGTGTCCAGGACAGGAAGCAGTGAGCATGGATCTGTCAATCAGCCTCAATCAGCACCTTCAGGAGAATTAGGAGGGTGAATATTAGATACAGCAGAGTGAGAATGGAGGGAGAGTGTGTGGGATGGAGATTCACAGCTTTTGGGGAATTATGTCATACCTTGAATGATACCTTGAAAAAAATTTTTTTTTAAATCATGCCGCTTACAGCTTGAGCAATGTCATTACGGGGTGGAGCTAAGCTGTGGCAGTCAGGTGATGGGGCTTTCAGATTCGTTTGTGGCAGTCAGGTGATCGGAGTTTTTTCCTTTCGGCTTTTAGTTTCGTTTTGGAAAGCAGTTTCGCAGCAAGCTAAGAAGCAGTCTCTTTGTCTGTATTTTCTCTTTGTTTGGTTCTGCCTTAAAGAAACTGTGTTTTAGGGGAACAGATTCGACTACAATCACTTCTGAGTTTCTTCCCAAGGGATTTTCAGCATTCAACCCAGGATGCTGAATACCTGTAACAAGTGGGCATTAACCTATGCTGTAGTGTGCTTATTAGGAGGGTTTTGTGTATTGGATGTTGGCTTTGGTTAGAACACGTTAGAGATATTCCTTAAGCATTGTACCTTATCGTGGTTGTTGTGTTTCTTGTTTGCAATTACTAAAAGTTCTCGCTAATTGTCTTGCTGTGCATGTCAACAATATTCTTAATTAAACTTTGTTTTCGATAAAAGCTCCTCAAGGGTCAGTTGAATCACACCTGGAGTAAAATGTTACAGGTCAGGCGAGCTTCATAGAACACCTTGACGTATCCGACCTGACTTTCAACAATGAAAAAAGAATTTTCCATAGAAACTAAAATAGTCTGTTCTGAATTTGTCTCCTGCACCGACAATGATGACTTTTGTAAATTCCTTTTACAGGATATCAGAGGGTGAGGATTTACAGATAGAAATCTCAAACTTCTCCTGAAGATCACCTGAAGATCTGACAGTCACTCAATTCACTGGGACATGTATATAATCGACCTTTGAATCCAAAAGTAGAAAACTTCTCTGTTCTGTCTGCTTCAGAAGATTTTAAACATCAGTGTGACCAGAAAAGCACCGAGACACACTCACACCAGAGTGAGAGTGTTCCAGTGCACTGAGTGTGGAAAGAGCTTTAACCAGGAGAGTCACAAGGACACCCGCACCATGGAGAAACCATGGAAATGTGGGGACTGTGGGAAGGGATTCAGGTTTCCATCTGAGCTGGAAACTCATCAACGCAGTCACACTGGGGAGAAACCATTCACCTGTTCTGTGTGTGGGAAGGGATTCACTCAGTTACCCGGTCTGCTGAGTCACAATCTCACTCACACCAGTGAGAGACCCTTTAAATGCTCTGACTGTGGGAGTGACTTCAAAAGCTCACAGGATCTGATGTCCCACCAGCGCATTCACACTGAGGAGAGACCGTTCAGCTGCTCTCACTGCACAAAGAGATTTAAATGGTCATCCAGCCTGCGGAGACACCAGCGAGTTCACACTGGGGAGAAGCCGTTCACCTGCGCTGACTGTGGGAAAGGATTCACTCAGTTATCTGACCTGTGGACACATCAACGGGTTCACACTGGGGAGAGGCCGTACACTTGCTCTGACTGTGGGAAAGGATTCACTCACTCAACCATTCTGCGGAGACACCAGCGAGTTCACACCGGGGAGAAACCGTTCACCTGCTGTGTGTGTGGGAAGGGATTCACTACTTCATCCAACCTGCTGACACACAAAGTCACTCACAGCAATGAGAGACCCTTTAAATGTTCTGACTGTGGAAGTGGCTTCAAAAGTGCTGCAGATCTGATGATTCACCAGCGCATTCACACTGAGGAGAGACCGTTCAGCTGCTCTCACTGCACAAAGAGATTTAAATGGTCATCCACCCTGAGGACACACCAGCGGGTTCACACTGGGGAGAAGCCAATCACCTGCTCTGTGTGTGAGAAGAGATTCACTCAGTTATCTGACCTGCGGATACACCAGCGAGTTCACACTGGAGAGAGGCCGTACAACTGCTCTGTGTGTGGGAAGGGATTCACTCAGTTATCCAACCTGCAGAGACACCAGCGAGGTCACACTGGAGAGAGGCCATTCACTTGCTCTGACTGTGGGAAAAGATTCACTCACTCAACCATTCTGCTGACACACCAGCGAGTTCACACCAGGGAGAGACTGTTCACCTGCTCTGACTGTGGGAAAGGATTCACTCAGTTATGCAGCCTGAAGAGACACCAGCGAATTCACACTGGGGAGAGGCCGTTCATCTGCACTGTGTGTGACAAGGGATTCAGACATTCAAATGCCCTGAAGAGACACCAGCGAATTCACACTGGGGAGAGACCCTTCACCTGCCCTCAGTGTGGGAAGGGATTCAGTACATCATCCAGCCTGCGGAGACACCAGCGAGTTCACAAGTGATGACCAGGGTTGGGTTCTGCTGTTATTGCTGCTATTAATCACATCCAGGACTGAACCATGTTCATTCTGACAGTTGGTGAAGTGGGAGGGTGTTGGGGAAAGGAAAAAAATCCAAGTGTGTTCGAGAAGATTTTAAACCATTAGGCATTTAAGACACTGACTGAACGACCAGCATTGAGTTAAATGACTCTAAATCAGACTCAGAAGCTAACAAGGGAATAGTTCACACACGTGTGAATGCAGTAAGAGATTTAAAACAAGTGATTATGATTTAAACGCATCTTTTGATATTTTAAATGTATTGACTGTATTTTTATAGAGTGATTGAGTGCTTTAGCCAAGAGCAAGTTGCCGCCGGGCCTGATGGTCTGGGGACTTTCAGACAGAGCCTCATTCTTAGGAAACAATGAAACCTCAGAATGTGCAAGTTCTTATTAACGGGAATTGTGAGCAGTCAGGTTCTCAGGGCTGCTTATGAACAGAGTTATTCTCTGTCTGGATAAGACAATGCCTTCTCAGACATGAGAACGTGCATCAGTCTGATATGGCCGGTGACATGGAGGAAAATAGTGGGAAGATTAACTTTGACCTTAACGTCTGGCGTTGCTAAGCAGTAGAGGAAGTTGAGTCACCAATAGGGGAGGAAGCATCTGGATTCCACGGACCAATGAAATCCCATCATGTCAGAGGGTAAAATGCAATTGTCTAAAGTATGTGACAGATGTTATTCATGATTTAAGTATATGGAAGATTGATTCAAAGCTGATGAAAGGCAGGAGAATTTGATATGAAAAATGTAGAATTGATCGATCCGAAACTGTATTCATTGGAGTTTATTGGAGATGTCAGGCTGCTCTACGTCTGGAGGGGCCGAGGGCTCTTCAATAATCTCTCCCTGTGACGCACTCTTCAAATAAATGTTACATCTTTAAACTTGGACACTGGCTTTCGTGAGTCCTTGTATTGGCTGAAGTTTTGGTGATATCCGGCCACCTCACAAACCCTGCTAACAGAGGGTTGGGTTTCTTTCTGTTGCATTAACCCATCACATGACTTTGCTTCCAAGGCTAATGCTCTTTGCGCCTGGGAGAGCACATTTCCAGTGAAATGATCCACAAAAGCTGATGAAGGACATTTATTTATCTTGGATAGTAAATAGTGTTTTTCTAAAATAAATAAATTTTTCTCTGTTCCATTGAGTCTACAGCACTGGGCCAGGCCAGTCGTGTAACTAAGTCTGTGCACTAGATTTTAGTGAAACCCAACCATTTTCAGGTTAATTTCAGTTACATTCACAGCAATGAAAGGTTAAAATGTCATTTTGTTCTCGCACAGAGATAAGAAGCCGTTTAATGTTCAGTATCATCACTCACATGTATTCATGAAGGGTTATTACATCAATAGGAATCAGCCAGAAACAGATGACTGACCAAATAGTGAACCTCAGTGAAGTTTCAATTGAAGGATAAGTTATTAATAATCAGCAGTTAATGAGAAGCCACTTTAGGATATTTCTGTATTTCTCCATCAGCTTTGCTTATGAGGACATTAAGGTGGTGTCAGAGCTGGGAAAGAAATGGGATGAGCCTTGGACTCTCAGGTCCACTCCATCCTATCCTCATAACCCCGCATATTTACCATAGCTAATTCACCAAACCTGCTCATCTTTGGAATGTGGGAGGAAACCAGAGCACCCGGAGGAAACCCATGCAGACATGGCGATAATGTGCAAACACAACGTCCTCACCTTCAACAATCAGTTTTTCATCTAGACACACGGAACAGCCATGGGGACCAAATTCGCACCTCAATATGCCAACATCTTCATGCACAGGTTCGAACAAGACCTCTTCACCGCACAGGACCTTTAACCGATGCTATGCACTAGATACATCAATGACATTTTCTTCCTTTGGATTTCTGGCGAACTATCACTGAGACAACTATATGATGACATCAACAAGTCCCATCCCACCATCAGACTCACCACAGACTACTCTCCAGAATCAGTTGCATCCTTGGACTCTCTCCCTATCAGGAACACACACACTGTCCTTGACTGTTGAGTCTGTCTGAATGAATGGGACTCCGGTAAAGACATCAAGATAACAGGCAGAGCTGAAAGGAAGGCATTGTCCTAAGTTGAAGACCTTGTGCGTGATTAAATGGAACCAATGGAGTTGACTCTATTGACAAATTATAGACCAATTCGCCGTTTCCAAACATTTGCCTGAGGTGGACTCACAACGTCTTTTGAGTCTAAAAAGAGGGGTTTCTGGGATTCACCTTTGTGAACATGGAGTGTAGGAGAAGCGGTTTGAATCTTCAGGGATAGTCAAGCTTCCTCCTATCAACGTGAAGGTCGTTTCCAATAAAGCTCAGGGGCAGATGAGTAGTTCATCCTGGGACTGGTTCAGTGATGGATTCCCTGCCCATCGATACCCCAGGAAGGTGCCGCCTGTGCTTCTCGGAGGCAGTGACTGTTTCTCTGTCAGCCCCAGGAGTTCACGTTGTCGTCCCTTGGAATGATCACTGATTTGAAAGTGTGGAGTTGGTGGAGTTTCATTGATGAGTAAACTTTACCCTACATCCCATCTCTGTTAGTTAGGTGATCAGTTTCTAAAAGTTGCTTATAATCAATAAACTTTGATACAATTGACTGATTTGGTGTCTGAGTCTTTGCTTGATGGTTATATCTCTGCCAAATTCAAACCCTTTAAAAGAACAATTTGGGATCCAGAATTGGGCAGTGTACAGCCAAATTGGAACAGTGTAAAAGATCAAAAATAAATATTTTTTAAGCTGACAATGTCTTTGTAACAATCAGCAGCCCCAGCCTTTCCTGAGGGTTAAATGCTCTCAGTTCTGAGATTATTCTTGTGAATATTTCTTGCTCCTTCTCCAGTGCCCCTATTTTTACAGTGGTTAGCACTGCTGCCTCAGTGCCAGGGACTGGGTTTGATTCTGGCCTTGGGTCACTGTCTGTGTGAAGTTTGCACATTATCACCATGTCTGCATGGGTTTCCTCCGGGTGCTCTGGTTTCCTCCCACATTCCAAAGATGAGCAGGTTTGGTGGATTAGCTGTGGTAAATATGCGGGGTTATGAAAATAGGATGGAGTGGACCTGGCTGGGATGAACCTTCGGAGAGTCGGTGAAGACTCAACGGGCTGAATGGCCTCCTTCCGCGCTGGAGGGATTCTATGATCACAAATGTTGACAGTATTCCCAGTGTAGTATAATCACGCTTCCAATCAAGTCGAACATAACCTCCCTGCTGTTCAATTCTATCCCTCGAGAATGGAACCCTATATATGTCCCAGACCTTAGGGAAGATGTGAAGTTCTTAGAGAGGGTGCAGAGGAGATTTGCACGAATGGCATCTCACATCATTAAAAAGTACCTGGATCAGCATCTGGCAAATCAGAACATTGAAGGCTATGGGCCAGTTGCTGGTAAATGGGATTTGGTGGGAGGTCGGGTGTTTCTTGCGTGTCGGTGCAGACTCGATGTGCCGAAGGGCCTCTTCTGCACTGTACAATTCTAAGATGAGGTAATTCAGTTAGTTGGCGGCACCGTGGCACACTGGTTAGCACTGCTGACTCACAGCACCAGGAACCCAGGTTCAATTCCGGCCTCAGGTCACTGGCTGTGTGGAGTTTGCACTTTCTCTTCATGTCTGCATGGGTTTCCTCCGGGTGCTCTGGTTTCCTCCCACAGTCCAAAGATGTGCATGTTAGGTTGATTGGCCATGTTAAATTGACACTAGCGTCAGGGGGATTAACAAGCTAAATGTGTAGGGTTACGGGAATAGAGCCTGGGTGGGATCGTGATTTGTACAGACTCAATGGGCCGAATGGCCTCCTCCTATACTGCAGGGATTCTCTGAGAGACTGGAGCAGCTTAAATTTCTCTCTTCAGATCAGTCAGACAGTAGGGTCTAGAATGGGGCCATTCAGTCCACTGATTCAATGCTGGCTCTCTGTAGATCAAACCCCTGCCCTGTTCTATATATTGACAGATCAATGCTCACTGCTTCCTGTCCAGATTGCACCCTTCGTGCTCTCATCCCATGTACTCCCCGCATTGGAGATCTCTACTGCCTCCCGAAGTTACACAAGGCCAACACACCCGGCCATCCCATCGTATCAGACAATGGGACCCTGTGCGAGAACCTCTCCGGCTACGTCGAGGGCATCCTGAAACCCATTGTACAAAGAACCCCCAGCTTTTGTCGCAACACTATGGACTTCCTACAGAAACTCAGCACACATGGAGCAGTTGAACCAGGAGCGCTCCTCGTCACAATGGATGTCTTGGCACTCGACACCAGCATCCGCCACGATGATGGCATTGCTGCAACGGCCTCAGTACTCAACGCTGACAACTGCCAGTTTCCAGATGCAATTTTACAACTCATCCGCTTCATCCTGGACACAATGTCTTCACCTTCAACGACCAGTTCTTCATCCAGACACATGGAACAGCCATGGGGACCAAATTCGCACCTCAATATGCCAACATCTTCATGCACAGGTTCGAACAAGACTTCTTCACCGCACAGGACCTTCAACCAATGCTATACACTAGATACATCAATGATATTTTCTTCCTTTGGACTCGTGGTGAACAATCACTGAAACAACTATATGATGACATCAACAAGTTCCATCCCACCATCAGACTCACCATGGACTACTCTCCGGAATTGGTTGCATTCTTGGACACACGCATCTCCATTAAGGATGGTCACCTCAGCACCTCACTGTACCAAAGTCCACGGAAAACCTCACGATGCTCCACTTCTCCAGCTTCCACCCTAAACACGTTGAAGAAGCCATCCCCTACGGACAAGCCCTCCGTACACACAGGATCTGCTCGGATGAGGAGGATCGCAACAGACACCTCTAGACGCTGAAAGATGCCCTCATAAGAACAGGATATGGCGCTCGACTCATTGATTGACAGTTCCGACGCGCCACAGCGAAAAATAGCACCAACCTCCTCAGAAGACTAACACGGGACACGGTGGACAGGGTACCCTTCGTCGTCCAGTACTTCCCCGGAGTGGAGAAGATACGACATCTCCTCTGGAGCCTTCAACATGTCATTGATGAAGATGAACATCTCGCCAAGGCCATCCCCACATCTTGCCTTCAAACATCCGCACAACCTCAAACAGACCATTGTCCGCAGCAAACTACCCAGCCTTCAGGAGAACAGTGACCAATACACCACACAACCCTGCCACAGCAACCTCTGCAAGACGTTTTGGTCGTGGGCCGTGAAACATTTTGTCAGTTTGCAGATCTTTCATTTTGTTCTTCTCCACCTCCCTCGCTCAATTCTTCAGAGGTCAGTCTTTGACAAAGGGTCATCTGGACTCGAAATGTAAGCACTTTTCTCTCCTGACAAATGCCCGTGACCGCTGAAGTGCGTCATGGGCATTCAGCCTCTGATCTTTGGGTAAGCATTCTCCAAGGCGGCCTTCATGACACACAACAGCGCAGAGTCGCTGAGCAGATGTTGGATTTATGTCACATTATCAGTAACCCCCACAGCTTGCCTCCTGGACTTGCGGGCTGTCCTGTCTGGAGACAATACACATCTCTTTAACCTGTGCTTAATGCTCCCTCCACCCACATTGTCTGTATCTTTAAGATCTGGTTGGCTGGAGGGATTCGCATTCTAATCAGTATTCTGTAACTTGATTTTGTGTCTCTGTGCCCTGTTTGAGAGCACATTTCCACTCCATCTGACGAAGGAGCAGCGCTCCGAAAGCTAATGGTATTTGCTACCAAATAAACCTGTTGGACTTTAACCTGGTGTTGTTAAAACTCTGACTGGGTTTTCTCCCACAGACCGAAGGACTTGCTGGTTAGGTACATTGAGCATGCTAAATTCTCCCTCAGTTTACCCGAACAGGTGCCAGAGTGTGGTGACTGGGGGATTTTCAGAGTAACTTCATTGCAGTGTGAATGTGTGACACTTATAAATAAACTTTAAAAAACCTTGAACTTTTAAAAACTACTACCAAATTGGTTTCTTGAATCCCCTTTTTTATATTTTCAAAATGTAGAAAGCCCACCTCAGCCAATTGTTGGGAATTAGCCAATTGGTCTATAACTTGTCAATAATGAAACTGGTTTGGTTTTTAGCTAGTTGCACACATTGTCTGAATTTTAAGACAATTCTTTCTCTCAAACGATATCTCTTAGCTTGGGGTTGCCTGAGTGTTGACCAATAATTGGTTAACATCAGTCATTCAATGTTGAGACATCTTGAACAGGAACTGATTCATCCCCTCCAGTCAAGGTTAACAAAGTATTAGTTTATTTATTAGTGTCACCAATCAGCTTACGTTAACACTGCAATGAAGTTACTATGAAAATCCCTTAGTTGCCACACTCTGGCGACTGATCGGATAAACTGATTGAGAATTTAACATGGCTAATGCACCTAACCAGCACGTCTTTCGGACTGTGGGAGGAAACTGGAGCACCCGGAGGAAACCCATGCAGACACGGGGAGAACGTGCAGACTCCGCACAGTCACCCAAGCCGGGAATCGAACCCAGGTCCCTGGCACTGTGAGACAGCACTGCTAACCACTGTGGCACCGTGCCACGCTAACAAGTCTTGTTATTTTTTTTATTCTGTTGGCCTCAGAACGTAACATTTTATAATTCCCACAGCATTTTAAACATTCTTTATATCTTTATAATTCTAAACGTTATAAACTTTTGTGTTCAAATTTACATTTCCAGCCTAACAACTGTATTAATGATTCATTTATTATTTAATTGTCTCTCAATTCAGGCTGTCCATTTAACTAATCTCCTGCTTTACAATTGTGGGAACTTCAGTCACAAATAAGGTAGTCAAATGCATTGTTAAAAGCAGGATGTTCTTTATATAAATAAATAACAAAGTTTAAAAATCATTGGCAAACAAAAGGAAACAGGAGCATTGGAACCAGCCTGGACTTGCAGACTGAAACCCCGCCCAAAGCCCGCACGTGCTCAGAAGGGAGAGAGGTTGAGAAGAACACTCTGTAACACTTCTTCTCCCCTTAAATTTCAATCCCCCATCAGGACAGAAATACAACAAAGTAATGTCTTTAATAATACGGAAATCTGTCAGGAGCTTTGTGGTTGCATTGCGACCTGTACAATACCACTGGTAAATCTTGTAATGGTGTTTCTGGAATGGGAGGTGCAGAGGTAGTTTGAGAATCTGTACATGAACATTCCTCTTCCACTCCCACAGCAGAGTCAACTGGCAAAGCTGGAACCATTTCCTGGTGAACATCCACAGCAGCATGACCCTCTGCCATGTTCTCAGTAATGGTTGCTGACTCTGAAACTGTTCCTGACACGGGGTCACACCGCAAGCGAATATGGTCTTGGTGTCTGCGAACAACTCTTCCATTTTACAGTCTCACCACCCAAGATACTGGACCACTTTGGTTTAAAATTATTCCCGGTAACCACCTTTGGTTCCTCCCAAAGTTTCTGATGTAAACCTGATCACCCGGTTTGAACTGCCCCTCTTTGGTGCGGTAGTCGTGTCCCTCCTTCTTCTCTTGTCTCCTGCTCACTTTTGCTCTGAGATCTGGGTGAAGCAGATCCAGATGAGACTTCAACCTTTCCCCGAAAAATTCCGCAGGAGAGAGTCCAGTTGTGGATTGTGGTGTGATGCGAAACTGGAACAAAAATCTTGAGAGCTTGTTCTTAAAGTATCGCTTGCCATTCTCTTCAATCCCTCCTTCAGTGTTTGAACAGCTCTTTCTGCGAGACCATTTGTAGCCAGATGAAATGGTGCAGTACGCACATGGCGTAGACCATTCCTTTACAGGAATTCCTGAAACACCTCACTTGTAAACAGAGTGTCGTTATCTGAAACAAGCCAATCTGGTAACCCAGGGCTTGTGAAAATTTGACAGAGCTTCTCTATTGTCACAGGAGCTGGAATATTACTCATGGTCTGTGCTTCCAACCATTTTGAATGCACATTTACAACGACCAAACACACGTGATTCATGAAAGGCCCCCAAAGGCCACATTTAGTCTGGACCACGGCCTATCAGGCCACTCCCAAGGATGAAGTGGTAATGTACCCAGTGTGTTGTGCCTGATTCAATCGACAAACAGTTTATTGAGTTACGCCAGCGGGGAGAAGCCACAGGGCTGATCATGTGTAACTCCACCCAACAAAGAATATCATCAATTCTTATCCAGTTACTCAGCCCATCCCGGCTGGACACAATCCAATCAGAATGGTGATAGATTACACACATTATAGGTTCAATAAAATTAGTATCTGGGCATTATGGGGCTTTGTGATCATCTCATGGACAAGTTCCCCTATCATGATGCTTTCCAGACCCCCCATTGGGGGGGTCTTTCTTTGTACATAGACTCCCTTAGTTAGAAATGGGGTGGATTAAAAGTTCTCAAATGGACGTCAGCACTCTTCCTTTGTTTTAATCTAATGACCACATGGTCTGGGAACATTTCTATTTAATACTCTTTCTTTGTAAACTCTTTTCTTCAGTATCCAATTCCAGAATTTTCCTTTTCTTTGTGTTACTTGCGTCAGGAATAAATCTTTGGACCTGACAGGAAGTTTAACCCAAGATCAATCCAACACAGGATTGGTCAGAATCATTTCACATGTGTCAAATTTTAAATAACCATTACAAATTAAAACTCTCATTCTCACATGGGTGAATTGTATCCGGATTAAAGTTTCCACATGTTTAGTAAAATACCCTGGAATCCTGTCTCTGGCCAGTAAATATGGCTCCAAGTTCATAACTTCTGAACAAAAAAAGTTTTATTGATCACACTTTCTTTGTTAAAAATCTGTTTGATTTAAATCACAGACAGAAAACCTCAAAGCTTGAAGCGTTCAACCCACAAATATCATCCATACACAAACAGAGAAACTTAGCATGTGCTTTACAACAACAATAACCAAAATTAATTACTTAAGCGTTCTTGTGATCCTGTTTTTAAACTTCCAAAAATGCCTTTAATTAAAGATTCAAGATCAGGTTAATCCACCAGAAAGATAAACCGTAACAAATGTAGCCCAAAACAATGATAAAACACATCTACAAACATCCACATAAAACAAACAAAACACACAGATTCTCACAGCTCATAAATTTCAAACAATGAATCCTCAGCATTCTCTCTCGCAGCTATAGCTTCTTAAAGCGACAGAGCACTACAAGCTCACAACTTCTTGATTAAAATAAGATGCAAGATCCTTCATTATAACTTAACCTTTTTTAAGCCAACTTACAAGGACTGATTTTAGAGGCAACATCTTTTGTTGATTTAAAACCCCAAACACGTTCCACCCAAACACTGGCAAAATCTTTGTTCTTTATCTGGGGATAAAATTCTCAGTTATTCCAAATTCCTCCAGGCTATGGTTAATATTTCCGCATTTAACTTATTCCCAGAAATCCTCAATTATAAACTAAAATAGACACGTGTTTCCGGGCAGTCACAGGAATATGGTCAAGATAGTCCAGTCCCACAATGCCTCACATTCAATCTGCAGTCCTTCAATTATAACAGAATATGTGGCTGTATGTAGCTGCCTTGGCCATGGTCAACCCCAAGGGTGCCTTCTTGAACTGCTGCAATGCCTGAGGTGTACGTACATCCACAGTGCTGCGAGGAAGGGACTTCCAGTTACTGAGAGAGACAAGAGATGAAATTGCTGGGCCTCTGACAGAAATCTTTGTTTCTTCATTGGACACAGGTGAGGTCCCAGAGGATTGGAGGATAGCAAATGTGATCCCGTTATTTAAGAAGGGTAGCAAGGATAACCCGGGCAATTATAGGCCAGTGAGCTTGACGTCCGTGGTCGGGAAATTGTTGGAGAAGATTCTTAGAGATAGGATCTGTACACATTTAGAACTGAATAATCTCATTAGCGATAGACAACATGGTTTTGTACGAGGGAAATTTGGTTGAGTTTTTTGAGGAGGTGACAAAAATGATTGACGAGGGAAGGGCCATGGATGTCGTCTACATGGATTTTAGTAAAGCATTTGACAAGGTCCCTCATGGCAGGCTGGTGCAAAAGGTTAAATCTCACGGGATCAAAGGTGAACTAGCTAGATGGGTACAGAACTGGCTTCGCCACAGAAGACAGAGGGTAGCAGTGGAGGGGTCTTTTTCTGATTGGAGGGCTGTGACTAGGGTGTTCACAGTAAGAGTTTTAACAACACCAGGTTAAAGTCCAACAGGTTTATTTGGTAGCAAATGGCATTAGCTTTCGGAGCGCAGATAGTGAGGAACATTGTCAGAGGCTACAGAAGGATTTAGATGGGCTGGAAATTTGGGCAAAGAAATGGCAGATGGAGTTCAATCCTGATCAATGCGAAGTGATGCATTTTGGGAGAACTAACGTAGGGGGGAGCTATACGATAAATGGCAGAACCATAAAAGGTGTAGATACGCAGAGGGACCTGGGTGTGCAAGTCCACAGATCCTTGAAGGTGATGTCACAGGTGGAGAAGGTTGAGAATAAGGCATATGGCATGCTTGCCTTAATAGGACGGGGCATAGAGTATAAAAGTTGGGGTCTGATGTTACGGTTGTATAGAACGTTGGTTCGGCCGCATTTGGAATACTGCGTCCAGTTCTGGTCGCCACACTACCGGAAGGACGTGGAGGCTTTAGAGAGAGTACAGAGGAGGTTTACCAGGATGCTGTCTGGGATGGAAGGGCTTAGTTATGAGAAGAGATTGGGTAAACTGGGGTTGTTCTCCCTGGAAAGACGGAGGATGAGGGGTGACCTAATAGAGGTGTATAAAATTATGAAAGGCAGAGATAGGGTGAACAGTGGGAAGCTTTTCCCCAGGTCGGTGGTGACATTCATGAGGGGTCATAGGTTCAAGGTGAAGAGGAGGAGGTTTAACACAGATATCAGAGGGACGTATTTTACACAGAGGGTGGTGGGGGCCTGGAATGCGCTGCCGGGCAAGGTGGTGGAGGCAGACACACTGGGAATGTTTAAGACTTATCTTGATCGCCACATGAACGGAGTGGGAATGGAGAAGTACAAAAGAATGGTCTAGTTTGGACCAGGGAGCGGCGCGGGCTTGGAGAGCTGAAGGGCCTGTTCCTGTGCTGTATTGTTCTTTGTTTGTTCGCTGCTCCTTCGTCAGATGGAGCAGGTGGTCGAAAGGAGCAGCGCTCCGAAAGCTAATGGCATTTGCTACCAAATAAACCTGTTGGACTTTAACCTGGTGTTGTTAAAACTCTTACTGTGTTTACCCCAGTCCAACGCCGGCATCTCCACCTCATGACTCAGGTGTTCTGCAGGGCTCTGTACTGGGACCTCTGCTGTTTGTGATATATATAAATGATTTGGAAGAAGATGTCGCTGGGCTGATTAGTAAGTTTGCGGACGACACAAAGATTGCTGGAGTTGCAGATAGTGATGAACATTGTCAGAGAATACAGCAGGATATAGATAGGCTGGAAAATTGGGCGGAGAAATGGCAGATGGAATTTAAGATGTGGAGATGCCGGTGTTGGACTGGGGGAAACACAGTAAGAAGTCTAACAACACCAGGTTAAAGTCCAACAGGTTTATTTGGTAGCAAAAGCCACTCGCTTTTGGAACAGGCTGTCACTTCATCAGGTAGGTGGGAGTTCCAGATAAATGCGAAGTGATGCATTTTGGTAGATCTAATGCAGGGGGAACTATACAATAAATGGCAGAACCATCAGGAGTATATACACACAGAGGGATCTGGGTGTGCAAGTCCACATATCCTTAAAGGTGGCAGCACAGGTGGAAAAGGTGGTGAAGAAGACATATGGCATGCTTGCCTTTATTGGACGGGGCATAGAGTATAAAAGTTGGCATATGATGTGGCAGTTACATAGAACGTTGGTTAGGCCACATTTGGAATACTGTGTCCAGTTCTGGTCGCCACACTACCAGAAGGATGTGGAGGCTTTGGAGAGAGTGCAGAAAAAGTTTACCAGGATGTTGCCTGGTATGGAGGGTATTAGCTATGAGGAGAGATTGAGTAAACTAGGGTTGTTCTCCCTGGAAAGACGGAGGTTGAGGGGGCGACCTTATAGAAGTTTATAAAATTATGAAGGGAATAGATAGGGTGAACAGTTGGAAGCTTTTTCCCAGGTCAGAAATGACAAACACAAGGGGTCACAAGTTCAAAGTAAGGGGGGCAAGGTTCAATACAGATATGTGGGGGACGTACTTTACACAGAGGGTGGTGGAGGCCTGGAATGCACTACCAAGCAAGGTGGTTGAGGCAGACATGCTAGGATCATTTAAGACTTATTGAGATAGCCACATGAACAGACTGGGAATAGAGGGATACAAACGGATTGTCCAGTTAGGAAGACGTGATCAGTGCAGGCTTGGAGGGCCGAAGGGCCTGTTCCTGTGCTGTATTGTTCTTTGTACATTTTTCAGACTTTCACTGGACTGTTGGTGGATATCAGATTGATATTTTCCATTCAACCACACCCAAGGTGAGTTATTCCAATTCCTTTATTGTCCAGGACAATATATCCACAATATCTTTAAAACAGAAATTAAACATTCCCATTTGATTTCAGACAGTAACATATTCTGTTAGTTTGTTCTTTATTGTCAATGTCAGGCTGGGGTTGTTCTCCTTGGAGCAAAGGAGGTTGAGGGGAGATTTGATAGAAGTGGACAAGATTCTGACAGGTTGAGATAAGGTGGACAAAGAAAAGCTGTTCCCATTAGCTGAAGGGACAAGGACGAGGGGGGACACAGATTTCTTGTTTTGGGTCAAAGATGCAAGGGGACCGGGCCGGGGGCGGGGGGGGGGGGGGGGGGGGGGAGTGGGGGAGATGTGAGGAAGAATATTCTGATGCAGCGAATGGTAATGACCTGAAACTCGCTGCCTACGAGGGTGGAGGAAGTGGAGACAATAAACAATTAAAAAGGAAATTGGATGGATATTTGCGGTGTTCCAAACAGAATGAAGAACAAAGAAAATTACAGCACAGAAACAAGCCCTTTGGCCCTCCAAGCCTGCAGCAACCATGCTGCCCGTCTGAACTAAAATCCCCGACCTTTCCGGGAACATATCCCTCTGTTCCTATGCTATTCATATATTTGTCAAGACACATCTTAAAAGTCACTGTCGTATCTTCTTCAACTACCGTCCCCGGCAACGAGTTCCAGGCACCCACCACCCTCTGTGTAAAAAACCTGCCTTGTACATCTCCTTTAAACCTTGCCCCTCGCACCTTAAACCTATGCCCCTAGTAACTGACTCTTCCACCCTGGGAAAAAGCTTCTGACTATCCACTCTGTCCATGACCCTCAAAATCTTGTAGACTTCTATCAGGTCGCCCCCCTCAACCTCCTTCGTTCCACTGAGAACCAAGCAAGTTTCTTCAACCTCTCCTCATAGCTAATGCCCTCCATACCAGGCAACATCCTGATACATATTTTCTGTACCCTCTCCAAAGCCTCCACATCCTTCTGGTACAGTGGTGACCAGAATTGAACACGAGATTCCAAGTGCGGTTTAACTAAGGTTCTATAAAGCTGCAACATGACTTGCCAATTTTTAAACTCAGTGTCCCGGCTGATGAAGGCAAGCATGCCGTGTGCCTTCTTGACTACCTTCTCCACCTGCGTTGCCACTTTCAATGACCTGTGTACCTGTACACCCACATCCCTCTGCCTATGAATACTCTTAAGGGTTCTGCCATTTACTGGATATTTCCCATCATTATCTCACAATTGTCTGGATTCAACTTCATCTGCCATCTCTCCGCCCAAGTCTCCAACTGATCTATATCCTGCTGTATCCTCTGTCGGACCCCATCGCTATCCGCAATTCCACCAACCTTTGTGTTGTCCACAAATTTACCAATCAAACCAGTTACATTTTCCTCCAAATCATTTATATATATTACAAACAGCAAAAGTCCCAGCACTGATCCCTGAGGAATGTCACTTGTCACAGCCCTCCATTCAGAAATGTACCTTTGCACTGCCAACCTCTGTTTTCTTCTGACTAAATATCTCGAAACCTCCTAACACCCTGTCACTCTGTGATCCTTGTGACATTTGAAACCAGGTATTCGCAACAAGACTCAAAGAGCATCAGCCCACTGGAGGCTGAGACCAGCCAGTCCAGCACAAAGAAACCCTCTGACCCTCCCCATTGACCAACTGTGAGAATGAACAAAATGCAGTCCTGGATGTAACTGAGAGCAGAAACAATAACAGCAGAATCCAACCCCTGGAATCACTCGTGAACTTGTTGGTGTCTCAGCAGGTGGGATGAAACTCTGAATCCCTTCCCACATACAGAGCAGGTGAATGGTCTCTCGCCAGTGTGAACTCGCTGGTGTATCCGCAGGTCAGATGACTGAGTGAATCCCTTCCCACACTGAGGGCAGGTGAATGGCCTCTCCCCAGTGTGAACTCGCTGGTGTGTCCGCAGGTGGGTTGACCGAGTGAATCCCTTCCCACACTGAGAGCAGGTGAACGGCCTCTCCCCTGTGTGAACTCGCTGGTGTGTCAGCAGATCAGATGAGTTTGTGAATCCCTTCCCACACTGAGAGCAGATGAATGGTTTCTCCGCAGTGTGAACTTGCTGGTGTGTCTGCAGGTGGGTTGACCGAGTGAATCCCTCCCCACACTGAGAGCAGGTGAACGGCCTCTCTCCTGAGTGAACTCGCTGGTGTGTCCGCAGGTCAGATGACTGAGTGAATCCCTTCCCACACTGAGAGCAGGTGAATGATTTCTCCCCAGTGTGAACTCGCTGGTGTATCCGCAGGTGGGATGACTGAGTGAATCCCTTCCCACACTGAGAGCAGGTGAATGGCCTCTCCCCTGTGTGACGTAGCTGGTGTCTCTGCAGGTCGGCTAACTGAGTGAATTCTTGCCCACACTGAGAGCAGGTGAACGGTCTCTCTCCAGTGTGAACTCGTTCGTGTGTCCGCAGGTTGGATGACTGAGTGAATCCCTTCCCACACTGAAAACAGGTGAATGGCCTCTCCCCAGTGTGAACTCGCTGGTGTCTCTGCAGGTGGGATGACCGAGTGAATCTCTTCCCACACTGAGAGCAGGTGAATGGCCTCTCCCCAGTGTGAACTCGCTGGTGTCTCTGCAGGTGGAATGACCGAGTGAATCCCTTCCCACACTGAGAGCAGGTGAACGGCCTCTCTCCAGTGTGAACTTGCTGGTGTGTCTGCAGGCTGGATAACTGTATGAATCCCTTCCCACACTGCGAGCAGGTGAATGGCCTCTCCTCAGTGTGAACGCGCTGGTGTGACTGCAGGTGGGATAACTGATTAAATCCCTCCCGACAGTGAGAGCAGATGAATGGTCTCTCCCCAGTGTGGCTGCGCCGATGAGTTTCCAGCTCTGATGGGGCTCTGTATCCCTTCCCACAGTCTGCACATTTCCATGGTTTCTCCATGGTGCAGGTGTCCTTACCTGTCTCTTGAGTGGACAATTAGTTGAAACTTCGTCCACACACAGAACAAGATTACAGTCTCGACCCGCTGTGAATGTTGTGATATTTATTCAGGCTGTGTAACTGGTTAAAGCTCTTTAGTCCATGCACTAGAACACTCTCACTCGAGTGTGGCAGTGTGTTGATGCTTTTTCACTCACACTGACATTTCAAATCCTTTCAAATCGACAGACTGGACAATCATTTCTCCTTCTGGATTCAAAGTCCGATGATATTGAGGTCCCAAGGAATATGACTCTGTCACGTCTCGACGTGACGTTTGAGATTTCAGCCTGTGATTCCTCTTTCAATATCCTGGAAAATGAGTTTCCAAAAGTCATCAGTGTCAGTACAGGATAGAAATTCAGAACAGACAATTTCTATGGAACATTCTTTCCTCTCTCATTCCCCAAAAGCTGTAAATCTCCATCCCACACACTCTCTCCCCATTCTCAGCAGGTCTGGCAGCATCTGCATGGAGAGAAAAGAACTGATGTTTCAGAGCTTTGACAAAGGGTCATCTAGACAAGAAACATCAGCTCTTTTCTCTCCTTACAGATGCTGCCAGACCTACTGAGATTTTCCAGCATTTTCTCTCTTGGTTTCAGATTCCAGCATCCGCAGTAATTTGCTTTTATAAGGCTGCAGATACCTCCTCCCAGGTAACATGCGTGTGCCCAAGACATCACCACTTGTTTCCCTTATTTCTTTCGCACCCATGGTGCTCTCCGCAGTAAACACAGAGGAGAAGTATTCATTAAAAATCTCACCCATCTCCTGCGGCTACCCACACAGATGGCCAGACTGATTTTTAAGGGGATCTATTCTCTCTCTAGCCACCCTTTTACTCTTAATATAGCTATAGAACCTCTTGGAATTTTCTTTAATCTTACCTGCCAGATCCATATCAGACCCTCTTTTTGTCCTCCTGATTTCCCTCTTCAGTATTTTCTTACACTTTTTATAGTCAGAGTGATTCACTTGTCCCCAAAGAACAATACAGCACAGGAACAGACCCTTCGGCCCTCCAGGCCCACGCCGCTCCCTGGTCCAAACTAGACCATTCTTTTGTATCCCTCCATTCCCACTCCATTCATTTGGCTATCTAGATAAGTCTTAAACGTTCCCAGTGTGTCCGCTCCACCACCTTGCCTGGCAGCGCATTCCAGGCCCCCACCACCCTCTGTGTAAAATACGTCCTTCTGGTATCCGTGTTAAACCTCCCCCCCTCACCTTGAACCTATGAGCCCTCGTGAATGTCACCACCGACGTGGGAAAACCCTCACCCATTCCATTGTGACATCACACCCTCACCCATTCCATTGTGACATCACACCCTCACCCATTCCATTGTGATGTCACGCTCTCACCCATTCCATTGTGACGTCACACTCTCACCCATTCCATTGTGACGTCAGGGCTTCACTCTCCGATCACAATCCCTGCCGGCCTCCCACATGCAGCCTCAATGGCGGCAGTCAGCCCGGGTCTAACACTACAAGCTGCCGCTCCATTGGGTACAAAGGGGGGGACCGGGAAGTTCATTTCCGGGGTTTGGGTTTGAACAACATGTTTACAAAGTCTTTCCACCCACCCGCCACATTTATCATTCCCCGCGCGCCGCCCTCTACCTCGTATTGATCTCGCTTCCAGGTTAAAACCATCCGCCTTTCCGTCGCCATTACCCGCACTGCGCATGCTTCAGATCCCGCCCCTCATTCACTCCGATTGGTTGGAGGACCAGCCGCTCCCGCTCGGTCCTCCAGCCCCGCCCCCTCCTCCTATTGGTCCGGAGCTGCCGTCAATCAGTGCCCGGGCATTGTGATGTGGAGCATGCGCAGTGTCATTGCTGTCCTTGGCGCTTGTTTGTCCCGGAGAAGCGGAGTCAGCGTTAGGCGGTGGCTGGGAGGATTTGGAAACCCTTCAGAATCATTGTCAGCTCCCTGGTTTCTCCCTCCCTCCCTCCCTCCCGGGAACAGGCCCAGGTTAACGGCCCCATCCTGGCTCAGCCACTGGAGGATGGTTCACATCAGAGGATGGGGGAGGGGGACAATAAATAAGAGGTTACACTTTGGCCTCAAATCAATGAGGACTCTGATCTCTGGGAAGGAAGGAAACCCTGGGAGGTGGGCGGGGAGGATTCACAAACACCCGCTGGAGGCCCCAACACCCCCAATAAGACCCATTGGTTTTACTGTCATTCTGCAGACAGCAGCTGGAGATTTGAACCCAGTAAGAAGTCTCACAACACCAGGTTAAAGTCCAACAGGTTTATTTGGTAGCAAAAGCCACTCGCTTTCGGAACACTGCTCCTTCATCAGGTGAGTAGGACTTGTGTTCATAAACGGGGCATATATATTGACACAAACTCAATTTACAAGATAATGGTTGGAATGCGAGTCTTTACAGGTAATCAATTCTTAAAGGTACAGACAATGTGAGTGGAGGGAGAGTTAAGCACAGGTTAAAGAGATGTGTATTGTCTCCAGCCAGGGCAGTTAGTGAGATTTCCACATCAAGAACTGAACCCAGACAGAGGAGAGGGAGGGAGAAAATGGAGTGGAGGAAAGAAATGGTGGAGATGTTGAGATGGGTTTGGATTTCAGCCCAGGGGAGGAGGGAGAGTGTGTGGGACAGGGATTTATAGATTTGGGGAACAAGAGAGGAAAATATGTTCCAGAGAAATTTCAGAATTTCTATCCTGGACTGACAGTGATGGTACCCTGTATTTGTAAACTGTTTTTGCAGAGTATTATGAAGGAAGATTTACAGATATGAAACTCAAACCAAACTTCACATCAAGATCTGTTTCAGTGATTTGATTAATCAGAAACTGAATATCGTCAGCCTTTGTCTACAGAAGGAGAAATGTTTATTCTGTCTGCGGGCAAAGATTTCAAACATCAGTGTGACTGAAAAAGCACCGAGACACACACACACCTGTGAGTTTCCAATGTGCTGAATGTGGAAAGTGGTTTAACAAGTCTGAAAAATAATCACATCATTCTCAGTGAGTCGTGACCCGACACATATTCTGTGTAAACGAGGCTTCAACTCATCATCCAACCTGGAGTCACATGAGGACACCCGCAGCACAGAGAAACCATTAAAATGTGGGGACTGTGGGAGGGGATTCAATTACCCGTCCGAATTGGATATTCATCGTCGCATTCACACTGGAGAGAGGCCGTTCACCTGCTCTGAGTGTGGGAAAGGATTTGCTTACTCATCCAGCCTCTATACACACCGGCGTGTTCACACTGGTGAGAGGCCATTCACCTGCCTCGAATGTGGGAGGGGATGTCATGCTATATCAAGCCTCCTGATTCACCGGCAAGTTCACTCCGATCAGAGACTGTTTCAGTGTTCTGAATGTGAGAAAAGCTTTAAAAGCACAAAGGACCTCCTGAGACACCAGCGCACTCACATGGCGGTGAGACCGTTCACCTGCTCAGTGTGTGGGAAGGGATTCACTCAGTCATCCCACCTTCTGACACACCAACTTGTTCACACTGATCAGAGACCATTTCAATGTTCTGACTGTGAGAAGAGATTTAAAAGTAAAAATGATTTACAAGTCCATCAGCGCACTCACACTGGGGAGAAGCCATTCACCTGCTCCGTGTGTGAGAGGAGATTCGGACGTTTATCCCAGCTGCAAACACACCAGCGAGTTCACTCTGATAAGAGACCATTTCAGTGTTCTGACTGTGAGAAGAGCTTTAAAAGTAAACAGGATTTGGTGACACACCAGCGAGTTCACACTGGGGAGAAACCGTTCACCTGCTCGGTGTGTGAGATGGGATTCACCCATTCATCCCACTGTCTGAGACACCAGCGAGTTCACACCGGGGAGAAACCATTCATTTGCTGTGTGTGTGGGAAGGGATTCACTGATTCAGCCCACCTCCTGATACACGAGCGAATTCACACTGGGGAGAAACCCTTCGCTTGCTCCACATGTGGGAAACGATTCACTCAGCCACCCCAGCTCATTGCACATCAACTGGTCCACACTGATCAGAGACCTTTTAAATGTTCTGAGTGTGAGAAAAGTTTTAAAAGCAGTAAGGACCTGCTGAGACACCAGCAAATTCACACTGGAGAGGGATCATTCACCTGCTCCATGTGTGGGAAAAGGTTCACTCAGGCATCCCACCTGCTGAGACACCAGCAAGTTCACAAGTCACTGCAGGGGTTGGATTCTGCTGTTGCTGCTAACCCCATGCAGGACTGAATCATGTTCATTCTGTTATTAAGGAGGCTGGGAGGGTGGCACACATGGATAATCTCTGTACAATCAGGCAGAGTCAACATGGTTTTGTGCAAGGGAAATCACCTTTAATTGATTTATTGGATTTCTTTGAGGAAGTTACAAGCAATGTGGATAAAGTGGAACCTGTGGATGTGGTGTATTTAGATTTCCAGCAGGCATTTGACACATCAAAGTTTACCACACTAAATAAGAATTCATAGCATAAGGCATATTAGCATCCCATCCACATCGCTTCTTTATATTAGCATGGATAGAGGATTGATTAGCTAATGGGAAACAGAGAGGAGGGAGAAAGGAGTAATTTTTGGGATGGCAAGATGTCGCTTGTGGAGTGCCACAGGGATCAGTGCTGGGGCCTCAACTATTTACAAACTATTTTCATGATGTGGATGACAGGATCAAAATTTGCTGACACAAAGGTAGGTAGAAAAATGAGATGTGAATGACCATAACAAGCCTGCAAAGCGACATAGTGAGTGAGTGGGTAAAAGGTTGGCAGCTGGAACAAGATTTTTGGATAATGTGAACTTGTCCATTTGGACAGGAAGGATGGAAAAGCAGTTGATTATTTAAAGAGAGCGATTGCAGGTACAGAGGGATCTGGGTGTCCTGGTACTGTAATCAGGAAACATTAGTGTGTGGACACAGCAAATGATTAGAAAGGTAAATGAATTGTTGTTTATTGCAGGGATGTTTTGCTGCATTTGTTCAGGGTATTGGTGAGACCACATCTAGAGCACGGTGTACAGTTTTGGTCTCCTTACGTAAGAGAGGACTTGTGTGAGAAGTAGTTCAGAGAAGGTTTACTTGACTGATTCCTGGGATGAGGGAGTTATCATACAAGGAAAAGTTGGACATGTTCGGCCTGTATCTATTGGTGTTTAGAAGAATGAGAGAGGATCTGATTGAAACATATAAAATTCAGAGGGGACTTGACAGATGTTGATTGTAGAGAGAGGAGAACTAGAGGCACAGTTTAAAAATAAGGGGTCTCCCATTTAATGAGGAGAAGAAACTTTTTCTCTCAGAGGGTTGTTACAGTGTGGAATTCTCTTCCACAGAGAGTGGTGGAGGCTGGCTCACTGAATATTCTGAAGTCTGAATTTAATAGATTCTTGATTGACAAGAGAGTCAAAGGGTATGAGGGGTAAGAAGGAAAGTGGAGTTCAGACCACAATCAGATCAGCCAGGATCCTATTGAACATGATTGAACACTATTGAATAGTGGTGCAGGATCGAGGGGCCGAATGGCCTTCTCCTGGTCCTAATTCACATGTTCACATTATGAGAGTTGGAGTTTGTTTCTACTGACTTTCATTTCCCATAAATCTGAGCTGCAGCTTAATCTACAGAATAGAATCAAATAAATCTTGATGATAAACTAATTGATCAGCCAGAGTCTAACTGAATGACAGAGCAGACTGGAAGAGCTGAACAACCTACTCCAGTTCCTGTGTAGTTTCTCCCCATGATTCTCCCACTCTCTAACTCTGCTCCAGTGCTGGTTTCTGATGAAGTCTCTTCTCCCCAGGTCTCCCATCACTTTCCATTCATCAGTTGGTGTCTGAGTCCAAGTTTACCAGGAACAGGAGGAGGTCATTTATCCCCCTCGAGCCTGTTCTGTCATTCACTGAGGTCAGGACTGATCTGAGACCTAACTCCATTTACCCAGATATTGTTTTAATCTTGACTTCCCCGGTCTGTTACAATGTGATTTAAAAATAACTTTCATTTCCATCAGACCGTTAATGTAGGAGAGTGTCCCAAAGTGAATCTCAGAAACATTAACTGACACTGAGTCAAAGAAGGGGATGTTAGGAGGGCTGACTAAAGACTTGGTGCAGTGTAAAGGGTTCATGTTAAATTTGTAAATATTCTACACAGTGATGTATGATCAGATGACAAGAGCATGCTGAGAGTTGGTTCTCTGTGAAGCCTCATGCTGATCTTGTATTGTACATAGTTCGAAGAATGTGTAATTAAAGGTTACGTTTATCAGCAGCCTTGCCTCCAACAGTCTCGAGATTCTGACCAATTTCCTTCTTCACTTGATCTAAACCCACAAGGCTGTGTTCTCAGCCCCCTTCTATACTCCTTATACACCTATGACTGTGTGGCCAAATTCCCCTCCAACTTGATTTTCAAGTTTGCTGATGACACCATAGTGGGTCGAGTCTCAAACAATGACGAGACAGAGTACAGGAACGAGATAGAGAATCTGGTGAACTGGTGCGGCAACAATAATCTCTCCCTCAATGTCAACAAAATGAAGGAGATTGTCATCAATTTCAGGAAGCATAGAGGAGAACATGCCCCTGTCTACATCAATGGAGATGAAGTAGAAAGGGTCGAGAGCTTCAAGTGTCCAGATCACCAACAACCTGGCCTGGTACCCCCATGCTGACACTATAGAACAAAGAACAAAGAAAATTATAGCGCACGAACAGGCCCTTTGGCCCTTCAAGCCTGCACCGACCATTCTGCCCGACTTAACTAAAACCCTCTACCCTTCCGGGGACCATATCCCTCTATTCCCATCCTATTCATGTACTTGCCAAGATGCCCCTTAGAAGTCACTACCGTATCCGCTTCCACTACCTCCCCAGGCAACGTGTTCCAGGCACCCACTACTCTGTGTAAAAAAATCTGTCTTGTACATCTCCTTTAAGCCTTGCCCCTCACACCTTAAACCTATGGCCCCGAGTAATTGACTTAGTTAAGGAAGCCCACCAATTCCTCTACTTTCTTAGAAGACTAAGGAAATTTGGGATGTCAGCTACGACTCTCACCACCTTTTACAGATGCACCACAGAAAGCATTCTTTCTGGTTGTATCACAGCTTGGTATGGCTCCTGCTCTAACCAAGACCGCAAGGAACTGCAAAAGGTCATGAAATCCATCACGCAAACCAGTCTCCCATCCATTGACTCTGACTACACTTCCCGCTGTCTCGGCAAAGCAGCCAGCATAATTAAGGACCCCCCGCACCCCGGACATTCTCTCTTTCACCTTCTTACGTCGGGAAAGAGATACAAAAGTTTGAGATCACATACCAACCGATTCGAGAACAACTTCTTTCCTGCTGCTGTCAGACTTTTGAATGGACTTCCCTTGCATTAAGTTGATCTTTCTCCACACCTTAGCTATGACTGTAACACTACATTCTGCACTCTCTCGTTTCCTTCCCTATGAACAGTATGCTTTGTCTGTATAGCGCGCAAGAAACAATACGTTTCACTATGTTAATACATGGGATGATAATAAATCAAATCAAATCAAACCTGCCATAATGGTTTTCACCTCTATCAGATCTCCCCTCCACCTCCTTCATTCCAAGTAGAACAAATTCAGCTTCTCGAACCTGAGCTTGGAGTTAAAATTCCTCATTGCTGGAACCATTCTGGTAAGTCTCCTCTGCACCTTCTCAAGGACCATCCCATCCTTCCTGAAGTGTGCTGACTGGATATGAACACAATACTCACATTGTGGTTTAAACACTGCTTTATAAAGCTTCAGCGTAACAACCTGCTTTTAACAGAATGGCCCAATTGAAAACCAATGTATTATCTCAATGTGCAATCATAGAATCCTACAGTGCAGAAGGAGGCCATCAAGTTTCCCACAATCTGACCACAATCCCACTCAGGCCCTCTCCCCATAACCCCATGCATTTACAATAGTTAGTCCCCCTGACACTAAGGGGTAATTTAGCATGGCCAATCCATGTAATCCGCACACCTTTGGACTGTGGGAGGAAACCGGAGCACCCGGAGGAAATGCACGCAGACACGGGGAGATGTGCAAACTCCACACAGACAGTAACCCAAGCCGGGAATTGAACCCGGGTCCCTGGTGCTGTGAGGCAGCAGTGGTAACAACTGTGCCACCATGCTGGCCCAATCAGTTGTAACTTGCTTATTTCTTTTATATTAAGTGTAGATGGGTTGCGGTGGGACCCTGTGTGGAGACTGTCTCATGGTGGTAACATGGAACATCGAGGGTGATAGAAGAACCCAGACCGAGGATATCTGAAGAACTGCACTGAACTGCATTGTGGGTTCAAAATGGAGTGCATGCTGGTCATTGTAGTCAAGTCGCAGCCTTGCCGGAATTAGCAATGTCTGCAAAATGAGTTAAATTGTGCAGGAGAACTGGCCTCAAACTGTGAGAATGATGTGTTGGTTTGAGCTAATAAAGATGTCTGTAGCAGCTTGGGGATTGAAACAGTGTCAGAGGTAACACAGTGGAGTCAGGCTGACTCTATTCCTTCAAGCATAACCGTGGAATAGGCCCAGGACATAAGAACAAAGGAGAAGGCAATGCTGTCATTGAAATTCAATAGCCTAAAAACAGATATTACCTTATTTTTTATTCATTTACAGAGGCCAAAGCCCACAGCCTTTCCTGAATAATAAAACGTGGCGTCACCGGCTAGGCCAGCATTTATTGCCCATCTCTAATTGGCCTAGGGAAGCTGTTGGTGAGCTGCCTTCTAGAACTGCTGCAATCCCTGTGGTGTAGGTACACCATAGTGCTGTTAGGGAGGGAGTTCCAGGATTCTGACCCAGTGACAGCGAAGGAACAGCGATATATTTCAAAGTCAAGATGGTGAGTGTTACAATCCCAGTTGATGTTATAGCTGGACAGGAAGATCCCAGAATGGAACCCTGGCTCAAAAGACCATAACTTTTATTTTCTTTGAAAACATAGAGGAACAGAGTCACAGGACTGCCAATTAGATTTTAACAATAAAATATTTATTAAATACGAAGAGTTTGATCATAAGACAAGACTTCTTCACTCCCACTTACCTTCACAAATGTACACAGATTTCAAGGATAACACAGGTAGAAAATTTCTTATGCTATAATGTTCTCAGTAAACACACAGTCCCTTTAAACCCACAGGTTGACTGTAACCAGACAACCCCTTCTGAAACTAAGTGGCAGATGCAACTCAATTGATCCTCTGTGGATTTCACCTCAAATTTCCCCTGAAATTATTGTCACTCGAGTGTTTCCAAACTCCGCTCTCAAAAAGGTACACTTTACAATCTTCTTCCAAACCAATGGATGATGTCACCCAGTGGCAGCATGGGAAATGGGAGGGGCCAAGGAAAGATCCTTGGGAGACACAAAGTTCAAGGACTTTGGAGAGAAACCGGAGGTTGGAGTTGGGACAGTAGTTTGTAACGACAGTGCGGTTAAGGGTTTTTTCCTTAGGATGGATGATGAGGGTGAATTACAGGTGAGATGGAGAGTATCAGAAAAGACAGGTCCATTAACAGTACCAGGTAATGTGGGGAAGTTGGGTTATCAGTGGTTTAGTGGGAAAAGGGTAAAGGGAGTTGAAAGCAGGTCTCATGGACACGATGGGCAATGAGAGGGTTTGACAGGAGATAGGAGAGAAACTGCAAAAAGATGTGAGCTCAGAGCTTGGATACAGAGGAGCTTTACAGAAAGTCTGGCCCAGAGGCTAGTGGAAGCGAGGGAAGCAGCAGAGGCAGCTGGTCAGATTGTCTCAATCTTAGTGACAAAAAAACTCCATGAGCTCCTCACACTTTGTTGTTAGAGGTGAAGATGGAGGAGACAAGAGAAAGGGAGAGTCCTTCAAAAGGAACTAATTTGTGTTAGAGATATTAAGATGTTTTGAAAAAGCATGTTTAAATCAAAGACAACATATTTGATTTTTGTCCAGAATATTAGCCTCTATAACTGACCTGAAGTTTATTAACATCAGCAGAAACAGACCCGAATGGACATAGCTCAGTTCTCAATCTGATTGACAAACACAATCCAATCTCTGTAGTTAATTGTGAACTCGCTGGTGTCTCAGCAGGTTGGATGTCTGAGTAAATCCCATCCCACACTCAGAACACGTGAATGGTCTCTTCCCAGTGTGAACTCGCTGGTGTGTCAGCAGGTTGGATGACTGAGTGAATCTCTTCCCACAATCATTGCAGATGAACAGCCTCTCCCCTGTGTGAACTCGCTGGTGTCTGAGCAGTGCTGATGATTGAGTGAATCTCTTCCCACACCTAGAGCAGGTGAACGGTCTCTCTCCAGTGTGAACTCGCTGGTGTCTCAGCAGAATGTATGACTGAGTGAATCCCTTCCCACACTGAGAGCATGTGAACGGTCTATCTCCCGTGTGAGTGCGCTGGTGAACGGTGAGATGAGATGATCGCTTGAACCCAGTTCCGCAGTGAGAGCACCTGAACGGTCTCTCGTCAGTGTGAACTTGTTGATGGTACATCAGTTTCTGAGAGGTTTTATAACACTTCCCACAGTCCAGACATTTAAATGGTCTCTCGTCAGTGTGATTTCTTTGGTGTGTCGTCAGGTTGGATAAATTAATAAATCCTTTCCCACACTCAGAGCAGGTGAACGGTCTCTGCCTAGTGTGAACTCGCTGGTGTGTCAGCAGGGTGGATTGGTGAGTGAATCCCTGCCCACAGTCAGAGCAGGTGAAAGGCCTCTCCCCAGTGTGAATTCGCTGGTGTGTCAGCAGTGTGGATGATTGAGTGAATCCCATCCCACACATAGAGCAGGTGAATGGCCTCTGCCCAGTGTGTGTGCGCTGGTGTGTCAGCAGGGTGGATGACTTTGTGAATCCTTTCCCGCAGTCAGAGCAGGTGAACGGCCTCTCCCCGGTGTGACTGCGCTGATGAGTTTCCAGCTGGGATGGGTAATTGAATCCCTTCCCACATTCCTCACATTTCCACGGCTTCTCCCCATCATGACTGCATTTATGTTTTGACAGGCCAGATGATCGATTGAATCCTTGTCCACACACAGAACACAAGTATGATTTATTTCCACTGTGAACGGTGCTTTTTCCTTCCATGTTCAAAATATGACAATGTTCAGGTTACGATAAATTGGTCGACTTTATCAGCCCCTGATGTGATGTTTGGTTTGTTTCCCAATTGCAAATCGTCCTCTTCTAAACCCTGTGAAATTGATTTGAAATAGAAAAAAAGGAGTGAGAAAGAACCTACAAAAACACAAAGGCAGGTTGTGAAATTGAGCTGAATGAATCTGGTAATATGTGGGGCCAGCACGAGGAAAAAGTGACCATGAAACATGCTTGATTCAATTGATGCACTCATGTGCTTCAGGGAAGGAAACTTGCCAACTGGTCTGGACTCTGCACTGAATCTCCAACAAAGCTTCCCACCCAAGTCCTATGCCCATAACCCCACATATTTATCATGTTACTTCCCCTAATATCTTGGGGCACTAAGAGGCAATTTAGCATGGCAATCCAGCTAACCTGCACATCATTGGACTGAGAGGAAACCGGAGCACCTGGATGAAAACCCACGCAGACAAGAGGGGACAGAGTCACACATGGCTGGAGCTGTGAGACAGCAGTGCTAACAACTTGCCACCCCTTTTCAAAGAACTGCAACAATTTTGAGGAATATCTAGGAATATTATATTTTGTTAAAGAGACTGTATGATACAAATGATTATATCGTTGCTCTGCCTCATCAGTAAGAAATTGGAAGTGAAAGAGCGAAGCAGTTTGATGGACAAGTTGTTCACATTCTGTCACTCGGGCGAATTTCAAAATCATTGCCCCTCATAAAGAGGGCGGCTGCGCATGCGCTTCTAATAGAGGGCTATTGCTCCTAATAAAGATGGCAACCGCGCATGCGCCATATTGGTAGTGCCCGGATAAAAATGGCGGCAGTTAACCCGGGTCTGTCGCGGGAAGAAAGCAGCGGCCTTGCTCTGTGCAAACGGCCGGGACCATCTTCGGATAGCGGTCGGTTTTTTTTGCAGAGGTTTGTTGTTCATGATTACGAAGCCTCTCTCATCCCTCCGCCTGATTCATCGCTGCCTCCGCCCGCCATTCCCACTTTTTCTGATTGTGGATCCGAGAAATCCTCTCTCCATCGCCATTAATCACACTGCGCATGCTTCACTCAGCCCCGCCCCTCATTCAGTCTGGTTGGAGGACCAGCCGCTGCCGCTCGCTCCTCCAGCCCCGCCCCTTCCTGCTATTGGACCGGAGCTGCCGTCAATCAGTCCCCGGGCATTGTGAGGTGTCAGGTGAGAGGTCAGTGTCGTCGGGGGGGGGGGGGGGGGTTACGACTATCACTGTCCGCCACTTCAAACTCCAACAAAGAGAGCAGGGGGACGCTGACCAAGTGGCAATGTCAGTGTAAGAGTTTTAACAACACCAGGTTAAAGTCCAACAGGTTTATTTGGTAGCAAACACCATTAGCTTTCGGAGCACTGCCCCTTCGTCAGATGGAGTGGAAATCTGCTCTCAAACAGGGCACAGAGCGCTCCGAAAGCTGTGGCTTTTGCTACCAAATAAACCTGTTGGACTTTAACCTGGTGTTGTGAGACTTCTTACTGTGTTCACCCCAGTCCAACGCCGGCATCTCCACATCATGACTGCATAAGTAATACAGAGAGACAGCACATTGTTATGGGGACAGGGCTTGAAATCCATTCAATCAATAAAATCTCGAATTCAAAATTAGTCTCAATGATGGTGACTGAGGCTCCTCTGAGAAAATCAGTTCTGGACACAAGGTTAACGTCTGTGATTCTGTCTGGTCAGTCAGGGTGATTCAGATTCATGTTGTCACAAGTAATTCATGAAATTATCTGCTTGACAGATGCATGAACAGGAAGCGAACAGAGAGATGGAAACAGCGTATCGGTGCAGGCTTGGTGTGCCGAAGGGCCTTTTCCTGTACTGCATTGTTCTTTGTCCGAGCACATTGATAGATCTGTGGACATAGGAATATAAGAATTAGGAGCAGAAGTAGGCAAATTCAGCCCTTCGAGCCTGCTCCGCCATTCAATCAGATCATGGCTGATCTCTCCCTGGTCTCAAATTCACCTCCCCACCTCTTCCCCATATAAAAAACATAACATAAGAACTAGGAGCAGGAGTAGGCCATCTGGCCCCTCGAATCTGCTCCACCATTCAATAAGATCATGGCTGATCTTTTTGTGGACTCAACTCCACTAACCCATCCGCTCACCATAACCCTTAACTCCTTTATTGTTCAAAAATGTATCTATCCTTGCCTTAAAAACATTCAATGAGGTAGCCTCAACTGCTTCACTGGGCAGGGAATTCCACAGATTCACAACCCTTTGTGTGAAGAAGTTCCTCCTCAACTCAGTCCTAAATCTGCTTCCCCTTATTTTGAGGCTATGCCCCCTAGTTCTAGTTTCACCCGCCATTGGAATCAACTTCCCTGCTTCTATCTTATTTATTCCCTTCATAATCTTATATATTTCGATAAGATCTCCCCTCATTCTTCTGAATTCCAATGAGTCTAGCCCCAGTCTACTCAGTCTCTCCTCATAAGCCAACCCTCTCAACTCCGGAATCAACCTAGTGAATCTCCTCTGCACCCCCTTCAGTGCCAGTATATCCTTTCTCAAGTAAGGAGACCAAAACTGTACACAGTACTCCAGGTGTGGCCTCAGCAGCACCTTATACAGCTGCAACATAACCTCACTGTTTTTAAACTCCATCCCTCTAGCAATGAAGGACAAAATTCCATTTGCCTTCTTCATTACCTGCTGCACCTGCAAACCTACTCCTTGAGATTCCTGCACAAGGACACCCAGGTCCCTCTGCACGGCAGCATGCTGCAATTTTTTTACCATTTAAATAATAGTCCATTTTGCTGTTATTCCTACCAAAATGGATGACCTCACATTTACCAACATTGTACTCCATCTGCTAGACCCTCGCCCACTCACTTTGACTATCTATATCCCTTTGCAGACTTTCAGTGTCCTCTTTGCTCTGCCACTCATCTTATTGTCATCTGCGAATTTTGACACACTACACTTGGTCCCCAACTCCAAATCATCGATGTAAATGGTAAACATCCACTTACATTTTTAAAATTAGAAATATATCTATCTCCTTGAAACATTCAACGCTTCAGACTGCACAGCGCTATGAGCAGCGAGTTCCACAAATTCACCACCCTCTGAATGAAGTAGTTCCTCCTCATCTCAGTTTTAAATCTACTGTCTCTCGACTTGTACCTGTGACCTTTTACACTCCAACATCCCTCTGTTCTTCTGCAATTTTCACAGTCCTGCCATTTATCAGTAATCCTTTGCCTTGTTTTCCCCTCCAGTTTTCTGCCTCACTATCAAGCGCACACATTTTTTTGTGTCATTGGTGAACCTATATTTAACTTCAAATCAATTATATAAACCAGGAATGAAGGACCTAGCAATGAGCCCTATGAAACCCCTTCTGGAAACAGCCTTTTGATTTTCTTTATTCTTTGTGGGGTGTGGGTCTCACTGGCAAGACCAGCATTGTTGCTCAGTCCTAATGGCTCTTAAGCTGAGTGGCTTGCTGTGCTTTTTCAGAGTGCAGTTCTGGAAGTCAACCACAATGCTGTGGGTCTGGATTCACATGTAGGCCAGATCAGGTAAGGGCATTGGTGAACAGGATGGGTTTTTACAACAATTGCCAATGATTTCATGTTCACCCAGGGACTAGTTTGCAATTCCAGATTTATTAATTCAATTTAATTTCCACCAGCGGCCATGGTTGGATTTGAATGTATTCCCCAGACCATTACCCTGAGCCTCTGGATTAACAGCCCAATTACATAACCACTGCATCACCATCTTCCAGTCACAAAAAAACACACATCAACTGTCATTCATCACTTCGTGCAACTGAGGCAATTTTGAATCCAAAATGTAACTTGCTCTTGGATCTTTATTTTGCTGCCCAGTCCACCATGTGGAACCTTGTCGATATGGAGAGAATGTTTCCATTTGCGGGAGAATCCAAAACAGGGGGGCAGAAATACAAGATAGTTACTGTTAAATCCACTTAGGAAATAAGGAGATGTTATTTTACTCAGAATAATTAGAATGTGGAATTCATTACCAAAGGAAGTGGTTGTGGCAAAAGGCTGAGATCCTTTCAAAAGGAAACTAAACGAGTACACGAGAGAGAGAGAGAGAGGAATAGAAAAACCAACTGAAAGATTGAGCTGAGGGAGATGCAATGGAGGAGAAGTGTGTGGAGTTTCAACACCAGCAGAGACAAGCTGGGCAGAATGACCTGTTTTTATTCTATATGTTCTATGTAATTTTATATAAACTCTATTGACAGGGTATTAGAAGAGGAGGATTTACAGACAGGAAAGTAAAACCAATTATGAGGATCTTATCGTGACTCAATTTATCAGGACCTGAATATTTGAATGTGGAAGGAGAAATGTTTGTCTGTTCTGTCTGTGGGAGAAGATTTCAAATATCAATGTGACTGGAAAAGCACCGACACACACACACCGAGTGAGAGTGTTCCAGTGAGCTGACTGTGGAAAGACTTTTATCCAGTTACACAGCCTGAAAATCATTCACAGCGAGGAGAGATCATACACATTCTGTGTGTGGACCAGGCTTCAACTGATCATCCAACCTGGAGAGACATAAGAACAACTGCACCATGGAGAAACCGTGGAAATGTGAGGACTGTGGGAAGAAATTCAAATACCAGTCACGGCTGGAATATCATCAACACACTCACACTGGGGAGAAACCATTCCCCTGCTCCACGTGTGGGAAGGGATTCGCTCGGTCATCTGACCTTCTGAGACACCAGCACATTCACACTGAGGAGAGACCGTTCACTTGCTCCACATGTGGGAAGGGATTCATTAATTCATCTGATCTTAGGGTACACCAGCGAGTTCACACTGGGGAGAGACCATTCACCTGCACCGCATGTGGGAGGGAATTTACTCAGTCAGCCCACCTGCGGACACACCAGCGAGTTCACACCGGGGAGAGACCATTCAACTGCTCTGTGTGTGGGAAGGGATTCTCTCGGTCGACCCACCTCACTGCCCACCAACTGGTTCACTCTGATCAGAGATCGTTTCGCTGTTCTGACTGTGAGAAGAGCTTTAAAAGCAGGTACCAGATGCTGACACACCAACGTACCCACACTGGAGAGAGGCCATTCACCTGTTCCGAATGTGGGAAGGGATTCATTCATTCATCTGACTTTCTGATACACCAGTGAATTCACACTGGGGAACGACCATACGCCTGCTCCATGTGTGGCAAGAATTTCTCTCGATTATCCCGCCTTGCTGTACACAAACTGGTTCACACTGATCAGAGACCTTTTAAATGTTCTGATTGTGAAAAATGTTTTAAAAGCAAACGTGAGGTGCTGTCACACCAACGTACCCACACTGGGGAGAGGCCGTTCACCTGCTCCAAATGTGGGAAAAGATTCGCCAATTCATCCAACTTTCTGAGACACCAGCGAGTTCACACTGGGGAGAGGTTGTTTACCTGCTGTGTCTGTGGGAAGGGATTTGCTCAGTCAAACAACCTGGTTCGACACCAGCAAGTTCACAAGTGACTGTAGGAGTTGGATTCTGCTGTTATTACTGCTGTTAATCACATTTGGGTCTAAACCATGTTCATTCTGACTATTTGTGTTATTTCTGCTGATAATAATTGAACTGAAGCTTAATATACTGGGTATATCTCAAATTAATCAGCTTTGGTTTAAACACATTGTTGTAGATTTTGTCTTTCCCACTTGAGTGTTTGACATCACCTGTCTGGAGCTCAAGAAAGGACAGTCTTGGGGAGGATCATATGGCAGGAACAGAACTTCAGCCTGTACACAGTCCAGGAGCACAATGACCATACGCATCTTGTCCCTGTGATAAAATCAAACAGTGTTTATTCTCCGTCTACTTATCTGACCTTTTAGTTTTGTACAGTTTACACTCATCTCCATGGTAACACATATTGTGTTTCCTTCCTTCATTTCCAATTTGCCAGTATCAGATTTGTTTTTTCCAATCTATCGAGAACACGATGTGGACCTTCCCAATTTTCCACCTGGCCCACCTTTTTTTAACAATGTTTTTGACATGACCTCATCACCTGTTGAATGATTAATGTGTGAGGTGTTCCTCCATGGAGGTGTTGAGATGGGCAGCATCCAACCTCTCCACTGTCTGTAGCAGGGAGGATGCTAAGATTTGTTGGAAATTCTGGAAAACTGCTCATGAGTCTGTCGAGTAGCATTGGGGAGTGGGACCCCGGTGGGAATCACAATCTGGATTAGCTGACCCGTCATGACCTGAAATGGACTGTGACCGGGATCATAAACAGGAGGGGAGTGAATGGTCATTGAGATACCAGGCAAGGCAGTGACCCAGTCATTGGCCTTAACGAGATCATCAGCTCCCTTCACGATGGCTTTTTTCAATGTTGTTTCTCCAGAGTTATTGAAGCTCTCAACCATCCCACTAGATTGCAGGTAGATTTGGGAATGTTGTTCCAGACCCACAAGATGACACAGCTGCTGCATTGTTTCTGCAGTGAAATGAGAACCATTGTCACTCTCTGCCCTTTTCCAGAAAGCCCCATCTGGTAAAGATCTGTTCCCACAAGGTTTTAGCTGTAGTGACTGCTACATTGTTTTTACAAACAGCGCAAGCTTCAGTCCAATAAGTAAACATATATATAACTGCCGGTCCCCTCTTAATGTGGAGCGTGGGTCTGTATAATCAATCTGCAGTGTTTCCTTGGGAACATCAATAATATGGGACGTGTTATGGAACAATACATTTCACAGGGTCTTATTAGTTTGGACACAGATGAGGCACAGTTTCAGGAGGTGATGGACATCCTGATGCATCCTCAGCCACTGATGGTATCATAATTATGTATAATATTGAGCACTCAAAAAACAGAAATATTCCCTGCTTTGATCCATCAAATATACTAATTCTTTTTGAAGCTTTCGAGGATTGACTGAAGTAAAATTTAAACACTGCTTGTGATAGAAAACCTCATTATATCAAATACGTGAGATGCTATGAGGGATGAAAGAAAGTTTCCTCTGGTCTGCACCCTCTTTGGCCACAGTCATGGGACTTGGCTTCGCATCCAGCCATTTCAGAAAAGAAATCTGGTTCACTAATATTCTTCAGGGAAGGAAATCTGCCGTCCTTACCTGGTCTGGCCCACATGTGACTCCAGAGCCAGAGCAATGTGGTTGACTCTCAACAGCCCTCAGGCAATTAGAGATGGGCAGTAAATGCTGGCCAGCCAGCAACACCCATGTCCCATGAATGCATTTTAAAAAGTCACATCAGGGTGAGAGTCCTGACAAGTTTTTAAATCAGGTTTAATTGGACTCTATCATATCGGTGACATTGATTGTGTTTTGGATGGAATCCCTTCCAAAGCAGCTTTCCTGGTGAGTCATTCTGCCTGGTTCTTACCATCACTCTCTTCACTAACTCCTGCTGCTGATCTACCTTCACCTGACAAATAGCAGTTTATTGTGGACTCTAACCAGCAACATCCCCAATCATTCAGAGTTGGATTGATGAGGAGTGGCTTCCTTTCTGCTGTGGAGAAGCTGCATTTCAGAATATTTAGTAGTTACATCAGTAACGATTTGAAGGGCTGTGATCACAATAATGTGAGATTTCTGGGCTAACTGTTGCAGTTGTGGTGGATATTTAGTAAGGACACTACAACTGCTACAGAGAATCAAAGACACAGCTCCAGTCTGATACAGACCTTGTTCATAAAACTGAGACCTGATCACATAAGCCCCAGGTCAATCTCACAGTGATTTGTCTTTAACAGGTCCATTGGACACGACCCCTTTCAAGTTTTAAAGTTTAAACATTTGTGTCACAAGTAGGCTTACATTAACATTGCAATGATGTTTCTGTGAGAATCCCCTAGTCGCCACACTCCGGCGCCTGTTCGGGTTCACTGAGGGAGAATTTAGCACGACCAATGCACCCAACCAACACATCTTTCGGACTGTGGGAGGAAACTGGAGCACCCGGAGGAAACCCATACTGACAAGTACATGGGATTCTTTCATTCTGAAACATCCCAGCTAAGTGATAATTATGAAGATTCAGGACATGAATGTACAATTCTAGAATTCATCCTCTCTTAACACAACAGAATACTTCCTTAACCCTTTATTGATAAAGTCACTGTAGTGTATGGGGTCTGCAGAAATATTCAATTAAACTCTACCAGGCACTTTGTGTGCTTAACTAGCCAATGGACACTGATTCCCCTTTGTGTTCACTGTGGAGAAAGACATGACTTGGGAACCTTGGAAAGTTAGTGCCGATTATATTGGGGAAGTTCGCATTACAATAGAGGAGGTGATGGATGTGTCAAAATGTATGAAGGTGGATAAATCTCCTGGCCCTGACCAGGTATATCCAAGAACACAGTGTGAGGCTAGAGAAGAAATTGCGGGAGCCCTGGCTGAGATACTTGCATCATTGTTAGCCACGGTGAGGTACCAGTTGACTGGAGGGTAGCAAATATTGTGGCCTTATTTAAGAAGGGCTGCAAAGAAAAACCTGGGAATTATAGACCGGTAAGTCTAACATCTGTGGTGGGTAAGTTACTAGAGAGGATTCTGAGGGATAAGATATACAGACATTTGGAAAGACAGGGTTTGATTCGGAGTAGTCAGCACGGCTTTGTGCATGGGAGATCATGCCTCACAAATTTGTTAGAGTTCTTTGATGAAGTGACCAGGAGATTGACGAGGGTAGGGCGGTAGACAGTCTATATGGACTTCAGTAAGGCCTTTAATTAAGTTCTACATGGTGGGCTGCTCTGGAAGGTTAGATCACATGGAATCCAGGGAGAGCTGACAAATTGGATATACAATTGGCTTGATGGTAGGAAGCAGAGGATAATGGTGGAAGGATGCATCTCGGACTGGGCGCCTGTGACTAGTGGTGTGCCTCAGGGGTCAGTGCTGGGCCCATTGCTGTTTGAAATTGATATCAGCGATTTGGATGAGAATGTACAAGGCATGATCAGTAAGTTTGCAGATGACAGTAAAATAGGTGCTATTGTAGACGGTGAGGAAGTTTATCAACAATTGCAGCAGGATCTTGATCAGCTGGGGAAGTGGGCTGAGAAATGGCAAATGGAGTTCAATACAAATAAGTGTGAGGTGTTGCATTTTGGAAAGTCAAATCAAGGTTGGGCTTTCATGGTGAATTGCAGGAGTATCGTGGAACAGAGGGACTTCGGAGGTCAGATCTATGGTTTTCTAAAGGTGGAGTCATAGGTAGATAGGACAGTGAAGACTTTTGGTGTGCTGGCCTTCATCAGTCAGTGCATTAATTATAGTAGTTTGGAAGTATGTTGCAGTTGTACAGGACATTGGTGACGCCACACCCGGAGTACTGTGTTCAATTTTGGTCGCCTTGCTACAGGAAAGATGTTACTAAACTGGAAAGAGTGCAGAAGAGATTTACAAGAATGTTGCCAGGACTCAAGGGACTGAGTTAGGGAAAGATTAGACAGGCTAGGACTTTTTTCTTTGGAGCATAGGAGACTGAGGGGTGATCTTATAGAGGTGTATAATATCATGAGTGGCATTGATAGAGTAAATGCACTTATTATTTTTCCCAGGGTTGGGGAATTGAAAACTAGAGGGCATAGGTTTAAGTTAAGAGGGGAAAGAATCAATGGGAACCTGAGGAGCAACCTTTTTAAACAGAGGGTGGTATGTATGTGGAATGAGCTGCTGGAGGAGTTGAGGCAGGAACATTGACAACATTTAAAAGCCATTTGCACAGAAGCATGGATAGGAAAGGTTTAGAGGGCGATGGGCCAAATGCAGGCAAATGGGGTTAGTTTAGATGGGCATTGGCATGGACCAATTTGGGCTGAAGAGCCTTGCTCCGTGCTGTAAACTCTCTGATTCTATGACCACACACACTGGGCAGTTAGGGAACGGAATTTGTCGTGGTGACTGAAGATTTTGGTCTTCCTGAATTTTAACTGCAGGAAATTTCTGCTCATTCAGTACTGGATGTGGGATGAGCAGTTTGGTAATTTAGTAACAGTGGAGGAATGGAGAGGGATGGGAGTGAGGTAGAGCTGGGTGTTGTCAGTGTACAGGTGAAAACTAACACGGTGCTTTTGGATAATGTCACCCAGTGGCAGCATGTGGATGAGAAATAGGAGGGGCCAAGGATAGATCCTCGGGGGACACTGAGTTCAGGGGTTTTGGAGAGGAAAGGCAGGTTGGAGATGGCACAATAATTCGCAAAGGTGGTGCAGTCAAAAGATTTGATGACGGTGGATTTAAGAGAGACAGTGCCAGAAGAGAGAGAGTAGGGTTGTATTTTTCAAATCTGTATGTAAGGTAGAGAGGTGGGGAGAACACAGAGGCAGATATAGAGATAAAGACTGAGCGAGAGATGGGGAGAGAAACACAGATGGCAATACTCTGAGATAAAGAGGGGGAAAGACAACAATAAATAATGAAGGAGCGACAGTGGGTGAGCTAGAGGGGGAGAGAGAGAGAGAGAGAGCTATTGACATGGGGAAGTTGGTTGTCCTGCAGGTTAGTGAGATTAGGATCAAAGGGAGATGTGAGTTCAGAACCTGGACAAAAACAGACAGTTTACCCCAGTGGTCCAGTGGAAGGGAGGAAGCAGCGGAAGCAGCTGATCAGATTGTCTCAATGTTTGTGTCAAAGAACCTCCTGAGCTCTTCTCAGTTGTTGGAGGTGAGGATGCAGGAGACAGGGGAGAGGGAGAGCCCTTCAGAAGAATCTGATTTGTGTTAGAGATATTTTTTAAAAACTGGCCAGTGTTTGATTAAAATGAATCTAATTTAATTGTATTTTGAATCCAGAATACTATCTATTATAACTGGATAGGAGTTTATGAACATCAGCAGCAACAGACCCCAATGAACATGGTTCAGGCCTGGATGCGATCCAATCTCTTTAGTTACTTGTGAACCTGTTGGTGCATCAGTAGGTTGGGAAACTTAGTGAATCCCTCTCCACACTTGGAGCAGATGAACAGCCTCTCCCCAGTGTGAACTCGCTGGTGTCGATGAAGAGTGGATGACTGAGTGAATCTCTTCCCACACTTGGAGCAGATGAATGGTTTCTCCCCAGTGTGAACTCGCTGGTGTCTCTGCAGAGTGGATGACTGAGTGAATCTCTCCCCGCACTCTGAACAGGTGAATGGTTTCTCTCCACTGTGAGTGCGCTGGTGTACAGTGAGATGTGACAAACGTCTGAATCCTGTCCCACAGTGTGAGCACCTGAACGGCCTCTCCTCAGTGTGAAGACGTTGATGGTACATAAGTTCCTGGGAAGTTTTAAAAGATTTCCCACAGTCTGGGCATTGAAAAGGTCTCACGTCAGTGTGAACTTGTTGGTGTGTCATCAGGTTGGCTGAAAAAGTGAATCCCTTCCCACACACTGAGCAGATGAATGGTCTCTTGCCGGTGTGAACTCGCTGGTGGGTCAGCAGGTTGGATGACTGAGTGAATCCTTTCCCACAATCGGAGCAGGTGAATGGTCTCTCCCCAGTGTGAGTGCGCCGGTGTGTCAGCAGGGTGGAAGATTTAGTAAATCCCTTCCCGCAGTCCGAGCAGGTGAATGGTTTCTCCCCGGTGTGACTGCGATGATGAATTTCCAACTGGGATGGGTAATCGAATCCCTTCCCACAGTCCCCACATTTCCACGGCTTCTCCTCAGTGTGGTGACATTGATGTTCTGACAGGGCAGATGGTTGGTTGAAGTCTCGTCCACACACAGAACATGTGTATAGTTTCTCCCCACTGTGAACAGTGCGTTTTCCTTCCATGATCAAAATCCAATGATATTCAGGGTACGATAAAATAATTGACTCTCAGATTTTGATGTGATGTTTAGTTTCCTGTTCCATGACTGCAATCCTTCCCTTCTGTTACTCTGCAAAATTGATTTAAAACAGAAAAAAGGAAGTGAGAGAGAACCCCCAAAACACAAAGGCAGGTTGTGAAATTGAGCTGAATGAATCTGGGGCCGGCACGAGAAGAAAATGACCATGAAAGCTGCTGGATTGTTGTAAAAACCCAACTGATTCACTAATGTCCTACAGGGGAGGGAACCTGCCACCTGGTCTGGACAAGACTTTGGCCTCTGAGGGAGGAGAAGGAGGGAGAGAGGGAAGAAGAGAGAAGTGGAGAGGCAGGAGGCGAAGAAGAGGGATTTTATACATAAACCACTCAGCCAGAACTTTGACCGAATCATTAAACACTGAACCTCCTCACCTCAAAGGACCAGGGCAGCGGGATTATGTGAACACTATCACCTGCAAGTTCTCCAACACATACACTGCACTGACTTGTCTGACAATCCACTTACAGATTAGGAAGTACAAAGCCATTGCCTTCAGTCTCTTCTACAAACTCCATCCCCTGGACATGGACTCCATCCCTCCCACTGGTAACAGTCTGAGGCTCAACCAGACTGTTCACAGCCAGGGAGTATTTTGTGTAACTGAGATGAGCTTCCAACCACATATCAACATCACCCAGAGCATCTATTTCCACGTCACTGACGTCATTGACTCCACCCCAGTCTCAGCTTACCTGCTACTGAAACAATCATTCTTTCCTTTGTTACCTCTAGATGTAATTATCCAAATGCACTCCCAGCCGGCCTCCCACATTCAACCTCTCTGTAAACTTGAGCTCATCCAAACCTTTGCTGCCCATGTGCTTACTCACATCAAGTCTTGTTCACCCATCACCCCTGTGCGCACTACAAAAGGAACTACAAAAGGTTGTGAATGTAGCCCAATCCATCACGCAACCCAGCCTCCCATCCATTGACTCTGTCTACACTTCTCGCTGCCTTGGCAGAGCAACCAGCATAATTAAGGATCCCACGCAGCCCGGACATTCTCTCTTCCACCTTCTTCCTTTGGGAAAAAGATACATAAGTCTGAGGTCACGTACCAACCAACTCAAGAACAGCTTCTTCCCTGCTGCCGTCAGACTTTTGAATGGACTTACCTTGCATTAAGTTGATCTTTCTCTCCACTCTAGCTATGACTGTAACACGACATTCTGCACTCTCTCGTTTCCTTCTCTATTTGTATAGCTTTGTATAGCACGCAAGAAACAATATTTTTCACTGTATGTTAATACATGTGACAATAATAAATCAAATCAAAAATCATGACCTACAAAGGTTCCAGATCAATAAACAAACTATTTCTTTTTAAATTCTCAAGCTTATTTTAAAATTCTTCCATGGCTCCTACCTATCTCTGTAATCTCCTCGAGACACTCAAAACTCTGAGATAGAATCATCGAATTCCTAAATGTGGAAGGAGGCCATTTGGCCCATTGATCCTGCACTGACAACAATTCCACCCAGACCTTATCCCCATAACCCCACATATTTACCCTGCTAATCCCCCCTGACACTAAGGGGCAATTTAGCATGGCCAATCCACCTAACCTGCACATCTGTGGAGTTGGATCTTTGGAGATCTCTGTACTCTTCTTTCCCTGACCATTCCTTATTTTAAACTGTTTGACCTTTGGAGGCTGCATCTTCAGCTGCCAAGCCCACAAGCTGTGAAATTTCCTTCCTAAACCTCTCCCGCATCTCTCCCTCACCTTCCTCCTATAAGATTCTCAAAGAACAAAGAAGAAAGAAAATTACAGCACAGGAACAGGCCCTTCGGCCCTCCAAGGCTGCAGCGACCATGCTGCCCGACTGAACTAAAACCCCCGACCCTTCTGGGACCGTATCCCTCTATTCCCATCTCATTCATGTATTTGTCAAGATGCCCTTAAAAGTCATGATTGTATCTGCTTCCACTACCTCCCCCAGCAGCAAGTTCCAGGCACCCAACACCCTCTGTCTAAAAAAAAAATTTGCCTCATGCATCTCCTTTAAACCTTGCCCCTCGCACCTTAAACCTGTGCCCCCTTGTAATTGACTCTTCCACCCTGGGAAAAAGCTTCTGACTATCCACTCTGTCCATGCCCCTCATAATCTTGTAGACTTCTATCAGGTCGCCCCTCAACCTCCGTCGTTCTAGTGAGAACAAACCAAGTTTCTCCAACCTCTCCTCATAGCTAATGCCCTCCACACCAGGCAACATCCTGGTAAATCTTTTCTGTACCCTCTCCAAAGCACCCACATCCTTCTGGTAGTGTGGCGACCAGAATTGAACACTATATTCCAAGTGCAGCCTAACTAAGGTTCGATAAAGCTGCAACATGATTTGCCAATTTTTAAACTCAATGCCCCGGCTGATGAAGGCAAGCATGCCGTATGCCTTCTTGACTACCTTTTCCATCTGCGTTGCCACTTTCAATGACCTGTGTATCTATACACCCAGATACCTCTGCCTATGAATACTCTTAAGGGTTCTGCCATTTACTGTACATTTCCTATCTGTATTAGACCTTCCAAAATGCATTACCTCACATTTGTCAGGACTAAACGCCATTTGCCAACTCTCCACCCAAGTCTCCAACTGATCTATATCCTGCTGTATCCTCTGATGGTCCTCATCGCTATCCGCAAATCCATCAAACTTTGTGTAGTCTGCAAACTTACTAATCACACCAGTTATCTCCTCAAAACCTCAAATCAAACCTCAACCATCTGTCCTCATAACTCTTTATATGACTGTGTCAAATGTTGCCTCATAGAACTCTGTGAAATACCCTGAAATGTTCCATTGCACAAAAAAAAAGTGCTGTCAATACACGTTGTTATTACTAATTTGGAGATATTTCACGGTTCCTTCATCGTCACTGGGTGAATAATCTGTATCTCCTTATCTAACAGCATTGTGGCAGCACCTTCACCACACAGACTGCAACGGTTCAAGAAGATCAAAATTAATCTTCTCCACATGTAACTAGAGAGGGGAGTATTTGCTGCTGGTCTTGTTAATGATGCCTAAATTCCAAAATTAAATTTTAAACATATAGAAATAGAAACATAGAAAAACTACAGCACAAAACAGGCCCTTCGACCCCACAAGTTGTGCCGAACATATCCCTACCTTTTAGGCCTACCTATAGCCCTCCATCCTATTAAGTCCCATGTACTCATCCAGGGGTCTCTTAAAAGACCCTATTGAGTTTGCCTCCACCACCGCTGACGGCAGCCGATTCCACTCGCCCACCACCCCCTAACATTTCCCCTGTACCTACCCACCAGCACCTTAAACCTGTGTCCTCTCGTAGCAGCCATTTCCACCCTGGGAAAAAGCCTCTAAGAGTCCACCCGATCTATGCCTCTCAACATCTTATATACCTCTATGAGGTCTCCTCTCATCCTACGTCTCTCCGAGGAGAAAAGACCGAGCTCCCTCAGCCTATCCTCATAAGGCATGCCACTCAATCCAGGCAACATCCTTGTAAATCTCCTCTGCACCCTTTCAACCTTTTCCACATCCTTCCTGTAATGAGGCGACCAGAACTGAGCACAGTACTCCAAGTGGGGTCTGACGAGGGTCTTATATAGCTGCATCATTATCCCCGGACTCCTAAACTCAATCCCTCGATTGATAAAGGCCAGCACACCATATGCCTTCTTAACCACCTCCTCCACCTGCGGGGCCGATTTTAGAGTCCTATGGACCCGGACCCCAAGGTCCTTCTGATCCTCTACGGTACTAAGAGTCTTTCCCTTTATATTGTACTCCTTCATCCCATTTGACCTGCCAAAATGGACCACTACGCATTTATCTGGGTTGAAGTCCATCTGTCCAGTCTTGCATCCTATCTATGTCCCTCTGTAACTTCTGACATCCCTCCAGACTATCCACAACCCCACCAACCTTCGTGTCGTCGGCAAACTTACCAACCCACCCCTCTACTTCCTCATCCAGGTCATTTATGAAAATGACAAACAGCAAGGGTCCCAGAACAGATCCCTGGGGCACACCACTGGTGACCGACCTCCATTTAGAAAAAGACCCATCTATACCCACTCTCTGCCTCCTTTGGGCAAGCCAGTTCTGGATCCACAGGGCAGCAGCCCCTTGGATCCCATGCCCTCTCACTTTTTCTCGAAGCCTTGCATGGGGGACCTTATCGAACGCCTTGCTAAAATCCATATAAACCACATCTACCGCCTTCCCTTCGTCAACGTATGTGTGAAACAGAAAAATCACATCTGCAGGAATACCTGTTCCTCTAACAATATCCTTTTCCTTTGTACAGATAGTGATTGTTTCACAACCTGATCTCCCTAGAATCTAACTCTCCTGACAATTTCACATTGGAAATTGCTGGATCCGACTGAGTTCATAAGTTTTTGCGGTTAAACCCAACCGCTTCTCCTATATCTCCATTCCAGCTCCAACTGATACAACAAGGAAAAGGGAACTGGACAAGACCCCGGAGAGAAAGAAAATGCTGGGTTGTGAGGAAAAGGCAGGGGAATGGGTCTAACTGCCTTGTCCTTGCAGAGAGCCACAAGGGTGCAACATGCTAAAGGACAGCACTTGTATTGTAATCATTCTGTGATGCTATGAATCAACGAAAAAGGACCTGCACTGGAGGCAAGGGTCCACCCTGATATAGATTAGTTCTTAAGTAGTTCCTCTCAATTACTAGACTCAGAAATGTCTGCAATAAAATAAAAGCCCAATACTGATGCTGCTGGAAATCTGAATTAAAAAGAGCTAATATTGGAAATATTCAGCAGGTCAGGCAGTAGCTGGGGTGAGAAAGACAGAATCAATGATCCAGGGTGTGCAGAATGAACTATGTGGAATAAAAATGGTGCCAAATGTAATGTAACCTCAGAAATAGGAGAAGTGGACGAGAACACAGGAAAAACAATTCCTGACTATTCACGATACTGTGGGAAGCTGGTAAGCCAGCAGCGCATCATTCATTACAATTGGGAACCTTCTTTAGACACAACTGGCAGAAGTGACAGTGAAATACTGAACACAGCTGAAATACACCCATTATTAGAGAGAGGAGTTAGACACTGGCCGAGAGATGATCAGGGAAAGCAGAGGTGAAACAGAGCAATGAATGCACATGGAGTCAGATCCACAGTAAAGGAGTCAGACCAGCCACAAAGACATGGAACCTCTCACAGAGAACAAAGCTCAGCACGAACAACTCTCAATTGAAGAACAATGGTCACAAACATACATCTGTGAAACAATTTCACTGTTATAAATTTAAACTCTTCTGTTGGGACCTGCAGCTGGAAAGATATCAGAAACACTGGAGTCAGAGAAAAGTCTCCCAGTTGAGGAAATCCCTGGGGAGCGGGGGTGATGTCACTGTGGAATTGTGGGTGTGAGATGAGATCACAAGGAGGTACACAGAACATCTGGGTCTGTGCAAACCAGTGATCACCACACATTATGGAGGATGTGAGGCTCCTTAAGAGGGTGCAGAGGAGATTGACCTGAATGAATCCAGGGATTATAATTACAATGTTAGGCTGGAGAAACTGGCGTTATTCTCCTTGGAGCAAAGGAGATTGAGGCAAGATTTGGCAGAGGTGTACAAATTTATGATAGGTTTAGATAAGGTAGATAAAGTTTAACTATTCCCATTACACGACAAAGATGCGCGGGTTAGGTTGATTGGCCATGCTTAAATTGCCTCTTAGTGTCCTGAGATGTGTAGGTTAGAGGGATTAGTGGGTAAAATATGTAGGGATATGGGGGTAGGGCCTGGGTGGGATTGTGGTTGGTGCAGACTCGATGGGCCGAATGGCCTCTTTCTGTACTGCAGGGTTTCTATGATTTCTATGACACAGATTGAAGATTTTGAAAAAGATCTACCGGGGGATATGAGGAAGAAATTTTACGCAGTGAGTGGTAATAACCTGGAACCCGATGCTTCCACTCAAAGACCGATAACATCCAGGTGCTGTTAATCAAATGGCGCTCTCAGATATTGATGACCTTTCCATAAATCCTCTTCCAATATCCTGTAAAAGAAATTTACAAATCCCAGCACTGTCAGTTCAGAAATGCAATTCAGAAGAGACAAACATTTTTCTTGGTATTAGTTTTGCTGGGTGTAAATTCTCCCCATCTTACTCCCTGTAAAAGGAGTTTCCAAATCCATCACCGTCAGTCCGGGATGGAAATTCACCATATTCTCTTCTGCTGACAGGGAGCACTGCCCACATGCCCTTCTGCACTTTGCCCAGTGAAAGTTGGTGGTCAATAACCTGGGTCTGTGATCAGGACACATCCCACAGCTCATGCCTCGTTCAGTGCCAAGGCGTGACTGGTAGCAGACTTGCAGATCTTTAGACACATGGGGAAGGACATCCCATGAGACAGTGGGATCTGGAGAGCAGGATTTATTTTTCTTTCCTTCTCTGCCGCCGCTCTGCCTCATCAATAAGACATTGGGACTCAGAGGATTGATGCAATTTGATGGACAAGTTGTCTCCATTCTGAACAATGGGAAACAAGCTCCTCCCACTCGACAACTTGCCCCCTACAAAGATGGCGGCCACGTTGCAGCCCTGTTCCACATTATCCCCGTTGCACATTGGCCCCAATAAAGATGGCGGCCGTTAACCCGGACCGATCACTCGGAGCTGGAGACCCACTCAGTGCAGCTGGAGGAACCTGGAAGCTCTTTTTCGAGGATTGCGGTTACACAACATGTTTAGGAAACATCTCCGCCCGGTAGCTGGATCCATCGCTCCCTCCCATCCACTATTTTGTCCTAGATATTGTGGATCATAACAATCACCTCGCCAACCGCCATTAACCACACTGCGCATGCTTCACTCCCAGCCCGGCCCCGCCCCTCATTCACTCCCGGCCCCGCCCCTCATTCACTCCCATTGCTTGGAGGACCAGCCGCTCCCGCGCGGTCTTCCAGCCCCGCCCCGCCCCTCTCTCTCTATTGGTCCGAAGCTGCCGTCAATCAGCCAGACATTGTGACGATTTCAGATGGTGAGAGTGGCCACAGACTCAGGCTGACTTGCTGATTATTGTTAAGAAGTCTCACAACACCAGGTTAAAGTCCAACAGGTTTATTTGGTAGCAAAAGCCACAAGCTTTCGGAACAGGCTGTTCCTTCATCAGGTGGGTGGGAGTTCTGATCACAAACAGGGCACAAAGACACAAACTCAATTTACATGAATAATAATTGGAATGCGAGTCTTTACAACTAATCAAGCCTGTAAGGTACAGACAATGTGAGTGGAGGGAGCATTAAGCACAGGTTAAAGAGATGTGTATTGTCTCCAGACAGGACAGCCAGTGAGATTTTGCACATCCAGGCAAGTTGTGGGGGTTACAGATAGTGTGACATGAACCCAATATCCTGGTTGAGGCCATCCTCATGTGTGCGGAACCTGGCTATCAGTCTCTGCTCAGCGACTCTGCACTGCCGTGAACCTCCACTCCACAAACAAGCCATCCAGCCAACTGAGCTAACTCTTGTCAACATATAATAATCCCTGAAATATTAGCTATTGCCTATCTCCCATTATACCTTTTGATGCAGTTTCCCAATCCATCTCAGATACAGGATCTCATATTTTAGTTCTCTTCTGTGAGAAACACCCAGATAAATTAAACAAAAGAACCATATAAGTACCACAGCCCATCTCCATGGAAATGTCACATACTTCAGTGGGGTTCCAAACAGAATTACGAATGAAATATCTTTGAACTGACAAACGTGCTTCACTCTTGTGATCCTTGTGAAATTTGAAGACAAGAAATGTGCTCTTCCAGGCTCAAAGAGCATCAGCCCACTGGAGGCTGAGACCGGCCAGTCCAGCATCAAGAAACCCTCTGACTCTCCCCGTTGACCAACTGAGAGAATAAACAAAATGCAGTCCTGGACATAAGTGAGAGCAGAAACAATAACAGCAGAATCCAAACCCTGGAATCACTTGTGAACTCGCTGGTGTCTCAGCAGATGGAATGAGTAAGCAATTCCATTCCCACGTTGAGAGCAGGTGAACGACCCCTACTCTGTGTGAACTCGCCAGTGTTTCCGCAGGGAGGATGAATCACTGAATATCTTCCCACATTGAGAGCAGGTGAACGGTTTCTCTCCAGTGTGGATTTGCTGGTGTGCCTGCAGTTTGAAAAGCCAAGAGAAGACCTTCCCACAGTGAGAGCAGGTGAATGGTCTCTCCCCAGTGTGGATTCGCTGGTGTATCTGCAGGTTGGATAACTGAGTGAATCCCTTCCCACATTGAAAGCAGGTGAATGGTCTCTCCCCAGTGTGAATGCGCTGGTGTATTTGCAGAGCGGATGAATCGCTGAATCCCTTCCCACACTGAGAGCAGGTGAATGGCCTCTCCCCAGTGTGAACCCGCTGATGTCTCAATAGATTGGCTGACATGGTGAATCCCTTCCCACACACAGAGCAGGTGAATGGTCTCTCCCCAGTGTGAACTCTCTGGTGTGTCAGCAGCTGGGATGAGAGAGGGAATCTCTTCCCACACTGGGAGCAGATAAATGGCTTCTGCCCAGTATGAACTTGCTGGTGTCTCTGCAGGGTTGATGGATCAGTGAATGCCTTCCCGCACACAGAGCAGGTGAACGGCCTCTCCCCGCTGTGAACTCGCTGGTGTCTCCACAGGTGGGATGAATCACTGAACCGCTTCCCACACTGAGAGCAGGTGAATGGCCTCTCCCCAGTGTGAACTCGCTGGTGTACCCGCAGGTGGGATGAATAACTGAATCCCTTCCCACACTGAGAGCAGGTGAACGGTTTCTCCCCAGTGTGAACTCGCCGGTGAGTCTGCAGGGAGGATGACTGAGTGAATCCCTCCCCACACTGAGAGCAGGTGAATGGTTTCTCCCCAGTGTGAACTCGCCGGTGAGTCTGCAGGTCAGATGACTGAGTGAATCCCTTCCCACACTGAGAGCAGGTGAATGGTTTTTCCCTGGTGTGAACTTGCTGGTGTATCAGCAGGGAGGATGAATCACTGAATCCCTTTCCACACTGAGAACAGGTGAACGGTTTCTCCCCGGTGTGAACTCGCTTGTGGGACTGTAGGAAGGATAGCCGAATGAATCCCTTCCCACACTCAGCGCACGTGAATGGCCTCTCCCCAGTGTGAACTCGCTGGTGTGTCTGCAGGTGGGATGACTGAGTGAATCCCTTCCCACACTGAGAGCAGGTGAATGGTCTCTCTCCAGTGTGAACTCTCTTGTGGCACTGTAGGAAGGATAGCCGAGTGAATCCCTTCCCACACTGAGAGCAGGTGAACGGCCTCTCCCCAGTGTGAACTCGCTGGTGTGTCAGCAGGTGGGATGACTGAGTGAATCCCTTCCCACACTGAGGGCAGGTAAATGGCTTCTCCCCAGTGTGAATGCGCTGATGGATTTCCAGTTGTGACGAAAACCTGAATTCCTTCCCACAGTCCCCACATTTCCATGGTTTCTCCATGGTGCTGGTGTCCTTGTGTCTGTCCAGGTTGGACGATCAGTTGAAGCTTCATCCACACACAGAACGCAGGTACAGTTGCTTGTTTTTGTGAATGGTGTGATATTTCTTCAGGCTGTGTCACTGGTTAAAGCTCTTTCCACAGTCAGTTCACTGGAACACTCTCACTTAGGTGTGTGTGTGTGTGTGTCTCGGTGCTTTTCCAATCACACTGATGTTTGAAATCTTTTGAAACCGACAGACCGTGACTCTGTCAGATCGAGATGTGACATTTGAGATTTCTGTCTGTGATTCCTCCTCTTCTGATATCCTTTAAAAACAATTTACAAAAAACATCACAGTCAGAACAGACAATTCTCGCTTCTATGGGAACATCCTTTCCTCTGTCATTAATGAAAATCTGTAAATCTCCATCCCACACATTGTCCCTCCATTCTCACGCTGCCGGATCTAACATTCAGCCACCCAACACTCCTGATGGTGCTGATTCAGGATGAATGACAGATCCATGCTCACTGCTTCCTGTCCTGGACACCGAGGTCAGAACAAATAGAGTTGTCCTATCCAGAGAGGCTAAATAGTCTGGGTCTGTATTCCTTGGAGTTTAGAGGAGTGAGGATGACTTTATTCAAACATATAATTTGATTGATTTGATTCATTATTGTCACACATATTAACATACAGTGAAAAGTATTGTTTCTTGCGCACTATACAGACAAAGCATACCATTCATAGAGAAGGAAACAAGAGAGTGCAGAATGTAGTGTTACAGTCTGTAGAGAAAGGTGTAGAGAAAGAGCAACCTAATGCAAGGTAAGTCCATTCAAAAGTCTGACAGCAGCAGGGACAGAAGCTGTTCTTGAGTCGTTTGACAGGGGCGGCACGATAGCACAGTGCTTAGCACTGCTGCTTCACGGCTCCAAGGACCTGGGTTCGATTCCTAGCTTGGGTCACTGTCTGTATGGAGTTTGCACATTCTCCTCGTGTCTGCGTGGGTTTCCTCCAGGTGCTCCGGTTTCCTCCCACAGTCCAAAGATGTGCGGGTTAGGTTGATTGGCCATGATAAAAATTGCCCCTTAGAGTCCTGAGATGTGTATGCTAGAGGGATTAGTGGGTAAATATGTAGGGATATGGGGGTAGGGCCTGGGTGGGATTGTGGTCGGTGTAGACTCGATGGGCCGAATGGCCTCTTTCTGTACTGTAGGGTTACTATGTTTCTATGAAGTTAAAGGGCCAGTCATTTAAAACTGAGGTGCGGTGAAATTTCTTCTCGCAGAGGGTGGTGAATCTCTGGAATTCTCTGCTCCAAAGGATGGTAGAGGCTGAATCATTAGAAATATTTAAAATGGAGGTGGATAAATATTTGATAGATTGAGGAATAGAGGGCGATGGGGAAATGGCTCACAAAAGGAGGCCGGCATTGATGAGCCAGGATTGTACTGAGTGGCAGGGTCGCTTGAAGGGCCTGGTGGCCTCTCCTGCTTCTATTTCTTGTGATCAGTTGCTGCAAGTCCCCAATTTCCCCCAGAATGAGAAAAGAAATGGAAAGGGGGAGAAAAAAAAGTGTTTTACTCACAGATGTTGGTCTCTTTTAAGGTCAAACCAAATAAACAAACAGGAGGAAGTTTCAGTCAGTCTGAAGCGCAATCTTCTTTCACACAAAGCCCGTCCTGTGATTGGCTGGAGGACCAGAGTCCTTCCGGTCCTCCAATTCTTCCCATTGGTCAACACCTCAGCGTGAAGGTCAGGGGGCGGGCTCTCCCCTGCACATGCGCAGTTTCCCCTCTCCCTCAGTGCCGGGTGCCTGGAAACCTTGGCTCGTGGAGGTGCCGGGGGAGGGGGCACAACGGGTGGGGGCGGGGCTCCCATGTCCGCGCGTCCGGGCCTGCGCACTGGGATCCATCCAAGGATGTTGGCGCGGAGCAGAGTGATTGCTGTTGGCTGATTGAGGCAGGGCTCCATTGTGCCGTCACAATGACTCAGAGGGGCGTTCCCAGCACACAGTGTCCCATTGGCAGCAATATCACTGGTTACAGAAGCAGCACACTGCGGATTGGGCACCAGCTCAGCGCGGCTGGCAGTCAAAGCCCCGCCCACCCCCACGTGGGCTCGTTTCCGCCCCCTTATTGTCTACATGCGGCAGATTGACCAATGGCAATGCGTGGAGGACCGGATCAGCCCTGGTCCTCCAGCCAGTCAGAGTCCGGGCCTTGTGTCAATGGCTGCACGAATGTTCCTCCATTGTTTGTCCAACAAATTGCTGCTCATCCTCCTCCTCTCTCTGAACAAAGATTGAGCTTCAGATAGATTCAAACTTCCTCCTGTGGCCAACATCTGTGAGTAAAACACCTTATTTTTTCATTCTGGGAAAAATTGGGGACTTGCAGCAACTGAAGGGAAAGGAAATGAATCCAGTCTGTACATTTCACACATTTTTAGTCCAGTGATTTGATTTATTATTGTCACGTGTATTAACGTACAGTGAAAACTATTGTTTCTTGCGCACTATGCAGACAAAGCATACTGTACGGAGGGAAGGAAAGGAGAGAGTGCAGAATGTAGTGTTACAGTCACAACTAGGGTGCAGAGAGAATCGAGTTTTCAAAGCATAGAACAAGTGTAAAAGATAAAATTAGAAGGTATCCTTGGCACAGTCTGCAAGAAGTCACCTTGCTCCGGTGCCATCTTGAGTATATCTGTCTGGCCGCCTGCATGGAGATTTTCAACTGTGTCCAGGACAGGAAGCAGTGAACATGGATCTGTCGATCAGCCTCAATCAGCACCTTCAGGAGAATTGGGAGGGTGAATATTAGATACAGCAGAGTGAGAGTGGAGGGAGAGTGAATATTAGATACAGCAGAGTGAGAATGGAGGGAGAGTGTGTGTGGGATGGAGATTTACAGCTTTTGGGGAATGAGAGAGGAAAATAGGATTGTTAGTTCTGAATTTCTATCCTGTACTGACCGTAATGGCATTTGTAAACTACATTTACAGGATATTGTGACAGGAGCATTAACAGACAGAAATCTCAGACGTGACGTTCTAGATTTGACAGAGTCACTCGATTCCTTGGGACCTGAATATCATCAGTCTTTGAATCTAGAAGGAGGAATGTTTGCCTAGTCTCACCCAAGTGAGAGTGTTCCAGTGCACTAACTGTGGAAAGAATATCAACCAGTTACAGAGGCTGAAAAACCATCACACCATTCATAGCGGGGACAGACTGTACATGTGTTTGTTGTGTCGATGAGGCTTCAACTGTTAAACTGACCTGGATTGATACAGCGGGACCTAAAACATGAAGAAACCGTGGAAATGTGGGGACTGTGAGAAGACATTCAAAGCTCCATCAGAGCTGGAAAACCATTGGCGCATTCACACTGGAGAGAGGCCATTCATCTGCTCTCAGTGTGGGAAGGGATTCACTCTTTTATGCAACCTGTTAAGACACAAGCGAGTTCACACCGGAGAGAAGCCATTCACCTGCTCTCATTGTGGGAAAGGATTCAGTGATTCTTCTGGCATGCAGACCCACCAGCGAGTTCACACTGGGGAGAGACCATTCATCTGCTCTGACTGTGGGAAGGGATTCACTCTGTCATCCCACCTGTTGAGACACCAGCGTGTTCACACCAGTGAGTGGCCCTTCTCCTGCTCTCAGTGTGGGAAGGGATTTAATGATTCATCCAACCTGGAGAGACACCAGCGAGTTCACACTGGGGAGAGGCCATTCACCTGCTCTCAGTGTGGGAAGGGATTCACTCTTTTATCCATCCTGTTGAGACACAAGCAAGTTCACAAGTGATTACAGGTGCTGGAATCTGATATTGTTTCTACTCTCAATTATCTCCAGGACTGCTTATTGTTCATTCTCAATGGGGAGGATTATTTGATGTTGGACTGGCTGATCTCACGACTTTGCCTCCAGTGGGCTGATGCTCTTTGAGTCTTGTTGCAAATACCTGCTTTCAGATTTTACAAGGATCACAGAATGAAAGGGTGTTAGGAAGTGAAGAGATATTTAGTTCTTATTTCTGTTTGGAACCCCCAAAGCATGCCACATTGCCATGGAAATGGGCTGTGGTTGTTACATGGTTCTTTTGTTGAATTTACCCGAGGTGTTTCTCTCAGAAGCGAATTTAGAGCAGGGGTAGGCCACTTGGCCCCTTGACCTTGCTCCACCAAGACTGAGGGTCTTGAGCAAATTGACATAGAGAAGGACAAGGCCTTTTAAAATGGATAAATCTCCAGGTTCAGACGAATTGTACCCTAGGCTGCAGTGGGAGTCAAGGGAGGAGATTGCAGGGACTCGGACCCAAATTTTCAATTCCTCTCTGGCGACGGGACAGGTGCCAGACGACTGGAGAACAGCTAATGTGGTTCCGCTATTTAAGGAGAATTGTAGAAACAAACCAGGCAACTACAGACCAGTGAGTCACACGTCAGTGATAGGGAAGCTATTGAAGAAACCTCTGAAGGAAAGTATCTATCTCCACTTGGAGAGGGAAAGCTTGATTAGGAATAGTCAGCATGGCTTCGTCAGAGGGAGGTCATGCCTAACAAATTTGATTGAATTTTTTGAGGAGGTGACCAGGTGTGTTGACGAGGTATGGAAGGGGATTCCTCATCAACTCATAAGATTTAGAGGCAGAATGCAGTCTTTAAGAGGACAGGAAATCAGTAAAGAGTTAAATGATTATTGGGCAAGCTAAAACAAACAGTTTACCAACATATGTAAATGCAGAAAGTGAATCAAAACAAGTAATTATTATTTAAAACATATACGCTGATATTTTAAATGTATTTTAATGTAGTGTACACTTTGGTCAAGCAAAGGTACCGAAAGGCATGGTGGTAAACGACATTAATTTAATGTCAAAGGTCTGGGAACTGGTTAATCAGCAATTGTCTTATCAGTGGGATTCCGATGAGGGTACGTATTCTGCAACATTTATGAATAGATGTATTCACTGCCCAGACACAAGGATAGACACGCCCCTGGATGCAGGATCACATGTCTATTCAACTTGGCAGTGAGCTGGAGGGAATGTCCATTTTGACCTTGAGGTAGCGTCTGCTGTTACCAGGCAACAGAGATGTAGTTAGAGCCAAAAAGGGAAAGACGTCCGGATTTGAAGGATGAATAGATTATCACCATGATATCAAGTATCATATGGTTGGCTGAGGTACTTGACAGAGATTTGTATTGATGTATGACTGGCAAATGAAATTGATTTTAAGCTAATGAATTCATTATGAAAAAGTATAATTGATCTTTATTTGATTCTGTACTTCAGATCTTTCAGAGTGGTTCGATGGCTCTATGCCTCAGAGCTATTTAAACCTTTTGGAAGTCTCCGGTCAGCTGTACTTTTGTTTTCGTTTGTTTTATGTTCAATAAATTTTGTTACGTCTTTGCGAGTTTTGAATTGTCTAAGTTAAGTCACAATTGGCCTTCTTGAAATTTCCCCACAACAGGAGGGTAGTGCAGTCGATGTAGTTTGTATGGATTTCAGCAAAGCCTTTGACAAGGTTCCACATGGGAGACTTGTAAAGAAGGTATATTCACATGGGATACAGGGTAATTTGATAAAGTGGATTCAAAATTGGCTCAGTTGTAGGAGACAGAGGGTGATGACTGATGGCTGCTTTAGTGACTGGAAGTAGGTGTCCTTTGGCATACCACAGGGATCTGTGTTGGGTCCACTATTATTCATCATTCATATAAATTACATAGTTATCAATGTAGGGAGTAGGATTAGTAAGTTTGCGGATGATGCAAAGATTGGCCAGGTAGTTAACAGTGAGGTTGAGTGTCTTGGGCTACAAGATGATATAGACAAGATGGTCAAATGGGCAGATAAGTGGCAGATGGAATTTAACCCTGACAAGTGTGAGGTGATACACTTTTTTGAAGGAGTAATTTGACAAGAAAGTATTCAATGAATGGTAGGGCACCAGGAAGTTCTGTGGAACAAAGGGACCTTGGTGTGTTTGTCCACAGATCTCTGAAAGTGGAAGGGCATGTTAGTAGGGTGGTGAAAAAGGCATATGGGACACTTACCTTTATCAATCGAGGCATAGATTACAAAAGCAGGAAAATCATGTTGGTGTTGTACAGAACTTTGATGAGGCCCCAGCTGGAGTACTGTGTGCAGTTCTGGACACCACATTATCAGCAGGATGTGATTGCACTGGACGGGGTGCAGAGGAAATTCACCAGGATGCTGCTTGGGGTGGAACATTTAAGTTATGAAAAGAGGTTGGATTGGCTTGGGTTGTTTCCGTTAGAGCAGAGAAGACTGAGGGGTGACCTGATCAAGGTGGACAAGATTATGAGGGACATGGACAGAGTGGATGAGGAGCAGCTGTTCCCCTAAGTTCAAGGGTCAGTCACAAAGGGACACAGGTTCAAGGTGAGGCGCTGGAGGTTTAGGGGGGATGTGAGGAAAACCATTTTTGCCCAGAGGGTGGTGATGGTCTGGAATACGGTGCCGGGGAGGGAGGTAAAGGCAGGTTGCCTCACACCCTTTATCTGGATGAGCACTTGGCACATTATAACATTCAGGGCTATGGGCCAAGTGCAGGCAGATGGGATTAGATGGGAGTTCATGTGTTTCTAATGTGTCGGAGTGGACTGGATGGGCTGAGGGACCGCTTCTGCACTTTATGGTTCTATGAAATTAGGAGCAGGCGTAGGCCATTTGGCCCTTCGAGCCTCCTCCACCATTCCATATGATCATGGCTGCTCCTCTATCTCAACACCATGCTCCGTGCCCTCTCCATACACCTCGACACTTTTAGAGTCTAGAAATCTATCTATTTCCTCCTTAAATATATTTGGTGACTTGGCCTCCACAGCTTTCTGTGGTAGAGAATTCCACAGGTTCACCACCCTCTGAGTGAAGAGGTTTCTTCTTGTCTCATTCCTAAATGGTCCACCCTGTATTAAGAACAACAAAGAACAATACAGCACAGGAACAGGCCCTTCGGCCCTCCAAGCCCGCGCCGCTCCCCGGTCCAGGATTGAATCCTGAATCCAGGATCCCCGCCCAATTTTCCAGCCTATCTACATCCTAATATCCTATCCACCGAGCTGTCCCTCACAGCTACGATGCTTTGTTCATCACAACCTATTAACTCACCCCCACCCCCCCATTCCAGACCATGTGATCTCCAGGGAGAGGCGAAAACCCAGAGTGAAAACCCCAGGGCCAATATGGGGAAAAAAAAATCTGGGAAATTCCTCTCCGACCCCCTGAGGCGATCGAAACGAGTCCAGGAGATCACACTGGCCATGAACAGAAAATGCTCCCCAACCCTATTCTGAGACTGTGATCCCTTGTTCCAGACACCCCCAGCCAGAGGAAACGACATCCCTGCATCCAGTCTGTCCGGCCTGTCAGAATTTTATCCATTTCACTGAAATCCTGTCTCATTCTTCTGAATTCCAGTGAATACAGGCCCAGTCAACCCAATCTCTCCACATACGACAATCCTGCCAGCACAGGAATCATATCTGATGAACCTTTGCTGCATTCGTCTGTGGCAAATATATCATTTCTTAGGTAAGGAGACCAAACCTCCAGGTGTGGTCTCACCAAGGCCCTGTACAGCTACATCCTTGCTCCTGTACTCATGTCCTCTTGCAATGAAGGCCAACAAACCATCTCCCTTCCTAACTGCTTCTTGTTTTTGCATGCTTGCTTTCAGTGGCACCCAGGTCCCTTTGTCCATCAACATTTCCCAATCTATCACCTTTTAAATTATACTCTGCTCTCCTGTTTCTCCGTCCAAAATGGATAACGTCACATTTATCCATATAAAAACAAACAGAGGATAACAAAGAGAGAAATAAGGAAGGAGAGGATCAAATATGAAGGTAGGCTAGCCAGTAACATTAGGAATGATAGTAAAAGTTTCTTTAAATACATTAAAAACAAACGGGAGGCAAAAGTTGACATTGGGCCGCTCCAAAATGACGCTGGTAATCTAGTGATGGGAGACAAGGAAATAGCTGAGGAACTTAATAAGTACTTTGCGTCAGTCTTCACAGTAGAAGACATGAGTAATATCCCAACAATTCAGGAAAGTCAGGGGGCAGAGTTGAATATGGTTGCCATCACAAAGGAGAAAGTGCTAGAGAAACTAAAAGGTCTGAAAATTGATAAATCTCCGGGCCCAGATGGGCTACATCCTAGAGTTCTAAAGGAGATAGCTGAAGAAATAGTGGAGGCGTTAGTTATGATCTTTCAAAAGTCACTGGAGTCAGGGAAAGTCCCAGAGGATTGGAAAATCGCTGTTGTAACCCCACTGTTCAAGAAGGGAACAAGAAAAAAGATGGAAAATTATAGGCCAATTAGCCTAACCTCAGTTGTTGGCAAAATTCTAGAATCCTTCGTTAAGGATGAGATTTCTAAATTCTTGGAAGTGCAGGGTCGGATTAGGACAAGTCAGCATGGATTTAGTAAGGGGAGGTCGTGCCTGACAAACCTGTTAGAGTTCTTTGAAGAGATAACAAATAGGTTAGACCAAGGAGAGCCAATGGATGTTATCTATCTTGACTTCCAAAAGGCCTTTGACAAGGTGCCTCACGGGAGACTGCTGAGTAAAATAAGGGCCCATGGTATTCGAGGCAAGGTACTAACATGGATTGACGATTGGCTGTCAGACAGAAGGCAGAGAGTTGGGATAAAAGGTTCTTTCTCAGAATGGCAACCGGTGACAAGTGGTGTCCCGCAGGGTTCAGTGTTGGGGCCACAGCTGTTCTCTTTATATATTAACGATCTAGATGACGGGACTGGGGGCATTCTGGCCAAGTTTGCCGATGATACAAAGATAGGTGGAGGGGCAGGTAGTATTGAGGAGGTGGGGAGGCTGCAGAAAGATTTAGACAGTTTAGGAGAGTGGTCCAAGAAGTGGCTGATGAAATTCAACGTGGGCAAGTGCGAGGTCTTGCACTTTGGAAAAAAGAATAGAGGCATGGACTATTTTCTAAACGGTGACAAAATTCATAATGCTAAAGTGCAAAGGGACTTGGGAGTCCTAGTCCAGGATTCTCTAAAGGTAAACTTGCAAGTTGAGTCCGTAATTAAGAAAGCAAATGTAATGTTGTCATTTATCTCAAGAGGCTTGGAATACAAAAGCAGGGATGTACTTCTGAGGCTTTATAAAGCACTGGTTAGGCCCCATTTGGAGTACTGTGAGCAATTTTGGGCCCCACACCTCAGGAAGGACATACTGGCACTGGAGCGGGTCCAGCGGAGATTCACACGGATGATCCCAGGAATGGTAGGCCTGACATACGATGAACGTCTGAGGATCGTGGGATTATATTCATTGGAGTTTAGGAGGTTGAGGGGAGATCTAATAGAAACTTACAAGATAATGAACGGCTTAGATAGGATGGACGTAGGGAAGTTGTTTCCATTAGCAGGGGAGACTAGGACGCGGGGGCACAGCCTTAGAATAAAAGGGAGTCACTTTAGAACAGAGATGAGGAGAAATTTCTTCAGCCAGAGAGTGGTAGGTCTGTGGAATTCATTGCCACAGAGGGCTGTGGAGGCCGAGACGTTGAGCGTCTTCAAGACAGAAATTGATAAATTCTTGATTTCTCAAGGAATTAAGGGCTATGGGGAGAGAGCGGGTAAATGGAGTTGAAATCAACCATGATTGAATGGTGGAGTGGACTCGATGGGCCGAATGGCCTTACTTCCGCTCCTATGTCTTATGGTCTTATGGTCTTAAACTGCATCTGCCATATATTTATGAGGGGTGTTGATTATGAGGAGAGACTGAGCAGATTGGGTTTGTACTCGTTGGAATTTAGAAGGCTGAGGGGGGATCTTATAAAGACCTATAAGATAATGAAGGGGCTGGACAGGGTAGAGGTGGAGAGATTCTTTCCACTTAGAAAGGAAGCTAGAACTAGAGGGCACAGCCTCAAAATAAAGGGGGGTCAGTTTAGGACAGAGTTGAGGAGGAACTTCTTCTCTCAGAGGGTGGTGAATCTCAGAATTCTCTGCCCACTGAGGTGGTGGAGGCTACCTCGTTGAATATGTTTAAATCACGGATAGATGGATTCCTGATCGGTAAGGGAATTAGGGGTTATAGGGATCAGGCGGGTAAGTGGAACTGATCCACTTCAGATCAGCCATGATTTTATTGAATGGCGGGGCAGGCTTGAGGGCCGAGATGGCCTACTCCTGCTCCTATTTCTTATGTTCTTATTTACCCATTCACTCAACTTGTCTAAATCGCCTTGAAGTCTCTTGACATCCTTCTCACCACTCACATTCCTGCCAAGTTTCATGTCATCAGCAAACCTGGAAATATTACATTTGGTTCCCTCATCCAAATTATTGATGTATATTGTGAGTAGCCGGGGTCCAAGCACTAACCCCTGCATGACCCCACCAGTCACCACCTGCCACTTTGTAAAAGATCCATTTACTCCCACTTTCTGTTTCATGTCTGCTAACCAATTCTCAATCCATACCAATATATTACTCCATTCTTTGGTCTTTAATTTTGCACACTAATCTTTTATTTGTGTCTCTATCAAAAGCTGTCTGAAAATCTAAATACACTGCATCCACTGGTTCACCTTATCTGTTTTACTGGTGACATCCTCAAAAATCTCCAGTATATTTCTGAGGCGTGATTTCCCTTTCGTAAATCCATGTTGTCTTTGTCTAATCCCTTTGATGTTTTCTCTGTATTTTCAACAAATTCTGGTCTAGGATCTGAGCATTCGGTGTCCAAGGGCACCGTTAACACCTTCTGTGTCTGCTGGGCACCGCAGGGAGACAGGGGTGCATCATTGACCCCTTTAATCACATTTGATTTGATGTTTTAAATTTCCTTTCCAGTTTGTCTTTTGTTTTGGGTGGTTGCCCTCCTTTTGGGAGATGCCCATTTTAATTTGTTCCCTCGTTAATTTGATTTAGTGTATTTGGTTGGCCAAAAAGATTGAATCTAAACATAAGTTTTTAGTCTCGCAGTTTGCATCTAGATTTTCAGGGCTGCATCCTCGACAAGAAGCAGTGAGCATGGAGCTGTCAATCAGCATGAATTGTCACTCTCTGGGGAATTGGGAGGCTGAACATTGGGACAGCAGAGTGAAAACAGAGAGGGAATCTGTGGGATGGAGATTTACAGCTTTACTTAGAATGAGAGAGGAAAGAATGTTCCACAGAAACTAGAATTGCCTGTGCTGAATTTCTATTCCAACTGACAGTGATGACTTTTGTAAACTCCTTTTGCAGGACATTAGGAAGCAGAAAATTCAAAGCAGACGTCATGCCAAGACCAACCAGAATCCTTCACTTCACTCGGAGCTGAATATCATCGGCCTTTGACTCTCAAAGGAGAAATGTTTGTCTGTTCAGTTTGCTTCAAAAGATTTGAAACACCAGTGTGATTGGAAAAGCACCAAGACCCGCACACACACCCGAGTGAGAGTGTTCCAGTGAACTGACTGTGGAAGAGTTTAATGTGGTGACAGAGTCTGTTAAAACCTCGCACCATTCACAATGCGGAGAGATAGTACATGTGTTTTGTGTTGATGAGGTTTTAGCTGATCCTTGAACTTGGGAGAGGCACAAGGACACCTGCAGTGTGGAGAAACGGTGGAAATGTGGGGACTGTGGGAGGGGATTTTGTACACCCTCTGCACTGGAAACTCATCAACGCAGTCATGTCGGAGAGAGGCCATTCACCTGCTCAGACTGTGGGAAGGGATTTGCGCAGCTGTCCAACTTACTGAGACATCAGCGAGTTCACACTGGGGAGAGACCATTCTCCTGCTCTGACTGTGGGAAGGGATTCAGTGATTCATCCAACCTGCAGTCACACCAGCGAATTCACACTGGGGAGAGGCCGTTCACCTGCAATGAGTGTGGGAAGGGTTTCAGTCATTTATCTAATTTGCTGAGGCACCAGCGAGCTGACAGCAGGGAGAGAACTGTCACCTGCTCTCAGTGTGAGAAACGATTCCGTGATTCATACACTCTGCGCTTACACCAGCGAGTTCACACTGGGGAGAGGCCATTCATCTGCTCCGACTGTGGTAAAGGATTCACTCAGTTATCCAACCTGCTGAGACACCAGCAAATCCATAAGTGATGACAGGAGTGGATTCTGCTGTTACTGCTGCTGTTAGTCGCATCCAGGACTGAACCATGTTCATTCAGACAGTGGGTGAAGTGGGAGGGTCGGAGGGTTTCTCTCTGTTGGACTGGCCGGTCTCATGACTTTGCATCCAATGGGCTGATGCACTTTGAGCCTGGGAGTGCACACTTCCACAAAATGATCCACAAAAACTAATGGAATGTTTTACCCTGGATAATAAATAGTGTTTTTCTACCACTACAGGTAGATCTAAAATAAATACATTTGTCTCTGTTCCATTGAGTCTACAGCACAGGGCCGGGCCAGTCAGCTCAATTGGTCTATGTCAGTATTTATGCTCCACATGAGCCTCCACCCACCCCTCTTCATCTCCCCCCATCAGCATATCCTTCTATTCCTCTCTCCCTCATGTATGTATCTAGCTTCCCCTTCAATGTATTCATGCTGTTCACCTCAACCACTCGCTGTGGTGGTGAGTTCCACATTCTCACCACTCGCTGGTAAAGAGGTTTCTCACTGAAATCCCTATTGGATTATTGAACCCCTTCATAATCTTAAAGACTTCCATCAGGTCACCCTTCAGTTTTCTCTTTTCTCGAGAAAAGCAGCCCCAGTCTTTCCTGAGGGTTAAATCCTCTCAGTTCTGGGATTATTCTTGTGAATCTTTGTTGCTCCTTCTCCAGTGCCTCTATTACACTTTTCTAAACGGAGATTATGAATGTTGACAGTGCTCCCAGTGCAGTCTAACCCTGGTTCTGAACAAGTTGAACAGAACCTCCCTGCTTTTCAATTCTATCCCTCTAGAATGGAACCCTGTATATGGGCCATTGAAGAAAAGTTCTTTGAGAGCTGGAGAGTGGATTTATAAGAATGGCACCAGGGATGAGGGACTGGAGATCTTGAAATTTCTCTCCTTAGATCAGAGAGTCATTAGTGTAAGAAATGAGGCCATTCACCTGCTGAATCCGTGCCAGCTCTGGAAAGCAAACCAGTCAGTCCCATTGTCCCAATATATCCCCGTAACCCTGGAAGTTTATTTCCCACAACTTCATTCCCAAAATGTTTGTTTTCTCTCCTTCCATTCCCCTCAGGGGCAGAGTGTTCCAGGTCATTGCCACTCGCAGTGTAAAAATATTCTTCCTCACAGCCCCTTTACATTTCTTGACCAAAATCTTCAATCTGTGCCCCCTCCTCCTTGCACCATCGGCTAATAGGAACAGGTTTTCTTTGTTCACCTTGTCTAAACATAAACTTCTGCACCTCCATCAAATCACCCTGCAACCCCCTTTTCTCCAGAAAGAACAAGCTCACTTTCTCCAACCTAACCTTGTAGCTACAATAGAAACAAAATGCTTGGGTTCAGGGGAATGGCACCAAGCCATAATGCTCCTTTGGAGAGCTGGTGCAGATGCAATGGGCCAAATAGCCTCCTCCTCCGCCTTAATCATAGAATAGAAATCATAGAAACCCTACAGTGCAGAAGGAGGCCATTCGACCCATCGAGTCTGCACCGACCACAATCCCACCCAGGCCCTACCCCCACATATTTACCCACTAATCTCTCTAACCTACGCATCTCAGGACTCTAAGGGGCAATTTTTAACCTGGCCAATCAACCTAACCCGCACATCTTTGGACTGTGGGAGGAAACCGGAGCACCCGGAGGAAACCCACGCAGACACGAGGAGAATGTGCAAACTCCACACAGACAGTGACCCGAGCCAGGAATCGAACCCAGGACCCTGGAGCTGTGAAGCAGCAGTGCTAACCACTGTGCTACCGTGCCGCCCTAGACAACGCCCTTAACAACTCTGCAATTCCTCAACCCCGGAACCATTCTGGTAAATCTCCTCTGCACCCTCTCAATGACCCTCACATCCTAAAGTGCAGTGAGCAAAACTGGACACAAAACTCTAGTTGTGGCCTCACCAGAGTTTTATAAACATTCAGCATACTTTTGCCGCCTTTGTAATCAATATCTTTATATCTGAAGCCCAAGATCCCATTTGTTTTGCTGATTTTTCTCCTGACAGCTCTGCAACCTTCAATGAGCTCTGCACATGAATCCCCAGCTCCCTCTGTCCCTGCTCATTCTTTAGAACTTGTCATTCAGTCTATATTGCCTCTCCCTGTCCCTTCTGCCAAATCACATCCGTCACACTTCTTGTTAAATTCTATCTGCCACTTCCAGAAGAGATTTGTATTAAACTAAACATAGAGAGAAGAGGAGACGCTGTTTTCTTTAATGTCATCCACAATTGAAGACAAGCCTCTGCCTTTCAATGCATGAGGCTCAAAGAGCACAGACAGAGGTCATTCAGCCCATTGTGCTCCTGCCAGCTATTGCAACTATCTAGTTTCATCATTCATATGTTTTGGAAAATAGGTCGGAGATTGGAATTCTTTTAAATGAAGAGACATGGAAACATTTGTTGACAAACTGGTAAACACAGCTCTGATGTAAATGTATCGGAAACAGGCCTGTGTTAATTAGAGTTAAGAAGCAGCCTTTGTTGATCCAACAAGTCAGAGCTGATGGTGAGGACACGTAAACAATGAATGACCCCTCATGACTTTTTCTTTGCCTCACAGGGAAGTTTGCAGGCAGCTTGGTCAATCAGCAGGAACTGTGGCACCAGGAGCTGTGAACCAGCTGTGAGACTAGAAGCCTAGAGGGTCATTAGGAACCAGGGGTGTTCCCAATGTTTAAATCCCTCAACAAGAAGGCAGTGAAACCCATGCTTAAACTGAGGAGTCCACAGTTTTGAGATCTCAATGGAAAGGTTGACTTTTTTTTTAGCCAAAAAACAATAGCAGCTCCCCTGTAAGATCTTGGAGCTTGGAGAATATCTGGAAAACTGAGGATAATTAAATTGAATTCTGGGAGCTTTGGCATATCTTCAGGATGGTCCCAGGAACAGAAGTGAATGAACCTTAAAGATATTAGCAGGACTTACTCAGTTAATGGTAGGGCGTTGGGGAGAGTTATAAAAAAGAGAGATCTAGGGGTACATGTTCATAGCTCCTTGAAAGTGGAGTCACAGGTGGACAGAGTGGTGAAGAAGGCATTCAGCATGCTTGGTTTCATCGGTCAGAACATTGAATACAGGAGTTGGGACGTCTTGTTGAAGTTGTACAAGACATTGATAAGGCCACACTTGGAATAGGGTGACCAGAACTGTGTACATTATAGAAAGAACATTATTAAACTAGAAACAGTGCAGAAAAGATTTACTAGGATGCTACCAGGACTTGATGGATTGAGTTATAAGGAGAGGCTGGATAGACTGGGACTTTTTTCTCTGGAGTGTAGAAGGCTGAAAGGTGATCTTATGGAGGTCTATAAAATAATGAGGGGCATAGATCAGCTAGATAGTCAATATCTTTTCCCAAAGGTCGGGGTGTCTAAAACTGGAGGGCATAGGTTTAAGGTGAGAGGGGAGAGATACAGAAGTTTCCAGAGGGGCAATTTTTCACACAGAGGGTGGTGAGTGTCTGGAACAAGCTGCCAGAGGTAGTAGTAGAGGCGGGAAACTTTGTCTTTTAAAAAGCATTTAGACAGTTACATGGGTAAGATGGGTATAGAGAGAGATGGGCTAAATGCGGGCAATTGGGACTAGCTTCGGAGTTTTAAAAAAAGAGGGCGGTTATGGACAAGTTGGGCCGAAGGGTCTGTTTCCATGCTGTAAACCTCTATGACTATATTAAGTACAAGGGAACTCTGGTTGGTGGCAAGATTTAAAATGTAGAACTGGGTTCATACCATAAATCTTTATAAACTAAAGTGCTGGTTTTTAATATTGTTTTATAAATAAATTTTGGTCTTGTTTAAAAATGTGGAATCTTGTAGCATAATTCTTTGTTAATGACTGGCTATTTGAATTTCTCAATCGTTAACAATCCAGACTGGTGTCATCACAACACACAGCAACATATTTCACAATGAATCGAAGACAAAATATGATTTTCCTTATTTTGTACAAAGTGTTACATGACAAACAGCCTCTTCTCGGATCCCCACTTAATTTCTCAATTTAAGCACTTCTTTTCATGAAACAATCTGATAATTGATGATTAAAAATGGAACAAATTGTATCCCTACTAAAGCAGGAAGTCCATCGCCCGGCACAGAGGGTAATTAGGGATTTCTGCCATGGACCAATTAACAGGGATTATATCCTCCAACCATCTGAAGTGAATTCTTTCCCTGAATCGTCCAGGCCAGTGCAGTTATCAACTTGTAGTTTGGTTGATCAGCTGAGATTTTCTGCAGCATTTCATCGGTCACTGCGTGATTCCTTTCACAGCGTCCATCACTGAAAGGATTTTCAGCTGCCGTGTTCATGACCAGAATACTCATGTTTTCACACACGTCTCCAAACTCATCATTAACAAATTCCCCTTCGTTACCAGTCAGAAACTTAGCTGGTGCCCCAGGTCCAGTCCCTATCTATTTCTCCATGACTTTGGCTCGAATCAGCCTTTTGTCCTTGACATGGGGCGACACGGTAGCACAATGGTTAATACTGCTGATTCACAGTGCCAATGGCCTGGGTTCGATTCCCGGCTTGGGTCACTGTCTGTGTGGAGTTTGCACATTCTCCCTGTGTCTGCGTGGGTTTCCTCCGGGTGCTCTGTTTTACTCCCACATTCTTAAAGACATGTTGGTTAGGTGCGGTAACCCGAACAGGTGCCAGACTGTGGCAACTGGGGGACTTTCACAGTAACTTCATTGCAGTGTTAATGTAAGCCTTACTTGTGACTAATAAATAAACTTTAAAACTTTAAGCGTATTATTGGAGAAAGACTAAGTCGAGTTACCATGTCTTTAAGGTTCTGAATAAAAATATTTCTTGTCTTTGTCTTGTACCTTTCGACCCACGGTAACTTCCTCATGAGCTAAAGGAAAGATGTAATGGGAGCCTCCGATACTTTTCACACATTCCACACTTTGCGCTACTCTGTCCAAGAGCCTCATGTACTCTTCGTCATCACCCTGCTTCTTTTAGCAGGATTTTTAATCTTTATTAAAAATGGGTGAGCAGTTGCTTGTGCAGTTTTAAGACAATTTGCATTTTTTTTTTCTGGTTCTTTTCACCTGAAAAATTAACAACCCTTTCTAATTGGAGATAGAAATCAGTGGAACCTCTCAGACACTGAATTGTAGATTTTGCATCAGAGATCAATTAAGCATTGATGGAAAAGTTCATAATTTTATTGTGAACAAGTTCCTGTTGAGAGTTCTTGAATTATGTGTGAAGATCACAGATGGTGCATTTAAAAAGCGGCACTGCAGCCCCGAAGGTCAATGACATCTCCAGAATATTAAACTCCAGACTGTTATGTGGTTTGTTGATATCAACAGAAACAAACCAAATATTGTCAGACTATCAGTCCAGGAACAGCAACAATAACAGCGGAATCTAACCTCTGGATTCACTTATGAATGTGCTGGTGTGTCAGCAGGTGGGATGACCGTGTGAATGCCTTTCCACACTCAGAGCACATGAATGGCCTCTCCCCACTGTGAACTCGCTGATGTGCTTTGAGGTCAGATGACTGCCTTAACCTCTTTCCACAGGAAGTGCAGTTGAATAGTTTCTCCTCAGTGTGAACTCGCTGGTGTCTGAGAAGGTGGGATAACTGAGTGAATCCCTTCCCACACACAGAGCAGATGAATGGCCTCTCCCCAGTGTGAATTTGCTGATGTTCATTGAGCTCAGATGACTGCCTGAACCTCTTTCCACAGGAAGTACAGCTTCTCCACAGTGTGAATTCTCTGATGTGTGCAAAGTCCCGAAGACTGAGTGAATCCCTTGCCACATAGAGAGCAGGTGTATGGTCTCTCCCCACTGTGAATCTGCTGGTGCCTCAGCAGGGTGGAAGTGCATTTAAACTTTGTTCCACATTGAGTGCAGCTGAATGGCCTGTCCTCAGTGTGGATTCGCTGGTGTAAAATGAGTTTGGTTGTCTGAGTGAATAATTTTCTTCATACTGAGCAGGTGAACAGTCTCTCCCCAGTGTGGCTGCGTCAATGAATTTCCAGCTGGGATGGATAATTGAATCCCTTCCCACAGTCCCCACATTTCCACGTTTTCTCCATGGTGCCAGTGTCCTTGTGTCTCTCTCTTGGTTTGATGATCAGTTGAAGCCTCATTCACACACACGAGTACAGTTTCTCTTTGCTGTGAATGCTGTGGTGTTTTTTTCAGACTGTAACTGGTTAAAGCTTTCCATGGTCAGTTCACTGGAACACTCTCACAGGGATGTGTGTGTGTCTTAGCACTTTTCCAGTCACACTGATGTTCGAAATCTTTCCCCATGGGCAGAACAAACATTTCTCCTTCCACATTCAAGACCAATGATATTCAGGTCCTGATGAAGACTGACTGTCAGAACCAGCTGCTGAATGCTTTCTCCACAGTGAGAATTCCCTGGTGTGTGTGCAAAGTCCCGAGGACTGAGTGAATCCCTTGCCACATACGGAGTCGATGTATGGCCTCTCCCCACGTGAATCTGCTGGTGCCTCAGCAGGGTGGAAACTCATTTAAACTTTGTGGGCAGCACTGTGGCACAGTGGTTAGCACTGCTGCCTCACAGCGCCAGGGACCGGGGTTCAATTCTCAGCTTGGGTCACTGTCTTTGTGGAGTTTGTACCCTGTGTCTGCGTGGGTTTCCTCCGGGTGCTCCGGTTTCCTCCCACAGTCCAAAGATATGCAGGTTAGGTGGATTGGCCATGCTAAATTATCCCTTGTTGTCAGGGGGATTAGGGAGGGTAAACACGTGGGGTTATGAGGATATGGCCTTGGGGAGGATTGTGGTTGGTGCAGACTCGATGGGCCGAATGGCCTCTTTCTGCACAGTCGGATTTTATGATTCTATTCTAACCTGATGTGATGTTTGCTCTGACTTTCCCGTCTGTAAATCCTCCCTTTCTCACTCCCTGTAAAAGGAGTTGAGGAAACTTTTCACTGGAAGGACAGGATGGAATTTCTGAAGAGGTCTTGCAGCTCAACACCCGCACTGCGCATGCTTCAGTTACAGCCCCGCCCCCTCATTCACTCCGATTGGTTTGAGGACCAGCCGTTCACCCCCCTCTGTTTCTATTGGTCCGGAGCTGCCGTCAATCAGTCCCCGGGCATTGTGAGGTGCCAGGTGAAAGGTCAGTCTCGAAGGGGCGGGGTTTACAGTGAACATTCTCCACTCACTTCTGCCACTTCCGGCTTCTCCCCACAAATCACCTCAAAGAGACCTGCTCCCTCCGAGCATGCGCCAGCCACACGCACAACCCGCCGATGTAGAGCGCTTTCCGAGGCGCACGGGACTGTGGGTAATCCTGCTGCCATTAGAGACCCAGTATCAGATAATCTTTCTCTAAATCTGGAGAAGTGAAGGTGAGATTCTGTTCACATATGGATAGCATAATCAGAAGTATCAATGTATTTCTCCTACCATGATGTGGAGATGCCGGCGTTGGACTGGGGTAAACACAGTAAGAAGTTTAACAACACCAGGTTAAAGTCCAACAGGTTTATTTGGTAGCAAAAGCCACACCAAAAGTGAGTGAGTCCTTTGCAGGTTCAAAGATTCAAAGGCGCCATTCGGCCCATTGAGTCACCGACAAAGCATACCACCCAGGTCCTATTCCCATAACCCCACATATTTACCCCGCTAATCTCCCTAAACTATATGTCTTGGGACACTAAGGGACAATTTAGCATGGCCAATCCACCTAACCTGCATATTTTTGGAGTAGGGAGGAAACTAGAGCACCCAGAGGAAACCCACGCAGACACAGGGAGAACATGAAAACTCCACACAAACTGTGACCCGAGGCTGGATTCAAACCATGGTCCCTGGCACTGTGAGGCAGTAGTGCTAACCACTGAGCCAATGTGCGGTTAGCAACATAAAACATAGAACATAGAACATAGAAAGCCACAGCACAAACAGGCCCTTCGGCCCACAAGTTGCGCTGATCATATCCCTACCTCTAGGCCTATCTATAGCCCTCAATCCCATTAAATCCCATGTACTCATCCAGAAGTCTCTTCAAAGAGCCCAACGAGTTTGCCTCCACCACCACCAACGTCAGCCGATTCCACTCACCCACCACCCTCTGAGTGAAAAACTTACCCCTGACATCTCCTCTGTACCTACCCCCCAGCACCTTAAACCTGTGTCCTCTCGTAGCAACCATTTCAGCCCTTGGAAATAGCCTCTGAGAGTCTACCCTATCCAGACCTCTCAACATCTTGTAAACCTCTATCAGGTCACCTCTCATCCTTCGTCTCTCCAGGGAGAAGAGACCAAGCTCCCTCAACCTATCCTCATAAGGCATGCCCCCCAATCCAGGCAACATCCTTGTAAATCTCCTCTGCACCCTTTCAATGGCTTCAACATCTTTCCTGTAATGAGGTGACCAGAACTGCGCGCAGTACTCCAAGTGGGGTCTAACCAGGGTCCTATAAATCTAATGAGAGGTGTGCCAGAGGGATCAGTGATGCGGCCTTAACTTTTTACAATTGATAAAAATGACTCAGATGAAAGTCTGTTTGGGATTGTTGCCAAATTTGTTGATAACAAAAAAGTAAGTGTGAAAGTAAGTTGTGAAGAGGACAGAAGGAGGCAACAAAAACATATAGATGGATGAAGTGAGTGGGCAAAGATCGAGCTATAATGTGGGAAAATGTGAAATTGTTCATTTTGCCTGTAAGAATGGAAAAGCTTATTATCTAATTGGAGAGATTTCAGTGCGCTGAGGTGCAGAGGGATTTGGGTGTTCCAGTGCACGAATCACAAAAGACTAGTATGCAGGTACAGCAAGTAATTAGAATAGCTTTTAGAATGTTATCATTTATTGTGAGAGGAATTAAATACAAAAGTTTATGCTTCAATTGGTAAGACCATGTTTGGCGTAATGTGTACAGTATTGGTTATACTATTTAAGGAAAAATGTAGTTTAAAGAATATATATGGAGGAATTTCAGATGTTCACCAGACTAATGCCTGGAATGTGTGGGTTGTCTTATGCTGAAAAGTTAGACAGGCTAGACTTGTATCTGCTGTAGTTTAGAGGAGTGAGAGGGAAATCCCTTCATATTCTAAGGGGTGTTGAGATTGTGGACGTGGAGAGGATGTTTCCTGTTTTTGGAGAATCTAGAAATAGAGGTCACTGCTTAAAAATAAAGGGTCACCCAATAAAACAAAGATGAGGTGAAATGCTTTGACTTGGAGCAACATAAGTCTTTGGGACTCATTTCTTGAGAAGGTTGTGAAAGCAAAGTCTCATTATTTTGAAGGCAGAGGTGGATATGCTATTGGTTAGCAAGGGTGTGATAGGTTACTGTGGGCAGACGGGATGTTGATTTGAGGTTATTATCTGATCAGTCATGACCATATTAAACAGTGAAAAAGGCTCGAGTGGCTGAATGGCCTACTTCTTCATCTGTATCATCTGCATCCTGCAACAATGGAGCTGTTGGCCAATGTTGGCAATGAATCTGTGTCATGAGGTCTGTAACAAAGTAACAGCGTTGTCGTGCAATGCATTGCATTTTAATTGTAATTAGCAGACTGTTTTTACCACCATGAGTTTGCATTCTGGACTATAATATTTTTATTCTTCTGTGTTAATCTTATCCAGATGGGCTGGTGTACAAGATAGAGTCGCTGTGAATGTGACAATGGAACATTTTTCTTTCAAAATTCAATGGCACCTCGTCACTTACCCAATGAGTGAGTGTGTGAAAATGTAACTCAAATACTCACAATTCCTTCAGGTGATTCTCTGGCTACAATTTGATAGACAAGAAGGGAAATCAGAAATCTGCAGCCCCATCAGCTTACCAACAGTGGTGAGACATTGAAGGAGGATGGTTTGGTCAATGGTGTCAAAGATTTGAGACTGGGTGGGAAGGGCAATGAAGGGAAGTTTACCATTGTCACATTCGCAGAGGATGTAATTTATGAGTTTGATAAGAGCTATTCTGATATTGTGCAGGAACAGAAATGTTATTGGAGTTCATAAGTTCATAAAATATAGGAGCAGAATTGGGCCATTTGGCCCATCGAGTCTGCTCCACCATTCGATCATGCCTGATATGTTCCTCATCCCAATTTTCCTGCCTTCTCCCCATAACCCTTCAACCCATTACAATTAAAAATCTGTCTAACTCCTCCATGAATTTACTACCTGGTGCACCAGCAAATTCACTCTGGGGAGAGACCATTCATCTGTACCCAATGTGGGAAGGGATTCATTCCGTCATCTCACCTGCAGACACACCAATGAGTTCACATTGATGGGAGACCTTTTAAATGTCCGGATTGTGGACAATGTTATAAAAGCTCCGGGGAACTGATGTAGCATCAACTTGTTCACTCTGATCAGAAACCGTTCAGGTGCTCTCACTGTGGGACTGGGTTCAGGCAATCATCTGTCCTCCTTGTACAGCAGTGAATTCACACTAGGGAGAGGCCGTTCACCTGTTCTGACTGTGGGAAGGGATTCGCTCAGTCATCTGACCTGCTAACACACGAACAGTAAATGGTGCTGGTGCAACAGTAAATTTCCCAGCATCCACCACATTTTGGGGGGATTCAAATATGGAGTTCCAGAAAAGATGGACATGGATTTAAGAGGTGACAGGGACTTTGCAGAAGAAGGGGTGATGAGAGATGGGGTACAAATTTCCAAGGAGATTGGAGTTCAGAGTTGATTTTATTGGGGAGGGGGTAATGAAGGCAGATTTGAAAGAGAGAAGGACAATATGTATATATAGAGAGAGAGACTGTTAACAGTATCAGTAAACATGATGAGATTGAGCGATCAGTAGCTCAGTGGGAATAGGGTGCATGAAGCAGAATGAGAGTCTCATGAGTGAAATGAGCCTGAGAGGGCATGAAGGAATATTAACTATAACTGGGCTGGAGTTCATTAACATCAGCAAAAACAGACCCCAGTTCAGTCCTGGATGTGATTAACAGCAAACTCCAATCACGGTAGTTAGTTGAGAACTCACTGGTGACTCAGGACATGGGATTAAATAAGCAAACCCGTTCCACATTCACACCAGGTGCACAACCTCTCGCCAGTGTAAACTTGATGGTGTGCAGTGAGTTGAGATGAATAGTGAACCCAGTCCCACAATGAGAACACCTCATCAGCGTGAACACATTGATGGGACATCAGTTCCTGGCAACCTATATGACAATGCCTGGGACTTTGCATTTACAAGTTCTCCAGTTAATGTGAACATTTGGGTGTTTAAAGGATAACTGAGTGAATTTCTTCCCTCATTCGGAGGATAAGAAAGGTCTCTCTCGCAATGTAAACGTTCCGGTGTCTCAGCAGGTTGGTTGAATTAATAAATCCCTTCTCACACCTGAGGCAAGTGAATGGTCTCTCCCCAGTGTGAATTCGTTGGTGTGTTCGCAGGTCAGATGACTGAGCGAATCCCTTCCCACAGTCAGAACAGATGAACGGCCTCTCCCTAGTGTGAATTCACTGCTGTACAAGGAGGACAGATGATTGCCTGAACCCAGTCCCACAGTGAGAGCACCTGAACAGTTTCTGATCAGAGTGAACACGTTGATGATACATCAGTTCCCCGGAGCTTTTATAACATTGTCCACAATCCGGACATTTAAAAGGTCTACCATCAATGTGAACTCGGTGTGTCTGCAGGTGAGATGACAGAATTAATCCCTTCCCACATTGGGAACAGATGAATGGTCTCTCCCCAGAATGAATTTGCTGGTGCAACAGCAAGTCAGATGACTGAGTGAATCCCTTCCCACACATAGAGCAGGTGAACGGTCCCTCCCCAGTGTGATCTCGCTGGTGTTTCTGCAGATGGGATGACTGAGTGAATCCCTTCCCACAGTCAAAGCAGGTAAATGGCCTCACCCCAGTGTGACTATGTTGGTGTTTCTGCAGGTGAGATGACTGAATGAATCCTTTCCCACATTCGGAGCAGGTGAACGGTCTCTCCCCAATGTGAACTCTCTGGTGTGTCAGCAAGTGGGATGACTGAGCGAATCCCTTCCCACATTTGGGGCAGGCGAACAGCCTCTCTCCAGTGTGACTATGTTGGTTTGCCATCATAGCGAATGACTGAGTGAATCCTTTCCCACATGTGGAGCAGGTGAACGGCCTCGCCCCAGTGTGACTATGCCAATGAGTTTCCAGCCTAACTGGATAATCAAATCCTTTCCCACAGTCCTTGCATTTCTATGGTTTCTCCCTGTTGTGACTGCATTTATGTCTTGAAAGACCAGATGATTGGCTGAAACCTCGTCCACAAACAGAACACGTGTACGGTTTCTCTCCACTCTGATGTTTCTTCCATGTTCAAAATCCTATTCAGGTTATGATAAATTGGGTGACTCCACAGATCCTGATGTTCAGTTTCAGTCTCCCAACTGCAAATCCTCCCTTTCTAACACCCTGTGAGACAGATTTAAAATAAAAAAGAGAGTGAGATAGAAAGGTAGGTTGTGAAATTGAGCTGAATGAATCTGGTAATTTTTGGGCCTGGCACTCGGAAAAAATGACCATGAAAACTGCTGGACTGTTGTAAGAAACTGGTTCATTAATGTCCTTCAGGTAACCTGCCACCTGGTCTGGGTCCACACAAAACTCTCGCCTTATTGGGAGAGAAAGGGGGTAGAAAAGACAGGAGGCAAAAGAGATGGATTTTCTCCCGAATACGGAAACAAAACTTTGACAGAATCTTCCAAATTCTCAACCTCCAATGTCTAGAAGGACCAGGGCAACCGAAGTATGTGAATTTCATCACCTGCAAGTTCCGCTCTAACTCACACACCTTCCTGACTTGTCTGACATCCAGCACTGGATTAGCTGAAATTTCTTCCATTTAAATATTGGGAGATGGGTGTCATTGACCTCAATCCCCCCGACAAACTTCACTTTCCTCACCACTGACTCCATCCCTCTCTCCGGTCGCTGTCTGACGCACTGATTCAGTGAACTATGTGACCCTGTGTTGAGCTTCCAACCACAATTGGCATCATCAGCGAGCCCACTTCAGTAACATTGGTTGATTCTGCCCTGGTCTCAGCTCGTCTGCTGCTGAAACTCTCATCCATTCCTTTGTTACTTCGAGACTTAACTCTCATCACACACTCCCACTTTCAGCCTCCCTGCAAGCTTGAGGTCATCCTGAACTCTGCTGCCCATGTGCTTACTCACACCGTCTTGTTCACCCATCACCCCTGTGCTCACTGGCCTGTAAACGCTCTCGGTGAATAATCATCTCAATTTTAAAATTCTCATCCTTGTTTACTAGCATGGCTGTGATCATCCTTATCTCTGTCATCTCCTCCATCTAAACAACCTTTAAGACCTTTGCAACTCATCTCATTCTGGTCACTTGAACATTCCTGATTTGAATCGCTATGTAAGTGTTGGCCATTTTTTCAGTTACCCAGGCTCCAGGCTGTGGAATTTCCTCCCTAAATATCTACTGCTCTCAACCTCACTTTACATATTGCTGTTGTTGATTTGGAGATGTAACTGTTCATCAACACTGGGTGAATAACCTGTAATACTTTATCTAACAGCACTGTGAGAGCATCTTCACCACACAGACTGCAGTGGTTCAAGAAAATAATACATCATCTTCACTCAGGTAACTGGGGATGGGGAATAATTGCTGCTGGTCATGTTAGTGTTGGGGGAAAATAAATGATAATGGTAGAGATTTCAATATAATTGTGTAGCGATGTTTAAGAATGAGTAATTAATAAGAAAATAATAGAAAATAGTTACAGATCCCTTTGCTACACACCCCTCTGAGATCACTGCACTCATCATATTCCAGCCTCTTGAACATTCCCCAATTTATTTGTTCCTCCATTGCTGACCATTCTTTTAGTTGCCTGGGCCACAAGCTCTGGAATTTCTTTGTGAAACCCCTCTGCTTGCCAACCTCCTCTGCTTGCTTTAAAAGATAACTCTTTGACCAAACTTTTGGTTGCCTGACCTAAACAAAATAGCGCCAAAGCGAGTTGACATAAGTTTATTCATTAGTGTCACAGGTAGCCTTACCTTAACACTGCAATGAAGTTACTGTGAAAATCCCCGAGTCACCACATTCTGACACCTGTTTGGGTACACTGAGGGAGAATTTAGCATGGCTTGCAAGCTGTCCCCAGAATGCCCTCTAGTTCTATCTTTCACTCTCGTTCTGATCTTTAAGGTTAAAGTTTATTTATTAGTCACAAGAAGGCTTACATTAACACTGCAGTGAAGTTACTGTGAAATTCCCCTCGTCGCCACACTCCAGAGCCTCTTTGTGTCAATGCACCTAACCGTTCTCTGCATGTTGTGATTGCAACACTATATTCTGCACCCTCTCTTTTCCTTCTCCCCTATGTACTCTATGTACGGTATTCTTTGTCTGTATAGCACACAAAAAACAATAATTTTCACTGTATCCCAGTATATGCGACAATAATAAATTAAATCAAATGGCTGTGTCAAGAGTCACTTTGTAACGTTTCTGTAAAATGTCTGGGACTAGTTTATTTTGTTAAAGACACAATGTGGATATAAATAATTGTCACTGCCCTGATATTGTTGTTTTCTCATCAGTAAGAAATTGGAAGTGAAAGAGTGAAGCAGTTTGATGGACAAGTTGTTCACATTCTGTCACTGGGAAGAATTTCAAACGCCTTCAACAAACATGTCGGTTGCGCATGCGCCCTGCTCAAAATGCCCCCGATAAAAATGGCGATCGCACATGCGCCTTCCTGCCAGTGCCCGATAAACATGGCGGCGGTTAACCCGGGTCTGTAACTGGGAGAAAGCTGCGGCCCTGCTCTGTGCAAAGGGCCGGGACCATCCCCGGATATCGGTAATTCTTTTTCAAGGATTTGCGGTTTATATAACACGTTTATGAAGGCTCGCCAACACCTCCCCCCGCCTGATCCATCGCTCCCTCCGGTTCTTGTCATTCTTTAATTCATTGTCGATCCGACAAGAACCGTCTGCCCATCGCCATTAATGACACTGCGCATGCGTCACTCACAGCCCAGCCTCGCCCCCTCCTGGTTGGAGGACCAGCTGTTCGCGTTCCTTCCTCCAGCCCCGCCCTTTCTCCTCCTATTGGTCCGGAGCCGCCGTCAATCATTCACTGGTGCATTGTGAGGTGTGAGGTGAGAGGTCAGTGTCTGGGCTGGGGGATTCCAAATGCCCAATGTGAAACAATCAACATTCCCCACTCACTATTCCTCGCTTCCGGCTTCTCCCCACAACCAACAAGGGAACACACTGACCAAGTGGCAATGCCACTGCATTAGTAATTTAGAGAGTCAGCACAATGTTCTGGGGACAGGGCTTCAAATCCATTCAACTCATAAAATCTGCAATTTAAAGTTAGACTCAGTGATGGTGACTGAGGCTCCTCTGAGAAAATCTCCACACACACACAGTTTGGAACACAAGGTTAACCGTCTGTTATTCTGGGTGATTCAGATTCATGTTTTGACAAAAGTCATGAATGAAATTATCTCCAGTTTTGAAATGTGTTAAAAGGATCTGGAAAGAAACATCCAAAACTTTATTTGGATTTCAGCCCAGGGAGGAAGGAGAGTGTGTGGGACGGGGATTTACAGATTTGGAGGAACAAGAGTGGAAAACGACAACATGATGAGCACCTCTGCCTCACAGCATGAGGGATCCGGGTTTGATTCCCGGCTTGGGTCACTGTCTGTGTGGAGCTTGCACACTCTCCCCGTGTCTGCATGGGTTTTCTCCGGGTTCTCCGGTTCCCTCCCACAGTCTGAAAGATGTGCTGGTTGGGTGCATTGGCCGTGCTAAATTCTCTCTGTGCACCCAAAACAGGCACTGAAGTGTGGCGAATAGGGGATTTTCACAGTAACTTCATTGCAGTGTTAATGTTAGACTACTTGTGACAATAAATAAACTTTAAACTAGAATTGTCTGTTCAGAGTTTCTATCCTTGACGGACGCTGGTTACTTTTCATCATAGAAACCCTACAGTGCAGAAGGAGGCCATTTGGCCCATCGAGTCTGCACCGACCACAATCCCACCCAGGCCCTACCCCCACATATTTACCCACTAATCCCTCTAACCTACACATCTCAGGACTCTAGGGGGCAATTTTTAACCTGGCCAATCAACCTAACCCGCACATCTTTGGACTGTGGGAGGAAACCGGAGCACCCGGAGGAAACCCACGCAGACACGAGGAGAATGTGCAAACTCCACACAGACAGTGACCCAAGCCGGGAATCGAACCCTGGTTCCCTGGAGCTGTGAAGCAGCAGTGCTAACCACTGTGCTGCCGTGCCGCCATGTAAACTCCATTTCCGAGATATGAGGATTTGTGGAGAAAGAAAATCAACTAAGCGTCAATTCAGGATCAGAGTCATTTTGGGGAATTACAGCAGAAAATATTCCACCAAATGAGAATTGTCTGTTCTGAATTTCTATCTTGTTCTGACAATGATGACTTTTTCAACTCACTTATCAGGTTATTAGAAGAAGAGGATTTGGAGATGAGAAATGCAAACCAAATGTCACATAAACATCTGATACTCAATGAATCGGAGTGAGTATCATTGGCCTTTGAATGTGGAAGGAGGATTGTTTTAACCAATTGCAAAGCCTGCAAAAAATTACAACATTTGAACCAGAGAGAATCTGTACATGTGTTTTGTGGACGAGGCTTGAACTGACCATCCAATGTGGAGAGAAACAAGGACACCAGCACCATGGAGAAACCGTGTAAATGTGGGGATTGTGGAAAAGGATTCAAATACCCATCCCTGCTGGAAATTCATCGACGCAGTCACACTGGAGAGAAGCCATTCACCTGTTCCGTATGCAGGAAGGGATTCACTCAGTCAACCACTCTGCTGAGACACCAGCGATTTCACACAGGGGAGAGACCGTTCCCCTGTTGTGTGTGTGGGAAGGGATTCACTCAGTCATCCGAGCTACTGGTACACCAGCGAGTTCACACTGGGGAGAAGCCATTCACCTGTCCTGTTTGTGGGAGGGGATTCACTCAGTTATCCCAGCTGCTGACACACCAGCGAGTTCACACTGGGGAGAGGCCATTCACCTGCTCTGTGTGTGAGAAGAGATTCACTAATTCATCAAACCTTCTGACACACCAGCGCGTTCACACTGGCGAGAGACCATTCATTTGTTCCATGTGTGAGAAAAGGTTCACAACTTCATCCAACCTTCTGACACACCAGCGAATTCACACCCGGGAGAAGCCATTCACCTGTTCAGTGTGTGAGAGGGGATTCAGTCAGCTAGCCCACCTGCTGACACACCAGCAAGTTCACAAGTGACTGAAGGGTTTGGATTCCACTGATGTTGCTGGCATTCACAATGCCCAGTACTGAACCATTTCATTCTGACAATTCAGGTTTCTTTATCTGATGTTACTAACCATAATTGGCTGATTATGTTCTTGGGCCTGCAGTCTCCCTTTCAGAATATGTGTCTATGATCATTCCCCTGAATTCAGAGAATTCCACCAGCAATTATTTTGGCACAAGTATTAAACTTTTACTTGAATCCTAAATTGATCTTTGGTTCAAACTCTACAAATGCCTGAGAGGTTCCACTGATGAACATCTCCAATTAGAAAGTGCTGATTAATCCTTGCTGAGAATTCTTACTGACCTGCACATTACACACAGTGAGAGCTCCGTTATCCCCCAGAGAGAAGGGGAATGGGAATTGATGGAGAATTGAGTCTCCAAACGTTACCCATCCCGTCTGGTACAGAAGTCCCCTCAGCTCAGGAATGGAAAAAGTCCAATCGAAATAACAAACTTGTGTATATTCTTTCTGAGAATGTGGGGCTACATTATAATCAGATAGGAGGAGATTGGTGTCAGTGACTGTGGGGTTTATATCATGATGTGGAGATGCTGGCGTTGGACTGGGGTAAGCACAGTAAGAAGTCTCACAACACCAGGTTAAAGTCCAACAGGTTTATTTGCAAATACCATAAGCTTTCGGAGCGCTGCCCCTTCGTCAGATGGAGTGGATATCTGTTCTCCAACAGTGCACAGAGACACAGAAATCAAGTTACAGAATACTAATTAGAATGCAAATCTCTACAGCCAGCCAGGTCTTAAAGGTACAGACAATGTGGGTGGAGGGAACATTAAACACAGGTTAAAGAGATGTGTATTGTCTCCAGACAGAACAGCTAGTAAGATTCTGCAAGATCGCGGGAAAGCTGTGGGGGTTACTGATAATGTGACATAAATCCAACATCCCGGTTTAGGCCGTCCTCATGTGTGCGGAACTTGGCTATCAGTTTCTGCTCAGCGACTCTGCGCTGTCGTGTGTCGTGAAGGCCACCTTGGAGAACGCTTACCTGAAGATCCAAGGCTGAATGTCCGTGACTGCTGAAGTGCTCCCCCACAGGAAGAGAACAGTCTTGCCTGGTGATTGTCGAGCGGTGTTCATTCATCCGTTGTCGTAGCGTCTGCATGGTTTCCCCAATGTACCATGCCTCGGGACATCCTTTCCTGCAGCGTATCAGGTAGACAACGTTGGCCGAGTTGCAAGAGTAGGTACCGTGTACCTGGTGGATGGTGTTCTCACGTGAGATGATGGCATCCGTGTCGATGATCCGGCACGTCTTGCAGAGGTTGCTGTGGCAGGGTTGTGTGGTGTCATGGTCACTGTTCTCCTGAAGGCTGGGTAGTTTGCTGCGGACAATGGTCTGTTTGAGGTTGCGTGGTTGTTTGAAGGCAAGAAGTGGGGGTGTGGGGAAGGCCTTGGCGAGATGTTCGTCTTCACCAATGACATGTTGAAGGCTCCGGAGGAGATGCCGTAGCTTCTCCACTCCGGGGAAGTACTGGATGACGAAGGGTACTCTGTCCACCGTGTCCCGTGTTTGTCTTCTGAGGAGCTCCGTGCGGTTTTTCGCTGTGGCGTGTCGGAACTGTTGATCGATGAGTCGAGCGCCACATCCTGTTCTTATGAGGGCATCTTTCAGCGTCTGGAGGTGCCTGTTGCGATCCTCCTCATCCGAGCAGATCCTGTGTATTCGGAGGGCTTGTCCGTAGGGGATGGCTTCTTTTACGTGTTTAGGGTGGAAGCTGGAGAAGTGGAGCATCATGAGGTTATCCGTGGGCTTGCGATACAGTGAGGTGCTGAGGTGACCGTCCTTAATGGAGATGCGTGTGTCCAAGAATGCAACCGATTCCGGAGAGTAGTCCCTGGTGAGTCAGATGGTGGGATGGAACTTGTTGATGTCATCATATAGTTGTTTCAGTGATTGCTCACTATGACTCCAAAGGAAGAAAATGTCATCGATGTGTCTAGTGTATAGCATCGGCTGAAGGTCCTGTGCGGTGAAGAAGTCTTGTTCGAACCTGTGCATGAAGATGTTGGCATATTGAGGTGCGTATTTTGTCCCCAGGGCTGTTCCGTGTGTCTGGATGAAGAACTGGTTGTTGAAGGTGAAGATATTGTGGTCCAGGATGAAGCGGATGAGTTGTAAAATTGCATCTGGAAACTGGCAGTTGACGGCATTGAGTACTGAGGCCGTTGCAGCAATGCCATCCTCGTGGGGGATGCTGGTGTCGAGTGCACTCTATGTTAGGGGGAAGTTTTTCACACAGAGGGTGGTGGGCGAGTGGAATCGGCTGCCATCAGTGGTGGTGGAGGCAAACTCAATAGGGTCTTTTAAGAGACTCCTGGATGAGTACATGGGACTTAATAGGATGGAGCGTTATAGGTAGGCCTAAAAGGTAGGGATATGTTTGGCACAACTTGTGGGGCCGAAGGGCCTGTTTTGTGCTGTAGTGTTCTATGTTTCTTAAATTCAGAATTTCCTATCCCATGAAGAAAAGGTTATGGTTATAATGTCCCAACATCCAATTGCAAGACCTCTGTGCATCTGCACTGCCAGCGCAAGCGCAGTTTTCCCTTGGGTGACGTCATTGGAACAGCCTGTCAACGTGTTTGCGCACGTGCAGATTCTGAGCTAATCGCGCAGTCGCAACCATGCGGTGACGCCATCACGCACACACCATTGTGGTGTCATCACGCCCACTTCCGGGGTTCCCACAGTGGCGGGAGTTTTGAAATCTCTCTCTCTGGTTTCTGATCTTTCCAGCTGCAGCTCCCAGCAACAGATTTATCTTTAAAAACAGCGGCATTGTTTCAGAGGTGAGTGCTTGTGACCATTCCTCTGAAACTGAGAGTTTTTAGTGGTGTGTTCTGTTATCTGAGAGAGGTTCCACGTGTGGCTGGTCTGACTTCTTTACTGTGGATCATAGAATCATAGAAACCCTACAGTGCAGAAGGAGGCCATTCGGCCCATCGAGTCTGCACCGACCACAATCCCACTCAGGCCCTACCCCCACATATTTTACCCGATAATCCCTCTAACCTCCGCATCCCAGGACTCTAAGGGGCAATTTTTAACCTGGCCAATCAACCTAACCCGCACATCTTTGGATCTGAATCCATGTCCATCCATTGCTCAGTTTTACCTCTGCCCTCCCTGATCACCTTTCTGTCATTGTCTAACTTCCCTCTGTCTCTAATGCTGGGTGTGTTTTAACTGTGTTTAATATTTTACTGTTAGATTGTCGAAATGAAGTTTCAACTGTTGTCCCTCCCCCGACTATGTATTGATGGTGATATTTGAATGCAGTCAAAAAATCTGGAATTTAAAGTCTACTGATGACCATGAAACCATTGTCGATTGTTGTAAAAAACCTATCTGGTTCACTAATGTCCTTTCGGGAAGAAGATCTGCTGTCCTTACCTGGCCTGGCCTACATGTGACTCCAGATTTTCAGCAATGTGGTTGACTCTTATCTGTCTTCTGGAATGGCTGAGCAAGCCACTCAGTCCAAGGGCAATTCGGGATGGGCAATAAATGCTGGCTCGTCCTTCTGTGAATGACTTTTTAAAAAAATTACTAGCTTTATCTTCCCACAGCATAGAATCATGGAATACCTACAGTGCAGAAGGAGGCCATTCAGCCCATCAAGTTTGCACCAACAATAATCCCACCTAGGCCCTATCCCCATAACCTCACATATTTACCCTGCTAACCCCTCTGACAGTAATGGGCAATTTAGTTTGACCAATCCATCTTACCTGCACATTTTTGGAGTGTGGGAGGAAACCGGAGCACCCGGAGGAAACCCATGCCAGCACAGGGAGAATGTGCAAACAGCACACTGACAGTCACCCAAGGCTGGAATTCAACCCGGATCCCTGGTGCTGTGAGGCAGCAGTGCTAACCACTGTGCCACCGTGCATCTTTCAGCATCAGGACGTTTTTTTTTCCTGTAGTCAATTTCTCTTCCATTTCTGAGCTTATTGACCATCAAATCCTGCACCATTTTTATTCTCCAAATTTCATTCTGCAGTACCTTCCTGAATTGTTCATTCTGTCTCTTTCTCTCCCCACAGGCAGTACCCGGCCTGCTGAGTTAGCAATTAACAATCAGCCATGGTCGGAAATATTTGGGCAGATATCTAAAAGCTTGGTCAAAGAGGTAGATTTTAAAGAGGAAAGGGAGGTGGACAGCTGTAGAGAGCGAGGAGGCCAGAATTAGAGGAGTGGTGATTTGTCAGCATTGTGCATCTGGAGGAGATTATAGAGATCATGAGAGTCAAGGCCATGAAGAGATTTGAAAAATCATTTCAAACATTAAGGTGGTGTCTTAACCAGAAGCTTGTGAGGGTAAGATGAGGGTTTCAGTGGACAATGAGATGAGGCAAAGGTGAAGTTTGATGATACTCTGACCAAAATAGGATTCTAATGATGACATGGAAATGTGGTCAGAAACTCATCTTGGGGTCCAATATGAGGGAAGGTGGTGGTGTTATTATTCATTCATGGGATGTGGTCATTGCTGGCTGACCAGCATTTATTGCCCATCCCTAATTGCCTGAGGGCAGTTGAGAGTCAAGCACATAGCTGTGGCTCTGGAGTCATGGGTAGGCCTGACGGAGTAAGGATGGCAGATTTCCAAATAGGTTTTTACAACAATGGTTACATGGTCATCGGTAGATTCTTAATTCCAGCTAATTTTTTTGTTTATTGAATTCAAATTCCATCACTTTCCGTGGTGGGATTCGAACCCGGGCCTCCAGAACGTTGGCTGAGTTTCTGGATTAATAGTCTAGTGACAATACCACTTGGCCATCAACTCCCCGTAATGGTATTGTCGCTGGACTAGGAGCCCAGAGACTCAGGCCAAGATCTGGGGGCCATTTGAATTCAATAAAAATAAAATATAAAAAGGCTAATGACAATTGTCGTAGCAACCCATCTTGGTTCACTGATATCCTTTAGGGAAGGAAATCTGCCATCCTTATTTGGCAATATGGTTAGGGATGGACAATAAACATTGGCAATGCTCACATCCCATTAATTAAAAAAAACACACAATGATACAGATTGGTTCTGCCACAGTTGTGAGGAAAAGTCAGCAGCCAGGAATTGGACAATGTCTTCAGATTTCCCAGTTTATTATTGGAGGACTGGTGTCAGACAAATTAAACATCAGGCTGATGTGCAGGGCAACTTGGAGGTGATGTTCACATATAGCTGCTTACCCTAGTCATTCTAGACTGTGGAGATTGAGGGTTTGGGAGATTCTGTCACTGTTCCTGTCAAGTTGTACATCTATAAAAAATCTCTACTTCGCTCTGCCTCTCTCACCTCTTTCTCTCTCATCCCATTGCTGTGGCAAGTTTCCTGCCCTCATGTTGGTTCCATAAATCAGCAGATCCATTCCGTTCAATTTTACAAACTGCCTTTGTGATCTTGTGGGTTTTCTCATTCTCACTTTTTTTCTGTTTTAAATCTCTCAGAATATTTGAAGAGAAGGATTTGCAGCCGGGACATTCAAACCCACAGCAGAATCTGACAGAATTACCCAATTTATCGTAACCCGACTATCATTTTACTTTGAACATGGATGAAAAAAGCAGCGTTCACAGTGGAGAGAAACCGTTCATGTGTGTTGTGTGTGGACAAGGCTACAGTCGATCATCTGGCCTGTCGAAACACAAACGCAGTCATAGTGGAAAGAAGTTGTGTAAATGTGGGGATTGTGGGAAGGAATTTGATTTCCCATCTGAGCTGGAAACGCATAGACTCTGTCACACCGCGGAAAAGCTGTTTAACTGCTCCGAGTGTGGGAAGGGATTTAATCGCAATGCGCATCTGCAGCAACACCAGCGCGTTCACACGAGGGAGAGACCATTCACTTGCTCAGTGTGTGAGAAGGGATTTACTAGTTCATCTATCCTGCTGAGACACAAGCAGGTTCATACGGACGAAAGACCTTTCAAATGCGCAGAATGCGGGAAATGCTTTAAAAGTTCAAGGGAACTGAGGAGCCATCAGCTCATTCACTCTGATGAAAGACCATTCAGGTGCTCTCACTGTGAGGCTGGGTTCAAGCATTCGTATCAACTCTCTCTCCACCAGCGCACTCACACTGGGGAGAGGCCGTACACCTGCTCCCAGTGTGGGAAGAAATTCACTCAGTCACCCCATCTTCGGTTACACGAACGAGTTCACTCTGGGGAGAAACCATTCACTTGCACTGGCTGTAAGAAAAAATTTGCTCATTCGTCCCATATGTTGAAACACCAGCGAGGTCACAAGTAATTGCAATGATTGGATATTGTTAATCACGTCCAGGATTGAACTGTGTTCATTTGTGGTCTGTTTTTGCTGATGTTACTAACCTCCAGTCCAGTTATACAAGTGCTAATCTCCTGGCTAAAAGTCAAATAAACTGGCTTTGTGTTAAACAATGTGAGTCGCCTGAATATCTGACACAAGTTAATTCCTTCTGAAGGATTCTCCGACTTTCTATCTGCTCCATCCTCACCTCCAAGTGAGAGGAACTCATGGATCTTCTTTGATTGGAAGATTTCAATCTTAGTGACAGTTGCCTCTGCCGTGTCCATCCCATGCACTAACCCACCGAGCTAAAATACCCCTTATCTGAGTCCTGCATCTGTATCTTTCTCTCGATTCTCCCACCTCCCCTCATGACCTCTGCCCTCAAGACCCACTTCCTGTTCCTTCTATCCTATTCTCGCTGAACTGCTGACTACACAACATCCCCATGTGAGCTTACATTGTTAATGGTTCGCTTCTTTCTTCAGGTATTGTCCCTCTTTCCTTTAATCTGTTGTCATCTCCCCCCACTCCCCCCAAAATAACAACCACATCACTCCTGCATCAGCCCCTGGTTAAGCAGCACCTTGTTTTAAAGTTTCGATCCTTATTTTCAATCACTGTATGGCCTCGCCCGTCCCTATCTTTGTAATCTTCTCCAGCCCCACAACTCTCAAACATCAGATCATTTCCAATTCTGGCCTCTTGTAGTGACCATATTTCATTTGCTCCACCGATGGTGGCAGTGCTTTCAGCGTCATCACCTGTAAGCTCTGGAAATCCCTCCATAAGCCTCTCTCCCTCTTTCTCCTTCTTTACGATGCTTCTTAAATAGTCGCTTTGTAAGTGCAGAGGATTGCTGTAAAATGAGCCATGCTGCAGAAACTTTTTCACTTAACATGACAGATACAAGAATAGCAAATTTCAAAGGGAACAACAATTTATTCTGGATGTAAAGAGGTTGCTGGTGGGTTGGGAAGTTGACTTTGGCTGAGTCATTGCAATGTGGAATGCCCCAGAGAACAGTTTGTTCCTCCGTGCTTTTGTTTAATTGGAAAATTGAAAGGAGGGAGATGGCAAGTCGCTCACACCAATTGCTGGGAATTGTCGAAAGAATGAACCGCACATGAAGCTCGTTCTCAGAAAATAACTGGATGGAACAGCACAAAGTGGAATGAAGAACTTCCACTGGTTCTCATGAGTATCAGGAGTAGGTCCCTATTAGCCCCATCGAACCACAGGAGTGTCATATTGGAGACCAAGTGAGGGTAAGAAATTGTGCAAAGGGAGATGTGTTTGGACCCCTGTATAAGGGACCATACACTACGGTGGATAATGTCAGTTGTATTGAATATGCAAACGGACGGCACGGTGGGGCACAGTGGATAGCATTGCTGCCTCACAGCGCCAGGGACCTGGGTTCAATTCCTGGCTTGGGTACTATCTATGCGGAGTTTGCACGTTCACCGCGTGTCTGCGTGGGTTTCCTCTGGGTGCTCCAGTTTCCTCCCACAGTCTGAAAGACGTGCTGGTTAGATGAATTGGCCATACTAAATTCTCCCCCAGTGTACGTGAACAGGCACGGAGTGTGGCAACTAGGGGATTTTCACAGCAACTTCATTGCAGTGCTAATATAAGCCTATTTGTGGCACAAATAAAATAATAAATGTTTTTACTAAAAAGTCAAATGGTTTTCTCATAACTCGGTGAAGCTCAGAGTCCCAGATAATGGAAGAAGCTGAGAAGGATCAGGACTGTTACGTACACGGTGAAGAATATGCTGCGGACCTGGGACAATGATGAAAAAGAAGTGAAAAGTGCACCTGTACCATGGCTATTGTGTCAGGAGGACGTTAAGATGGAAGCTCAATCCCCCTCAGCATCTTCATCTGGATGTTATCCAAAACCACATTAGGAAGGGGAATAATATCCAAAATGTCAGACAGTAACGGGGTATAATGAATGATGCTTCAACAGCTTTTAACACCAGGGTTGTTAATACCATTAACTTAGCCACTCTGAAGATCGGATCTTAACCATACATTTACAACATATGGTCAGGCCCTAAAGTCTCACGTACAAATGATCAATCAAATTATTAAAGAAAGTAAAATTGTATTAAGTGAATCTACTGAATGTACAATGTATGGATCTTGGTTGGTGGAACAAGCCAGAGAGATGATATAGTATATTGCTAAAGGAAGATGCACTGCAGCAATTCACCAAGGCTCCTGAGGCAGCACCTTCCAAAGCCACAACCACTTCCATCTTAAAGGACAAGGACAGAAGATAAAAGCAAAATACTGTCGATGCAGGAATGTGAAACAAAAACAGAATATGGTGGAAAATCTCAGCAGGTCGGACAGCACCTGGGGGGAGTGAATAGACCCAATGCTTTGAGTCCAGATGACCCTTCATCGGAAGGGCAGAAAATACATGGGAATACCACCACCTGCAAGTTCCCTCCAAGCCATTCACCATCCTAAATTGGAAATGTATCACCGTTCCTTCACAGTCACCGGGTCATAATCCTGGAATTTCCTCCCTAACGGCATTGTGGGTGAACCCACAGCACATGGACTGCAGGGTTTCAAGAAGGCAGCTCACCGCCACCTTCTCAAGGGCAGCTGGGGATGGGCGATAAATGCTGGCCAGCCAGCGCTGCCCATGTCCATGAATCAATTAAGGAAATGGTTCCCTTGTAGTTAACAGACCAACACCTAAAGGCTATGCCCACTTATCCATTTAATATGACTATGTGTCAGGTTAGAGAGCTGGTACAGGTACAGTCAGTGATACATCAGTGTGAATGGTTCAATAGGAGGAATACTACTCCATTCAATCCAGAGACAGTTTCTGATTTTGCTCACTTCTTTGTCATTCTTGTTGAGCCAGTGTGACGGCCTGAGCAATTCAAACCCGATGAGCTGAGTGGGTGTTCACTGCATCCCAGATCTGATCTTGTCCCAAAGCCTTTCCACACTGTCTTCACTGGAGTCTGTGAGAGTGAGGTGGGAAGAAAGCTACACCTGCAATTGGTCTGAATCATAGAATCCCTACAGTGCAGAAGGAGGCCATTTGACCCATCGAGTGTGTACCAACCACAATCCCACCCAGGCCCTATTCCTGTAACGCCACATATTTACCCTGCTAATCCCCCTGACACTAAGGGGCAATTTAGCACAGCCAATCAACCTAGCCCACACATCTTTGGACTGTGGGAGGAAACCAGGGCACCTGGAGGAAACCCACGCAGACACGGGGAGAATGTGCAAACTCCACACAGACAGTGACCCGAGGCCAGAATTGAACCTGGGACCCCTGTGTGTGGAGTTTGCACATTCTCCTCGTGTCTGCGTGGGTTTCCTCCGGGTGTTCCGGTTTCCTCCCTCAGTCCAAAAATGTGCGGGTTAGGTTGATTGACCATGCTAAAATTGCCCCTTAGTGTCCTGAGATGCGTAGGTTAGAGGGATTAGCGGGTAAATATGTAGGGATAAGGGGGTAGGGGTGGGGTGGGATTGTGGTTGGTGCAGACTCGATGGGCCAAATGGCCTCTTTCTGTACTGTAGGGCTTCTATGATTTCCCTGGTGCTGTGAGGCAGTGGTGCTGAACACTGTGCCACCGTGCCGCCCGTTCTCTTGCCCCTCTATCCTGGAGAATGTGAATGTGAAATCTTCTCCTGAGTAGCACAGGAGTGAAGGGGACTTTTAAAGAAAACACTTCAAAACACTCGCAAGCTCTGTTTGAAATGCAGCGACCTTACCAGCGACTCATAAATCCAATATTGAAATAAGAAACAGGGTTTTGAATTTTGTGTGTGTAAATCCTTCCCTTCTAACCCAGATAAAATTAATTTACAAAATCCATCCCTGTCAATCCAGGATAGGAATTCACAACATTCTCTCCTGTTGACAGGGAGCACCGTGCACATGCACTGCTCTGCATTAAACAATGAAAGATGTGTTGGGTTTGCATGGACAGAATATCCTGCAGATGCTTCAAATCTGAAATAAAAATAGTCAAAGCCCCAAATAGTCAACAGGCCCGGCAGCTTCTGTGGAGACAGAAACAGAGTGAAACATACAGTCAAACACCCACATGAATCCGGAGCAGCAGTGGCCCCTCTGCTCCAGCATTTGATAAGATCCTGGCTGATCTGATTGCGACCACAACTCCACTTTCCTGTCTACCTCCATCCTTTCCTTACCTTTTCTCCCCCTTTTATTTCCCTTCCCCCCTTTTCCCATTTTACCTCTCTCCTTCCCATTCCCTCTCCCCCTCCCCCCACATCTTCATCTGTCACAGCTGATTTCAGCTTCTCTGCCGTTGGCCATTCACACCCTTTATTCTCTCGATGGATGCCATTAGCAGCTCTTTACCCGAGTTTCTGTGGCTGTGACTCATTTTTCATTCCCTCACCCTGCAGTATAAATATCTCCCACTTTCTATGCCTTTTAGCTTTGACAAAGGGTCATCTGGAGTCGAAACGTCCACTCTTTTCTCACTTTATAGATGCTGCCAGACCTGCTGAGATTTTCCAGCATTTTCTCTTTTGGTTTCAGATTCCAGCATCCGCAGTAATTTGCTTTTATCCATTTACTCAGTCTTGAAAACATTCAATGACTCTGTCTTCACTGCTCTCTGGGGAAGAGAAACCAAAGACCCTCTGAGAGAAAAAAACATTTCAATCTCTCTGTCTCAAACATCTCAAGTCTAGCTCGCTCTCCAGTGCCACACAGAGAAAGCCAGGCCTGTGAAGGAGGGAGAGAGGGAGATGGAGAAGAACAAAATGAAAGGTCTGCAAACTGACAAAATGATTCACGGCTCAATACCAAAGCGAGTGGTAATGGGACAAGTAAAGTCACAAAAGATGTTCTGGATGAGGTGTGAACAGCAGCAGTCTGAATACGAAGTAAATAAAACAAAAGGCGAAGAAAGCAACAACGAAACACAGAACGCAAAGGGGGCAGAGAATGTGGTGTAAAATTGTTGAACTCAATTTTGTTCCGAAGGTTGTAAGATACCTCTTTCAGTTGCGGGAAATATATTTCCCAGTTCGATGACAGGTCACAGTCAGTCTGTTTCTCTCTCCACAGAGGCTGCCTGACTTGTTGAGTGTTTCCAGCCAAAAGAGAAAATGCTGGAAAAACTCAGCAGGTCTGGCAGCATCGGTAAATAGATGAAAGAGCTGCCGTTTCGAGTCCAGGGCGGCACGGTAGCGCAGTGGTTAGCACTGCTGCTTCAGAGCTCCAGGGTCCCGGGTTCGATTCCCGGCTCGGGTCACTGTCTGTGTGGAGTTTGCACATTCTCCTCGTGTCTGCGTGGGTCCCCTCCGGGTGCTCCGGTTTCCTCCCACAATCCAAAGATGTGCGGGTTAGGTTGATTGGCCAGGTTAAAAATTGCCCCTTAGAATCCTAAAATGCATAGGTTAGAGGGATTAGCGGGTAAATATGTGGGGGTAGGGCCTGGGTGGGATTGTGGTCGGTGCAGACTCGATGGGCCGAATGGCCTCCTTCTGACCTGGAGGGTTTCTATGACTCTCTTGACAAAAGCAACAATTTGCTTTCATTCATGAGTATTTCCAGCGTTTTCTGTTTTATGTCACAGAGAATGTGTAAGAATTGTCACACCCGGAACAGATGTCTCTTCCTCGGGACACCCCAGCTCGGGTCAGGGTGGGGGGATAATGTTCACTGTTTTATATTTGTGTCTGGCGCGAATAATACCTTAGATTAAACGGAGAAGTTTTTTAAACTGAGGAGAGTAACTGCATTTGGGCGCTGACTTTAAACAACATTAACAAGCCCGGGCTGCTGGAGAAACATTTGGGGATTTGTGAGCAGTCAGTTCCGGCTGGTTTGAAGTGAAATCCTGTCGGTGCTGCGGCAAATCTGAACTCAAACCAGACAAACTGGAACCGCTGGGTTAGAGATTCCGGGTGTTGGGATGTGGAGGCTGGGGGAGGGGGAGATGGCGGGAAAACTCTGAGCCTGAGTTTAGACAGGGTGAGCGGGGTACAGGGGAGGAATGACAGGGTTAATGTGGGAGTCAGGGACAATAGCAGAAGGTGGGAAGCTCTGGAAAGGAGCAATGGGGGTAAAGGCCATCAAAGAATGCGTGTTTAAATGAAGATAAAAGCAAAATACTGCAGGTGCTGGAATCTGAAACAGAAAATGCTGGAAAATCTGAGCAGATCTGACAGCATCTGTGGAGAGAGAATGGAGTTAATGTTTCGAGTCTGGATGATCACAGATGCTGTCAGACCCGCTGAGGTTTTCCAGCACTTTCTGTTTGTGTTTAATTGAAGGTTCAGCAGGGAAATAAGCAGCGAGTTCACACACACTGAACCCAGGAGGAGGGGGTGACTCAGGATAAGGTACAGCCACAGCTCAGTGAGGCTCTGCAATGTACATCAACACATCCACATTGAGAGCGCCAAGGGGGAGGGGAAGGAGAAACTATTTGGGACACTGCAGGAGGTCACCCCTTCCCCCACTCTGTGGTTCCACAGACCCTCCCACACCTGGGCAGGGTTGGCTCAAGGTGCAGGAAGCTGCAAGCTGAGAGGCTAAACTGTGAACTGGGCGGGGTTGGGGTTTGAGTGACAGTCCTGGGGCTATTTCAGGACAAGAACTGCCACAGATTCCCTCTTTTTTCTTGGGACGTTTGACTGGAGCTGTGTTGGTGAGTGTTTGTCATCTCTGCCTGGCTATCTCGGTAATGGGGGTGGGTTGTAGATTGCTGTGAGTGTTAGACTAAATAACCTCTCCTCATGCTGCCAGTTCCAGTCTGCAGACTCCATTTCTCAGTCCAGTTTGCTGCTCTGTCTCTGTCTCTCTGTACTTTGCTGCAGTGCTCCACATTCTGAGCAGCATCCAGCCCATTGTTATCTCCTGAAAGTGGCAGCAGACTACCTTCACTGTGACACAGTGATTAGCACTGCTGCCTCATAGCACCAGGGCTCGACTCCAGCCCTGGATAGTTGACTGTGTGGAGTTTGCACAGTAAGAAGTCTCACAACACCAGGTTGAAGTCCAATAAGTTTATTTGGAATCAAAGCAAATTACTGCGGACGCTGGAATCTGAAATCAAAAGAGAAAAAGCTGGAAATTTTCAGCAGGTCTGGTATATCTGTAAGGAGAGAAAAGGGCTGACGTTTCGAGTCCAGATGACCCTTTTTCAAAGCTACTCCATCAGCACTCAGAAAGCTCGTGGTTCCAAATAAACCTGTTGGACTTTAACCTGGTGTTGTGAGACTTCTTCCTGTGCCAACCCGAGTCCAACACCGGCATGTCCACCTCATGTATGGAGTTTGCACAATCGCCCTCTGGATGCTCTGGTTTACTCGCACAGCCCAAGGATGTGAGCTGGATTGACCATGTTAAACCTGTCCCTGAGTGTCCCAAGGTGTGGAGGGTCTGATTTGATTTATTATTGTCGCACATTCTGGGATACAGTGAAATTTATTATTTCTTCCGTGCTATACAGAAAAAAAACATAACTTGATAAAGTGCATGGAGGGAAAGGAAAAGAGTCGGGTGCAGAACATAATGTTGCAGTTGCAGAGTGTGTGAAGAGAAAGGTCAGTAGGGGGATTAGCAGGGTAAATGCGTGGGGTTACCGAGATAGAGTGTGTGCCTGAGAAAGATACCCTGTCAGAGAGTCAGTAGAGACTCGATGGGTTGAATGGCCTCTTTCTGCACTGTGAGGATTCTATGATTAGTGAATTACGGTGAACAACTTTTGAATAGAGGGGTTTCTGAGGCGCAAAGCATTGTGGGAATTGTGACCGCCATTAGTCAATGACTGACTCTAAATGTTCAATTGCAGACTGAGGGCAGGTCAGCAACCTGAGCCCTCAATTCTGTTTGTGACTCTCAGAGGCTGCCTGGCCTGATGAATATCTCCAGTATTTATTTTCTTTGTCTCAGATACAGTCTCTACAGAGTTTTGTTTCTGTTTTATTGTTTTAGAGGTTCGAGTTTAGAAGCAGTTAGGAGTCGGTTTGAATCAGGCTGCGTGTTGGATGCAGAACTCGGTTCCTGCCTCCTGTGTGGGTTTTTTTATTGTTGCTTTTTTCTGAGTTCTATTCTCTCTGGGTTCTCTCTCAATCCCCTTTTTTCTGTTTTAAATCAGTTTCACAGGGACTAGAAGCGGACGATTTGCAGTCTGGAAACTGAAAATAAATAGATCAGGATCTGCCAGAGTCACCCAATTTATTGCAACTGATTATCAGTGGATTTTGAACATGGAAGGAAAAAGCACCGTTCACAGTGGAGAGACACTGTACACGTGTTCCGTGTGTGGACGAGGCTTCAGCCGATCATCTGGTCTGGCAAAACATGAATGCAGCCACTCCATGGAAAAACTGCAGAAATGTGTGGACTGTGGGAAGGAATTCAATTCCCCATCCCAGCTGGAAACTCATCGGCGCAGTCACACTGGGGAGAGACCGTTCACCTGCTCTGAGTGTGGGAAGGGATTCGCTCTGTCATCCCACCTACTTACTCATCAACGTGTTCACACTGGGGAGAGACCTTTTAAATGCTCAGACTGTTGGAAGTGCTTCAAAAGTTCTGGTGAACTGTTGTCCCATCAACGTGTTCACACTGATGAGAGACCATTCAGGTGCCCTTACTGTGGGACTGGGTTCAGGCATTCACATCACCTCACTGTACACCAGCGCACCCACACTGGGGAGAGGCCATTCACCTGCTCTGAGTGTGGAAAAGGATTCACTCGGTCATCCCATCTACTGACACACCAGCACACGCACACTGGGGAGAGGCCATTCACCTGCTCCGAGTGTGGAAAGGGATTCACTCGGCCATCCCATCTACTGACACACCAGCGTATTCACACTGGGGAGAGACCTTTTAAATGCTCTGACTGTGGGAAGTGCTATAAAAGTTCTGGTGAACTGATGTCCCATCAACGTGTTCACACTGATGAGAGACCGTTCAGGTGCTCTCACTGTGAGGCTGGGTTCAGGCAATCATATGACCTCATTCTACACCAGCGCACCCACACTGGGGAAAGGCCATTCACCTGCTCCGAGTGTGGAAAGGGATTCACTCGGTCATCCCGCCTGCTGCAACACCAGAGAGTTCACACTGGGGAGAGGCCGTTCACCTGCTCCAAGTGTGGAAAAGGATTCACTAATTCATCCACCCTGCTGACACACCAGCGCACTCACACTGGGGAGAGACCTTTTAAATGCTCTGACTGTGGGAAGTGCTATAAAAGTTCTGGTGAACTGATTTCCCATCAACGTGTTCACACTGATGAGAGACCGTTCAGGTGCTCTCACTGTGGGACTGGGTTCAGGCGATCATATGACCTCATTCTACACCAGCACACCCACACTGGGGAGAGACCATTCACCTGCTCCGAGTGTGGAAAGGGATTCACTCGGTCATCCCACCTGCTGCAACACCAGCGAGTTCACACTGGGGAGAGGCCGTTCACCTGCTCTGAGTGTGGGAAGGGATTCACTCAGTCATCCTACCTGCTTAAACACCAAAGAATTCACTAGTAACCACAGTGATTGGAATCTACTGTTATCCTATCCAGGACTCTAATATGTTAATTGGGTTTGTTTTTGTTGATGTTAATGAACTCCAGTCAGTTATGTGGTTTAATATTCTGAATAAAAGTCAAATAAATTAGCTATGTGTTCAGTACTGTGAATCTTTTTAACATCATCAGCACAACTGAATTCCTTCTGAGTTGCTCTCCCTTTGTCCCTCTTCCAGCTTACTTCCCCGCAAGTGCTCATTGGGAATAAAACTCACAATCTTCTTTGTCACTGAGTTTGAGACAATCCAATCAGCTGCCTCTACTGCTTCCCTCCTTCCCCTAACCCACTGGAACAAACCTCCTCTAACGCTGCCCTTTATCTGAGCTCTGAACTCTCATCTCTCTGCAGTTTCTCTCCCGCCTCCCCTCATGTCCTCTTAGAGCTCATCTTGTCCATGAGACCCACCACCTGATCCCTCAATCCTATTCCCACTGAGCTACCGACAACATGACTTCTTCTTGTGAGCTGATATCGTCAATAGCTCCCTCTCCTCCAAATCCAATATCGTCACCCACTTCTCTATAAAATATCCTTGACACATGCCCTGTAAACTACCATCCCATCTCCCCATCCTCTCTAAAGTCCTTGAATGTTTTACCTTCGACATATTGTGAATTGTTTTACCTTTCTCACAGTGTATGGAAAAGTTTATTTTGCTTGTTCAGGATCTGTGGAATCTTGTGCCTTTATTCACTAAAGTGTTTTAAATATCGACCTTTATTTATTTTGTACAAACTCACCCAAATCTGAAAGCAGTTTAGTGGGAATTGGGTGAAGAGAACAGAAGGTGGGTTCCCTGGACAAGATGAGCTGCCAAGAGGAGATGGAATGTTGCAATCCCAGCTGATGTTACTATTGGACAGGAGGGTCCAAGAATAAAACCCTGGCTCAAGTGACCATAATTTTTACCATTTTGTTTTAGAATTGTGGATGAACAGAGTCACTGAATGGCCAATTTATTTTTAGCAAAAATATTTCTTAAACATGAAAAGGTTGACAACACAAGATTCCTTCATTCCACCCTCCTCCTGCTGCAGTGAACACACAGACACAGTGAGGGCGCTCCCTCTTGTGGTGCTGTGAGGTAATTGGTCTCTACCTGGGAGATCACTGATTTTCTCAGACGATGAAAGGATCTTATTGAAGAATTGTGCTGCTGTATTTTTCTTGTTGCCATTATTTTTTATTGTAATATGCTTTAATGCAGATGAACCTATTCACAGACTCGATAACAATCTCAGAAACAGCAACAAGCAAACTTGCAGGCACACACATTTACAGACACAGGGAAACTCACAAATACATATGCAGATACACACTATCTCAGACAAACAGCTACAGGCAAACTGGCAGACACACACAAACACGTTCACAGATGCATGCAGACAAACAGAGACACACAGACATACACACTATCACACACACAAACACAGAGACAGACTGAGACCATGAAGAGTTGGTGTCAATCTCACCCTAATCCACCTGCTTAAATAATAACACCTGCACTAAAATAATAACAGAAGCAAATCTGAAGCTTGGTGTGTGGGTTTTATTGTAAAATGAGCTAAATTATAAATATATCTCCATAGCTTCGGGTTGGAGTGGAATTAATGATGTATCTGCTGTCTGCGATCACCTTCAACAAATATTAAATTGTAGGGATTATAAAGTTTGAACAGTAATATCTATTGCTGTAAAGTATCTGGGAATTGAATGGATGTGATAAAGGCTGGAATACAGACTGGGGAATGAGGATGAAACTTCCATGCAGAGTGAATGTTTCTTGTTGTAGGGAGGGATGGATGGAGGGAGAGAGGGATGGTAAATGGGGATGAATGTGAGAAGCTGAAGAATGCAAGAAACTACAAAAGATCATGAATGTAGCCCAATCCATCATGCAAACCAGCCTCCAATCCATTGACTCTGTCTACACTTACCACTGCCTCGGCAAAGCAGCCAGCATAATTAAGGACCCCACGTACCCCGGACCTTCTTTCTTCCACCTTTTTCCATCGGGGAAAAGACACAAAAGTCTGAGGTCATGTACCAACCGACTCAAGAACAGCTTCTATCCTGCTACCATCAGACTTTTGAATGGACTTACCTCGCAGCAAGTTGATCTTTCTCTGCACCCTAGCTACACCTTATACACCTATGACTGTGTGGCCAAATTCCCCTCCAATTCGATTTTCAAGTTTGCTGACGACACCACCGTAGTGGGTCGGATCTCAAACAATTACAAGACAGAGTACAAGAATGAGACAGATAATCTGGTGAACTGGTGCAGCAACAATAATCTCTCCCTCAATGTCAACAAAATGAAGGAGATTGTCATCGACTTCAGGAAGCGTAAAGGAGAACATACCCATGTCTACATCAATGGGGATGAACTAGAAAGAGTCGAGAGCTTCAAGGTTTTAGGTGTCCAGATCACCAACAACCTGTCCTGGTCCCCCATGCTGACTATAGTTAAGAAAGCCCACCAACGCCTTTACTTTCTCAGAAGACGAAGGAAATTTGGCATGTCAACTACAACACTCACCAACTTTTACAAATGCACCATAGAAAGCATTCTTTCCGGTTGTATTTCAGCTTGGTATGGCTCCTGCTCTGCCCAAGATTGCAAGAAACTACTGGATAAAAGCAAATTACTGTGGATGCTGGAATCTGAAACCAAAAGAGAAAATGCTGGAAAATCTCAGCGGGTCTGGCAGCATCTGTAAGGAGCAAAAAGAGCTGATGTTTCGAGTCCAGATGACCCTTTGTCAAAGCTAAAAGGCATAGAAAGTGGGAGATATTTATACTGCAGGGTGAGGGAGTGAAAGATGAGTCATAGCCACAGAAACCAGGGAAACCAGCTAATAGCTGCCCATAGAGAGAATAAAGGATGTGAGTGGCCAAACGGCAGAGAAGCTAAAATGAAGATTTTGGGGGTTGGATTTGGGGGGGGGGGGCGCGGCGGCGCGGCGGCGGGGGGGGGGGGGGGTGGCGGGGGGGCGGCGGGGGGGGGGGGGGCGGCGGGGGGGGGGGGGGGCGGCGGGGGGGCGGCGGCGGGGGGGGGGGGGGGGGGGGTGGCGGCGGGGGGGGGGGGGCTCTTCATTCCAGGGATCATTCTTGTTAACTCCTCTGGACCCTTTCTAAGGCCAGCACATCCTTCCTTAGATATGGGGCCCAAAACTGCTCACAATACTCCAATTGGGGGCTGACCAGAGCCTTGTACAGCCTCAGAAGTACATCCCTGCTCTTGTATTCTATTTAAATGCTGAGATTGTGACAGGAGCATTAAAAACCCATATTTACTGATGCTTCACCAGTGCATTCACATGGTTCCACTCCACTCATCTGTTCTCAGTCCAGGAAGAGGTTCAGGTGATTGTCATCCTGATGCAAAACTAGTGAGTTCACTTCGAGGAGAGGTCATTCACCTGCTTCATGTGTGGGAAGCAATTCACTAATTCATTCACCTTGTTAACACACCAGTGGGTCCACGCTGATGGAATATCTTTTAAATGTATGGATAATACAAAGTGTTTTAAAATCTGTGGAGTTGATTTGCCATCAGCATGTTCACTCTGACAGGAACCCATCCAGAAGCTCTCACTGTGGGACTGGGTTCAGGTGATCATGTGAACTCAGTGTCCACCAGCGTATTGACTCTGAGGAGAACCACTCACCTGCTCCATGCGTGGGGAGAGATTCACTCAGTTGTCCCACTTCAAAACACATCAACTTGTTCACACTGATAAGGAACCTTTCAAAGTCCTGTTTGTGAGAAGAGAGTTGAATGCAAAATGTATCTGTTGATACACAAACACATTCACACGGGTGACAGGCTGCTCGGGAACCCTCACAACATTGAACAAGCATTGAGATGAGCACCTGAAATGCCATAGCATACAATACTATGATTTGATTTGATTTATTATTGTCACATGTATTAGTATACACTGAAAAGTATTATTTCTTCCACACTACACAGACAAAGCATACCATTCATAGAGAAGAAAAGGAGAGAGTGCAGAATGTAGTGTTACAGTCATAGCTAGGGTATAGAGAAATAATCCCTGATCCCCTTTTTCCTAAAGAACCTATCTATCTCTGTCTTAAAGACACTCAATAACCTGGCCTCCACGGGCGCAGTTGACGCCTTCTGCGCCCGTTGGGCACCGCAGGGGTTGGGGTGCATTATTGACCCTAATAATCACATTATGATTTGATGTTTTTAAGTTTCCTTTGTACTTTGATTTTTGTTCGGGCTGTTTCCCCCTCCTTTTGGGGAGCTGCCCCTTTTACTTTGTCCTGATTTAACTTGAGTTTGTTTATTTGGTTTGACCTTAAAAGAGGCCAACATCTGTGAGTAAAACACTTTCTTTTCTCCCTCTTTCCACTTCTTTTCTCATTCTGGGGGAAATTGGGGACTTGCAGCAACTGAAGGGAAAGGAAGTGAATCCAGGGAGGCTGCAGACTCTGGCAAGGCTGGCCCAGGTCTCTCTCTCTCTTAAAGATATTGACATTCTTTAACTCCCTCAGTTTGACACATTTATTTGTCTGGCTAAAACGGTGACCTCTTTCCGAATGTTCACAATTGAAGGCTGGTTCCCCCAGGAGATGGTTGACATTTAAGTGGACAATATAGTAAGGTATGACAGATATGGGTATTTTTGGTGTAATTTGGTGTAAATTTATGATTCTTTGTGGGACAGTAATTTTATATAGGACAGAGTTATGTCTAGTTTTGCTATTAGATGCATATTAGATATATTATTTATGGTTCTGTGATAAATTTCATTTATTGTTATTTCAAGTTTGTAATATAACACTGTAGTGACATACCTTTCCAGTCATTGATCCATTACAGCACAGAATATGTCAGTTCGAATCTGTACTGACTCTCTGTAGAGCAATCCAGTCAGTCCCATTCTCCCTCTGTACCCCTGTATCTCACAAGATTATTTCCTCCAATTGTCCAGCCAGTTCAGTTTGAAATCTTGGATCATCTCTAATTCCACCTTTCTCATAAGCAGCGAGTTTGTGTTTGTGAACACTCAGCACCTCAATGAAGTTCTTCATGACCTGGTCGTGAATCCTTTTTGATCTGATTTGATTTATTATTGTCACATGTCTTAGTATACGGTGAGAAGTATTGCTTCTTGCGCACTATACAGACAAAGCATACCGTTCATAGAGAAGGAAAGGAGAGAGTGCAGAGTGTAGTGTTACAGTCATAGCTAGGGTTTAGAGAAAGATCAACCTAATGCAAGGTTGGTCCATTCAAAAGTCTGATGACAGCAGGGAAGAAGCTGTTCTTGAATCATTTGGTACGTGACCTCAGACTTTTGTATCTTTTTCCTGACGGAAGGTGGAAGAGGGAATGTCCGGGATGCGTGAGGTCCTTAATTACGCTGACTGCTTTGCTGAGGTGGCGGGAAGTGTAGACAGAGTTAATGGATGGGAGACTGGGTTGCGTAATGGATTGGGCTACATTCACAACCTCTCTGATCAAGTCCTCTCTGACAATCTCTGATCAAGTAATACAGCAGTGTTTATTAAACATATGTTTTCCTCCAGAATCTGTACCTCTGTGTTTGTATTGAGTCTAGCAGTCTGCAACAAGGTTTTCAGGTCTCCAGGTCAAGAAGCAGTGAGCATGGGTCTGTCAGTCAGCATGAATCAGCATCTTCAGGAGAATTGGGAGGGTGTATATCAGGTACGGCAGAGTGAGAGTAGAGGGAATGTGTGTGATTGAGATTTGCAGCTTTTGGTAAACAAGAGAGGAAACAATATTTAACTGAAAGTGGAATTGTGTATTCTGAATTTCTCTCCTGTATTGACAGGGATGACTTTTGTAAATTCCTTTTACAGGTTTTGAGAAGGAGAAGATTTGCAGACAGAAATCTCAAAACCAAATGTCACGTCAAGACCTGACACATTCACTCAATTCAAAGGGACCTGAATATCATCGGTCTTTCAGTCTAGAATTGAGTTTAAGTATGTACAGATGGAGGAGGTTGATTGGATCATTATATGAGTGTGTATGAAGAAAGCGTGTATAAAGAAATGGTGTTCTGTCTGCTTCAGAAGGTTCTAAACAGCAGTGTGACTGGAAAAGCATCGAGACACACATATCCGATTGAGAGTGTTCCAGTGACCTGACTGCGGAAAGAGCTTTAACCAGTTACACAGCCTGAAAAAACATCACACCATTCGCAGTGAGGAGAAACCGGACACGTGTTGTGTGTGTGTGGACGAGGCTTCAGTTGATCATCAATCTTGTAGATTCACAAGGACAGCAACACTATGGAGAAACCGTGGAAATCTTGGATAACTGAATGAATCCTTGCCCACATTCAGCGCAGGTGAATGGTCTCTCCCTGGTGTGAACTCACTGGTGTGTCCACAGGGTAGATGAATCCTTGAATCCCTCCTCACACTCAGCGCAGGTGAATGGCCTCACCCCACTATGAACTCGCTTGTGTGTCTGCAGGTGTGATGACTGAGTGAATCTCTTCCCACACTCAAAGCAGGTAAAAGGTCTTTTCCCAGTGTGGATGTGTCGGTGAATTTCCAGTTGAAATGGGGCTTTGAATCCCTTCCCACAATTCCAACATTCTGTAATCCTTCAGTTTTTCCTCATGCCATTCAGAATGAATTTTATTAACTCTTTTAGAGGGATATCAACAACTTCCTCATTTTGGATCTTTATTTTATGAATACATTGAATCTTCTGCACAATTTACAAACCGCATCATTTTGAGATTTTAAATGATCAACTGTGAACAGTTGATTTGATTGAACTCCTGCTGTTATATCCTATATTATCTCAGCACTGACAAGCACATTTAATTCAATGTTTAGTGTTAACAACCCTTCAAAGTCACTATGAGGCCTTAAGTCCTTTGTCTATTACTGGGGTGGATACATCAGCATTTTTATTTGAATCAATTCTTTAACTGGAATACAAATCGTTGAGGAGTTTTTACTCATGGATAACTTCTGAACAATGGTACACTGTTCCTGGTTGTGGTTTATCAGGCTGATTCCTGGGATGGCAGGTCTGTCATATGAGGAGAGATTAAGTCGGTTAGGATGATATTCATTGGGGTTTAGAAAAGTGAGAGCGGATCTCATAGAAACGTATAAAATTCTAACAGGATTAGACAGGGTAGATTCAGAAAGAATGTTCCCGATGGTGGGGGAGTCCAGAACTGGACTAAGGTGAAGAGAAACATCTTCACCCAGAGGGTGGTGAATCTGTGGAATTCATTACCATAGAAAGTGGTTGAGGCCAAAACATTGCGTGATTTCAAGAAGAAATTAGATATAGCTCTTGGGGCTAAAGGGAGCAAGGGATATGGGGGGGAAGGCGGGATCAGGATATTGAAATTGATGATCAGCTATGATCAAAATGAATAGTGGAGCAGGCTTGAAGGGCCGAATGGCCTACTCCTGTTTCTATTTTCTATGTTTCTAAACACTATACTGTGAACTATGTCATTTCCCAGGATAAAATCTACATGACTAATGGGTAACTTGGAAACAACACGAACAATAACAGATTCCTTTACCAAAGAGTCAGTGCAGATTTGATGGGCCGAAAGGCCTCCTTCTGCACCGTAGGGATTCGATGGTTCAACTCATAATTTCAATTCACTCCAAACAATGGGACAGACACACCTCCCATCAACATCCTGTATGAATAAACATGTTTCAGTCCTGGATACGGTTAGCAGCAGCAATAACAACAGAATCCAACTCATGCAATCACTTGGGAACTCGCCTGTGTCTCAGCAGGAGGGAGGAACAAGTAAATCTCTGCCCACAAACAGAGCAGGTGAATGGCCTCTCCCTGGTGTGAACGCGCTGGTGCTCCTGCAGGATAGATAATCTGCTGAATCCCTTCCCGCATGCAGAGCAGGTGAACGGTCTCTCTCCAGTGTGAATTCGCTGGTTGGATGACTGTGTGAATCTCTTCCCACACTCAAAGCAGGTGAATGACTTCTCTCCAGTGTGAACTCGCTGGTGTATTAGCAGGTTGGATGACTGAGTGAATCCCTTCCCACACTCAGAGCAAGTAAATGGTCTCTCCCTGGTGTGAACTCGATGGTGTGTCAGCAAGTTGGTTGACTGAGTGAATCCTTTCCCACACACAGAGCAGATGAATGGCCTCTCTCCAGTGTGAACACGCAGGTGTGACTGCAGTGTGGATGACTTGCTAAATCCCTGCCCACACGTGGAACAGGTGAATGGTCTCTCCCCAGTGTGAACCCGTTGATGAGTTTCCAGGTCAGACGGGCAACGGAATCCCTTCCCACAGTCCCCACATTTCCATATTTTCTCCATGGTGCCAGTATCCTTGTATCTCTCCGGGTTGGACAATCAGTTCAAGATTCATCTGCAGTTTCACCTCACTTTGAGTGGTGTGATATTTTTTCAAGCTGTGTAACTGGTTAAATCTCTTTCCACAGTCAGTTCAATGGAACGCTCTCACTCCGGTGTGTGCATGTGTCTCGGTGCTTTTCCAGTCACACTGATGTTTGAAATCTTTTCCCACAGACAGAACAGAGAAACATTTCTCCATCCACATTCTAAGGTTGACAGTGTTCGTGTGCTGATAAATTGACCAACTGTGAAATATTAGTAAGAATTTTGATTTGAGTTTCCTGTCTGTAAAACTTCCACTTCAAATATTCTGCAAAAGAAGTTTACAAAACCACTGTCAGTATTGGAAAAAAAATCGAAACACACAATTCTAGTTTCTCTGGAACAATTTTTCCTCTCTTGTTCCCCCAAATCTGTAAATCCCCGTCCCACACACTCTTCCCTCCTCCCTGGGCTGAAATCCAAACCCATCTCACCATCTCTTTCCTCCACTCCCAGTTTTCTCCCTCCCTCTCCTCTGTCTGGGTTCAGTTCTCCAGCTCCTGTCTGCAGACTGACAATAAAACGAATGGGTCTTATTGGGGGTGTTGGGGCCTCCAGCGGGTGTTTGTGAATCCTCCCCGCCCACCTCCCAGGGTTTCCTTCCTTCCCAGAGATCAGAGTCCTCATTGATTTGAGGCCAAAGTGTAACCTCTTATTTATTGTCCCCCTCCCCCATCCTCTGATGTGAACCATCCTCCAGTGGCTGAGCCAGGATGGGGCCGTTAACCTGGGCCTGTTCCGGGAGGGAGAAGCCCCGCAGCTGCAAACCAGGGAGCTGACAATGATTCTGAAGGGTTTGCGGATCCACAAAGTGTTTCCAAATCCTCCCAGCCACCGCCTAACGCTGACTCCGCTTCTCCGGGACAAACAAGCGCCAAGGACAGCAATGACAGTGCGCATGCTCCACATCACAATGCCCGGGGAATGATTGACGGCAGCTCCGGACCAATAGGAAGAGGGGGCGGAGCTGGAGGACCGTTCGGGAGCGGCTGGTCCTCCAACCAATCAGAGTGAATGAGGGGCGGGGCTGGAGGACCAACACTCAGATAAAACCTGGTGGGGGCGGAGTCAACATCGCAGCGGCGGAGCCGGCGGTTGGAGATTGGGGAGGATCCGCAAACCCTTCAGAATCACTGTCAGCTCCCTGGTTTGCAGCTGCGGGGCTTCTCCCTCCCTCCCTCCCGGGAACAGGCCCAGGTTAACGGCCCCACCCTGGTTTGGGAGCTGGAGCATGCGCAGTGCCTGCGGCAGACGGTAAGGAGCTCGAGCGAGCGGGTTTTAAATGGGGATTTTTATAGAGTCAGAGGTTTACAGCCTGGAAACAGGCCCTTCGGCCCAACTTGTCCATGCTGCACTTTTTAAAACCCCTAAGCTAGTCCCATTTGCCCGTGTTTGGCCCATATCCCTCTGTACCCATCGTACCCATGTCACTGTCTCAATGCTTTTTAAAAGACAAAATTGTACCCGCCTCTACTACTACTCTGGCAGCTTGTTCCAGACACTCTCCACCCTCTGTGTGAACAAACTGCCCCTCTGGACACTTCTGTATCTCTCCCCTCTCACCTTAAACCTCTGCCCTCTAGTTTTAGACTCCCCTACCTTTGGGAAAAGATATTGACTATCTCGCTGATCTGTGCCCCTCATTATTTTATAGACCTCTATAAGGTCACCCCTCAGCCTCCTGCACTCCAGAGGAAAAAAGTCCCAGCCTCTCCTTATAACGCAAACCATCAAGTCCGGTAGCATCCCAGTCAATCTCTTCTGCACTCTTTCTAGTTTAATAATACCCTTTCTATAATAGGGTGACCAGAACTGCACACAGTATTCCAAGTGTGGCCTTATTGTTCTGACTTTGCCAACAGGGCTATTGAATTTATTGGATAGATCTTCCAGGCATACTGAGCTGAATGGTTCCCATCTGTGCTGTATCATTCTGTAAAACAATGAATATTCAGAATCAGGAAGAGACAGAACGAGAAGAACCAGTGACTGTGATTGAATCCAGCCAGAGTCAAGGGGAGAGAGAGAGGAGATAAAGTAAAAGTTTCTAAATCTCTAGTCCCACAGGAGAATTTAACATAGCAGATCATCAATTTGCAATTTGTGTTTTTTTTTAAAATTAATTTATCTCAATAGCTAACAATGTTATTTTATATTCATTGAGGTTAAAATAGTGCTGCAGAGAAGGAGGTGCTGGAAGTCTTAAAGTACATCAAGGTAGATAAATCCCCAGGACTTGATGGAGTGGGAGGCTCGGGAGAAAATTGCAGGTCCTCTGGTGCCAGCAGGTTAGGTTGGTGTGGAAGGACTGGTCAGTGCCTTGGGCTGTGGCTCAGAGAGAGTGGGGCCCCCTGCACTGAGATATCCTGCCCTGCACAGCCCTGGGGGAAATGTGTCAGTGCCTCCCAGGTAAGGATCCGCTTCACCACCTCCTGCCCACTTGGGCCTGGAGTTAGTGCTGCCTGTGGGGAGGCAGGTGCAGCTCAGTGCCCTGAGAGTGGGGGAGCTGGGGCCTGCCTTCCCTACCCTCCCCTCCCTCTATCCAGCGCCTCCTTGTCATTCACACCAAGTCCTGGTAGCATCCTCGTAAAACTTCTCTGCACACTTTCTAGTTTAATATTATCCTTCCTATAATAGGGTGACCAGAACTGTACACAGTATTCCAAATGTGGTCTTACCAATGTCTTGTACAACTTCAACAAATTGTGCCAACTTCTGCATTCAATGTTCTGACCGATGAAACCAAGCATGCCAAATGCCTTCTTCACCACTCTGTCCATCTGTGACTCCACTTTCGAGGAGCTATGAACCTGTACCCCATGATCTTTGTTCTATAACTCTCCTGAACTGAGTAAGTCCTGCCCTGGTTCGATCTACCAAGATGCATCACCTCGCATTTATCCAAATTAAACTCCATCTGCCATTCGTCAGCCCACTGGTCCAATTGATCAAGATAACTCTCTTCACTGTCCATTATGCCACTAATCTTAGTGTCATCTGCAAACTTACTAACCACGCCGCCCATATTCTCATCCAAATCATGAATATAAATGACAAATAACAGTGGACCCAGCACTGATCCCTGAGGCACACCGCTGGTCACAGTCCTCCCGTTTGAAAAACAATTCACTACAACCCATCCTCTGGCTTCTGTCAAGAAGTCATGATGTGGAGATGCTGGCGTTGGACTGGGGTGAACACAATAAGAAGTCTCACAACACCAGGTTAAAGTCCAACAGGTTTATTTGGTAGCAAATACCATAAGCTTTCGGAGCACTGCTCCACGAAGGAGCAGTGCTCCGAAAGCTTATGGTATTGGCTACCAAATAAACCTGTTGGACTTTAACCTGGTGTTGTGAGACTTCTTATTCTGTCAAGAAGCCAATTTTGTATCCATTTAGACACCTCACCCTGGATCCCGTGAGATTTAACCTTCTGTAACAACCTACCGTGTGGTACCTTGTCAAAGGCCTTGCTTAAAGTCTTTGTCGATAACATCAACTGCACTCCCCTCATCTACCTTCTTGGTTACCCCTTCAAAAAAACTCAGTCAAGTTTGTGAGACATGATTTTCCACTCAAAGCTATGCGGAACTGTCCCTAATCAGTCCTTGCGTCTCTAAATGCCTGTGGATCAAAATACCTTCCAACAATTTACCCACCACAGATGTGAGGCTCACTGGCCTGTAGTTCCCAGGCTTTTCCCTGCAGCCCTTTTTAAACAAAGGCACAACATTTGCCACACTCCAATCTTCAGGCACCTCACCCGTGACTATCGATGATTCAAATATCTCAGCAAGGGGAACTGCAATTTCCTCCCTAGCCTTGCACAATGTTCTGGGATACTCTTCTTCAGGTCCTGGGGATTTATCTACCTTGATGCACTTTAAGACTTCGAACACCTCCTTCTCTGTAATATGTACACTCCTCAAGACATCACTATTTCCCCAAGTTCCATGCTTTTCTCAACAGTAAATACTGATGAGAAATATTCATATAGGATCTCACCCATCTCTTGTGGATCCTCACATAGGTGACCTTGTTGATCCTGAAGAGGCCCTACTCTCTCCCTTGTTACTCTTTTGCCCTTTATGTATTTGTAGAAGCTCTTTGGATTCTCCTTTGCCTTATCTGCCAAAACAATCTTGTGTCCCCTTTTTGCCCTCCTGATTTATCGCTTAACTCTACTCCTACATCCCCTATACGCCAAGGGATTCACTTGATCCCAGCTCCCTATGCATGTCATGTGCCTCTTTCTTCTTCTTGACCAGGGCCTCAATAACCCGAGTCATCCAGGGTTCCTGACTTCTGCCAGCCTTGCCCTTCACTCTAAGAGGAATGTGTTTACAAAGACTGAGTGCGGATGCAGAGCCCGAAATAAAACTGGAAACATAAATGGAGTTGGTGGGTGGGTGGTGAGGCTTTATAAACACCCGGTGTTGGCCTCAATTAGCAAAGCAAATTCCTTGGGCCTTCCGAAGGCTTCAGGACCGAGTTAATATCCGCCATCTTTATAGGAATCCACGTACTGCAAAGCGCATGCGCATCCGCCATCTTTATTGAGGGTAATTTGGAACAACGCATGCACAGCCACTGTATTTCTTGGGGGTGAAACCAAATGAATAACCCACAGGGGACAAAAAAAATCAGATTGATTTAATAACAAACTGTGTGTAAAACTGGAATTTAGGGTTACAGCCAACAACAACTTCTATTGATAAAACACCATTAATATCAGGGTGGTTAACACTGCTGCCTCACAGCTCCAGGGTCCCAGGTTCGATTCCAGCCCTGGGTCACTGTCTGTGTGGAGTTTGCACGTTATCCCTGTGACTGTGGGTTTCCTCTGGATGCTCCAGTTGCCTCCCACTGTCCAAAGATGTGATGCTTGGGGGGATTGGCCATGCTATTTTGCCCCTTCGTGTACAAAGATGTACAGGTAAGGTGGATTAGTGGGGTTAAAAATGTGGGTTACAAGTGTAGATCAGGGGTAAAATATTCAGAGTTGGTGCAGACTTGATGGGCCAAATGCTTTCCTTCTGCACTGTAGGAATTCTTTGAGAAGTCATCCCTGTGCACTGAAGGTCTAGTCACTAATGGTGGAGTGATTAAAATAGGGAATGTGCAGGAAGCCAGAATTGGAGCAATGCTAGAGGCGATTCCAGAGATGGGGAAGAACAGGCCTTGGAGTGATTTGGAAAAATTAGTAGTTGGGATGCATGAAAAATATGCAACATTTCATTTAGATCTCATAGAATCTGACAGTGCAGAAGGGGGCCATTCAGCCCATCGAGTCTGCACTGACCACAATCCCGTCCACGCCCTATCCCCATTACCCCATGCATTTACCCTAGCTAGTCCCCCTGACACCAAGGGTAATTTAGCATAGCCAATCCACCTAACCTGCACCTGTTTGGACTGTGGGAGGAAACCAGAGCACTTGGAGAAAACCCATGCAGACACGGGGAGACTGTGCAAACAGACAGTGACCCAAGCTGGGAATCAAACTTGGGTCTGTGGTGCTGTGAGGCAGCAGTGCTAACCACTGCCACCGTGCTGCCCTCAACTCGGAGGAGGGAGAGTGAGTGGGACATAGATTTACTGTTTTGGGCAACAGGAACAGAAAAGTTGTTCCTTTTTGAAATTAGACTTGTCTGATCAGAATTTCAATCCTGGACTGACAGTAGTTTTGTAAACTCCTTTTGCAGGATATTTGAAGGGGAAGATTTACAGTCAGCAAAATGGAATCAAGTTTCACACCAAGATTTAACAGTCGCTCAATTCAGCAGCACCTGAACACCATCAGCCTTTGAATGTGGAGTGTGGGAAAAGATGACTGGACTCAGCGTGACTGGAAAAGCACCGAGACGCGCACACAACCAAATTAGTTTTCCAGTCAACAGCCTGTAAAAAGATCACACCATTCACAGCAATGTGAATCTGTGCATGTGTTGTGTGTGTGGACGAGGCTTCAACTAATCACTCAATATGGAGAGACATGATGATACTGACACCATAGAGAAACTGTGGATATGTGGGGACTGTGGGAAAGCATTCACTTGCCCATCCAAACTGGAAACTCATCGACGCACCCACACTGGGGAGAGACCCTTCAACTGCCCTGTGTTGGAAGGAATGTACTCCATCATCCTGCCGAACATTACACCAGCGAGTTCACACTGAGAGACCGTACACCTGCTGTGTGTGGGAAGGGATTCGTCCAGATGTGTAACCTACAACTACACCGGAGAGTTCATACCGGGGAGCGGCCATTCACCTGCTCAGTGTGTGGGAAGCGATTCATTAATTCATCCAACCGAGTGACACACCAGAGAGTTCACACTGAGGAGAGGCCGTTCAGCTGCATTAACTGTGGAAAGAGCTTCAGACATTGATCCAGCCTCAAAGCACATCAGCGACCTCACACTGGGGAGAGACCATTCACCTGCTCAGAGTGTGGGAAGGGATTCACTACCTCCTCCCACCTGGTGACACACCAGCGACTTCACGAGTGTGCAGGGAGTGGATTCTGCTGTAGCTGCTGCTGTTAATCACATCCAGGAGTGAGCCACATTCATTCTGACATCTGAGGTTTGTTTCTGCTGATGTTAACAACCCCTGTAACTGGGCTGGAGTTTAATATTCTGGATCTAGAGCTGATTGTGTTTTCAGGGTTGCCATTTCCCTTTAAGAACTGCTGTCTGTGATCATTCCCCATCAGTCAGGAACTCACATCACAGCTTCTTCACAGTGCAGAAAGAAAATTCACCAGTTCCCTCATTTGCATCAAGCAGGTCAAAGATCCCTGAGATCTTAATGACTGCCCCCAATAAAGATGGTGATGTGTGGATGGGCGATCACCATCTTTGTAAGGGGCAAATTGTCAGTGAATGGGAGGAGCTTGTTCCCCATTGTTCAGAATGAAGACAACTTGTCCATCAAACTGCATCAACTCTGAGTCCCAATGTCTGATTGAGGCAGTGCGTTGCCACAGAAGGTTAGAACTAAAGAAAAAATCGAAGATGTATTTGAGGTACTAAATTAGTATTTTGCATCTGTGTTCACTGTGTGGAAGGACAATGTAGGTACAGAAAGCAGGGACGGGTGTGTGATATAATTGAACAAATTGTCATTGGTGGTGTGGTAAATAGCGAGGAGGACAACCTTGGATTATATAGAACATAGTACAGTACAGGCCCTTCGGCCCTCGATGTTGTGCTGAGCTTTGTCCAAAACCAAAATCAAGCTATCTCACTCTCTGTCATCCTGGTGTGCTCCATGAGCCTATCCAATAACCGCTTGAAAGTTCCTAAAGTGTCCGACTCCACTAGCACAGCAGGTAGTCCATTCCACACCCCAACCACTCTCCTGAGTAAAGAATCAAACACCCTCCCCCCCCCCCCCCCCCCACCACCCCGTTACCCAGACCGATCGTCCTCCTCCTCCACCCCCCCCCCCCCCCCCCCAACCAGAGAATGATCTGACCCTCCTCTCCCCTGCCCCCCCCCCCCCCCCACACCACTGATCTGAGTCAGAGAGCCGTTGGAAACACTGAACGCACTCTTCAGAAGCTGGAGCCCCGATTCAGACTTTTATTGAGCAGGTCCATTACGGCGCGGTTCCGGATTGGCAAACGCGGTGGTAAAGGGGGAAATGCTGAAAGTTGGGCGGGCAGTTCATTAATTCAATTTAAATCGCCATTGCACCTGTTTTGGGAGCAAAGCGGATCACCGCCATTCCCGGGTTTCAGTAAAGTGGCAATCTGCAAGGACGCAGGTGTAGATCGCACCCGAGGGACAGGGCACTGAGGAGGGACAGGGCACTGAGGAGGGCCGGTGCCCCAGTCAGGAGGAAGGAGGGGGGAGGGGGGGTGGGTGTCGGTGTTGGGGGCAGCAGCAGTGGGTGGGGGGACTTTACTCTTCCAACTCTCTTGGGCGCAAACTAAGTCCAGGGTGTCTTCACCCCCTCCCCACCCACCCACTGCAGATGGAAAACAGTCTAAATTTTCTCCCCCCCGCAAACCTCCCTTTCAGGCACCGACCTTCTGATGAGGGCATCAGCCCCACTCAGTCCCCTGATGTTGATATGAGGAGGCTGTGCAGTCTTCCCTCCCGTCGGTGGAAAAAAGTAAAGAAAGAAAGTGTCTCCGTGTCCTCTTTCCCCCTCTCCCTCCAGGGAGAGAGCACCCTCCAGCAGACGGCAGGCAGGCGATAGCTCACCTTCCTCCCCCTTCCTCCCTCCTTCTTGCAGGAAGCCAACAAATCGGCAGAAACGATAGAAAACGGGCGTCTCCAGCAAGCAAGCTCTAAAGTGTGTTACTCACAGATGTTGGCCTCTTCTTAGGTCAAACCAAATAAACAAACTCGGGTTAAATCAGGACAAAGTAAAAGGGGCAGCTCCCCAGAAGGAGGGGGAACAGCCCGAACAGAAATCAAAATACAAAGGAAACTTAAACATCAAATTAAAATGTGATTATTAGGGTCAATAACGCACCCCAACCCCTGCGCTGCCCAACGGGCGCGGAAGGTGTCAACCTCGCCCGTGGACACCGCATGCTCCCTCTCCAGGGACACCTGGCCGCGAACGTAGCCGCGGTAGAGGGGAAGACAGTCAGGATGGACGGCCCCCTCGATCGCCCGCTGCCTGGACCGGTAAATGGCGCGTTTCGCCAGGCCCAGGAGCAGGTTCACGAGGAGGTCGCCTACCCGACCCTCCCCTCCCCGCACCAGGTGTCTGTAGATCAGGAGCGTGGGACTGAAGTGCAAACAGAACATCAATAAAAGGTTCTTCAGGAAAACATAAAGGGAGTGCAGCCGAAGACACACAACATAGACATGGTCCACGGAGTCCACAAGGCCACAGAAAGGGCAGTCTTCGGAGCCCGTGAACCAGTGAATCCTACGGTTGTGCGGAACTGCTGCATGCATCACCCTCCACCCCAGGTCCCCGACGTAATTGGGGGAGATCCCTCCGTAGAGGGACCTCCAGCGGGGACCTCCGCCACCTGGCGGCAACAAGGCTGGCCAACGCTCGGGCGGGATCCCACCGCACGCCTGCGCCGCCTCGAGTTTGCGTGCAGTTTCGGGGCCGAGCACAACCGTCCTAAGGTCTGGGACGGCTTTGGCCGTGTGCCGGATGGCCAGCCCCGCGGAAAAGCACAGACACACACACAACCGAATGAGTTTTCCAGTGAACAGCCAGGTTAGACTCACCGGTCGGTAATTAGCTGGGCTATCCCTATTCCCCTTGAAAATAGGAACCACATCTGCAATCCTCCGGCACCTCTCCCGGCACCTCTCCCGTCTCCATCGACGACGCAAAGATCATCGCCAGAGGCTCTGCAATCTCTTCCCTCGTCTCCCACAGAACAAAGAACAATACAGCACAAGAACAGGCCCTTCGGCCCCCCAAGCCCGTGCCGCTCCCTGGTCCAAACTAGACCATTCTTTTGTATCCCTCCATTCCCACTCCGTTCATGTGGCTATCTAGATAAGTCTTAAACGTTACCAGTGTGTCTGCCTCCACCACCTTGCCTAGCAGTGCATTCCAGGCCCCCACCACCCTCTGTAAAATATGTCCTTCTGATATCTGTGTTAAACCGCCCCCCCCCTTCACCTTGAACCTATGACCCCTCGTGAACGTCACCACCGACCTGGGGAAAAGCTTCCCAGCGTTTACCCTATCTATGCCTTTTCATAATGTTATACACCTCTATTAAGTCTCCCCTCATCCTCCATCTTTCCAGGGAGAACAACCCCAGTTTACCCAATCTCTCCTCATAACTAAGCCCCTCCATACCAAGCAACATCCTGGTAAACCTCCTCTGTACTCTCTCCAAAGCCTCCATGTCCTTCTGGTAGTGTGGCGACCAGAACTGGACACATTATTCAAAATGCAGCCGAACCAACGTTCTATACATCTGCAACATCAGACCCCAACTTGCCATATGCCTTCTTCACCACCTTCTCCACCAGTGACGTCACTGGTAAATGGAGCGGGTAAATGGAGTTGAAATCAACCATGATTGAATGGTGGAGTGGACTCGATGGGCCGAATGGCCTTACTTCCGCTCCTATGTCTTATGGTCTTATCTGTGGACTTGCACACCCAGGTCCCTCTGCATATCTACACCCTTTATGGTTCTGCCATTTATCGTATAGCTCCTCCTTACATTATTTCTACCAAAATGCATCACTTCGCATTCATCAGGATTGAACTCCATCTGCCATTTCTTTGCCCAAATTTCCAGCCTATCTATATCCTTCTGTAGCCTCTGACAATGCTCCTCACTATCTGCAAGTCCTGCCAATTTTGTGTCGTCCACAAACTTACTGATCACCCTAGTTACACCTTCTTCCAGATCGTTTATATAAATCACAAACAGCAGAGGTCCCAATACAGAGCCCTGCGGAACACCACTAGTCACAGGCCTCCAGCCGGAAAAAGACCCTTCCACTACCACCCTCTGTCTTCTGTGACCAAGCCAGTTCTCCACCCATCCAACCACCTCCCCCTTTATCCCATGAGATCCAACCTTTTTCACCAACCTACCATGAGGGACTTTGTCAAATGCTTTACTAAAGTCCATATAGATGGCATCCACGGCCCTTCCCTCGTCAACCATTCTGGTCACTTCTTCAAAAAACTCCACCAGGTTAGTGAGGCATGACCTCCTTCTCTCAAAACCATGCTGACTATCGTTAATGAGTTTATTCCTTTCTAAATGCACATACATCCTATCTCTAAGAATCTTCTCCAACAACTTCCCCACCACGGACGTCAAGCTCACCGGCCTATAATTACCCGGGTTAACTAACGGGACCACATTAGCTATCCTCCAATCCTCTGGGACCTCGCCTGTGCCCAGTGACGAGACAAAGATTTGCGTCAGAGGCCCAGCAATTTCATCTCTCGTCTCCCTGAGCAGCCTTGGATAGATTCCATCAGGCCCTGGGGATTTGTCAGTCTTTATATTCTCTAACAAACCTAACACTTCCTCCCTTGTAATGGAGATTTTCTCCAACGGTTCAACACTCCCCTCTGAGACACTCCCAGTCAACACATCCCCCTCCATTGTGAATACCGACGCAAAGTATTCATTTAGGATCTCCCCTACTTCTTTGGGCTCCAAGGATAATTCCCCACTTTTGTCCCTGAGGTCTGATTTTTTTTTTTCCCCTGACAACCCTTTTGTTCCTAACGTATGAATAAAATGCCTTTGGATTCTCCTTAATCCTGTCTGCCAAGGACATTTCGTGACCCCTTTTTGCTCTTCTAATTCCCCGTTTGAGTTCTTTCCTACTTTCTTTGTACTCCTCCAGAGCTCCCTCCGTTTTTAGCTGCCTGGACCTAACATGCGCCTCTTTTCTTTTTGACCAGTCCCTCAATTTCCCTGGTTATCCACAGTTCTCGAATCCTATCCTTTTTTACAGGCACATGCCTGTCCTGTGGCCCTAACAACTGTTCCTTAAAAGACTCCCACATGCCAGATGTGGATTTATCCTCAAACAGCCTCTCCCAATCAACAGCTGCCAATTTCTGCATAATCCCACTAAAGTTAGCCTTCCCCCAATCCAACACCTTACCCTTGGGACACCACTCATCCTTTTCCATCACTATCCTAAAGCTAACAGAATTGTGGTCACTATTTGCCACATGTTCCCCTACCAAAACTTTGAAGACCTGACCGGGCTCATTCCCCAGTACCAGGTCCAGTATAGCCCCCTCTCTAGTCGGGCTGTTTACATATTGTTCCAACGAACCCTCCAGTACACATTTTACAAATTCCTCCCCATCCAGAGTACCTGTCCTCAGCGATTTCCAGTCTATACCAGGGAAATTGAAGTCTCCCACTACAACAACCCTATTTTTCCTGCACCTATCCAGTATCTCCTGACATATCCATTCTTCCACTTCCCTTGGGCTGTTGGGGGGCCTGTAGTACACCCCCAACATAGTGACTGCGCCTTTCCTGTTTCTAAGCTCCACCCAGAGTGACTCGTTACACGACCCCTCTGAATTGTCCTCCCTCTGCACCGCTGTAATATGCTCTCCAACTAATACCGCTACTCCCCACCTCTTTTGGCCCCTCCTCTGTCTCGCCTAAAACACTTGTACCCTGGAATATTCAGCTGCCAGTCCTGTCCCTCTTTCAACCAAGTCTCTGTCACTGCAACCACATCCAAATTCCTCGTGCGCATTAAGGCCCCAAGTTCGTCTGTCTTACCTGCTACGCTCCTTGCATTGAAGTATAAGCACTCCAGACCTCCAGGCCCAGTGAGGTCATCCTCCCCCAGAGTGCTCTTCTTCTTTGCCAGCCTTGTCCCAGCCCCAAGCTCGTCCCCAGCCTCCACACTTATAGACCTAATAGTTTGATCCCCACCCCCCTGCCATACTAGTTTAAACCCCCCCGAACTGCACTAGCAAAGCTCCCAGCCAGGATATTTGTGCCCTTCCAACTTAGTTGTGACCCCTCCCTCTTGTACAGGTGCCATCCTCTCCTGAAAACCTCCCATTGATCTATGAAAATGAAGCCCTCCCTCCTGGACCAGTCCTTTAGCCAGGCATTCATTTGTACCAACTCCCTATTCTTAGCCTCACTGGCACGAGGCATTGGGAGCAGCCCAGAGATGGCCACCCTAGTGACCCTACTTTTTAACCTATTTCCCAACTCCCTGAATTGCTCTCTTAGGATCCCCCTACTCTTCCTATCTACGTCATTTCCACCAATGTGTATAATGACATCCGTTTCATTATCTTCCCCTTTTAATATGCCTCCTATCCGCTTGGAGACATCCGTGACCCCAGCACCAGGTAGGCAGACTACCATCCTGGAGTCCTGTTCGCCCCCACAGAATCGCCTGTCTGTGCCTCTAACTGATGCATCCCCCACCACTATCGCTCTCCTAACCCCTCTCTTCCCTTTCCGGGCCACAGAGCCTGACTGTGTGCCAGTGACCTGGTCACTGTGTCTTACCCCTGGAGAGGCACACTCCTCCACACTATAAAACAATGTACCTGTTTTGGAGTGGGACAACCACAGGTGACACCTCTTCTAACTGTTCACTCCCCTCCCCTCTCACACCTGTCACCAAGCCCTTCCTATTTTGAGAGACCACCACTGGAGTCCTCCCTTGTACTTTACCCTTCTGCCCTTTACTCCTCCTAACTGTGACCCACGTGTCTTCCTCCCGATGCCCCGGTGTAACTAGTTGCCTATAACTCCTGTCAATTTTTCTCCCATTTTCCCTGACTAGACTAAGGTCAGCGATCTGCAGCTCCAGTTCCATGACACGGTCCCTCAAGAGCTGCAGTTCCACGCACCTGGCACATATGTGAACCTCTGGGAAGCTAGGTGTTTGCAGGAACTCCCACATCCCACATCGGAAGCACTGAACTGGCCGATCACTCATACCTGCCCTTATTCTTTATAGGGTTGGGTAAAAAAATAACTAGCCTTGCCTCGCCCTTTCAGCCTAAGCCCTGTGAGCCAAAGCCCTTATAGTGCACACTCTGCTACCCACTCACTCCACTGCCCGCTCCCGACGCTGCCCACTGTATAGTGCAGCCGGCTTTTTATGCTCCCTGCGAACCCCCCAGGTAACTGCCTTTTATACTAAGACTCAACCTCCCAGAATCCCCTTCAGCTGACCTCACTTCCTCAATTCAAAACCCTGAAAAAAGCCCGCGAAATATACTAGGAATACCCTTAAATGAATAATTAAATCACTTCTTTGCTTACTCTCAGCACTCCTGCTAAGACTCTCTCCCCCAGTCAAACAAAGAGGTCGATCCCCACCCCCCTGCCATATTGTTCCAAAGAACTCTCCTGTACGCATTTCACAAATTCCTCCCCATTCAGAGTCCCTGCTCTCAGCGATTTCCAGTTTATACCAGGGAAATTGAAGTCACTACAACAACCCTATTTTTCCTGCACCTATCCAGTATCTCCTGACATATCCGAACTCCCACTTCCCTTGGGCTGTTGGGGGGCCTGTAGTATACTCCCAACATAGTGACTGCACCCTTCCTGTTTCTAAGCTCCACCCAGAGTGACTTGTTACACAACCCCTCTGAATTGTCCTCCCTCTGCACCGCTGTAATATGCTCTCCAACTAATACTGCTACTCCCCCACCTCTTTTGGCCCCTCCTCTGTCTCACCTAAAACACTTGTACCCCGGAATGTTCAGCTGCCAGTCCTGTCCCTCTTTCAACCAAGTCTCTGTCACCGCAACCACATCCAAATTCCTCGTGAGCATTAAGGCCCTCAGTTCGTCTGTCTTACCTGCTACGCTCCTTGCATTGAAGTATAAGCACTCCAGACCTCCAGGCCCAGTGAGGTCATCCTCCCCCAGAGTGCACTTCTTCTTTGCCAGCCTTGTCCCAGCCCCAATCTCGTCCCCAGCCTCTACACTTGTAGACCTAATATTTTGATCCCCACCCCCCTGCCATACTAGTTTAAACCCCCCCGAACTGCACTAGCAAAACTCCCAGCCAGGATATTCGTGCCCTTCCAACTTAGTTGTGACCCGTCCTCCTTGTACAGGTGCCATCCTCTCCTGAAAACTTCCCATTGAACTAGGAAAATGAAGCCCTCCCTCCTGGACCAGTCCTTTAGCCAAGCATTCAATTGTACTAACTCCCTATTCTTAGCCTCACTGGCATGAGGCATTGGGAGCAGCCCAGAGATGGCCACCCTGGAGGCCCTACTTTTTAGTCTATTTCCCAACTCCCTGAATTGCTCTCGTAGGATCCCCCTGCTCTTCCTATCTACGTCATTTGCACCAATGTGTACAATGACATCCGTTTCTTTATCTTCCGCTTTTTAAGATGCCTCCTATCCGCTTGGAGACATCCAGTACCCCAGCACCAGGTAGGCAGACTACCATCCTGGAGTCCCGTTTGCACCCACAGAATCGCCTGTCCGTGCCTCTAACCGACGCATCCCCCACCACTATTTCTCTCCTAACCCCTCTCTTTCCTTTCTGGGCCACAGAGCCTGACTCTGCCAGTGACCTGGTCACTGTGGCTTACCCCTGGAGAGTCATCCTCCTCCACACTATCCAAAACAATATGCTTGTTTTGGAGGGGGACAACCACGGGTGACCCCTCCACTAATTGCTCACTCCCCTCCCCTCTCACACCTGTCGCCGAGCCCTTCCTATTATGAGAGACAGCCACTGGAGTACTCTCTGGTACATTACCCTTCTGACCTTTACTCCTCCTAACTGTGACCCACATGTCTTCCTCCCGATGCCCCGGTGTAACTAGTTCCCTATAACTCGTGTCAATTATTCTCTCATTCTCCCTGACTAGACCAAGGTCAGCAATCTGCAGCTCCAGTTCCGTGACACGGTCCCTCAGGAGCTGCAGTTCCACGCACCTGGCACAAATGTGGTCCTCCGGGAGGCTAGGTGTTTCCAGGAACTCCCACATCCCACAGCGGAAGCACAGAACTGGCCTATCATTCATAGTTACCCTTTTCCTGTATAGGTTTGGATAAAAATAACTTGCCCTGCCTCGCCCTTACCGCCTAAGCCCTCTGAGCCAAAGCCCTGACAGCTCCCACTCTGCTTCACTTGCTCCACTGCCCGCTCGTAAGTGCTGCCTGCCTTTTAAAGCCAGCAACAAACCTCCCCAGGCCTACTTCCGGTTTTGAAAAAAAAACCCTCCGATTTTACGCACAAAATTAACTGAAAAAAAAAAAAAATCTCCACTAAAAAACACTCTCTCTTACCCTCAGCTCTCTCTGTGGAACAGTGAGGCTGAAACCTCCAAGGCAATCCCTTTTTAAAGCCAGCAACAAACCTCCCCAGGCCGAGTAACCTGGGGTACATCCCATCCGGACCCGGCGACTTATCTATCTTGATGCCATTCAAAGATTCCAGCACAACCTCTTTCTTAAAGTCCACATACTCAATCTTTTCAGTCCACCACAAGCCCGCAGTACATCCACCCAGGTCCTTCTCCTCTGTGAAAACAGAGGCAAAATACTCATTGAGCACCTCTGCCATTTCTACTGGTTCCGTACAGACTTTCCCGCCTTCACCTTTTATAGGCCCTATTCCATCACGTCTCATCCTTTTACTCTTCACATATTTATAGAATGCCTTGGGGTTCTCCTTAATCCTACCTGCCAGGGCCTTCTCGTGACCCATTCTGGCTCTCCTAATTTCCTTCTTTAGTCCCTTCCGACAAGTCGTATACTCTTCTAAATCCCTATCTTTGCCAAGCTCTGAGTCTTTTGTACGCTTTCCTTTTCTTCTCGACTAGGTCCCGCACAGCTTTCGTGCACCACGGTTCCTTTAACTGACCAACACCTCCCCGTCTGCTCGGAACATTGTTCTGTAGAACTCTAGACAGGCATTCCTTGAAAAACTGCCACCTCTCTTCAGTACATTTCCCTGAGAATACCTCCTTCCAATTTACTCCTCTAATTTGCTGTCTAATGTCTTCATATTTCCCCTTACTCCATATAAACACTTTCCTGGCTTGCCTGATCCTCTCGTTTTTTCTAATGCAAGCCTAAAGGAGATAGTTATGACCGCTATCCCCAAGATGCTCTCCCACTGAGAGATCTGACACCTGTCCAGGTTCATTGGTCAGTATCAGATCAAGTACAGCCTCTCCTCTTGTAGGCTTGTCCACATGCTGTGTCAGGAAACCCTCCTGAACACACCTAATGAACTCTTTCCCATCCAATCCCCTTACCCTCGGGATATTGCAATCTATGTTTGGGAAATTAAAGTCTCCCATCACAACAACTCTGCTATTACTGCATCTCTCCAGGATCTGTTACCCTATCTGCTCCTCCACCTCCCTGTTACTATTAGGCGGCCTGTAGAAAACTCCCAGCAAAGTGACCGGCCCCTTTGCACTCTGTACCTCCACCCACAGAGACTCGGTGGACAATCCCTCCACAGCATACACCTTCTCTACAGCTGTGACACTATCCCTGATCAGCAGTGCCACTCCACCCCCTCTCTTGCCTCCCTCCCTGTCCTTCCTGAAACATCTGAATCCCGGCACCTGGAGTATCCAGTCCTGTCCCTGAGACATCCAAGTCTCCGTAATGGCCACCACATCATACTTCCAGGCATCGATCCACGCTCTGAGCTCATCCCCTTTATTCACTATACTCCTGGCATTAAAGTAAACACATCTCAATCCTATGGTCTGAGCTCTCCCCTTAATTCCCTGTCCATCCACCCTCTTGCACTGCCTATAACCCTTCTCTGTTTGCGAGCGACCTTCCTCACTCTGATCCCCTCCCCCCAACCTATCGAGTTTAAACTCTCCCCAGTCGCCTTCGCCAACCTTCCTGCCAGGATATTGGTCCCCCTGGGATTCAAGTGCCACCCGTTTTTTGTGTACAGGTCACACTTGCCCCTAAAGAGGTCCCAATGGTCCAGGAACCTGAATCCCTGCCCCCTGCACCAGTCCCTCAGCCACACATTCATCCTCCACCTCACTCCATTCCTGTCCTCACCTTCCCATGGCACAGGCAGCAATCCTGAGATTACTACCTTTGCTTTCCTCCTTCTCAGCTGTCTCCCTAATTCCCGATACTCCCTTTTCATGACCCCTTCCCCCTTCCTTCCCACATCAGCGGTACCAATATGTACCGCTACCTCCGGCTCCTCTCCCTCCCACCTCAGGATTTCTGGGATTCGCCCAGCGACATCCTGGATCCCGGCCCCAGGGAGGCAGACCACCATCCGAGACTCCCGCCTGCCTCCGCAAAATCGCCTGTCCGTCCCCCTGACTGCCGAGTCCCCGATTAATACTGCCTTCCCCTCTTTTCTTTAGCCCTCTGAGTTACAGGGCCGGACTCCACCCCGGAGACACGGTCACTGCTGCTTCCCCCAGGCGGGCTGTCCCTCCCAACAGTACTCAGGCAGGAGTACTTGTTGTGTGGGGGCACATCCACCGGGGTGCTCTCAATCACCCGAGCTTTACCCTTCCTGGCCGTCACCCACTTGGCCTCCTCCCGTGGACCACCTGATGATAGGGACACGAACATTGGGGTGTTGCCCCAGTCCCCCGACATGCTAAAGAAGAACTCCGGGTTGTAATCGACCGGGTGGAACAGAGCCGTGGGGGCCCCGCTGCCACCCGGCCCCGGGGACTCCTCGCCGGGGGACTGAGGCAGCACATGTTTCGATTTATAGGGTGCCTTGCCCCCTTTTTTCAGGGGACAAGGCACAAAGACAGGTGGGGGCACGGCAGGAGATGATTCACAAGGGGGGAGGGGCACGCAGACCTCGAACTCCACGGTGCCCGAGGGGCCCCGCCTCTTTTTGTTAACCTGCTCTCGGGCAAGTGAGGCCCCTCGCCCTCCGCCCCTCTTCGCCTTGCCGCACCCCCCCCTGCTCCCCCGTCACGTCCCCCCGAGGTGGCGGCGTCGCCAGTTTTGACGGCTCGGGGTCGCTAACCCCCCCCCCCCATGCTCGGGCCCATGATCCTGGGCATCTGCGGCCCCGGAGAGCCCATGGGCCCGGCAGATGGGGGGGGGGGGGGGGTGCAGGTGGAGACTGAGGTAGTCCCCGAGCCGGCTGCCGGGGTGGTTGGGGTGTCTTTCTTGGGGGCCGGGGTTCCGGTACCCCCTTCTTTTTTGTCGTGCCCTTCTGGGCCTTCTGGCCACGCGGAGGCTCCACTCTCCCCCCGCCGGCAGCTGAGGTGGCAGCTGCTGCCGGCGTGGCCTCCCCTCGCGGGGGGGCAGATGGTACTCGCTTGGGGGGAGAGGGGGCTGCGGTGCCAGCTGCGGCCGCCTTGGGTTGGTGGTCGGCGGCCTTGGAGACGGGGCAGTTTTTCCTCACGTGCCCCACCTCCTTACAGGCATGGCACCGCACACCGTCCGCGGACCAAAAGACCCGGTAAGTGGTCCCCTCGTGGGGGACATTGAACCCTCCCTCCAGTTCCTCCTCCCGGGCCAGGCGGACAAAAACCTGGCGCCGGAAGGAGTATATGTGGCGGAGGGAGGGGTCCCGGAGGCCGAGCGGGATCGGCTGCACCCCGGACCTGACCTCCCCCAGTAGATGGAGGTGGGGGAGGAGGAGCTCACTCAGTAGGAAGGGCGGGACGTTCGATAACATGATCTTATGGGCGGTGGCCTCCAATGGGTCCACCGCCAGGAACGTCCCGCCCACCGTGAGCCCCCTCTCCAGGGCGAGGTGGACCGCCCGCTCGGCCTTCAGGAAAAATACGGCCCGGCCGTACATCTTCGAGGCCGCGACAATGGCTGAGGGGCCGACAACCCCAGCCATTGCCTTGACACAGGCCTCGATGGACATGTCGGGGTGGGCGTAGCACTTCACCCCGAGCTGTCTGGTGATCAGAGAGAATGGCGGCAGGGCCTTGGGAGCGGCGGGGGCTCTGGTAGCCGTCACGCCCGCATAAGTGGGCTGAGAAGGCTCTGCCACCGGCGACACTGGCGATGCCGCCATAGTAATCAAGGGAGTGCTACGCCCACCCCGAGACTGCCCAGATGCACGGCACGACGTATAAGAGGAGGGAAAAATAAGGGAGGGTAGGGTAGGTGGATGGGGGTCCAGGTGCTCTCTCCCTGGAGTGAGAGAGGAGGTCAGGAGCAGGAGGAAGACGAGGGACAAGGCACGGAGGGGGGGCCGGTGCCCCAGTCAGGAGGGGAGGGGGTGCCGGTGTTGGGGTCAGCAGCAGTGGGTGGGGGACTTGGGTCTTGGGGCCCTGTTGGGCGCAAACAGTTAAAGTCTGTTATCTTCACCCCCCCACTGCAGATGGAAAAAATAGACAGTCTGAAATGGCTTCGCCCCCCCCTCCTCTCCAGTCACTCCTCGTCCTCTCTTCCTCCCTCCCTCCGGGGAGAGCACACCCTCCAGAGGCAGGCAGGCCAGGCAGCAGGCAGGCAGGCAACAGTTCACCTCCCACCTTCCTTCCCCCTTCCCTTCCCTTCCCTTCCCCCTTCCCTTCCTCCCTGCAGGAAGCCAAAAACCTGTGAACAAACTGTGGTGGAAAAAGAAAGTGTGTTACTCACAGATGTATCAGAGAAACAAGTCCAAGTTTCTGCCCGGTTCTGACCCGGGGACTTCTGCGTTTCAGGCGAACGTGAAGCCACTTCACTACAGAAACAAACTCCAATGTTTGAGACAGGAGGAGGTTTGAGTCTGTCTGAAGATCAATCTTCATTCACACAAAGCCCACGCTCTGATTGGCTGGAGGACCAGAGTCCTTCCGGTCCTCCAACTCTTCCCATTGGTCAACACCTCAGCATGAAGATCAGAGGGTGGGTTCTCCCCTGCACATGCACAGCTTCCCCTCTCCCTCGCACATTTACAGTCCCGGGGAGGGGGAGATCACTGATCAGCTTCTCGCTCTGGCCGGAGCTGCCAGCCGGTTGCCTGGAAATCTTGGCTCGATGTGGTGCAGGGGGAGGGGAACAATGGGTGGGGGCGGGGCTCCCGGGTCCGCGCGCCCGGGCCTGCGCACTGGAACCCGGAGACATGAACACGGAGCAGAGTGATTCCTATTGGCTGATTCAGGCATTGTGGACGTTGTCCAATGAGCTTCAGATTGAAACTTACTCCTCTGTCCAACATCTGGGAGGAAATCAATGTTTCCCCCTTTCCATTTCTTTCCTCATTCTGGGGGAAATTGGGGACTTGCAGCAACTGTAGGGAATGAAGTGAATTTGGTCTGTATATTCCACACATTTTTACTCCAGTAATGTGGACATCTATCTGTCTGGCAGCCTGCATGGAAATTTTCAGCTCTCTGCGTCCAGGGCAGGAAGCAGTGAGCATGGATCTGTCAATCACATGAGGACGGCCTCAACCAGGATCTTGAGTTCATCTCACACTAACTGTAACCCCCACGACTTGCCTGGGCTTGCAAAATCTCACTAACTGTCCTGGCTGGAGACAATACACATCTCTTTAACCTGTGCTTAACCCTCTCTCCACTCACATTGTCAGTACATTTAAGACTTAATTACCTGTAAAGACTCACATTCCAACCATTATCTTATCTTGTAAATTGAGTTCGTGTCTCTGTGCCCTGTTTGTGAACAGAACTCTCACTCACCTGATGAAGGAGCAGTGCTCCGAAAGCCTGTGGCTTATTCTACCAAATTAACCTGTTGGATTTTAACATGGTGTTGTGAGACTTCTTACTGTGCTTACCCCAGTCCAACGCTGGCATCTCCACCCTGAGTGGAAACAGAGAGAAGTAGGAGAGGCCGGAGGTGAGGAGAGAGATTTTATACATCTACAACTCAACAGGAACTTTGACAGAATTTCCAAACCCTGTGAACATGATCAGCTCCAAGTTCCTCTCCAACTCACACACCATCCTGACTTGTCTGACATCCAGTACTGAAAGAACAGAAATTTATTTCATATAAATACTGGGAAGACTGAACCCATTGTGTTCAGTCCCCACTACAAACTCCACTCCCTCGCCAACAACTTTATCTCTCCACCTGGCAACTGTCTGAGGCTGAACCACACTGTTGACAACCAGGGTGAAATAGTTCATCCCAAGATGAGCTTCCAGCCACATGTCCACATCATCATCAAGACCACCTTCATTCATAGAAGCATTGATAGTAATTAATTAACAATAATGATTAATAAAATACAGTGTTGAAGGAGGCCATTCAGCCCATCGAGCCTGCACCGACAAAAATCCCATCCAGGCCCTATCCACATATTTACCTGTTAATCCCCCTGATACCAAGCGGCAATTTATCATGGCCAATCCGTCTAACCGGCACATCTTTGGACTGTGGAAGGAAACCGGAACACCCGGAGGAAACCCACACAGACACGGGGAGAATGTAGAAACTCTGCACAGACAGCGACCCGAGGCTGGAATTGAACCCGGGTCCCTGGCGCTGTTAGGCAGCTGCACTAACCACTGTGCCACCGGGCCACATGTCAGTGCCATCGCCCGACTCCAGCCCAGTCTCAGCTCATCTGGAACCCTCACCCATTCCATTGTGACGTCACACTATCACCCATTCCATTGTGATGTCACACCCTCTCGCATTTCCATTGTGACGTCCCACCCTCACCCATTCCATTGTGACGTCCCACCCTCACCCATTCCATTGTGACGTCCCACCCTCACCCATTCCATTGTGACGTCCCACCCTCACCCATTCCATTGTGACGTCCCACCCTCACCCATTCCATTGTGACGTCCCACCCTCACCCATTCCATTGTGACGTCACACCATCACCCATTCCATTGTGACATCACACCCTCACCCATTCCATTGTGACATCACACCATCGCCCATTCCATTGTGACATCACACCATCGCCCATTCCATTGTGACATCACACCCCCACCCATTCCATTGTGACGTCAGGGCTTCACTCTCCGATCACAATCCCTGCCGGCCTCCCACATGCAGCCTCAATGGCGGCAGTCAGCCCGGGTCTAACACTACAAGCTGCCGCTCCATTTGGTACAAAGGGGGGGGACCGGGAAGTTCATTTCCGGGGTTTGGGATTGAACAACATGTTTACAAAGCCTCTCCACCCACCCGCCACATTTATCATTCCCCGCACGCCGCCCTCTACCTCGTATTGATCTCGCTTCCAAATTAAAACCGACCGTCCGCGCCATTACCCGCACTGCGCATGCTTCTGGCCCCGCCCCTCATTCACTCTGATTGGTTGGAGGATCAGCCACTCCCGCGCTGTCCTCCAGCCCCGCCCCCTCTTCCTATTGGTCCGGAGCTGCCGTCAATCAGTCCCCGGGCATTGTGATGTGGAGCATGCGCAGTGTCATTGCTGGCCTTGGCGCTTGTTTGTCCCGGAGAAGCGGAGTCAGCGTTAGGCGGTGGCTGGGAGGATTTGGAAACACTTTGTGGATCCGCAAACCCTTCAGAATCATTGTCAGCTCCCTGGTTTGCAGCTGCGGGGCTTCTCTCTCCCTCCCTCCCGGGAACAGGCCCAGGTTAACGGCCCCATCCTGGCTCAGCCACTGGAGGATGGTTCACATCAGAGGATGGGGGAGGGGGACAATAAATAAGAGGTTACACTTTGGCCTCAAATCAATGAGGACTCTGATCTCTGGGAAGGAAGGAAACCCTGGGAGGTGGGCGGGGGGGATTCACAAACACCCGCTGGAGGCCCCAACACCCTTGGGGCTAAGCGAGCCATTTGTGAGACAGAACGGTTCTTCATGATAGCCTACCCACTTTATGGGACAGCAAAGGCAGCACAGGAACTTATATGGATGGCCTCGACCCTAAAGGGAATTGCGAATGAGACTAAGGACGGGTTCGAGGAGGTGAGCACGGCCGTCTCTGAAACATCAGCAGTGGTCGTAGCTATTCGGACTGTGGCATTACAGAACCGATTGGCACTCGATTATGTGCTAGCCTCCCAAGGTGGAACATAGTTGGCTCGGAATGCTGTACGTATATTCCCGATGCTTCGGAGAATATAACTCGCTTAGCAGATCATAATAAACACCTGGCGAAAACAATACAGGATGAGGGGAACCAATATCACAATTATTACCTTCTGGGATGGCTGGGGCAATGGTTCGGGTCGTGGGTGCGTACCGGGTGCATGGATTGATTGTATTAATTGTAATTGTAATTACTTGCTGTGTTTGTATGGCATTATTGAACGCCTGTTGCAAAACAGTAACAGCAGGCGCAAGTGTACAGGCAGAGGGGGCAGGCCCCCCGACAAAGGAGCTGGAGCTAGGCCGATTCGCCGATAACATGTGGTTCTGAATTGGTCATGGGGCCATGTGTGGACCACCTGGCACCCGACCAAAAGGGGGGAGTGAAGTCGGGAATGGGTTCATGAACTCTAATACTCAAAGTGTCAAAGTGAATTCTGTGATATTTGGGGATTGTGAGAAATACTGTGGAACTCATGTTTACGTTTGGGTGTTTTCATGCTCATGTATCCAAGAACAGATAAGAGCACAGCTGTTGTATGTTTTTCTGTTTAAGAATTTGGCTAACCCACCATTTTGTATTCTTTAATTATGTATTTGCTGTGTAACAGTGGAAACCTACATGTCGGCCTTCTGTGACGTATAATGATATCTTCATATATATTCATAGCCTGTACCGATATACATTATACAAGTACCTACGTATAAATTGTTGTATGCCAATTAACTTGTTTGTGCGAAGACTGTAACCTTGTACATTAGTAAGATACCCCACCTGTGCTCACAGAGAACAACAACACTCACGGCCTTGGGATAACCGTGAAGAAAACCCCAAGGCAGCAAGGTTCACAAGCAACAGCCTGGGAACCTGTGAGGCCTCGGAAACTGCGGACGTGCAAGGAAGGGTATAAATGTATGTTCTTAACCTGTATTTGCTGAGAGGTCTGCGGCCGTGTTAGGCACCGGACGGTCTCCCACAATTGTGAAAATAAACCAATGTATTTTGACCTACGAATAGACTGAGAGGTATCTTTACCTACAACAGTAATCATCTAACATATTGAAGACTGGAAAGAGAAATCTGTTCAATTTGATGCATAAACAAAATTAATTATTTTCTAAGGTGTGGCCCAAGTAAAATTAGAGATATCTTTGTGATAGAAACTCTCATCGGGCAGGATGGGTAAGTCCTTATTTGCTGTGAACGATGAGGGAAAGTCTTTCCTATGGTGTACAGTCTCTTTGACCACAGTCACACCAGGGTCCGTGTCCTGACAAGTGTTTAAATAAGGTTTAACTGTGACAATGACTGTGTTTTGGGTGGATACCAAGGAATCCCCTCTGAAACACCTTTCCTGGTTATTACCATCACCCTCCTCACTAACTCCTGTTTTCACTTTACAAATAACAATTTATCCTGGGCTCTTACCAGCAATATCTATAATCACTTAGAGTTTGAATTAGTGAACGAGTGGTTTCCTTTCTGCCGTGAGGAAGCAGTGGGTGATTTGATTTGATTTGTCTCATGTATAAGAAGGATGTGGAAGCGCTGGAAAGAGTGCAGAGGAGATTTACCAGGATGCTGCTTGGTTTGGAGGGTAGGTCTTATGAGGAAAGGTTCAGGGAGCTGGGGCTGTTCTCTCTGGAGCGGAGGAGGCTGAGGGGAGACTTAATAGAGGTTTATGAAATGATGAAGGGGATAGATAGAGTGAACGTTCAAAGACTATTTCCTCTGGTGGATGGAGCTATTACAAGGGGGCATAACTATAGGGTTCATGGTGGGAGATATAGGAAGGATATCAGAGGTAGATTCTTTACGCAGCGAGTGGTTGGGGTGTGGAATGGACTGCCTGCAGTGATAGTGGAGTCAGACACTTTAGGAACATTTAAGCGGCTTTGGATAGGCACATGGAGCACACCAGGATGATAGGGAGTGGGATAGCTTGATCTTGGTTTCAGATAAAGCTCGGCACAACATCATGGGCCGAAGGGCCTGTTCTGTGCTGTAGTGTTCTATGTTCTATTGGGATACAGTGAAAAGAATTGTTTCTTGTGCGGCTATACAGACAAAGCATACCATTCATAGAGAAGGAAAGGAGAGAGTGCAGAATGTAGTGTTACAGTCATAGCTTGGGTGTAGAGAAAGATCAACTTAATGCGAGGTAGGTCCATGCAAAAGTCTGACAGCAGCAGGGAAGAAGCTGTTCTTGAGTCGGATGGTACGTGACCTCAGACTTTTGTATCTTTTCCTGACGGAAGAAAGTGGAAGAGAGATTGTTCCGGGGTGCGTTGGGTCCTTAATTATGCTGGCTGCTTTGCCGAGGCAGCAGGAAGTATAGACAGAGTCTATAGTTGGGAGGCTAGTTTGCATGATGGATTGGGCTACATTCACGACCTTTTGTAGATCCTTGGGCAGAGCAGGAGCCATACCAAGCTGTGATACAACCAGAAAGAATGCTTTCTATGGTGCATCTGTAAAAGTTGGTGAGAGTCATAGCTGACATGCCAAATCTCCTTAGTCTTCTGAGAAAGTAGAGGCCTTGATGGGCTTTCTTAACTATAGTGTCTGCATGGGGGGACCAGGACAGGTTGTTGGTGATCTGGACACCTAAAAACTTGAGGATCTCGACCCTTTCTACTTCGTCCCCGTTGATGTAGACAGGGGCATGTTCTCCACTATGCTTCCTGAAGTCGATGACAATCTCCTTTGTTTACTTGACATTGAGGGGGAGATTATTGTCATTGCACCAGTTCACCAGATTCTCTATCTCATTCCTGTACTCTGTCTCGTCATTGTTTGAGATGTGACCCACTACGATGGGGGCGGGGGGGGGAGAGATAGGACAACAGTTTGGAAAGCCAGGACAGCACTGTAGTAGCACAGTGATGAGGACTGCTGCCTCACAGCGTCAGGGCCCCAGGTTCGATTTCTGGCTTGGGTCACTGTGGAGTTTGCATGTTCCTCCCGTGTCTGCGAGGGTTTCCTCCCATATTCTGAAAGACGTCCTGGTTAGGTTCATTGAACCAAACAGGTGCCGGACTGTGGCGACTAGGGAAGTTTCACAGTAACTTCACTGCAACGTTAACGTAAGCCTTACTTGTGTATGATAAATAAACTTTAAAACTTTCAGTTCAAAAAACTTCTGCTTATTCGCAGAGGAGAGCAGGTGTTTAAATAATTTTCAGGAATGGAACATAACAGAGTACCGATTCACAAAAATGTGAGATTTTTTTTTAAAGTAATTTTTCTTAATTGGGTGACGTTATTTTGATCCTCAGGTTCATTATTCAATGGCGCTGCTATTACCCAACATTCGTTGCGGATGTGAAGGTGCGCTATTCACTCCACAGGAGTCCAGTGCGCAGGCGTGGTGCTCTTTTGGGACGCATGCGCGGTGTCACTTTGCTCCGAGTGCATGAGACGCGTTTTTTCAGGTGGTGAGAGTCGGTGGGGCGGAGGGAGGAATGGAGCCGGGAGTCGGCGTGGGGAGGGAGCGGAGGCTTCACAAACACCCACTGTAGGCCGCAAGACTGGAATAAGAGCCTGCGGGTCCCGGGTGTTTCGCAGTGGGGATTTTCCCGGGATCAGGCCCAGTGCCGCTGCCGCCATCTTTGTTCAGCAGGGAGCAGGGCGCATGCGTGGCTATCCCCGTGACGCAATAGATAGTGGGCTGGGTTTCAGGGTCCCAGTTACCAGGAGAGAAAATCATTGTCTCCTCAGTCTGAGCACAGGGCGCGGTGACAGGCCCGGGTTCAGGGCACGGTGACAGGCCCAGGTTCAGGGCGCGGCGACAGGCCCGGGTTCAGGGCCCGGGTTCGGGGCACGGTGATGGGCCCGGGTTCAGGGCGCGGTGACAGGCCCGGGTTCAGGGCACGGTGACGGGCCCGGGTTCAGGGCACGGTGACAGGCCCGGGCTCAGGGCACGGCGACGAGCCCGGGTTCAGGGCACGTGACGAGCCCGGGTTCAGGGTGTGGTGACGGGCCCGGGCTCAGGACGTGGCGACGGGCCCGGGCTCAGGGTCACCATCTGCTCATGGCCACGTGTCCCTCCATCAGAGGAACATCAGAATTAGGTTCAGGAAGAGGCCATTCGGTCCATCAATAATACTTTCAATTCAGCAGGATCATGGCTTGTGTGCACACAACTTTCCTGACCCTGCCCTGCATACCCACACCACTGGTAACCCTTGGCTCCCGTGTGGGTTAAAAATATGCTTCACCCAGCCTTGAGTCCATTCATAGAATCCCTACAGTGCAGAAGGAGGCTATTCAGCCCATCAAGTCTGCACCGGCTTTGTGACAGAGTGTCTTACCTAGGCCCTCTCCCCCACCCCAACTCTCCTCCTCCCATTGAGGCTACATTCTAGGTCGGGTGGCACAGTGGTTAGCACTGCTGCCTCACAGCGCTAGGGACCCGGGTTTGAATCCTGGCTTTGGTCACTTTCTGCATGGAGTCTGCACATTCTCCCCGTGTCTGCGTGGGTTTCCTCTGGGTTCTCTGGTTTCCTCCCACAGTCCGAAAGACGTGCTGGTTAGGTGCATTGGCCATGCTAAATTTTCCTTCAGTGTACCTGAACAGGCGCCGGGTGTGGCAACTAGAGGATTTTCACAGTAACTTCATTGCAGTGTTAATGTAAGCCTACTTGTGACACAAATGAATAAACTTTAAAACTTTAGACCAAGTGGCGGGTTTCCTTCCGTGAAGGACATGAGTGAATCAGTTGGGTTATGACAACGCACCAGTTTTAATGGTCACTTTTTCCTAGTGCTGGCCTCAATTTCATGACCTGTGTTTGTGTTTTTGTGGATTCTCTCTCATTCCCTTTTTTCTATTTTAAATCAATTTCACAGGGGATTAGAACAGGAGGATTTGCAGTCACGAAGCTCACTGTGAGCATTACATCAAGATCTGACAGTCGCTCATTTTAACCAGAATATCATTGGATTTTGAAAATGGAAGGAAAAAGCACCATTCACAGTGGGGAGAATCTGCATATGTTCTGTGTGTGGACGAGGCTTCAACCAATCATCTGACCTGTTAGAACATAAATGCAGTCATAACAAGGAAAAATCATGGAAATGTGGGGACTGTGGGAAGGGATTCAATTACCAATCTAAGCTGGAGACTCATCGATGCATTCACACTCGGGAGACGCCATTCACCTGCCCTCAGTGTGGGAAGGGATTCACTCAGTCATCAACGCTGCGGACACACGAGCGAGTTCACACTGGGGAGAGACCGTTCACCTGCTCAGAGTGTGGAAAAGCATTCATTAATTCTACCAATCTGTTGACACATCGGCAAGTTCACACTGGGGAGCGGTTCTTCACTTGCTCTGTGTGTGGGAAGGGATTCACTCGGTCATCCGACCTGCTAACACACCAGCAAATTCACACTGGGGAGAGGCCTTTTACCTGCTCCATGTGCGGGAAGGGATTCACTCGGTCCTCCCACCTACAGAGACACCAGCAAGTTCACACTGATGAGAGACCTTTTAAATGCTCAGACTGTGGGCAGTGCTTTAAAAGTTCCTGGGACCTGGGGTCCCATCGCCGTACTCACACTGACGAGAGACCGTTCAGATGCTCTCACTGCGGGACTGGGTTCAGGCGATCATCTGACCTCATTACACACCAGCGCAGTCACACTGGGGAAAGGCCGTTCACCTGCTCCAAGTGTGGGAAGAGATTCACTCAGTCATCCAACCTGTTGAGACACCAACGAGCTCACACTGGGGAGAGACCATTCACTTTGTCCATGTTTGGGAACGGATTCACTCAACAGCCACCCTCCTAAAGTAGAAAAAAGTAAAGTTTATTCATCACAAGTTAGCTTACATTAACACTGCAATGAAGTTATTGTGAAAATCCCCTAGTTGCCACACTCCGGTGCCTGCTCGGGTCAATGCACCTAACCAGCATGTCTTTCAGAATGTGGGAGGAAACCAGAGCACCCGGAGGAAACCCACGCAGACACGGGGAGAACGTGCAAACGCCACACAGACAGTGACCCAAACCAGGAATTGAACCCAGGTCCCTGGCGTTTTGAGGCAGCAGTGCTAACCACTGTGCTATCGTGCCACCCCGACAAAACAGCAGCTTCTCACTGGGGAGAGACCATTCAGCTGCCCCGAATGACAGATGGGATTCACTTAGTGTCATTTCAGCAGAAAGGACACTGAGTTCCCACTGGAGAAACCTTTGAAATGATCTACAAGCAACGTATTCTGACCAATGAGAGACTTCTCAGACTAGGTTTAGGAAATTGAAAATAAATGTCAAATAAATCAACTATGTATTAAATACAATGCCAACTCTTCAATATCTCTGAAACAAGTTAGTTTTTTTTGAAGGGCTCTCCCTCTCCCCTGTCTCCTCCATCCTCACCTCCAACAAGTGTGAGGAGCTCATGGAGCTTCTTCGTTACTAAGATTGAGACAATCTGATCAGATTCCTCTGCTGTTTCCCTCCCTTCCGCTAGACCACTGGATCAAGTTCCCAGTTTCCCTAACCCTGAATCCACATCTCTGAACCTGCAGTCAATCGGCTCTGAGGAAGGGTCATCTAGACTCAAAACGTTGGCTTGCCACAGATGCTGTCAGACCTGCTGAGATTTTCCAGCATTTTCTGTTTTTGTTTGAAATTCCAGCATCCGCAGTATTTTGCTTTTATCTATCTGGGCGGGTTGTGTGGGTGGCTGGCGGAGGGAGCTGCTTTCTTTGTTGGAGATTGTGGGAAGAAGCCGGAAGCAGCAGATCACCGTTCAGCTGCTCACAGTGTGGGAAGAGTTTCAGGACATAACCCCACCTTCAGACACGGGGATGGCACAGTGGCACAGTAGGTTAACACTGCTGCCTCACAACGCCAGGGACCCAGGTTCGATTCCCGGCTTGGGTCATTGTCTGTGTGGAGTTTGCATGTTCTCCCCGTGTCTGCGTGAGTTTCCTCTGGGTGCTCCAGTTTCCTCCCACATTCTGAAAGATGCGCTGTTTAGGTGCATTGACCCGAACAGGCGCTGGACTGTTGCGACTAGGGGAATTACACAGTAACTTCATTGCAGTGTTAATGTAAGCCTTACTTGTGACTAATAAATGAATTTTAAAAAACACCAGCGTGTTCACACTGACGAGAGACCTTTTAAACGTCCAGAGTGTGGGAAGTGCTTTAAAAGTTCTGGGGAACTGCAGTAACATCAACGTGTTCACACTGAGGAGAGACCATTCAGGTGCTCTCACAGTAAGACTGGATTCAAGCGATCATCTCATCTCACTGGACACCAGCGAGTTCACACTCGGGAGAGACCGTTCAGCTGCTCCGAGTGGGGGAAGAGATTCACTCGATCCTCCAACCTGCTGACCCATCAATAAATTCACACTGGGGAGAGACCATTCACCTGTTCCCAGTGTGGAAGTGGATTCTCTCACTTACCCCATCTGGTGACACAGCAGCGAGTTCACAGTGATTACAGAAGTTATATTTTGCAGGTATTGGTGCTGTTAATCCCATCCAGGACTGAAACATGTTCATTCTGACAGTTGAAGCTGATCTCTAATGTCAGTTACCCATGTTAGACTGAGCATGTACCCCACCGCATCTCTCAAACAATAGATCGTCATGTCTGCAAACCTCATTTTAAATTTATATCATTTAGAAACCGTGTTGAAATAAAGATGAACAATAAACAGATCACAGTCCAATCTTGCAGCTCTAGGATGAGACTGTGTTAGCTCTGAATGTTGGTAATCACATGTTGTTTTGAGCTGTTTGACAGGTTGTTCAAAGTTATTAACTTGTCAGATATTGAAGGAATTATTCTGAAAGTAAATTTAACAGTTTATATCCTCAGACTCTGGTCCCTGCTGTAATGAATACTCAGCATCCATTAGGGCTGACTTACAGTGAATCACTGACTATCCTGTAGGACCTTGGTTACTTGTTTTGTGAACTAGTTCTCCCCATTAGTTTTGAACTGCAGGATAACTCTGATTACATTTAGACATGTCTAGAAAGGGTCTGTGTGCCAAATTTAACTGCAATTTGTAACCAACAAATAATGTTCATGTCCTGACGTATAGTCTGATGTCTTGGTAATTTGTGAAAGAAGATTAACTTCACTCACTCAGCAGTTTGAGGGGAACCAGACTGAGGGTTAATCTTTTTTTATTCGTCCATGGGATGTGAGGGTCACTGGCTGGGCCAGCATTTGTTGCCCATCTCTGAGGGCATTTAAGAGTCGACCACATTGCTGAGGATCTGGAGTCACATTGTAGGCCAGACCGGGTAAGGATGGCAGATTTCCTTCCCTAAAGGATCAGATGGTGAACCAGATGGGTTTTTACAACAATTGACAATGGTTTCATGGTCATCATCAGACATTTAATTCCATATTGTGCTGCTCGGGCTGCAGTGGAGAGTGACAGTTGGGGAAGTGTGGGGAAGTTTTTTTTTTTTGTTTTCTTTTTTTCTTGCTGGTAATGGCTTCAGGGATGGCAGTTCAGGCAGTATGCTGCATCTCCTGTGGGATGTATGTGGTGAGGAAATCCAGTAGTGTTTCAGGAGATTTTAGTTGTAAGAAGTGCATTAGATTGCAGCTTCTGGAGGAGCGTGTAAAGGAGCTGGAGGGGGAGGTAGAGGAACTCCGCATAATTCGGGAGGCGGAGGTGGAAGTTGATAGGAGTTATAGAGAAATAGTAACTCCTAGAAATGAGGCTTGGGTCAATGCCAGGAGGAGGGGTAAGAAGCAATCGGGAAGACAATCCCCTGGGGCGGTTCCCCTCCATAATAGGTTTTCGGTGCTGGAGGCTACAGTTGAGGAGGAATCAACTGAGCATAGAGAGCAGATCTCTGGGGGTGAGCCGAGTGAGAAAGCTCAGGTGGTTAGGGGCTGTAAAAGACTGGGCCTTGTGATTGGGGACTCCACAATTAAGGGGACAGATAGGAGGGTCGGAACTAAAGGTAGGGACTCAGGGTTGGTGTGTTGCCTACCAGGGGCTGGGGTCCGGGATGTGTCTGACAGGGTATTCAGGATTCTTAGGGGGGAGGGAGATAAACCACAAGTTATTGTACATGTGGGGACACACGACATAGGGAGGATAGGGGAAGGGGATATTAGGCAGGGATTTATGGAGTTGGGGTGGAAACTAAAGGCCAAGACTGACAGAGTGGTTATCTCTGGACTCTTGCCTGTACCACGGGATAGTTTAGAGAGGAATAGGGAGAGGGAAGGTTTGAATTCATGGCTGAGGGGATGGTGCAAGAGGGAGGGGTTCAGGTACTTAAGCAATTGGGGCTCGTACTGGGGAAGGTGTGACCTCTATGAGAAGGATGGTCTACACCTTAATCAGAAGGGGACCAATATCCTGGGGGGTAAATTTGCTAAGGCCATGCAAGGAGGTTTAAACTGATTCGGGGGGGGGGAGGGATCCTGAGTAGTGGGGCTGAAAGTGAGGGATGCATGGATGCGGACTGCAATGCACGGCATTGCAGAGGTGGGGTGGAGCAGGGTTTGAAATGTGTATACTTCAATGCCAGGAGTATTCGCAATAAAGTGGGTGAACTTGCAGCGTGGATCAGTACCTGGGACTTCGATGTTGTGGCTATTTCAGAGACATGGATAGAGCAGGGGCAGGAATGGATGCTGCAGGTCCCGGGGTTCAAATGTTTTAGTCGAAGTAGGGAAGGAGGTAGAAGAGGGGGAGGGGTAGCATTATTGGTCAGAGATTGTATCACAGTGTCAGAGAGGAGGTTTGATGAGGACTTATCTGTTGAGGTAGTATGGGCGGAGATTAGAAATAGGAGAGGAGAGGTCACCCTGTTGGGAGTCTTTTATAGACCTCCTAAAAGTTCTAGAGAGGTTGAGGAAAGGATTGCGGAGTCAATCCTGCTTAGGAGTGAAAGTAATAGGGCAATTGTTATGGGGGATTTTAACTTGACTAATATTGACTGGAATTGTTATAGCTCTAGCTCGTTAGAGGGGTCAGTTTTTGTTCAAAGCGTGCAGGAAGGTTTTTTGACTCAGTATGTAGACAGGCCAACTAGAGGTGAGGCTATATTGGATCTGGTGCTGGGAAATGAGCCAGACCAGGTGCTAGACTTGGAAGTTGGTGTGCATTTTGGTGATAGTGACCACAATTCGGTTACGTTCACCTTAGTGATGGAAAGGGATAGGCATGAACCTCGGGCCAGTGGTTTTAGCTGGGGGAAGGGTAATTATGAGGCTATTAGGAGAGAATTAGGAAACATAGGTTGGACTAGGAGATTACAGGGACTGGGAACGTCCGACATGTGGAGTTTTTTCAAGGAGCAGCTACTGCGAGTCTGTGATAGGTATGTCCCTGTCAGGCAAGGAGGAATTGGTAGGGCTAGGGAACCGTGGTGCACCAAAAAAGTTTCTTTGTTGGTTAAAAAGAAAAAGGAGGCTTATGTTCGGATGAGACGTGAGCACTCGGGTAGTGCACTAGAAAGCTTTAGATTGGCTAAGAGGGAGTTGAAGAGCGAGCTTAGAAGGGCTAAAAGGGGACATGAGAAGACTTTGGCGGATAGGGTTAAAGAGAATCCTAAGGCGTTCTATAGGTATGTCAAGAACAGAAGGTTGGTTAGGGCAAGTTTAGGGCCAGTTATAGATGGCAGAGGGAAGTTATGTGTGGAACCGGAGGAGATTGGTGAAGCATTGAACCAATATTTCTCTTCGGTGTTCACGCAAGGGGACATGAATATAGCTGAGGAGGACACTGGGTTGCAAGGGAGTAGAATAGACAGTATTACAGTTGATAAGGAGGATGTGCAGGATATTCTGGAGGGTCTGAAAATAGATAAATCCCCTGGTCCGGATGGGATTTATCCAAGGATTCTCTGGGAGGCAAGAGAAGTGATTGCAGAGCCTCTGGCTCTGATCTTCAGGTCGTCGTTGGCCTCTGGTATAGTACCAGAAGATTGGAGGTTAGCGAATGTTGTCCCATTGTTTAAGAAGGGGAACAGAGACTTCCCCGGGAATTATAGACCGGTGAGTCTCACTTCTGTTGTCGGCAAGATGTTGGAAAAAATTATAAGGGATAGGATTTATAGTTATTTGGAGAGTAATGAATTGATAGGTGATAGTCAGCATGGTTTTGTGGCAGGTAGGTCGTGCCTTACTAACCTTATTGAGTTTTTTGAGAAAGTGACCAAGGAGGTGGATGGGGGCAAGGCAGTGGACGTGGTATATATGGATTTTAGTAAGGCGTTTGATAAGGTTCACCATGGTAGGCTTCTGCAGAAAATGCAGATGTATGGGATTGGGGGTGATCTAGGAAATTGGATCAGGAATTGGCTAGCGGATAGGAAACAGAGGGTGGTGGTTGATAGTAAATATTCATCATGGAGTGCGGTTACAAGTGGTGTACCTCAGGGATCTGTTTTGGGGCCACTGCTGTTTGTAATATTTATTAATGATCTGGATGAGGGTATAGTTGGGTGGATTAGCAAATTTGCTGATGACACCAAAGTCGGTGGTGTGGTAGACAGTGAGGAAGGGTGTCGTAGTTTGCAGGAAGACTTAGACAGGTTGCAAAGTTGGGCCGAGAGGTGGCGGATGGAGTTTAATGCGGAGAAGTGTGAGGTAATTCACTTTGGTAGGAATAACAGATGTGTTGAGTATAGGGCTAACGGGAGGACTTTGAATAGTGTGGAGGAGCAGAGGGATCTAGGTGTATGTGTGCATAGATCCCTGAAAGTTGGGAATCAAGTAGATAAGGTTGTTAAGAAGGCATATGGTGTCTTGGCGTTTATTGGTAGGGGGATTGAATTTAGGAGTCGTAGCGTTATGTTGCAACTGTACACAACTCTGGTGCGGCCGCACTTGGAGTACTGTGTGCAGTTCTGGTCCCCACATTACAGGAAGGATGTGGAGGCTTTGGAGAGGGTGCAGAGGAGGTTTACCAGGATGTTGCCTGGTATGGAGGGGAGATCCTATGAGGAGAGGCTGAGGGATTTGGGATTGTTTTCGCTGGAAAGGCGGCGGCTAAGAGGGGATCTTATTGAAACATATAAGATGATTAGAGGTTTAGATAGGGTGGATAGTGATAGCCTTTTTCCTCTGATGGAGAAATCCAGCACGAGGGGGCATGGCTTTAAATTGAGGGGGGGTAGTTATAGAACCGATGTCAGGGGTAGGTTCTTTACCCAGAGGGTGGTGAGGGATTGGAATGCCCTGCCAGCATCAGTAGTAAATGCGCCTAGTTTGGGGGCGTTTAAGAGATCCGTAGATAGGTTCATGGACGAAAAGAAATTGGTTTAGGTTGGAGGGTCACAGTTTTTTTTTTTTTTTAACTGGTCGGTGCAACATCGTGGGCCGAAGGGCCTGTTCTGCGCTGTAATGTTCTATGTTCTATGTTCTATGTTCTATATTTTTATTGAATTCAAATTTCACCATCTGCCGCGCTGGAATTTGAACCTGGGTTCCCAGAGGATCACCCTGGGTCTCTGGATTGCTAGTCCAGTGACGATACCACTATACCACCGCGTCCCCTGACAGGCGGGGATACTAACCTCTACACTAATGAGGAAGTTGCTGATTAAACATAAGAAATAGAAGCAGGAAGAGGCCATTCAGCCCTTCAGGCCTGCTCTGCTACTCAATAAGATCATGCCTGATCTTCACCCTCCCCATAATGCTAAATTCCCTTTGTATCCGATATCAATCTTTGTCTTAAATAACTCCCAACCCCACACTCTTCCCAATAAGACCATAAGACATAGGAGCAGAATTAGGCCACTTGGCCCATTGCGTCTGCTCCACCATTCAATCATGGCTGATATTTTTCTCATCCCCATTCTCCTACCTTTTCCCAATAACCGCTGATCCCCTTATTAATCAAGAACCTATCGACCTCTGTCTTAAAGACACTCAATGACCTGGCCTCAACAGCCTCCTGCGGCAAAGACTTCCACAGATTCACCACTCTCTGGCTGAAGAAATTCCTCATCTCTGTTTTAAAGGATCATCCCTTTAGCCTGAGGTTGTGTTCCCTCTGGTTCTAGTTTTTCCTACTAGTGGAAACATCCTCTCCACATCCACACTATCCAGGCCTCGCAGTATCCTGTAAGTTTCAATAAGATCCCCCCTCATCCTTCTAAACTCCAACCAGTACAGACCCAGAGTCCTCAACCGTTCCTCATACGACAAGCTCTTCATTCCAGGGATCATTCTTGTGAACCTCCTCTGGACCCTTTCCAAGGCCAGCACATCCTTCCTTAGATACGAGGCCCAAAACTGCTCATAATAGTCCAAATGGAGCCTGACCAGAGCCTTAGACAGCTTCAGAAGTACATCCCTGCTCTTGTATTCTAGCCCTCTCGACATGAATGCTAACATTGCATTTTCCTTCCTAACTGCCAACTGAACCTGCAGGTTAACCTTAAGAGAATCTTGAACACGGACTCCCAAGTCCTTTTGTGTTTCTGATTTCCTAAGCATTTTCCCATTTAGAAAATAGTCTACGCCTCCATTCCTCCTTCCAAAGTGCATAACCTCACACTTCTCCACATTGTCTTCCATCTTCAATGTGAACTTGCTGGTGGGTCAGCAGGTGGGATGACTGAATGAATCCCTTCCTGCGCACAGAGCAAGTGAATGGTTTCTCCCCAGTGTGACTGCGGCGATGTATTTCCAGCAGCGAAGGGTAACTGAATCCCTTCCCACAGTCCCCACATTTCCGTGGTTTCCTTGGGTGTCCTTGTGTCCGTCGAGGTTAAACAATCTGTTCAAGCCTTGTCCACACAAAGAACGTGTGTATTATTTCTCAGTAAAGGAATCAAGGGTCATGGGGATAAGGCAGGAAAGTGGAATTCAGGATTATATCAGATCAGTGAATAGTGAGCAGACTGAATGGGCCCAATGGCCTAATTCTGCTCCAAGATCTTCTCATCCTTTGGCTCTCTGCTGTGAATAGTGAGTTTTTAAAAAAAATCAGGCTGTGTAACTGGTTAAAGCTCTTTCCTCAGTCAGTTTACTGGAACACTCTCACCCAGGTGTGTGTGTATGTCTTGGTGCTTTTCCAGTCACACTGATGTTTGAAATCTTTCCTCACCGCCAAAAGAGAAAAACATTTCTCCTTCCACATTTAAAGGTCGATGATATTCAGGTTCTGATGAATTGAGGGACTCTGTCAGCTCTTGATGTGATGTTTGGTTTCAGTTTCCCATCAGCAATTCATCGCCCTCGTGGACCTTGTAAAAGATATTGACAGAGTCAGTATCGCTGTCAGCACAGGATAGAAAGTCAGAACAGACAATTCTAGTTTCCATGGAATATTCTTTTATCTTTTGTTTCCCCAATCTTGTGGTCCAATCAAACTTCCATCTCAACTAAACCAGAACTTTGTTTCCAGTGTCTATGAGACACTCTGTACCCTGAGTTGTGGGAGGTATCGAGTGTTCCAGTCGACACTGCACGGTTCTTCTCCAGGACCACACGAGCATGGACAAGACCGTGGGAGAGAGGCCGACAGCCAAGTTACCCCATGCAGATCTACAAATCACTGTTTTAACCAGCCCCAAGAGCAGATCCAGGAAAAGATCCTCTGACCTCCCAAGCCTCCTCCACATGGGCAGCCAATGATTAGGAGCGTGGGGCAGAATAGAAGTGGAACTAAAAGTGGAGAAGCAGCTCCTTCAGGGACTGCAACCTCTCACACTGAATATGTACATGGTTCATGGACTTCTGCAAACATCAGCTGCAGGCTGGGAGCGGGTGAAACTGTTTAGACACCTGTTGCCCAGTTTGCTGGGAGGCACGGTGACACAGTGGTTAGACCTGGCTTCAGTTCCCGGATTGGGTCACTGTCTGTGTAGAGTTTGCACATTATCCCTGTGTCTGTGTGGGTTTCCTTCAGGTGCTCAGGTTTCCTCCCACAGTCCGAAAGATGTGCTGGTTAGGTGCACTGGCCGTGCTAAATTCTCTCTGTGTACCTGAACAGGTGTCGGAGTGTGGCGACTGGGGGATTTTCACAGTAACTTCATTGTAGTGTCAATGTAAACCTCCTTCTGACACTAATCAATAATATTCACGCTGATGTGCTGGAAACTGGGACCCGGGAGGAACTGTAAAACCTAAGCCCCGCCCTCACTGTTGCGTCATGAAGACCCTGGCGCATGCGCCTCTCGCTGATCCAAGATGGTGGCCGTTGGACTGGACTTGGGTTTCGGGGGGAAAAAAGATCCGGAGCTGCAAACACGAATCTCAATCGGGGTTTGAGGCACCCGCCAGGTGTTTAGAAACTCTTCTTCTCCAGAGCCGGCTCCATCGCTCCCTCAGAGTTTCCGTTTCCTTCCCCGTGGCAAAGAGACAAAAAGAGAGACTCACCCCATCGCCATGACTGACAGTGCGCATGCTCCAATACTGAGCGATACTGCGGCTGCGCAGTACCTTCCTCTGGTGTAAATAGGGGACATTCACCACCGCGGCGAATGCTGGGTAAACCCTCCGTCATTGAAAGTCGTTATTATTGACTGGTGATTTTTTTGCTGTGATGTGGAGATTGGGAGGAGGGTCGAAAAAGCTGTGCACAGATCCTTCATTCATCAGAAAGAACAGAAGTGGGAACTGGTGGATAATTTTGATTTATTATTGTCACGTTATGGTTTACAGTGAAAATTATTATTTCTTGCGCACTGTACAGACAAAGCATTCCATTCATAGAGCAGATAGGAGAGAAGGAAAGAAAAGGGTGCAGAATGTAGTGTTACAGTCATATCCAGGGTGTAGCAAAAGATCAACTTAATATAAGTCAGCTCCATTCAAAATTCTGATGGCAGTAGGGATTAAGCTGTTTTTGAGTCAGTTGGTACCTGATCTCAGACTTTTTTATCCTTTTTCCCGATGGAAGAAGGTGGAAGAGAGTGTGTCCGGAGTGTGTGGGGTTCTTTTTTGATTTGATTTATTATTGTCACATGTATTAGTGTACAGTGAAAAGCATTGTTCCTTGTGCACTGTACAGACAAAGCATACTGTACATAGGGAAGGAAAGGAGAGAGTGCAGAATGTAGTATTACAGTCACAGTTGGGCTGTAGAGAAAGATCAAATTAATGAGAAGTAGGTCTATTCAAAAGTCTGATGGCAGCAGGGAAGAAGGTGTTCTTGAATCGGTTGGTACATGATCTCAGACTTTTGTACCTTTTTCTTGTCAGAAGAAGGTTGAAGAGAGTATGTCCGGGGTGTGTGACATTCTCGATTATGTTGGCTGCTTTTCCGAGGCAGCGGGAAGTGTAGATGGAGTCAATGGATGGGAGGCTAGTTTGCGTAATGGACTGCGCAAATGTCCCAAAGTTTTCCACAAACAACAGCAAAATCCAACTATTTCAGTCAAATATAAACTCAGAAGCTGGTGTGACTGAGTGAAGTATTTATTTGAGTAACTGTCAGGATTGTTTTCTGATGGATATTCCAAGTCATTTTTTAAATTGTTCAATTGATTCTAGTCGTTGGCTAGACTAGCATTTATTGGCCATCCTTAATTGCCTTTGAAAAGGTGGTGGTGAGCTGCCTTCTTGAATCGCTGCAGTCTATGTGGTGTAGGTACATCCACAGTGTTGTTAGGGAGGGAATTCCAGGATTTTGATCCAATGACATTGAAGGAACAGTGACATATTTCCAAGTCAAGATGCTGAGTGGCTTGGGGGGGGACTTCCAGGTAGTGGTTTTCCCCACCTGTCCACTGTCCTTGTCCTCCTGGATTGTAGCGGTCATTGGTTTTGTTTCCTTGTTTTCCTTTCATCTGTGGAATTTGCTACCCCAAAGTGCGGTGGATGCTGGGCAGTGAGTAATTTAAGGAGGAGTTAGACAGATTTTTAATTGGTTATGGGTTGAAAGGTTATGGGGAGAAGGCAGGAAAATGGGGATGAGAAGCATATCAGCCATGATTGAATGGCGGAGCGGACTCGAGGGGCCGAATGGTCTAATTCTGCTCCTATATCTTATGAAATTGCAGGTTTCATACAGATTTGCAAAAGAACAAAAAAGGCCCAGGTATTTGTCCTGAATTACTATCACAGACAGCGATACGTTACCAATCACCAATTGTCCTTTGTGATGGTGATAGTTGGCCTTCTTCTTCTTGAACCTCTGCAGTCCATATAGTAAAGGTGCTCCCACAATGCAAGAGTATTAGAATTTTAACCCAGTCACGTTGAAGGGACAGTGATATTTGTCCAAGTCAGGAAGTTGTTTGGTTTGCCCATGTCCCAGCTGCTCTGGTACTTCCAGGTGGGGAAGATTGTGGGTTGAGGAGATTCTGCCAAAATCCTGGTTGAGTTGCTGATGTATAAAGTCTCTCTCCGTCACCCTCCTCCCGACCTCTCCCTCTTCACGCATAAAGGCTGGATTCTTGTTGTTGGCTCTGAAGAGGTGGAGGGCTCCTTTCCCTCAGTGCATTGGTGAACAGTTTGAGGCTTTGTCACAATCCAGCAGCTTTCATATCCACTATGTCCTCGTCCGAATCCCACAATTTACCAGATTAGTTCAACTCAATTTCACATTTTGTCTTTGTATATTTATGGCTTGTCTCTCTTTCTGTTTTCAATTCATTTTTCAGCGGATTAGAAGGTGAGGAATTACAGAAAATTGTAAATCAAGGATCACATCACGATCAGACAGGGAGCTTTGATTCATCAGGATCTAAACATCATCGGCCTTTGAACATGGAAGAAAAAAGCACCATTCACAGAGAGGAGACACTGTACAAGTGTTCTGTATGTGGACAAGGCTTCAATCGATCATCTGGCCTGTCGAGACACAAGCGCAGTCACACCAGGGAGAGACCGTATAAATGTGGAGACTGTGGGAAAGGATTCAATTATCCAGTTGACCTGCAAAATCACCAACGCACTCACACTGGAGAGAGACCTTTTACCTGCTCTGTGTGTGGGAAGGGATTCACTCAGACAGCTGGCCTGTTGATTCACCAGCGCATTCACAGCAGGGAGAGGCAGTTCACCTGCTCCGAATGTGGAAAAGGATTTACTCAGTCATCGGCCCTGCTGATACATTGGCACATTCACACAGGGGAGAGGCCTTTCACCTGCTCTGAGTGCGGGAAGGGATTCACAGATTTCTCTGCCCTGCAGAGACACCAGCGGGTTCACACCGACAGGAGAGAGTTTAAATGCACTGAGTGTGGAAAGAGTTTTAAAACTCCACGCACACTCCGGGAGCACCAGTACATTCACACCGGTTCCACACCGTTCAGCTGCTCCCACTGCCAGAAGGGGTTCAGGACATCATTCCACCTTGTGGCACATGAGCGCATTCACACTGGAGAGAGGCCATTCACCTGCTCTGAATGTGGGAAGGGATTTAACCGATCATCCAACCTGCAGAAACACCAACGAGTTCACAGTGAAGAGAGACCGTTTAAATGTCCAGACTGCGGGAAGGGCTATAAAAGTTCTGAGGAACTACGTCACCATCAACGTGTTCACTCTGACGAGAGACCATTCACGTGTTCTCACTGCGGGACTGGCTTCAGGCGATCAGGCGACCTCTCTGTACACCAGCGAATTCACACTGGGGAGAGGCCGTTCACCTGCCCTGTGTGTGGGAAGGGATTCACTTGTTTATCCTCTCTCACTTCACACCAACTTGTTCACACAAATGAGAGACCGTTCAAATGTTCTGACTGTGAGAAGAGCTTTAAAAGCAGAAAACTTCTGCTCGCACACCAGCGAAATCACTCTGAGGACAAACCGTTCACCTGCACTGAGTGTGGGAAAGGATTCACCCGGTCATCTATTCTGCTGAGACACCAACAAGTTCACAGTGAGGAGAAGCCGTTCCCTTGTTCAATGTGTGGAAAGAGATTCACCCAGTCATACAACCTGGTGAGACACCAGCGAGTTCACCAGTGATCACAGGGGTGTGATTCTGCTGTTATTGCTGCTGTTAATTACATCCCAACTAAATAATGTTTATACTGATAGTTGGAGTTTATCTGATGTAAATCAGCCCTGTTGGACTTGTAGAATACCCCACAGCATCTCTCATTCATGTGTCAATAAATCTTCACGCCTGCAGACCTTGTTTTAAATTTAAATCACTCAGAAACTGTATTGAACTAAAGATGAATAATAAACAGATGACAGTCCAATCCACCCCTGTGTGAATGTGCCGATGTATCAGCAGGCCGATGACTAAAGTCTGTTTTGTAACTTCAGGATAAGGATTTGAAAGCTCTGAATGTTGGCCCTCTCATATGTAGACTGGAGCTATTTGATAGGCAGGATGTTAATAGCTGTAAACTTGTCAGATGTCGAAAGAATTACTATTGGAGTAAACTCACCCATTTATAACCTCAGACTCTGGTCCCTATTGTAATGAATAAGTAACACAGTGGAATAGCGGGATAAATATGTGGGGCTACGGGGATAGGGCCTGGGTAAGATGCTCTGTTGGAGAGTCTGTGCAGACTCGATGGGCCCTGTACCCTTGTGCATTTACCCTGCTAACCCCCCTAACCTACACATCTTTGGACGCAAACAGATAATTTAACATGGCCAATCCACCTAACCTGCACATCTTTGGACTGTAGGAGGAAACTGAAGTACCCAGAGGAAACTCAGACACAGGGAGAAGGTGCAAACTCCACACAGAAACCCAAGGCTGGATTCAAACCCAGTGCTGTTAGGCAGCAGTGTTAACCACTGTTCCACCGTGCAGCCCTTCATCTGCTGCTGAAGCCCACATCCACACATTACCGTCAGACTTGACAATTTCAACACATTTCTGACTGGTCTCCCATATTCTGTAATTTTGAGATAATCCAAAATGTCCCCATGTCTTGCAGACACTTCCTCCATCTTCACAACCCCCTCTTCTAATTCTGGGCCTCTGTGGAGCCCCTTTGCAATTCCTGCAGCATTGCTGGCCTGCGGACTAATGTCTGGTTCAATCCCCATTCCAGCTGAGGTCGGTGTCGGAGCTGTCTCCTCACCCTGCCCAAGAGTGGATGGTAACGGCAGCCTGCTACTGACACAAACTGCCAGGAAAACAGCTCTGGATGACACATCAGCAGACAATGAGCCAAGGAGCTGCCTATGGGATAAATTCTGCATTACTAGCTATGTGGTGGGTCATTGCTTATTTAGTCACTGCTATAAACAGCGGAATTTTCACTTTGTAAACCTCAGCTTGAAGGAATAAAGTGAATAAATTGGGATATTCACTTTTACCATTATCCATCTGAAGCCAATGGACTCCTTTTTCCCCGTCCTGATGTGACACTGAATCTTCTTTGATTTGAAGAAGAAACTTAACCTTAGAGCACTGGGTGGTACAGTGGCCCAGTGGTTAGCACTGCTGCCTCACAGCACCAGGGGTTTGGATTCGATTCCCGGCTGGGTCACTGTGTGGAGTTTGCACATTTTCCACGTGTCTGTGTGGATTTGCTCCAGTTTCCTCCCACAGTTCAAAAGACAGGCTGGTTAGGTGCATTGGCCATGCTGAATTCTCCCTCAGTGTACCCGAACAGGTGCCGGAGTGTGGCAACAAAGTGATTTTCACAGTGACTTCATTACAGTGTGAATGTAAACCTAGTTGTGACACATAAATAAACTTTACTATTGGCCTCAGTACCCGAGACCTGGCAGGATGGCAAGAATGGCCTGGGGCTCCAGTGAGGTGTACTGGAGGGGCTGGAGTGGGCAAGTGGTGACACTGGGAGGAGCAGCAGCTGGGAGGCATATAGCGACCCCTGGTGGACAGGAGGCGAAACAGCAGCAGCACAGTCTGTGCAAAAGCTTCCCCAGTTCAGCTGGAGACTGGAGATCAGAGAGACTGGGAACCTCCTCAAATGTAAACTTCAGCTTTTCACATTCTCCCCCATTCATCCCTCTCTCCCTCCATCCACCTCACACTCCCTCCCTTTCTCCATCCCTCCCTCTCACCATCCATCCCTCTCTCCCTCCTCCCATCCCTCCCTCCAATAAGAACCATTCACTGAGCACAGCAGTTTCAGCCTCATTCCCACAGTCTGTATTCCAGCCTTTATCACATCCACTCTGCTCCCAGATACTTTACACCATTAGATATTACAATTCAAACTTTATAATCTCAACAATTTACTATTTGTTCTGGAAGATGAGGGCGGCATGGTGGCACAGTGGTTAGCACTACTGCCTCACAGCGCCAGGGACCTGAGTTCAATTCCCGGCTTGGGTCACTGTCTGTGCAGAGTCTGCACATTCTCCCCGTGTCTGTGTGGGTTTCCTCCGGGTGCTCCGGTTTCCTTCCACAGTCCAAAGATGTGCTGCTTAGGTTGACTGGCCATGCAAAATTGACCTTAGTGTCAGGAGGATTAGCAGGTTAAATATGTGGAGTTACGGGGATAGGGCCTGGGTGGGATTGTGGTTGGTGCAGACTCGATGGGCTGAATGTCCTTCTTCTGCACTGTAAGATTCTACGTTTCTATGAGATCACAAAATTCAAGTTAAAAGTTAAAGTTTATTTATTAGTCACAAGTAAGGCTTACATTAACACTGCAATTAACACTGTGAAATTCCCCTTGTCACCACAGTCTGGCAACTGTTCGGGTCAATGCACCTAAACAGTGCATTTTTCAGACCATGGGAGGAAACCAGAGCACCTGGGGGGAACCCACACAGACACGGGGAGAACATGCAGACTCTGCACAGACAGTGACCCAAGCCGGGAATTAAATCAGGTCCCTGGCACTATGAGGCAGCAGTGCAGACAGACAGTCAAGAAATCATCAATTCCACTCCCACCCGGAGCGATGGGGATATATTTATACATTATCTCATTTCACAATAAAACACACACACTGAGTTTCAGATTGGCTTCTGTTATTATTTTGGTGCCCAGCAGTTGGATTAGACTGAGACTGACATCAACCCGTGTGTGCGGGTGCGTGCGTGCGCGCATGCGCGTGCGTCCCGAAAGCCCGTGATACCAAATAAACCTGTTGGATTTTAACCTGGTGTTGTGAGACTTCTAACTAGAATCATAGAATCCAACAGTGCAGAAGGAGGCCATTCGGCCCATTGAGTCTGCACCGACCACAATCCTATCCAGGCCCCACCCCCTTAATGCCATGCATTTACCCTAGCTAATTCCCCCTGAAACTAAGGGGCAATTTAGTATGGCCAATCCACATAACCCGCCCATCTTTGGACTGTGGGAGGAAACTGGAGCACCCGGAGGAAACACATGCAGACACGGGGAGAATGTGCAAACTCAACACAGACAGTGACCCAAAACTTGAATCGAACCCGGGTCCCTGGCGCTGTGAGGCAGCAGTGCTAACCACTATGCCACAGAGCAGAAATCCAGGGGAACTGGATTAATTGTTGGATTACACAGTGATATGTTACAGAGTAGAAATCCAGGAGAACTGGATTAATTGTTGGATTACACAGTGATATGTTACAGAGTAGAAATCCAGGAGAACTGGATTAATTGTTGGATTACGCAGTGATACGTTACAGAGTCTTAAAATCTGAAATAAAACAGTCAATGCCACAAATAGTCAACAGGCCCAGCAGCTTCTATGAAGGCAGAAACAGAGTGAAACATACAGCCAAACATCCATATGAATGAGGAGCAGCAGTGGACCATTGGGCCCCTCTGCTGCAGCATTTGACAAGATCCCAACTGATCTGATTGTGGCCAGAACTCAATTTTTCTGTCTCCGCCCCCCCCCCCCCCCCCCCGTCCCCTCTCCCCTCCCCCCACCCCCAAATCCTCTGACTCTCTTGTCAATCAGGAATCCATTTATTCAGTCTTAAAAATATTCAATGACTCTGTCTACACTGCTCTCTGGCGAAGAGAATTCCACAGACCAAAGACCCCCTGAGAGAGAGAGAAAAATCTCGTTCTCTCTGTCCCTAACGTCTCAAGCGCTCCCCAGAGCCACACAGGGAAAATCAGGATAAAAGCAAATTACAGTGAATGCTGGAATCTGAAACCAAAAGAGAAAATGCTGGAAAATCTCAGCAGGTCTGGCAGCATCTGTCAGGAGAGAAAAGTGCTGACGTTTCGAGTCCAGATGACCCTTTGTCAAAGACTGACCTCTGAAGAATTGAGAGAGGGAGGTGGAGAAGAACAAAATGTAAGATCCGCAAACTGACAAAATGATTCATGGCCCAAGACCAAAGCGAGTGGTAATGGGACAAGTAAAGACACAAAAGATGTTCTGGATGAGGTGTGAATAGCCGGTGAGCGATAGTCTGAATGTAAAGTAAACAAGAGGGAAATGAGGTGAAAAAAGCAGCAACGAAACACAGAACACAATGGGGGCAGAGATTGTGGTGTAAAATTGTTGAGCTCAGTTTTGTTCTGAAGGCTGTAAAGTGTCTCTTTCAGTTGCGAGAAATAATATTATATTTCCCAGTTCCGATGACAGGTCACATTCAGTCTGTTTCTCGCTCCACAGAGGCTGCCTGACTTGTTGAGTATTTCCAGCCAAAAGAGAAAACGCTGGAAAATCTCAGCAGGTCTGGCAGCATCTGTAAGGAGACAAAAAGATCTGAGGTTTCGAGTCCAGGTGACCCTTTTGACGAAAGCAACAACTTGCTTTCATTCATGAGTATTTCCAGCATTTTCCGTTTTATGTCAAGCAGAGAATGTGTAAGAATTGTCACATCTGGAACAGATGTCTCTTACACAGGACACCCCAGCTCGGGTCTTGGGGGATTAACCGGAGAAGCTTTTTAAACTGAGGAAAGTAACTGCATTTGGGCGCTGACTTTAAACAACATTAACAAGCCCGGGCTGCTGGAGAAACATTTTGGGATTTGTGAGCAGTCAGTTCCGGCTGGTTTGAAGTGAAATCCTGTCGGTGCTGCGGCAAATCTGAACTCAAACCAGACAAACTGGAACCGCTGGGTTAGAGATTCCGGGTGTTGGGATGTGGAGGCTGGGGGAGGGGGAGATGGCGGTAAAACTCTGAGCCTGAGTTTCGAGCGGGATGTGAGCGGGGTAAAGGGGAGGAATGACAGAGTTAATGTGGGAGTCAGGGACAATAGCAGAAGGTGGGAAGCTCTGGAAAGGAGCATTGAGGATAAAGGCCACCAAAGAATGCTTGTTTAAATGAAGATAAAAGCAAAATACTGCAGATGCTGGAATCTGAAACAGAAACAGAAAATGCTGGAAATCTCAGCGTCTGTGGAGAGAATAGAGTTAATGCTTCCAGTCTGGATGATCACAGATGCTGTCAGACCTGCTGAGGTTTTCCAGCACTTTCTGTTTTTGATTAACTGAAGGTTCAGCTCAGCAGGGAAAGAAGCACCGAACTGAACACACTGAACCCAGGGAGAGGGGGTGACCGAGGATAAGGGACAGGCGCAGCTCAGTGAGGCTCTGCAACGTCCATCAACACATCCACATTCAGACCTTAGAGCGCCAAGGGGGAGGGGAAGGAGAAACTATTTGGGACACAGCAGGAGGTCACCCCTCCCCCCACTCTGGGGTTCCACATCCCTCCCACACCTGGGCAAGGTTGGCTCAAGGTGCAGGAAGCTGCAAGCTGAGAGGCTGAGCTGTGAACTGGGCCGGGTTGGGGGTTTGAGTGACAGTCCTGGGGCTATTTCAGGACAGGAACTGCCACAGATTCCCTCTTTTTCCTGGGACGTTTCAGTGGAGCTGTGTTGGTGAGTGTTTGTAATCTCTGTCTCACTGTCTCGGTAATGGGGGTGGGTTGTAGATTGCTGTGAGTGTTAGACTAAATAACCTCTCCTCATGCTGCCAGTTCCAGTCTGCAGATTCCATTTCTCAGTCCAGTCTGCTGCTCTGTCTCTCTGTACTTTGCTGCAGTGCTCCACATTCTGAGCAACATCCAGCCCATTGTTATCACCCCAAATTTGCGGCAAACTCTCTTCACTGTGGCACAGTGGTTCACACTGCTGCCTCACTGAGTCAGGGTTCGACTCCAGCCGTGGGTGTGTGACTGTCTGTGTGGAGTTTGCACAGTAAGGGTACAGAATAAAATTTTTGCGGTTGCAGGCAGGATGAAGAAAAAGGTCAGGATGGGGATTAGCAGAGTAAGTGCGTGGGGTTACTGGGATAGGAGGTGAGCCTGGGAAAGATGCTCTCAGAGTCAGCAGAGACTCGATGGGTAAAATGGCCTCTTTCTGCACTGGAAGGATTCTGTGATTAGTGAATTACGGTGAACAACTTTTGAATGGAGGGATTTCTGAGGCGCAGAGCATTGTGGGAAATGTGACCGCCATTAGTCAATGCCTGACTCTAGATGTTTCATTATAGACTGAGGGCAAGTCAGCAAACTGAGCCCTCAATTCTGTTTGTGACTCTGACAGGTTGCCTGGCCTGTTGAATATCTCGAGGATTTGTTCTTTTTGTCCCAGATACAGTCTCTACAGAGTTTCCTGTGTTATTGTTTTATAGCTTCGAATTTGGAAACACAGTTAGGAGCCGGTTTGAATCAGGCTGCGTGTTGGATGCAGAACTCAGTTCCTGGCCTCCTGCGTGTTTTTTTTTACTGTTGCTTCGGTCTGGACTCTGTTCATCATCTGTCTCTATAGGTTCTCTCTCAATCCCCTTTTTTCTGTTTTAAATCAGTTTCACAGGGACTAGAAGGGGACGATTTGCAGTCAGGAAACTGAAAGTAAATATCATATCAGGAACTGCCATCATAACTGAATATCAGTGGATTTTGAACATGGAAGGAAAAAGCACCGTTCACAGTGGAGAGAAACCGTACACGGGTTCTGTGTGTGGACGAGGCTTCAGCCGATCCTCTGGTCTGGCAAAACATAAGTGCAGCCACTCCATGGAAAAACTGTGGAAATGTGTGGACTGTGGGAAGGAATTTAATTACCCATCCCAGCTGGAAACTCATCGGCGCAGTCACACTGGGGAGAGACCGTTCACCTGCTCTGAGTGTGGGAAGAGATTCACTCAGTCATCCAACCTACTTACTCATCAGCGAGTTCACACTGATGAGAGACCTTTTAAATGCTCAGACTGTGGGAAGTGCTTCAAAAGTTCTTGGGAACTGATGTCCCATCAACGTGTTCACACTGATGAGAGACCTTTTAAATGCTCAGACTGTGGGAAGTGCTTCAAAAGTTCTTGGGGACTGATGTCCCATCAACGTGTTCACACTGATGAGAGACCGTTCAGGTGCTCTCACTGTGGAATTGGGTTCCAGCATTCACATAACCTTACTGTACACCAGCGAATTCACACTGGGGAGAGGCCATTCACCTGCTCCGAGTGTGGAAAAGGATTCACTCGGTCATCCCAACTATTGATACACCAGCGTATTCACAATGGGGAGAGACCTTTTAAATGCTCTGACTGTGTGAAGTGCTATAAAAGTTCTGGTGAACTGATGTCCCATCAACGTGTTCACACTGATGAGAGACCGTTCAGGTGCTCTCACTGTGGGACTGGGTTCAGGCGATCATATGATCTCATTCTACACCAGCGCACCCACACTGGGGAAAGGCCATTCACCTGCTCTGAATATGGGAAGGGATTCATTCAGTCCTCCAGTCTGCTGAGACACAAGCGAGCTCATGCTGGGGAGAGACCATTCAGCTGCTCTGAGAGTGGGAAGAGATTCACTCAGTCATCCTACCTGCTTAGACACCAAAGAATTCACCAGTAACCACAGTGATTGGAATCTGCTGTTAATCCTATCCAGGACTGTAATATGTTCATTGCGTTTGTTTTTGTTGATGTTAATGAACTCCAGCCAGTTATACGGTTTAATATTCTGAATAAAAGTCAAATCAATTATCTTTGTGTTCAGTACTGTGAATCTTTTTAATATCATCAGCACAACTGAATTCCTTCTGAGTTGCTCTCCCTTTGTCCCTCTTCCAGCTTCACTTCCCCACAAGTGCTCATTGGGAATAAAACTCACAATCTTCTTTGTCACTAAGTTTGAGACAATCCAATCAGCTCCCTCTACTGCTTCCCTCCTACCCCTAACCCACTGGAACAAACCTCCTCTAACGCTGCCCTTTGTCTGAGCTCTGAACTCTCATCTTTCTGCAGTTTCTCTCCTGCCTCCCCTCATGTCCTCTTAGCGCTCATCTTGCCCATGAGACCCATCTCTTGATCCCTCAATCCTATTCCCACTGTCCTACTGACAGCACAACTTCTCCATATCAGCTGATATTGTCAATATCTTCCTCTCCTTCAAATCCGATATCATCACCCACTTCTCAATAAAATATCTTTGACACATGCCCTTGTAAACTACCATCCCATCTCCCTTTCCTCTCTAAAGCCCTTGAATGTTTTACCTTCCACATATTGTAACTTGTTTTCCCTTTCTCACTGTGTGTAGTAAAGTTTAATTTGTTTGTGCAGAATCTGTGGAATCTTTTGCCTTTATTCACTTGTTAAGTGTTTGAATCTCCACCTTTGTCAATTTTATACAAACTCACCCAAATCTAAAAACTATTTTGTGGGAATTGGGGGAATAGAACAGAAGATGGGTTTCTGCTGCTAAGTTACAATCTCAGCTGATGTTACTTCTGGGCAGGAAGGTCCCAGAATAAAACCCTGGCTCAATTGACCGTAACTTTCCCCACGATCCCCACCTTCTTGGTGCGTTTGGCCATCTTCCCGGATGGAGCAGAGAGGGCGGACATGAAAATACTGACAATAACACAAGATTCCTTCATTCCACACAATCACAGTGGCGAAGTGAGGTAAATGGCCTCTGCCTGGGAGATCACTGAATCCTCAGGCTACTGAAGGGTAATTTTCAAACATAGAAACGTTGGAGGATTGTGCTGCTGGATTTTTCTTGTTCCTATTTTTTTCATATTAACGCAGACGAATCTATTTAGAGAATTGAAACTTGCCTCAGAAATAGCAACAGGCGAACTCGAAGACAAACACATTCACAGAAATGCACTCTCAGACAGACACAGGCAAACTCGCACACACAGACATGCAGACAAAAAAACACTCTGACTTCACAAATACACACACACTCACAACACAGAGACAGGCTGAGACCAATTTCAGTCCAAATAATCTGCTGGGCACTAAAATAATGTGAGAAGTCTCACAACACCAGGTTAAATTCCAACAGGTTTATTTGGTAGCACAAGCTACTAGCTTTCGGAGCGCTGCTCCTTCATCAGGTGACTGGGAGTTCTGTTCACAAACAGGGCATATAAAGACACAAACTCAATTTACAAAATAATTTACATAATTTACATAATCCTGTTCATAAGAGCAGGATATGGTGCTCGACTCAACGATCGACAGTTCTGACGCGCCACAGCGAAAAACCGCACCCACCTCCTCAGAAGACAAACACGGGACATTGTGGAAAGAGTACCCTTCATCGTCCAGTACTTCTCTGGAGCAGAGAAGCTACGACATCGTATCCGGAGCCTTCAACATGTCATTGATGAAGACGAACATCTCGCCAAGGCCATCCGCACACCCTCATTTCTTGCCTTCAAACAACCGCACAATCTCAAACAGACCATTGTCCGCAGCAAACTACCCAGCCTTCAGGAGAACAGTGACCACGACACCACACAACCCTGCCACAGCAACCTCTGCACAACGTGCCGGATCATCGACACGGATGCCATCATCTCACGTGAGAACACCATCCACCAGGTGCACGATACATACACTTGCAACTCGGCCAACATTGTCTACCTGATACGCTGCAGGGAAGGATGTCCCGAGGCATGGTACATTGGGGAAACCATGCAGACGCTACAACAATGGATGAATGAACACCGCTTGACAATCACCAGGCAAGAGTTTTCTGTTCCTGTTGGGGAGCACTTCAGCGGTCACGGGCATTCGGCCTCTGATCTTTGGGTAAGCGTTCTCCAAGGTGGCCTTCAAGACACACGGCAGTGCAGAGTCGCTGAGCAGAGACTGATAGCCAAGTTCCGCACACATGAGGATGGCCTCAACTGGGATCTTGGGTTCATGTCACACTATCCGTGACCCCCACGACTTGCCTGGGCTTGTAAAATCTCGCTAACTGTTCTGTCTGGAGACAATACACATCTCTTTAACCTGTGCTTAACCCTCTCTCCACTCACATTGTCTGTACCTTTAAGACTTGATTACCTGTAAAGACTCGCATTCCAACCATTATTTTGTAAATTGAGTTTGTGTCTTTATATGCCCTCTTTGTGAACAGAATTCCCACTCACCTGATGAAGGGGCAGTGCTCCGAAAGCAAATGGCTTTTGCTACCAAATAAACCTGTTGGACTTTAACCTGGTGTTGTGAGACTTCTTACTGTGTTTACCCCAGTCCAACACCGGCATCTCCACATCATCACTAAAATAATGACAGAAGCAAATTTGAAACTCAGTGCGTGGGTTTTATTGTGAAATGAGAAAATGTATAAATATATCCTCTCGCTCGGGTTGGTTTGGAATTGATGATTTCTCTGCTGTCTATAAGGTTACTGAACAAATATTAAATTGTAGAGACTGTGAAGTTTGAATTGTAATATCTATTGGTCTAAAATATCTGGGAGCAGCGTGGATGTGATGAAGGCTGGAATACAGACTGGGGGAATGAGGGTGAAACTGCTGTGCAGAGTGAATGGTTCTTGGTGTCGGGAAGGATGGATGGAGAGAGGGAGGGATGGTGAGATGGATGGAAGGAGGGGTGGATGGAGGGAGAGGGATGGATGGAGAGAGGGAGGGATGGTGAGATGGATGGAGGAAGGGATGGATAGGTGAATGTGAGAAGCTGAAGTTTACATTTGAAGAGGTTCTCAGAGTCTTTGAGCAGCTGAACTGCGGAAGCCTTCGTGCAGAGACTGTGCTGCTGCTGTTTCCCCTCCAGTCCACCAGGGTTCGCTGTAACCCTCTCGGCTGCTGCTCTCGCTGGTGTCACCTCTTGCCTGCTCCGGCCCGGCCGCTGTTCCTTGGCGGATGGGAGATCGGAGAGGAATTGGAGAAAGAGGTGGAACAGTAGGGCGCATGCGTAGCCGCCATGTTTGTGAGGGGCAATGTTTTGAAATTCTTCCCAGTGACAGAATTTGAACATCTTGTCCATCAAACTGCTTCACTCTTTCACTTCCAATTTCTTACTGATGAGCAGAACAACAAAATCAGGGCAGCGAAGATAATTTGTATTCATACTGTGTCTTTAACAAAATAAAATAGTCCCAGACATTTCACAAAATTGTTCCAGTTCTTTGAAAAAGGGTAGCACAGTGGTTAGCACTGCTGCCTCACAGCTCCAGTGACCCAGGTTCAACTCGAGCCTCGGGTGACTGTGTCTCCCCGTGTCTGTGAGGGTTTTCATCTGGGTGCTCCTGTTTCCTCTCACAGTCCAATGACGTACAGGCTTGGTGGATTGGCCATGATAAATTGCCCCTTAGTGCCCCAAGATGTGTAGGTTCGGGGAAGTAACAGGATATGTGGGGCTCCGGGGATAGGACCTGGGTGCAGAGTCCAGACAAGTTGGCAGGTTTCTTTCCCTGAAGGACCATGAGTGAATCAATTGAATCCAGCAGTTTTCATGGTCACATTTTCCTGGTGCCGGCCCCACAAATGACCAGATTCATTCAGCTCAATTTCACAACCTGTCTTTGTGCTTTTGTGGGTTCTCTCTCACTCCCTTTTTTCTGTTTTAAATCAATTTCACAGGATTTTAGAAGGGGACGATTTGCAGTTGGGAAACTGAAACCAAACATCACATCAGGGAATGATACAGTCGGCTAATTTATCGTAACCTGAATATTGTCATATTTTAAACATGGAAGAAAAAAGCACCGTTCACAGCGGAGAGAAACCCTACTCGTGTTCTGTGTGTGGTCAGGGATTCAATCGATCATCTGACCTGTCAAAACATAAATGCAGTTATGATGGGGACAAGCTGTGGAAATGTGAGGACTGTGGGAAGGGATTCAATTACCCATCCCAGCTGGAAACTCATCAGCGTGGTCACACCAGGGAGAGGCCGTTCACCTGCTCGGACTGCGGGAAAGGATTCATTAAGTCATCCACCCTGCTGACACACCAGCGCACACACACTGGGCAGAGGCCATTCACCTGCTCTATGTGTGGGATGGGATTCACTCAGTCACCCACGCTGCTAACACACCAGCAAATTCACACTGGGGAGAGGCCATTCACCTGCTCTGACTGTGGGCAGGGATTCACTCACCAATCCACCCTGCTGACACACCAGCGAGTTCACACTGGACAGAGACCATTCACTTGCTCTAGGTGTGGGAAGAGATTCACTCAATCATCAGCACTGCTCAGACACCAGCGAGTTCACACTGGGGAGAGACTGTTCATCTGCAATGATTGTGGGAAGAGATTCACTCAGTCATCCAACCTGCTGACACACCAGCGAGTTCACACTGGGAAGAAACCATTCACGTGTTCTGAGTGTGGGATGGGATTTACTCAGACATCCAACCTGCTGAGACACCAGCAAATTCACAATTAACTCCAGAGATTGGATTGTGTTGTCAATCAGATTGAGAACTGAGCTATATCCATTAGGATCTGATTCTGCTGATGTTAATAAACTTCAGGTCAGTTATAGAGGCTAATATTCTGGACAAAAATCAAATAATTTGTCTTTGATTTGATTTGATTTGTCTTTGAACCCACACAGACATGGAGGAAAGCTGCTGAATTGTCATAAAAACCTAAGTGGTATGCTGATGTCTGTCAAGAAAGGAAATCTGACACCTGGTCTAGAGTGGAGACAGCGAGAAGTAGAAGGGGCCGGGGTGAAGGAGAGGGATTTTATACATCTAGAACTCAATGAGAACTTTGACAGCATCTCCCAAATCCTCAACCTCCACCACCTAGAAGGACCAAGGTAGCAGGTAGATGTGAACGCCATCACCTCCGAGTTTCTCTCCCCCAACTCGCACACAATCCTGACTTGTCTGATATCCAGTACTAAAAGGATTGTATTTGTCGGGTTCTCCGGTTCTCTTTTTGTTTGGGACCGATGTATCTCGTTCTGTCATTCCGCCTCGGTTTCTCTATCTCCCTTTGTCCTGCTTCTGACCGTCTCTGTCTTCACACTGGCTCTATGTTCTTCTGTTTCTCCCCTTTTCCCTAAAGTTCAGGGTTGAGACAATCCGATTTCTTCCACTCTCTCATTTCAACGAGTCCACTCAATTACTCATTATATTATCGCAGCAATAATTGATAACGTTAATAACCAGAACTTAAGGGGTAACATTACGATGGAAAGATTTAAATGCAAATAACTAAAGAATATAGGAAATGAATGTGAATCCAGGGTCATGTTTGCATCTTGTGTTGTTATTTTAGACTAGGCATCTTATCGGAATCTTGGTGGCTCCTTCTTGTTTAAAATGGGCGTTTATAACCACTATTAATTGAATAAAGCGAATCGCCAGCAACAAAATAAAGTTGGGATTATCTCTCATGCATACGTTCAACTGCATCAAATTACATTGCAATAGTAAAAGTACTGCAAGAATAATCCGACATCGTGGCACAGTGGTTAGCCGTGCTGCGTTACAGCGCTGGGGACCTGGGTTCAGTCACTGTCTGTGTGGAGTCTGAAAATTCTCCCTGTGTCTGTGTGAGTTTCCTCCGGGTGCTCCGGTTTCCTCCCGCAGTCCGAAAGATGTGCTGGTAATGTGCATTGGCCATGCTAAAATTTCCCTAAGTGTATCCGAACAGGCGCCAGAGTATGGCGACTAGGGGATTTTCACATTAACTTCATTGAAGTGTTGATGTGACTGAAAATTTCCAGCATTAAGCCGATGTTTGAATGATCAGTGTCTGTTCCATGGGCTCTCTTCGCTCTGAGATATTTAATATCTTCTGTGTTTTGTTACAGGGATAAATGTTGAAGCTTCAGTGTTTCAAGATCGATCTAAATGAAGCGTTCTGGAAGGACAGAGCATATTGTTGGACTGTAAATACTCGACAGCTGCTTTTCAAACTGTGTTCTGGTGCATCCACTATCCCGGGCAAGCTCTGAGATATTTGATGAAGATATATAGCTCGGGCAATACCGATACGTCTCCGGATTTGTCAGATAGGTTCTCGGCTGCTTTGCACAAAGGAAACAACACTGTTCCTTTAAAAATCGCCAGGGCTCTTCTGCCTGACAGCGCCGTGTATTTCTGTGCCATGGAGTTCACACTGGTGCAGAAATACAGCGAACTCCGCCCAAAAACCCCAGACTGGGGGTTCCGGTTAGAGATCAGCAGAGGGCGCTCCCGCACCGATAAACAGAAACAATTATATCGTGTCCACAGAAAGAGTCACAAGATCATAAATGAAATATCAAATCAAAACAGAACACTCAACCTGAACAGCTGTGCCGCAGTTGGGTTTTTAACTTGCAACTATACTAAAAATACAGTTATGCTTCGTTCACTCATGCTCAGTCCTTTGATGATATTTCCTTGCTCGTGTAATTACTGTGTAGCACTTTCCCCATCTTGACTGTCCGTTTCGAGGTCGCTTTGCTCAAAGGGTCTGTTTGGTCAGAGTATTTTGCTGCCTAACGGACAGTTTATAGAACATATGCATTTCGCAAGGTTGCCATTGTGCTATTTAAAACAATCCCTGGGAACAAGTTACCATCAATGTTCATTCTCATTTTGTATATCTGTGAAATGTTTTCTGACACAATTCGTAAGCCAGGGCTTCCGCCTGACAATAACAAGACCAGGGAATTCATTCCCACCCGTGCCCTTAACAATAAAGTGATTTTCCTAATGGGCACATTGATTAAATCCCAGATTGGGATATTTCTGCTCACTGAAAGGCAGGTCTCCAACATTGGCAAACATGTAAATGACGTGAGAGAATGCAATGACACTAGAACAGATTAATGAGAGTGCAGATTAGATTGAGACTCCTCTGTTTCATCTTCCCTTTTACAGAACGTACAGCAACAATGCGGGAAGGCAGAAGTTGGGTGTTCTGGGGAATTTCAGAGAAGCAATTGTGGAATAAACACATTTAATCTAATTTCCCAATCGCAATTTCAACCTAAAGTTTAAAAGTATTCCGACATGAGAGAGCACTTCAAAAAGGAATTCAGATATGTTGATGATGTGAAAAAGATTCAACACAGTATTAAACACAAAGCTGGTTTATTTTGACTTCTATTCAGAATATTAAACCACACAACTGGCTGGAGTTCATTATCAGCAAAAATCCAATTAACACATTACAGTCATGGATAGGATTAACAGCAGATTCCAATCACTGTGGTTACTTGTGAATTATTTGGTGTCTAAGCAGGTGGAATGCCTGAGTGAATCCCTTCCCACATTCAGAGCAGATGAATGGCCTCTCCCCAGTGTGAACTCGCTGGTGTGTCAGCAGATTGGAGGACTGACTGAATCCCTTCCCACACTGAGAGCAGGTGAATGGCCTTTCCCCAGTGTGGGTGCGCTGGTGTACAATGAGGTTACATGAATGCCTGAACCTAGTCCCACAGTGAGAGCACCTGAATGGTCTCTCGTCAGTGTGAATACGTTGATGGGACATGAGTGCATCAGAACTTTTGTAGCACTTCCCACAGTCTGAGCATTTAAAAGGCCTCTCATCAGTGTGAACCCGCTGATGTGTCAGCAGGTTGGATGACCGAGTGAAGCCCTTCCCACACTCTGAGCAGATGAATGGCCTTTCCCCAGTGTGAATGCGCTGGTGTGACACCAGATTTCCTGACTCAGTAAATCCTTTGCCACACTCAGAGCAGGTGAATGGCCTCTCCCCAGTGTGAATGCGCCAATGAATTTTCAGCTGGAATGGGTAATTGAATTCCTTTCCACAGTCCACACATTTCCACAGTTTTTCCATGGAGTGACTGCACTTGTGTCTCGATAGGCCAGATGATCGGCTGAAGTCTCGTCCACACACAGAACACATGTATGGTTTCTCTCCACTGTGAACGGTGCGTTTTCCTTCCATGTTCAAAATCCACTGATATTCAGTTACGATAAATGAGATGACTGTCAGATTCTGATATGATATTTATTTCTTGTTTCCTCACTGCAAATCGTCTCATCCTAGTTCCTGTGAAATTGATTTGAAACAGAGAAAAAGTGGATTGAGAGAGAGCCCACAGAGACAGGTTATAAATAGAGTTCAGACTGAAGCAACAATAACAAAAACACTCAAAGAACAATACAGCACAGGAACAGGCCCTTCGGCCCTCCAAGCCCGCGCCGCTCCCCGGTCCAGGATTGAATCCTGAATCCAGGATCCCCGCCCAATTTTCCAGCCTATCTACATCCTAATATCCTATCCACCGAGCTGTCCCTCACAGCTACGATGCTTTGTTCATCACAACCTATTAACTCACCCCCACCCCCCCATTCCAGACCATGTGATCTCCAGGGAGAGGCGAAAACCCAGAGTGAAAACCCCAGGGCCAATATGGGGAAAAAAATCTGGGAAATTCCTCTCCGACCCCCTGAGGCGATCGAAACGAGTCCAGGAGATCACACTGGCCCTGATCAGAAAATGCTTCCCAACCCTATTCATTTCCACTTCTGTTTTACAAACACCATATGAATTCCCTGCCCCCGAGACAGGTTCCCAACTATCCGCAGTCTCGCTCTGTACTGGCACCAGCAAGATGATCATAGAATGAAGCCTTGAAATGAGAAACAAAGAACAATTAGCCCGCGCCGCTCCCTGGTCCAAACTAGACCACTCTTTTGTATCCCTCCATTCCCACTCCGTTCATATAGCTGTCTAGATAAGTCTTAAACGTTCCCAGTGTGTCCGCCTCCACCACCTTGCCCGGCAACACATTCCAGGCCCCCACAACCCTCTGTGTAAAATATGTCCTTCTGATATCTGTGTTAAACCTCCCCCCCTTCACCTTGAACCTATGACCCCTCGTGAACGTCACCACCGACCCGGGGAAAAGCTTCCCACCGTTCACCCTATCTATGCCTTTCATAATTTTATACACCTCTATTAAGTCTCCCCTCATCCTCCGTCTTTCCAAGGAAAACAACCCCAGTTTCCCCAATCTCTCCTCATAACCAAGCCCCTCCATACCAGGCAACATCCTGGTAAACCTCCTCTGTACTCTCTCCAAAGCCTCCACGTCCTTCTGGTAGTGTGGCGACCAGAACTGGATGCAGTCTTCCAAATGCGGCCGACTGCGTCCAGTTCTGGTCGCCATAGGAGGCCAGGGACTGAGTTCTGCATCCAACACGCAGCCTGATTCAAACTGGCTCCGAACTAGTCAGCCTGTGTTTCTAATCTCGATACAATAAAACAATAGAACATAGAAACCCTACAGTGCAGAAAGAGGCCATTTGGCCCATCAAGTCTGCACCGACCACAATCCCACCCAGGCCCTACCCCATATCCCTCCATATTTACACACTAATCCCCCTAACCTACATGTACTGGAACAAAACTCTGTAGAGATTGTATCTGGAATAAAGAGAATAAATCTTGGAGATATTCAGCAGTGATGTGGAGATGCTGGCATTGGACTGGGGTAAACAGTGTAAGAAGTCTCACAACACCAGGTTAAAGTCCAACAGGTTTATTTGGTAAAAAAATCCATTAGCTTTCGGAGTGCTGCTCCTTCATCAGGTGAGTGGGAGTTTTTCACAAACAGGGCATATAAAGACACAAACTCAATTTACAAAATAATGATTGGAATGCGAGACTTTACAGGGGATCAAGTCTTAAAGGTACAGACAATGTGAGTGGAGAGAGGGTTAAGCACAGGTTAAAGAGATGTGTATTGTCTCCAGACAGGACAGTTCATGAGATTTTGCAAGTCCAGGCAAGTCGTGGGGATTACAGATAGTGTGACATGACCCCAAGATCCCGGTTGGGGCCGTCCTCATGTGTGCGGAACTTGGCTATCAGTCTCTTCTCAGTGACTCTGCGCTGTCGTGTGTCGTGAAGGCCGCCTTGGAGAATGCTTACCTGAAGATCATCGGCCTCTGATCTTCGGGTAAGCGTTCTCCAAGGTGGCCTTCATGACACATGACAGCGCAGAGTCACTGAGCAGAGACTGATAGCCAAGTTCCGCACACATGAGGACGGCCTCACCCAGGATCTTGGGGTCATGTCACACTATCTGTAATCCCCACGACTTGCCTGGACTTACAAAATCTCATGAACTGTCCTGTCTGGAGACAATACACACCTCTTTAACCTGTGCTTAACCCTCTCTCCACTCACATTGTCTGTACCTTTAAGACTTGATTACCTGTAAAGACTCGCATTCCAATAATTATTTTGTAAATTGAGTTTATGAAAAGAACTCCCACTCACCTGACGAAGGAGCAGCGCTCCGAAAGCTAGTGGATTTTGCTACCAAATAAATCTGTTGGACTTTAATCTGGTGTTGTGAGACTTCTTATGATATTCAGCAGGCCAGGCAGTCTCTGAGGAGTGACAAACAGAATTGAGGGCTCAGGTTGCTGACTTGCCCTCAGACTGCAATGAAACATTTAGAGTCAGGCACTGACTAATGGCGGTCACAATTCCCACAATGCTCTGCGCCCCAGAAACCCCTCTATTCAATGGTTGTTCACCGTAATTCACTAATCACAGAATCCTTACAACACAGAAGGAGGCCATTGGACCCATTGAGTGTGGACTGAACTTACGGCTGAGCACCTTTCCCAAGCACGCCCCCTATCCCTGTAACCTCACGCATTTTCCCTGTTAATCCCCCGACTGACCTTTCTCTTCACCCTACCGGTAACTGCAACAATATGTTCTGCACCCTACGTTTTTCCTTTCCCCCATGTACTTTCTCAACGTACGTTTTGCCTGCATAGTACGGAAGAAATATTACTTCTCACTCTATTCCAGTACATGTGACAATAATAAATCAGATTAGAACCTATACATGGTGGGACACTAAGGGACAATTGTAAGCATGGTCAATCCACTTAACCTGCACATCTTTGGACGGTGGAAGGAAACCGGAGCACCCGGAGGAAACCCACGCAGACACGGGGACAATGCACAAACTCCACACAGACAGTGACCCGAGGCTGGCATTGAACCCGGGTCCCTGGCGCTGTGAGGCAAAAATGTTAACCAGTGAAGGCAGTTTGCCGCTTTTTCCAGGCGATAACAATGGGCTGGATGTTGCTCAGAACGTGGAGCACTGCAGCAAAGTACAGAGAGAGACAGAGCAGCAGACTGGGCTGAGAAATGGAATCTGCAGACCGAAACTAGCTGAGGACAGGTTATCTCGTCAACACGCACAGCAATGTACAACCCACCCCCATTACCAAGACAGCGAGACAGAGGTTACACTAAAATATTTATAGGATCAAGAGAAACCAGAGTGCACCAACACTCACCAACACAGCTCCACGGAAAAAAGGGAGAATCTGTGGCAGTTCCTGTCCGTCACGGGCATTCGGCCTCTGATATTCGGGTAAGCGTTCTCCAAGGCGGCCTTCGCGACACACGACAGCGCAGAGTCGCTGAGCAGAAACTGATAGCCAGGTTCCGCACACACAAGGACGGCCTCAACCGGGATATTGGGTTTATGTCACACTATTTCACATAAATATTTCTGCTTTTTTCCTCCTGAGTCTTTATCATGCGATCCTAGAATCAGAATTTATGTCACACTATTTGTAACTCCCACAGTTGCGTGGACCTGCAGAGTTTCACTGGCTGTCTTGTCTGGAGACAATACACATCTTTTTAGCCTGTCTTGATGCTCTCTCCACTCCCATTGTTTTGTTTCTTAAAGACTGGATTAGTTGTAAGTATTCGCATTCCAACCATTATTCATGTAAATTGAGTCTGTGTCTTATAAGTTCTGTTTGTGAACAGAATTCCCACTCACCTGAAGAAGGGGCTCAGAGCCTCGAAAGCTTGTGTGGCTTTTGCTACCAAATAAACCTGTTGGACTTTAACCTGGTGTTGTTAAACTTCTTACTGATATAGCCCCAGGGCTGTCACTCAAAGCCCCAACCCCGTCCAGTTCACAGCTCAGCCTCTCAGCTTGCAGCTTCCTGCACCTTGAGCCAACCCTGTCCAGGTGTGGGAGGGATGTGGAACCACAGAGTGGGGGGAGGGGTGACCTCCTGCTGTGTCCCAAATAGTCTCTCCTTCCCCTCCCCCTTGGCGCTCTAAGCTCTCAATGTGGATGTGTTGATGGACATTGCAGAGCCTCACTGAGCTGCGCCTGTCCCTTATCCTGGGTCACCCCCTCCCCCTGGGTTCAGTGTGTGAACTCGCTGCTTGTTTACCTGCTGAACCTTCAGTTAATCAAAAACAGAAAGTGCTGGAAAACCTCAGCAGGTCTGATCACATCTGTGATCATCCAGACTGGAAGCATTAACTCTATTCTCTCTCCACAGATGCTGTCAAACCTGCTGAGATTTTCCAGCATTTTCTGTTTATGTTTCAGATTCCAGCATCCGCAGTGTTTTGCTTTTATCTTCATTTAAACAAACATTCTGTGAAGGCCTTTACCCCCATTGCTCCTTTCCAGAGATTCCCACATAGAACATAGAACATAGAACATTACAGCGCAGAACAGGCCCTTCGGCCCACGATGTTGCACCGACCAGTTAAAAAAAAAAACTGTGACCCTCCAACCTAAACCAATTTCTTTTCGTCCATGAACCTATCTACGGATCTCTTAAACGCCCCCAAACTAGGCGCATTTACTACTGATGCTGGCAGGGCATTCCAATCCCTCACCACCCTCTGGGTAAAGAACCTACCCCTGACATCGGTTCTATAACTACCCCCCCTCAATTTAAAGCCATGCCCCCTCGTGCTGGATTTCTCCATCAGAGGAAAAAGGCTATCACTATCCACCCTATCTAAACCTCTAATCATCTTATATGTTTCAATAAGATCCCCTCTTAGCCGCCGCCTTTCCAGCGAAAACAATCCCAAATCCCTCAGCCTCTCCTCATAGGATCTCCCCTCCATACCAGGCAACATCCTGGTAAACCTCCTCTGCACCCTCTCCAAAGCCTCCACATCCTTCCTGTAATGTGGGGACCAGAACTGCACACAGTACTCCAAGTGCGGCCGCACCAGAGTTGTGTACAGTTGCAACATAACGCTACGACTCCTAAATTCAATCCCCCTACCAATAAACGCCAAGACACCATATGCCTTCTTAACAACCTTATCTACTTGATTCCCAACTTTCAGGGATCTATGCACACATACACCTAGATCCCTCTGCTCCTCCACACTATTCAAAGTCCTCCCGTTAGCCCTATACTCAACACATCTGTTATTCCTACCAAAGTGAATTACCTCACACTTCTCCGCATTAAACTCCATCCGCCACCTCTCGGCCCAACTTTGCAACCTGTCTAAGTCTTCCTGCAAACTACGACACCCTTCCTCACTGTCTACCACACCACCGACTTTGGTGTCATCAGCAAATTTGCTAATCCACCCAACTATACCCTCATCCAGATCATTAATAAATATTACAAACAGCAGTGGCCCCAAAACAGATCCCTGAGGTACACCACTTGTAACCGCACTCCATGATGAATATTTACTATCAACCACCACCCTCTGTTTCCTATCCGCTAGCCAATTCCTGATCCAATTTCCTAGATCACCCCCAATCCCATACATCTGCATTTTCTGCAGAAGCCTACCATGGTGAACCTTATCAAACGCCTTACTAAAATCCATATATACCACGTCCACTGCCTTGCCCCCATCCACCTCCTTGGTCACTTTCTCAAAAAACTCAATAAGGTTAGTAAGGCACGACCTACCTGCCACAAAACCATGCTGACTATCACCTATCAATTCATTACTCTCCAAATAACTATAAATCCTATCCCTTATAATTTTTTCCAACATCTTGCCGACAACAGAAGTGAGACTCACCGGTCTATAATTCCCGGGGAAGTCTCTGTTCCCCTTCTTAAACAATGGGACAACATTCGCTAACCACCTTCTGCTATTGCCCCTGAATCCCACATTAACCCTGTCATTCCTCCCCTTTACCCCGCTCACCCTGTCTAAACTCAGGCTCAGAGTTTTCCCGCCATCTCCCCCTCCCCCAGCCTCCACATCCCAACACCCGGAATCTCTAACCCAGCGGTTCCAGTTTATCTGGTTTGAGTTCAGATTTGCCGCAGCACCGACAGGATTTCACTTCAAACCAGCCGGAACTGACTGCTCACAAATCCCTAAATGTTTCTCCAGCAGCCCGGGCTGGTTAACGTTGTTTAAAGTCAGCGCCCAAATGCAGTTACTCTCCTCAGTTTAAAAAACTTCTCCATTTAATCTAAGGTATTATTCGCGCCAGACACAAATATAAAACAGTGAACTTTATCCCCCCACCCTGACCCGAGCTGGAGTGTCCCGAGGAAGCGACATCTGTTCCGGGTGTGACAATTCTTACACATTCTCTGTGACATAAAGCAGAAAACGCTGGAAATACTCATGAATGAAAGCAAATTGTTGCTTTTGTCAAGAGAGTCATCTGGACTCGAAACGGCAGCTCTTTTCTCTATTTACAGATGCTGCCAGACCTGCTGAGATTTTCCAGCATTTTCTGTTTTGGCTGGAAACACTCAACAAGTCAGGCAGCCTCTGTGGAGAGAGAAACAGACTGACTGTGACCTGTCATCGAACTGGGAAATATATTTCCCGCAACTGAAAGAGGTATCTTACAACCTTCGGAACAAAACTGAGTTCAACAATTTTACACCACATTCTCTGCCCCCTTTGCGTTCTGTGTTTCGTTGTTGCTTTTTTCACCTCTTGTTTTCTTTACTTCGTATTCAGACTGCTGCTATTCACACCTCATCCAGAACATCTTTTGTGACTTTACTTGTCCCATTACCACTCGCTTTGGTATTGAGCCGTGAATCATTTTGTCAGTTTGCAGACCTTTCATTTTGTTCTTCTCCATCTCCCTCTCTCCCTCCTTCACAGGCCTGGCTTTCTCTGGGTGGCACTGGAGAGCGAACTAGACTTGAGATGTTTGAGACAGAGAGATTGAAATGTTTTTTTCTCTCAGAGGGTCTTTGGTTTCTCTTCCCCAGAGAGCAGTGAAGACAGAGTCATTGAATGTTTTTAAGACTGAGTAAATGGATAAAAGCAAATTACTGCGGATGCTGGAATCTGAAACCAAAAGAGAAAATGCTGGAAAATCTCAGCAGATCTGGCAGCATCTATAAAGTGAGAAAAGAGTGGACGTTTCGACTCCAGATGACCCTTTGTCAAAGCTAAAAGGCATAGAAAGTGGGAGATATTTATACTGCAGGGTGAGGGAATGAAAAATGAGTCACAGCCACAGAAACTCGGGTAAAGAGCTGCTAATGGCAGTCCATCGAGAGAATAAAGGGTGTGAATGGCCAACGGCAGAGAAGCTGAAATCAGCTGTGACAGATGAAGATGTGGGGGGAGGGGGAGAGGGAATGGGAAGAAGAGAGGTAAAATGGGAAAAGGGGGGAAGGGAAATAAAAGGGGGAGAAAAGGTAAGGAAAGGATGGAGGTAGACAGGAAAGTGGAGTTGTGGTCGCAATCAGATCAGCCAGGATCTTATCAAATGCTGGAGCAGAGGGGCCACTGCTGCTCCGGATTCATGTGGGTGTTTGACTGTATGTTTCACTCTGTTTCTGTCTCCACAGAAGCTGCCGGGTCTGTTCACTATTTGGGGCTTTGACTATTTTTATTTCAGATTTGAAGCATCTGCAGGATATTCTGTCCATGCAAACCCAACACACCTTTCATTGTTTAATGCAGAGCAGTGCATGTGCACGGTGCTCCCTGTCAACAGGAGAGAATGTTGTGAATTCCTATCCTGGATTGACTGGGATGGATTTTGTAAATTAATTTTATCTGGGTTAGAAGGGAAGGATTTACACACACAAAATTCAAAACCCTGTTTCTTATTTCAATATTGGATATATGAGTCGCTGGTAAGGTCGCTGCATTTCAAACAGAGCTTGCGAGTGTTTTGAAGTGTTTTCTTTAAAAGTCCCCTTCACTCCTGTGCTACTCAGGAGAAGATTTCACATTCACATTCTCCAGGATAGAGGGGCAAGAGAACGGGCGGCACAGTGGCACAGTGTTCAGCACCACTGCCTCACAGCACCAGGGAAATCATAGAAGCCCTACAGTACAGAAAGAGGCCATTTGGCCCATCGAGTCTGCACCAACCACAATCCCACCCCACCCCTACCCCCTTATCCCTACATATTTACCCGCTAATCCCTCTAACCTACGCATCTCAGGACACTAAGGGGCAATTTTAGCATGGCCAATCAACCTAACCCGCACATTTTTGGACTGTGGGAGGAAACCGGAACACCCGGAGGAAACCCACGCAGACACAAGGAGAATGTGCAAACTCCACACACAGGGGTCCCAGGTTCAATTCTGGCCTCGGGTCACTGTCTGTGTGGAGTTTGCACATTCTCCCCGTGTCTGCGTGGGTTTCCTCCAGGTGCCCTGGTTTCCTCCCACAGTCCAAAGATGTGTGGGCTAGGTTGATTGGCTGTGCTAAATTGCCCCTTAGTGTCAGGGGGATTAGCAGGGTAAATATGTGGCGTTACAGGAATAGGGCCTGGGTGGGATTGTGGTCGGTACACACTCGATGGGTCAAATGGCCTCCTTCTGCACTGTAGGGATTCTATGATTCAGACCAATTGCAGGTGTAGCTTTCTTCCCACCTCACTCTCACAGACTCCAGTGAAGACAGTGTGGAAAGGCTTTGGGACAAGATCAGATCTGTGATGCAGTGAACACCCACTCAGCTCATCGGGTTTGAATTGCTCAGGCCGTCACACTGGCTCAACAAGAATGACAAAGAAATGAGCAAAATCAGAAAGTGTCTCTGGATTGAATGGAGTAGTATTCCTCCTATTGAACCATTCACACTGATGTATCACTGACTGTACCTGTACCAGCTCTCTAACCTGACACATAGTCATATTATATGGATAAGTGGGCATAGCCTTTAGGTGTTGGTCTGTTAACTACAAGGGAACCATTTTCTTTAATTGATTCATGGACATGGGCAGCGCTGGCTGGCCAGCATTTATCGCCCATCCCCAGCTGCCCTTGAGAAGGTGGCGGTGAGCTGCCTTCTTGAAACCCTGCAGTCCATGTGCTGTGGGTTCACCCACAATGCCGTTAGGGAGGGAATTCCAGGATTATGACCCGGTGACTGTGAAGGAACAGTGATACATTTCCAATTTAGGATGGTGAATGGCTTGGAGGGAACTTGCAGGTGGTGGTATTCCCATGTATTTTCTGCCCTTCCGATGAAGGGTCATCTGGACTCAAAGCATTGGGTCTATTCACTCCCCCCAGGTGCTGTCCGACCTGCTGAGATTTTCCACCATATTCTGTTTTTGTTTCACATTCCTGCATCGGCAGTATTTTGCTTTTATCTTCTGTCCTTGTCCTTTTAGATGGAAGTGGTTGTGGCTTTGGAAGGTGCTGCCTCAGGAGCCTTGGTGAATTGCTGCAGTGCATCTTCCTTTAGCAATATACTATATCATCTCTCTGGCTTGTTCCACCAACCAAGATCCATACATTATACATTCAGTAGATTCACTTAATACAATTTTACTTTCTTTAATAATTTGATTGATCATTTGTACGTGAGACTTTAGGGCCTGACCATATGTTGTAAATGTGTGGTTAAGTTCCGACCTTAAGAGTGGCTAAGTTAATGGTATTAACAACCCTGGTGTTAAAAGCTGTTGCAGCATCATTCATTATACTCCGTTACCTGTCTGACATTTTGGATATCATTCCCCTTCCTAATGTGGTTTTGGATAACATCCAGATGAAGATGCTGAGGGGGATTGAGCTTCCATCTTAACGTCCTCCTGATACAATAGCCGTGGTACAGGTGCACTTTTCACTTCTTTTTCATCATTGTCCCAGGTCCGCAGCATATTCTTCACCGTGTACGTAACAGTCCTGATCCTTCTCAGCTTCTTCCGTTATCTGGGACTCTGAGCTTCACCGAGTTATGAGAAAACCATTTGACTTTTTAGCAAAAACGTTTATTATTTTATTTGTGCCACAAATAGGCTTATATTAACACTGCAATGAAGTTCCTGTGAAAATCCGTGCCTGTTCAGGTACACTGGGGGAGAATTTAGTATGGCTAATTCAACTAACCAGCACGTCTTTCGGACTTTGGGAGGAAACTGGAGCACCCGGAGGAAACCCACGCAGACACGCGGTGAAAGTGCAAACTCCGCATATAGTACCCAAGCCAGGAATTGAACCCGGGTCCCTGGCGCTGTGAAGCAGCAATGCTAACCACTGTGCCCCACCATGCCGCCCGTTTGCATATTCAATACAACTGACCTTATCCACTGTAGTGTATGGTCCCTTATACAGGGGTCCAAACACATCTCCCTTTGCACAATTTCTTACCCTCACTTGGTCTCCACACTCATGTGGTTCGATGGGGCTAATAGGGACCTACTCCAGATACTCATGAGAACCAGTGGAAGTTCTTCAATCCACTTTGTGCTGTTCCATCCAGTTATTTTCTGAGAACGAGCTTCATGTGCGGTTCATTCTTTCGACAATTCCCAGCAATTGGTGTGAGTTATTTGCCATCTCCCTCCTTTCAATTTTCCAATTAAACAAAAGCACGGAGGAACAAACTGTTCTCTGGAGCATTCCACATTGCAATGACTCAGCCAAAGTCAACTTCCCAACCCATCAGCAACTTCTTTTCATACAGAATAAATTGTTGTTCCCTTTGAAATTTGCTATTCTTGTATCTGTCATGTAAAGTGAAAAAGCTTCTGCAGCATGTCTCATTTTATTTGACTCAAGTTGGAAGGGGTGGGATGGAGGAAGAGTTCTTCGAATGCTGTCGGGATAGTTACCTTGAACAGTATGTTACAGAACCGACGAGGGAACGAGTTATCTTAGATCTGGTAATGTGTAACGAGGTAGGTAGAACTAAGGATGTTCTTGTGAAGGATCCTCTTGGGTCAAGTGATCACAATATGGTCGAATTTCTGATATAAATGGAAGAGGAGAAAGTTTGGTCCCACACCACTGTCCTCTGTTTGAACAGAGGGAAGTACGATAGGATGAGGGCTGAATTGGCTAAGGTGGACTGGGAGAGCAGACTGGTAGGTAGGACAGCTGAGGAACAGTGGAGGATTTTTAAGGAGATCCTTTTCAGTACTCAGCAACAATATATTCCGGTGATAAAAAAGGGCTGTAAAAAAAGGGATAACCAGCCGTGGATAACGAAGGAAATTAAGGAGAGTATTAAATTAAAGACCGATGCGTACAGAGTGGCCAAAAATAGTGGAGAATTGGAAGATTGGGAAAACTTTCAGAAACAACAAAGAACGACTAAGAAAGTGATAAAGAAAGGAAAGATAGGTTATGGAGCTAGGCTAGCTCTAAATATAAAAAATGATAGTAAAAGCTTTTACAAATATATAAAAAGGAATAGAGTGGCAAGAGTGAATGTTAGACGCTTGGAGGATGAGAGGGGGGATTTAATAGTGGGAAATGAGGAAATGGCTGAAACTTTAAATAAGTTTTTTGTGTCGGTCTTAACGGTGGAAGACACAAATAGTTTACCGAATATTAACGATAGAGGGTTGGTAGGAGGAGAGGTACTCAATAAAATTAATGTTACCAGGGAGGCAGTGCTTGGTAGACTAACAGGACTGAAGGTGGACAAGTCCCCGGGCCCGGATGGAATGCATCCCAGGGTACTGAAAGAAATGTCAGAGGTAATAGTGGATGCGTTAGGGGTTATTTATCAAATTTCGTTGGATTCTGGGGTAGTGCCGGCGGATTGGAAAACGGCTAATGTTACGCTGCTGTTTAAAAAAGGAAATAGACAAAAGGCGGGTAACTACAGGCCGGTTAGCTTAACGTCTGTAGTTGGGAAAATGCTGGAATCCATCATTAAAGAGGAAATAGCAGGCCATCTGGATAAGAATGGTTCAATTAAGCAGACGCAGCATGGATTCATGAGGGGAAAGTCGTGCTTGACGAACTTGTTGGATTTTTATGAAGATGTGACTAGTGCGGTTGACGGAGGGGAACCGGTGGATGCGGTGTTTTTGGATTTCCAAAAGGTGTTTGATAAGGTGCCTCACAAAAGGTTGCTGAAGAAGATTGGGTCACACGGAGTGGGGGGTAGGGTGTTAGCGTGGATTGGAGATTGGCTATCAGACAGGAAGCAGAGAGTCGGAATAAATGGGTGCTTTTCTGGTTGGCAGACGGTAACTAGTGGCGTGCCGCAGGGATCGGTACTGGGGCCTCAACTATTTACCATTTATATAGACGATCTGGAGGAGGGGACTGAGTGTAGGGTAACAAAGTTTGCAGACGACACAAAGTTAAGTGGAAAAGTGAATCGTGTGGAGGGCGGAGAAGGGCTGCAGAGAGATTTGGACAGGCTGAGTGAGTGGACGAGGATCTGGCAGATGTGAGGTTATTCTCTTTGGAGGAAATAATAGCAAATTGGATTATTATCTAAATGGAAAAAAATTACAACATGCTGCTGTGCAAAGGGACCTGGGGGTCCTTGTGCATGAGACGCAACAACCCAGTCTGCAGGTGCAACAGGTGATCAAGAAGGCAAATGGGATGTTGGCCTATATCGCAAGGGGGATAGGATATAAAAGCAGAGATGTCTTGCTGCATCTGTGCAGGGCATTGGTGAGGCCGCAGCTGGAATACTGTGTGCAGTATTGGTCCCCTTATTTGCGGAAGGCTATATTGGCCTTGGAGGGAGTGCAGAGAAGGTTCACCAGGTTGATACCAGAGATGAGGGGTGTTGATTATGAGGAGAGACTGAACAGATTGGGTTTGTACTCGTTGGAATTTAGAAGGCTGAGGGGGGATCTTATAGAGACCTATAAGATAATGAAGGGGCTGGATAGGGGAGAGGTGGAGAGATTCTTTCCACTTAGAAAGGAAGCTAGAACTGGAGGGCACAGCCTCAAAATAAAGGGGGGTCAGCTTAGGACAGAGTTGAGGAGGAACTTCTTCTCTCAGAGGGTGGCGAATCTCTGGAATTCTCTTCCCACTGAAGTGGTGGAGGTTACCTCGTTGAATATGTTTAAATCACGGATAGATGGATTCCTGATCGGTAAGGGAATTAGGGGTTATGGGGATCAGGCGGGTAAGTGGAACTGATCCACTTCAGATCAGCCATGATCTTATTGAATGGCGGGGCAGGAGCGTGGGGCTAGATGGCCTACTCCTGCTCCTATTTCTTATGTTCTTATGAACAAACAATTCTAGTTTCTCTGGAACATTTTTTCCGCTTGTTCCCCCAAATCTGCATCTCCTCGTCCCACACACTCTCCCTCCTCCCTGGGCTGAAGTCCAAATCTATCTCACCATCTCCACCATTCTTTTCCTCCACTCCCAGTTTTCTCCCTCCCTTTCCTCTGTCTGGGTTCAGTTCTGATGTGGAAATGCCGGCATTGGACTGGGGTAAACCCAGTAAGGAGTCTAACACCACCAGGTTAAAGTACAACAGGTTTATTTGGTAGCAAATGCCACTAGCTTTTGGAGTGCTGCTCCTTCGTCAGATGGAGTGGAAATCTGCTCTCAAACAGGGCACAGAGCCCTCCGAAAGCTAATGGTATTTGCTACCAAATAAACCTGTTGGACTTTAACCTGGTTTTGTTAGACTCCTTACTGGGTTCAGGTCTCCAGCTCCTGTCTGCAGACTGACAATAATACCAATGGGTCTTATTGGGGGTGTTGGGGCCTCCAGAGGGTGTTTGTGAATCCTCCCCGCCCACCTCCCAGGGTTTCCTTCCTTCCCAGAGATCAGAGTCCTCATTGATTTGAGGCCAAAGTGTAACCTCTTATTTATTGTCCCCCTCCCCCATCCTCTGATGTGAACCATCCTCCAGTTGGCTGAGCCAGGATGGGGCCGTTAACCTGGGCCTGTTCCCGGGAGGGAGGGAAAAGCCCCGCAGAAATCAAATGAAATCATAGAAACCCTGCAGTGCAGAAGGAGGCCATTCGGCCCATCGAGTCTGCACCGACCACAATCCCACCCAGGCCCTACCCCCACATATTTACCCACTAATCCCTCTAACCTACACATCTCAGGACTCTAAGGGGCAATTTTTAACCTGGCCAATCAACCTAACCCGCACATCTTTGGACTGTGGGAGGAAACCGGAGCACCTGGAGGAAACCCACGCAGACACGAGGAGAATGTGCAAACTCCACACAGACAGTGACCCAATCCGGGAATCGAACCCAGGTCCCTGGAGCTGTGAAGCAGCAGTGCTAAGCACTGTGAAACCAGGGAGCTGACAATGATTCTGAAGGGTTTGCGGATCCACAAAGTGTTTCCAAATCCTCCCAGCCACCGCCGAACGCTGACTCCGCTTCTCCGGGACAAACAAGCGCCAAGGACAGCAATGACACTGCGCATGCTCCACATCACATTGCCCGGGGACTGATTGACGGCAGCTCCGGACCAATAGGAAGAGTTCCCTATCCACTGCAGGGAGGAGGTGCGCATGGGCAGTAAGCAACGACGTTCGCCGTGTGGGTGACAGCAACTGGAGAGAAGTTCCTGTGTCTCATCAGCAGCCGGTAAGGATGCAGAAACATAGAGGGGGCAATGGAACCGGCGGATGGACGTAGAAGGTTTCTAAATATCTTTTGAAGGCCTCAAATATCGAATATGAGCCCGTAGGTCCCGGATTTGCAGCTTCAGGTCTTTTTCCCGAGACAAAGCTCAGGTTAGCGGCCGCCATCTTGATTCAGCGGGGAGCAGAGCGCATGCCCTGGTGTCTTGGTGACGCAACCGTGAGTGGGCGGGTCTTTGTGTTTCTGCTCCCACCGGGTCCTAATGCACCCATCGTGGCCTTTTGCATACCAACAATGAGCAATAGATTTTCAAACAGCTTCACCCACTCCCAGGCTGCACCTCACGTTTGCAGCTGAGAGAAGTTTATGGGTCATGTACATATTCAGTATGAGAGGTTGAATCCCTGTGTAGTTACCTGAAGCGGTTACACGGCTTTTGTACTCGTTGGAGTTTCGAAGGTTGAAGAGGAACTTATTGAATCTTACAGGATACGGCGAGGCCTGGACAGAGTGGACGTGGAGAGGATGTTTCCACTCGTAGGAAAAACTAGAACCAGAGGCACAACCTCAGACTAAAGGGACGATCCTTTCAAACAGAGATGAGGAGGAATTTCTTCAGCCAGAGTCATTGAGGTTTACAGCATGGAAACAGGCCCTTCGGCCCAACTTGTCTATGCCGCCCTTTTTTAAAAAAAACCTTTTTTTTTAAAACCCCTAAGCTAATCGCAATTGCCCGCATTTGGCCCATATCCCTCTATTCCCATCATACCCATGTAACTATCTAAATGCTTTTTAAAAGATACAATTGTGTCCGCCTCTACTACTACCTCTGGCAGCTTGTTCCAGACAGTCACCACCTTCTGTGTGAAAAAATTGCTCCTCTGGACACTTTTGTATCTCTCCCCTCTCACCTTTAACCTATGCCCTCTAGTTTTAGACTCTCCTACCTTTGGGAAAAGATATTGACTATCTACCTTGTCTATGCCCCTCATTATTTTATAGACCTCTATAAGATCACCCCTCAGCCTCCTACGCTCCAGAGAAAAAAGTCCCAGTCTGTTCAGCCTCTCCTTATAACTCAATCCATCAAGTCCCGGTAGCATCCTAGTAAGTCTTTTCTGCACTCTTTCTAGTTTAATAATATCATTTCTATAATAGGGTGACAAGAACTGCACACAGTATTCCAAGTGTGGCCTTACCAATGTCTTGTACAACTTCAACAAGAGATCCCAACTCCTGTATTCAATGTTCTGACCGATGAAACCAAGCATGCCGAATGCCTTCTTCACCACTCTGTCCACCTGTGACTCCACTTTCAAGGAGCTATGAACCTGTACCCCTAGATCTCTTTGTTCTGTAACTCTCCCCAATGCCCTACCATTAACTGAGTAAGTCCTGCCCTGGTTCAATCTACCAAAATGCATCACCTCGCATTTGTCTAAATTAAACTCCATCTGCCATTTGTCAGCCCACTGGCCCACCAGAGAGTGGTGAATCTGTGGAACTCTTTGCTGCAGAAGGCTGTGGAGGCCAGGTCATTGAGTATCTTTAAGACAGAGATAGATAGGTTCTTGATTAATAAGTGGATCAGGAGTTATGGGGAAAAGGTAGGAGAATGGGGATGAGAAAAATATCAGCCCATGACTGAATGGTGAAGCAGACTCGATGGGCCGAGTGGCCTAATTCTGCTCCTATGTCTTATGGCCTTTTGGTTACCCTTCAGCCCCAAGCTCCTCATGTTTACATAGAAACATGCATAGAAAATAGAAGCGGAAGGAGACCATTCAGCCCTGCCATTCATTATGGTCATGGCTGATCCTCAAATTCAATACTCTTGTCCCACCCATCCCCCCATAATATCCCTTTAGCCCCAAGAGATATATATCTAATTGAAATCAATCTCTACTCCCACCTTAGAGGAATGGAGATCCAAAGATTCACGACCCACTGAGAGAAAAATATCTAATCTCTGTCTCTATGGGCAACACTTGTTTAAACAGTGACCCCGAGATTCTCCCATAAGAGTAAACAACAGTTCCAACAAGTTGTTAGAAGGTATTTTGAGAGACAGGATCTACAGGCATGTAGAGAGGCAAGGACTGATTAGGGACACTCAGCATGGCTTTGTGAGTGGAAAATAATGTTTCACAAATTCAATTGAGTTTTTTGAATGGGTAACCAAGAAGGTAGATGAGGGCAGTGCAGTTGATGTTCTTTACATGGACTTTAGCAAGGCCTTTGACAAGGTATCAAATGGTAAGTTGTTGCATAAGGTAATCTCACGGGATCCAGGATGAGGTAGCCAAATAGGTACAAAATTGGCTTGATGACAGAAGACAGAGGGTGGTTGTAGATGGTTGTTTTTCAAACTGGAGGCCTGTGACCAGCCGTGTGCCTCAGGGATCGGTGTTGGGTCCACTGTTATTTGTCATTTATATTCATGATGTGGATGAGAATTTAGTAGGCATGGTTAGTAAGTTTGCAGTATGGTTAGTAAGTTTGCAGATGACACCAGGATTGGTGGCATAGTGGACAGTGAAGAAGGTTACCTAGGATTGCATCGGGAATCCAGTGGGCTGGTGAATGGCAGATGGAGTTTAATTTTGATAAATGCGAGGTGATGCATTTTGGTAGATTGAACCAGGACAGGACTTACTCAGTTAATGGTAGGGCAATTGGGGAGAGTTACAGAACAAAGAGATCTAGGGGTACAGGTTCATAGGTAGAGTGGTGAAGAAGGCATTCGGCATGCTTGGTTTCATTGGTCAGAACATTAAATACAGGAGTTGGGACGTCTTGTTGAAGTTGTACAAGACTTGTGTAAGGCCACACTTGGAATACTGCGTGCAGTTCTGGTCACCCTATTATAGAAAGGTTGTTATTAAACGAGAAAGAGTGCAGAAAAGATTTACGAGGATGCTACTGGGATTTGATGGTTATAAGGAGAGACTGGATAGACTGGGAATTTTTTTTCTGGAGCGCAGGAGGCATAGGGGTGATCTTATAGCGGTCTATAAAATAATGAGGGCCATAGATCAGCTAGATAGTCAATATCCTTTTGCAAAGGTAGGGGAGTCTAAAACTAGAGGGCATAGATTTCAGGTGAGAAGGGAGAGATACAAAGGGTCCAGAGGGGCAATATTTTCATACAGAGGGTGGAGAGTGTCTTGAGCAAACTGCCAGAGGTAGTAGTAGAGGCGGGTACAATTTTTTCTTTTGAAAAGCATTTAGATAGTTACACGGGTATGATGGGTATAGAGGGATATGGGCCAAATGCGGGCAATTGGGACTAGTTTCGGGGTTAAAAAAAGGGGCAGCATGGACAAGTTGGGCTGAAGGCCTGTTTCCATGCTATAAACCTCGATGACTCCTCTCCACATCCAAGACCTTTCAGGATCTGAAAGGTTTAAATTAAGTTGCCTCTTACTCTTTTAAACTCGAGCAGAGACTGTCTCACTGCTCCTCATCAGACTATCCACCTATTCCAGGTGTTAGTCGACTAAACCTTCTATGAACTTCTCATGCATTTATATTTTTCCTTAAATAAGGAAATCGATAATGTAGACATTGCTCCAGATACAGACTCACTGTGTGCAACTGAAACATAACTTCCCTGCTTTTACTCCATTCCCCTCATAACAAACAATAGCTTTCTGAATTACTTGTACCTGGATTTTCTATCGTGATGGATTTTGGATATTTTTTGTTACAGGGGGTTAGAAATTGAGGATTTACACACAAGCTCAAACCAAGAGAAAAATGTTGTCTCTTCTGATACGGACTTTCTGAATGGGATAAGTAGGGGGATGTGAATGGAATGTTTCCACTTGTTGGTTCTTCCATTACTGGGAACCATGAACAGACAACAAATAAATCAAACAGGAAAATAGGAGATGTTTCTTTCTTCAGACGTTGTTAGAATATGGAACTCACTGCGACTGGAAGTGGTTGACTCAAATACTTTAGATGCTTTCAAAAGGAAAATATATGAGCCTATGAGAGAAAAGGGATTGGAAAAATCAACTGAAAAGCTGAGATGTGGTGATCAGAATGAGAGGAGACTCATGTGGAGGATAAACTCCAGTACAGACTCGATAAACCGAATGGCCTGTTTGTGTATTGTCACAGACAGAACAAACAATTCTCCTTCCCTGTTCAAAGACAATAACAATCAGCTCCTAATGATCCGAGTGACTGTCAGATCTCAACGTGATGTTTGGTTTGTGTTTTCTTGCTGTAAATCCTCCTTTCCAATATCCTGCAAAGGGAATTTACAAAAGTCATCACTGTCAGTCCAGGATAGATATATTCATAGAATTCCACAGTTCAGAAGGAGGCTATTTGGCCCATCAAGTCAACTCTCCGACAGAGCATCCCACCAAGGCCCCAACAACATAACCCAACTTATTTACCCCACTAATCTCCCTAACCTACACACCATGGGGGGAAAATGGATAATTTAGCATGGCCAGTCCACCTAACCTGAATATCTTTGGACTGTGGGAGAAAACCGGAGCACCTGGAGGAAACCCACGCAAACAAGTGGAGAATATGCAAACTCCACACAGCAGCGCTCCGAAAGCAAGTGGCGTTTGCTACCAAATAAACCTGTTGGACTTTAACCTGGTGTTGTTAAACTCCTTACTGTGTAAACTCTACACAGACAGGTAACCACGGCCGGAATCGAACCCAGGTCCCTGGTGCTGTGAGGCAGGAGGACTAACCACTGTGCCACCGTGCCAGCCACGTAATTCTTTGTAAACTTATTTTACAGGAAATAGAAGAGGAGGATTTGCAGTCTGGACAATCAAATCTCACGTCAGACAGAGTCAATCGGTTCATTGGGATTTGAAGATTTGTGCATCTGAAGGGATTTAATTGACCATCTCAGTTGGAAACTGGTGAGAATCTGTTTCCTTGCTCCTCCTGTGGGGAGGGATTGATACAGCTGGAAAACATGCTGACACGACAGCGAGCTCGCAATAGTGAGAGTTCATTCACCTGCTCCGTGTGTGGGAAGAAATTCATGTGTTCGTCCAACCTGCTGGCTCACCAACTCGATCACATTATTCAGAAGCCTCTTCAAAGCTCTGACTCTGGGCAAAGCATTGAAACCTCTGAGGAACAGGCCCAACACCAGCTCCTTCACACTGACGAGAGACCGTTCAGCTGCTCCCACTGCGGGAAGAGGTTCAGCCAGTCCTCCCGCCTTGCAGAGCACCAGCTCCTTCACACACACGAGAGACCGTTCAGCTGCTCTCACTGTGGAGAGTCATTCAGCGACTCAGTGCATCTCACTGAGCACCAACAAGTTCACACCAAGGACAGGCCATTCAGCTGCTCCCAGTGTGGGAAGAGATTCACTCAGTCCTCCCACTGCACCGTTCACCAACAGATTCATTTTCAGAAGAGACATTTTAAATGCTTTAAATGTGAGAAGACCTTCAAAAGAAGGATTAGTCTGCTGAGACACCAGGGCACTCACACTGGGGAGAGGCCATACGTTTGCCCTGTGTGTGGGAAAACATTTACTTGTTTGCAGCATCTGCTGAGTCACCGGCCTATTCACACCGGGGAGAAGGCATTCATCTGCTCCGTGTGTGGGAAGGCTTTCACGGAGTCATCCAGCCTCCGGAGACACCGCCGCATTCACACAGGGGAGAAGCCGTTCTCCTGCTCCATTTGCGGCAAAAGATTTGCTCAGTTTTCCTACTGCAATCAACACCAACACATTCACTCTGACAAGAGACCTTTTCAATGCTCAGAATGCAATAAGACCTTTAAAAGAAGTGATGATCTGCTGAAACACAATCGCATTCACACCGGGGAGAGGCCGTTCCTGTGCTCTGTGTGTGGAAAGGGATTCGCTCAGTCGTCTGGCCTGCTGAGACACCAACGCATTCACACTGGGGAGAAGCCGTTCACCTGCTCTGTGTGTGGGAAGGGATTCACTGATTCATCCTTTATGCTGAAACACCAGCGAGCTCACACTGGGACAGAACCGTTCACCTGCTCCCTGTGTGGGAAGGGATTCACTGATCCATCCCGCCTGCAGAGGCACCAGCGAGTTCACACTGGGGCAAAACCTTTCAACTGCTCCATGTGTGGGAAGGGATTTAATCAGTATTACAGCCTGCTGAAACATAGACGACTTCATGTGTGACCGGCACAGTTGGATTCTGTTGTTTCCGCACCCTGAGATAAACAATAACAATTGGATCAATAGGGGAGGCAGTGGTACAGTGGAATTATCACTGGACTCAGGGTAAGGCTCTGGGGACCCAGGTTCGAATCCCACCACAGTCGATGGTGAAATTTGTATTCAATTAAAATCTTCAATTAAAAGTCTAATGACAAACCTCAACCTTTAATCAATTGTCGTAAAAACCCATTTGATTCAGTAACGCCCTTTAGAAAAGGAAACCTGCCGTCCTTACTTGGTCAGGCCTACATGTGACTCCAGACCAGCAATGTGGTTGACTCTCAAATGCCCTCTGAAATGGAGGGCAGTTAGGGATGGGAAAGAAATGCTGGCCCAGCAAGTGACGCCTACATTCCGTAAAAATGAACTTTAAAAAGTACCTCAGTATCTCAGTAACCTCCTCCAGCCCCACAACACTCTGTGTAAATACAAGTTGTTGATGATTATGTCCTGAGATAGATAACGTGAACCCGATTCCCCTCGTCCGCCAACTCGGCAACTTCTTCACAAAAAGTAAAGCACATGGGATTGGGGCTGTTGTACTGAGATGGGTAGAAAACTGATTGGCAGACAGGAGACAAAGAGTAGGATTAAACGGGTCTTTTTCCAACTGGCAGGCAGTGACTATTTGGGTAACGCAGGATCAGTGCTGGGGCCTCAGTTACTCACCTGCCATAGGTCTTGTTTTTTTTTCCCCTGTTTATTATGCATCATTTTTAAATTGTTGCTTCCTAATAATCTAATTTAAAACCATGGATAAGCTCAAACCACTTTTGGAAAATCTGTGACTCTTTAATCAAGAATCTTCCTGACCACTGCATACCATTCTGGTCACCGTATTATTAACAAAGATATCCAGGCACTGGAAAGGGTGCAGAGAAGATTTTAATGATGAGATTTTAATGTAGAAGGCAGCTCACCACCACCTTCTCAAGGGCAATCAGGGATTAGCCATAAATGCTGGCCAAGCCAGCAATGCCCACATCCCATAAATGATTTTCAAAACGTGTGTGGTTTTTTTTATCAGGAAAGGATTGACAGGCTAGTTCTTCTTTCTTGAGAAATGAAGGCTGAGGGGTAACCTGAGCAGAGGTCCTCAAAATTATAAAGGGTTTAGATACAGAAATAGTGTTTCCTCTTGTGGGGAAGAGCAAAAAGTAAAGTTTTTATTTATTCGTCACAAGTAGGCTTAGATTAACACTGCAATGAAGTTACTGGGAAACTGGAGACAATCAATGTAAAACAGTCACTAAGAAACCCAATAGGAAATCCAGGATAAATTTCTCTACACAAAGAGTGGCGAGAATATGGAAATCACAACTACAGGGAGTGAAATGAACAGTATCGATGTCTTTCAGGGGAATCTCAACAAGTACTTATGAATGATTTTATAGTTCATTCAGGATTTATTTCAAAACGACTAAAAACAATAAAGTGACAGGAGATAATTTGCAGGGTGTGAGACTCTGTGTGTGAGGGTGTCTGTGAGTGTGTGTGTTGCTTTTCATTGGTGTCACAGAAACCTTCCTCTTTCTGAGCAGACAATCTGGCCCCTGAATGATGTGAATTGTACAACTCAGAGATTCTCCATTCAGAATGACCATGTGCTGTGTAAAACCTGACATCTCCACAACCAGACGCCACTTCTCCTGGAACAACGTGAAGTGACTACAATTTTCTAGATTGATTTCTTTGCTCTCACATATTTTCTCAGTTCATAAATTCCATCACGACCTTTAAACACACCGATGGTCTCCACTTTAAATACTTCCCTCAGTCTTACCAACATATAGCAATTGGATTGCTGATATTACAGGAATCCATTCTGAAATTCTGTAAATCTGATTCCCACCTAACACCAACCCATATCCCCATCTGAGTTCCAGATTTTAATGAGATTTCTTAAAACACAGGCAGCCTGGCAGCACAGTGGTCAGCATTGCTGCCTCACAGCGCCAGGAACCCGGGTTCAATTCATGCCTCAGCTGACTGTGTGGAGTCTGCACATTCTCCCTGTATCTGTGTGGGTTTCCTCCGGGTGCTCTTATTTACTTCCACACTCCAAAAATGTGCAGATTAGATTGATTGGCCATGCTAAATTGGCCCTTAGTGTCGGGGATTAGCAGGATAACTACATGGGTGACGGGGATAGGGCTGGGGGTGAGATCGTTGTTGGTATAGGCTCAGTGACCTCCTTCTGCACTGTAGGGATTCTATACTGTCTGCCCTATCATTACATTGGATCCAATACTGTGTTCACTGACACACTGCAGTCTGACTTATATTTGGAATAAACACTATGTTTGTTAAATCCAGAGTAAGTAAACTAAGCCAATCCATGACGAAGGGTCATCCAGACTCGAAATGTTGGCTAGAATCTCTTTGTAAGTCTCACAAACTCCCCAGCCTTCAGGAGAACAGTGACCACGACACCACACAACCCTGCCACAGCAACCTCTGCAAGACGTGCCGGATCATCAACACGGCTGCCATCATCTCACGTGAGAACACCATCCACCAGGTACACGGTACATACACTTGCAACTCAGCCAACGTTGTCTGCCTGATACGTTGCAGGAAAGGATGTCCCGAGGCATGGTACATTGGGGAGACTATGCAGACGAGACGACCACGGATGAATGAACAGCGCTCGACAATCACCAGGCAAGAGTGTTCTCTTCCTGTTGGGGAACACTTCAACAGTCACAGGCATTCATAGAATTCGGCCTCTGATCTTCGGGTAAGCGTTCTCCAAGACGGCCTTCATGACACACAACAACGCAGAGTCGCTGAGCAGGGACTGATAGCTAAGTTCCGCACACATGAGGACGGCCTCAACCAGGATCTTGGGTTCATGTCACACTATCTGTAACCCCCACAACTTGCCTGGACTTGCAAAATCTCACTTTCTGTCCTGGCTGGAGGCAAAACACATCTCTAACCTGTGCTTAATGCTCTCTCCACTCACGTTGTCTGTACCATTAAGACTTGATTACCTGTAAAGACTTGCATTCCAACCATTATTTTGTAAATTGGGTTTGTGTCTTTATATGCCCTGTTTGTGAACAGAACTCCCACTCATCTGATGAAGGGGCAGCGCTCCGAAAGCTTATGGCTTGTGCTACCAAATAAACCTGTTGGACTTTAACCTGGTGTTGTGAGACTTCTTACTGGGCCTACCCCAGTCGAACGCCGGCATCTCCACTTCATGGAATCTCTCTCCACAGTTGCTGTCAGACTTGCTGAGGTTTTGCAGCATTTTCTGTTTTGAAGTCAGTGCTTTGCTGTGTTGTCTCTGTGCTCCATCCCCACTCTGATTGTATTGGAGCCTGTGTGTGTCATTGTTACACTGAGAGTAAGTCAGTGCTTTGCTGTGTTGTCTCTGTGCTCCATCCCCACTCTGATTGTATTGGAGCCTGTGTGTGTCATTGTAACACTGAGACTCTGTCACTTATTATTGGACAAGCAGCAAGTCACCGTCACAATGCCCGGCTGATTGACGGCAGCGTGGACCAATGGGGAGACAAGGGGCGCGGTTGGAGGTCCGAGTGGGAGAGGCTGGTCCTCCAACCAATCACAGTGAATGAGGGGCGGGGCCCGCTCTGACTGGGGCATGCGCAGTGTGGGTAATGGCGACGGAGACGGGGCTGTTTTTTCGGCTCGGAGATAGGTTAGCGGTGATTGACGGTACGGAGGGGGCGAGGGATCTCGCGGGTGGACGGAAACGCTGCGTAAGCAGGTTGTGTCAGCCGTGAACCTCGGTAAAGAGCTTCACGGACCCAGTTTGTCCTCTTTTTGGGTCAAACCAAACCAAGTAAACAAACTCAGATTAATTCAGGACAAAGTAAAAGGGGCAGCTCCCCAAAAAGGAGGGGGAACAGCCCGAACAGAAATCAAAGTACAAAGGAAACTTAAAAACATCAAATTAAAATGTGATTATTAGGGTCAATAATGCACCCCAACCCCTGCGGTGCCCAGCGGGCGCGGAAAGCGTCAACCTCGCCCGTGGACACCGCATGCTCCCTCTCCAGGGACACCTGGCCGTGAACGTAGCCGCGGTAGAGGGGAAGACAGTCAGGATGGATGGCCCCCTCGATCGCCCGCAGCCTGGACCAGTAAATGGCGCGTTTCGCCAGGCCCAGGAGCAGGTTCACGAGGAGGTCGCCATCCCGACCCTCCCCTCTCCGCACCAGGTGTCCGTAGATCAGGAGCGTGGGACTGAAATGCAGACAAAACATCAACAAAAGGCTCTTTAGGAAAACATAAAGGGAGTGCAGCCTAAGACACTCAACATAGACATAGTCCATGGACTCCACAAGGCCGCAGAAAGGGCAGTCTTCGGAGCCCGTGAACCAGTGAATCCTACGGTTGTGCGGAACTGCTGCATGCATCACCCTCCACCCCAGGTCCCCGACGTAATTGGGGGAGATCCCTCCGTAGAGGGACCTCCAACGGACCCAGTTTGTACCGAGCGGTACCGCAGCTCCTCATGTTCGGGCCGCGCTCACGGCCGCCATCTTTATTGGGGGCAATATGCAAGAAGGCGCATGCGCAGCCGTCATCCTTTTAGGGGGCAATGTTGTCATTGAGTGGGAGGAGCTTGTTCCCCATTGTTCAGAATGGAGACAACTTGTCCATCAAACTGCATCAACCCTCTGAGTCCCAATGTCTTATTGATGAGGCAGAGCGGTGGCAGAGAAGGAAAGAAAGGGAAATAGCTTTGACAAAGGGTCATCCGGCCTCAATGTCAGCTCTTTTCTCTCCTCACAGATGCTGCCAGACCTGCAGAGATTTTCCAGCATTTTCTCTTTTGGAAAGGGAAATAAATTCTGCTTTCCAGATCCCACTATATCATGAGATGTATTTCCCATTCATCTTCTGTTCCACCATCCTTATAGGCAGCGAGTTCCAGATCATGTGCTCTCCCTACCCAAGTATAAATCTTCCTCAAATCCCTGCTCTGTCACTATTCAAATAATGTCCTGTATATTACACTTTTATCCAGTATTATAGACATCTGTCTGGCAGCCTGCATGGAGATTTTCAGCTCCCTGTGTCCAGGACAGGAAGCAGTGAGCATGGATCTGTCAATCAGCCTCAATTAGCATCTTTAGGAGAATTAGGAGGGTGAATATTAGATACAGCAGAGTGAGAATGGAGAGAGAGTGTGTGGGATGGAGATTTACAGCTTTTGGGGAATGAGAGAGGAAAGAATGTTCCATAGAAACTTGAACTGTCTGTTCTGAATTTCTATCTTGTACTGACATTGATGACTTTTGTAAATTCCTTTTACAGGATACTAGAAGGTGAGGATTTACAGACAGAAATCTCAAACCAAACGTCACATCAATATCTGACAGAGTCCTCAATTCGTCGGGACCTGAATATTATCGACCTTTGAATCCAGATTGGAAATGTTTCTCTGTTCAGTCTGCTTCAGGAGATTTTAAATTTCAGTGTGACTGGAAAAGCACCGAGACACACACCCGAGTGAGAGTGTTCCAGTGCACTGAGTGTGGAAAGAGCTTTAACCAGTTACACAGCCTGAAAATACATCGCAGCATTCACAGCGGGGAGTGGTGGGTGCCTGGAACTCGGGGGAGGTAGTGGAAGCAGGTACGGTAGTGACTTTTAAGGGGCGTCTTGACAAGTACATGAATACGATGGGAATAGAGTGATATGGTTCCCAGAAGGGTAGGGGGTTTTACTTAAATCGGGCAGCATGGTCGGTGCAGGCTTGGAGGGCCAAAGGGCCTGTTCCTGTGCTGTAATTTTCTTTGTTCTTAGTACACAGGCCAATTTATCTTTCTAGGGGTGAGTGTGTCTGAGAGGTGTGCAACTGGAAAACATTTTCCATTCACCTCCTGCACTGCTGCAGTATATAGATATTGTTCTCACTCTGCCAGCAAGGCTGTGGGATTAATTGGATAGATCTTAAAGACAGCCCGATTGGGCAGGATGAGCAAAATGGTTTCCATCTGTGATGTATCATTCCATAAAACAGAATATTCAGCATCAGGGGAAAGAAAGTGAAAGAAACCAGTCTCTGTGGGATTTACCCAACCAGTATGAGCACCTTCAGGAGAGCAGAGAGGGGAAGAAATCAGTGGGAAAAGTTTTTAAAACTCGGGGTATTCCCACAGGAGAGCACTGGTTTAAATCAATTTTAGAAATGGAGAATGGCAGTGCACAAATTCCGAGGAATACATTTTTTAAAATTATTTGATCTTAATTGCACAAGATAATTTTCTATTATCGTCTTTGACAATGACGCCGTTAATTCCCAGCTGCCCCTGCGGGTGTGACAGTGTCCTATTCATTCCACAGGAGCCTATTGCGCAGGCGCAGTGCTATATCTGGAGCGTGCGCAATGTCACTTTGCTCGGAGTCTTGCGAGTGCGGGAGTTGGCACATTTTTCTGCGGGTGAGTCGGTTGGGCTGTGGGAGAAATGGAGCCGGGAGTCGGGATAGGGAGGGAGGTATGGCTTCGAAACACCCGCTGTAGGCCGCACGGCCCGAATAGACCCTGCAGGTCCCGAGTTTACAGCTCCCAGGCTTTTATCCCTGGAACAGGCCCCGGTTATCGGCCGCCATCTTGTTTCAGCGGAGACGGAGGGCGCATGCGCTGCTGTCTGTGACGGGTCATAATGGGCGTGGTTTCAGGGGTTTGTTCAGAACCTCGATCTTCAGAGGGACAATAGGTAGCAGGGCGCATGCGCAGCTATCCAAGAACAGGAGCCAGTCATTGGGCCCATCGAGCCTGCTGCATCATTCAATAAGATCATGTCTACTTTGCTACCCCCACCCCGTCCATACCCTTGGCTTTCTTGTGGATCAAAACCTCAGCTTTGAATATATTCAATGACCTGCCTCCAATCCTCACTGGTGAAGACAGAGTTCCAAAGATCAACAACCCGCTGAGAGAAAAGATCTCTCTTCATCTTAAATTTGAGATCCTTTATTTTTACTAGATTTCCACACCAGAGGAAACATCCTCTCAGCATCTACCTTGTCAAGCACCTTATATCATATGAATCATAGAATCCCTACAGTGCAGAATGAGGCCATTTGGCCCATCAGGTCTGTACCGACCACAATCCCACCCAGGCCCCAGCCCCACAACCCCATGCATTTACCCTGCTAATCCCCCTGACACTAGGGTCAATTTAGCATAGCCAATCCACCTAACCCACACATCTTTGAACTGTGGGAGGAAACCAGAGCACCCGGAGGAAACCCACGCAGACATGGGGAGAATGTGCAAACTCCATACAGACAGTGACCCAAGGCCGGAATTGAACCTGGGACCCTGGTGCTGTGAGGCAGCAGTGCTAACCACTGTTCCGCCCTTAAATTCCCAGATGTTTCATTAAGATTACTTCTCAGTCTTCTGAACTCCAAAGAGTAGAGGCCCAAGCTGCTCAACCTGAAAGATAAAACTCCTCATTTCAGGAATCAACCAACTGGATCTTCTCTGAACTGCCTCCACTGCAATTTTGTCCCAGCTGAAGTAATTCTGTGCCAGGTTAAAGGAGGAGTGAATGTTTTGAATCTCTATCCTGGACAGATGCTGATGGATTTTGGAAACTCCTTTTACAGGGGATTAGAAGGGAAAGATTTACACACAGCAAACTCAGACCAAAAGAAATGTTTGTCTGTCTTGAATTTCTAACCTTGAATTACACCTATAACTTTCATCATTTACAGGGAGAAGATTTGAAGATTGCAACATTTTTCCCGGACATCAATCTCTCTGAGATCTTTTCAGCTGCTGCAGATTTTAAAATGTGAAAACAGTGAAATTGTTTTGAGGTGAGTGTTAGTGAGCATTAATTTAAATTTAGCGCATGCTCTGATTCCATGGATCTCGGGCTATTGTGACTCCTTTACCATGGATGGGGAGGCAATGGTGCAGTGATAGTGTTATTGGATTAGTAATACAGGGATCCAGGTCAATGCACTGTGAACCCTGGGTTCGAATCCCACAACGGCAGATGTTGAAATTTGAATTCAGTAAAAATCTAGACTTAGAAGTCCATTGATGACAATTGTTGTAAAAATCCATCCAATTTAATAATGTCCTTTAAAGAAGGAAATTACCACATCCCCCAGCAATGCAAACCACTCAGTTCAAGGGCAATGAGTTATGGGCAATAGATGCTGATGCAGCCAACACATAGAGTCATAGAGCAATATAGCACGGAAACTGGCCCTTGGGCCCAACTGATCCATGCCAACCATGGTGCCCTCCCAGCTAGTCCCAGTTGTCCATGTTTGGCTCATATCCCTCTAATCCTTTCCAATTCATGTAATTATCCAAATGCTTTTAAAAATGTTTAAACCTGCTGTTTGAACCTGCCTCAACCACTTTCTCTGGCAGCTCATTCCATGTACACACCACCCTTTGCATGAAGAAGTTGCCCCTCAGGTCCCTTTTAATCTTTCCCCTCTCATCTTAAACCCATTCCCTCTAATTTTCAATTCTCTTACCCTGGCAAAAAGACAATGTGGGTTCATCCTATCTATGCCCCTCATGATTTAATACACCTCAATATAGTCACCCCACATTCTCCTACATTCAAAGGAATAAAGCCCTAGCCTATCCAACCTCACACGATCATTCAGGCCCATTAGTCCCGGCAACATCCTCATAAATCTTCTTTGCACTCTTTCCAGTTTATCAATGTCTTTCCTGTAACAGGGTTACAAAAACTGTACACAGTACTCCAAGTGCAGCCTCACCAATGACTTATACAACTATAACATAATGTCCCAACTCCTATACTCAGTGCCCTGACTGATGAAGGCCAGTGTGCTAAATGCCTTCTTCACCACTCTGTTTACCTGTGCCGCCACTTTCAATGAACTATGTACTTGTATTCCTGTGTTCCTCTGTTCCTCAACACTCCCCAGTGCCTTACCATTCACTGTACAAGTCCTACCCTGGTTTGACTTTCCAAAATGCAACACTCACACTTAAGACCATAAGAGATAGGAGCAGAAATAGGCCACTCGGCCCATCGAGTTTGCTCCGCCCTTCAAACATGGCTGATATTTTTCTCATCCCCATTTCCTGCCTTTTTCCCATAACCCCAGATCTCCTTATTAATCAAGAACCTATATATCTCTGTCTTAAAGACAGTCAATGACCTGGCCTCCACAGCCTTCTGCGGCAAAGAGTTCCACAAATTCACCACTCTCTGGCTGAAGAAATTCCTCCTTATCTCTGTTTTAAAGGATCGTCCCTTTAGCCTGAGGTTGTGCCTCTGTACTCTGTATTATCTGTACTGAAATCCATTTGCCAATCATTGGCCCACTTTCCTAACCGAACAACTGATCAAGATCCCCCTGTAATTTTTGATAACCTTCTTCACTATCAGCGATTCCTCCTAATTTAGTATCGTCTGCAAACTTGCTAACCATGCTTTTTATGAATTTTTAAACGACCATCCATTTCTCTGTTTCACCTCTGCCCTCCCTGATCAGCTCTCTGCCATTGTCTACCTTCCTCTGCCTCTAATAATGGGTGTATTTTAACTATTATTTCCACAAGCTATGTCTTGATGAGGTTTTTACCACTTCACAACTCTATTCACTGCTGAGTGACCAGCTTAGTCTTACAATGTTCAGGAACAGTTTCTCTTCCACTGGAGATCATTTCCCTTCCACTTCTGAGCTTATATTGACCAACAAAATCTGATACATTTTTATTCCCTGTAATTCATTCTGCCCACCCTGAAACGTTAATCTTCTTTCTGTCTAAAAGGATGGTCTCTTTCCAAATGTTCACAATTAAAGAGCAGGAGATGGCTGATATTTAAGGGGACAGTAAATTAATATAGGACAGAGATATGTCTAGTGTTATTATATGGTACCCAGATTAGATAAATTATTTATGTTTCTGTAATAAAATACATTTATTATTATTTCTTGCATTGTAATATAATGCTGTAGCGATGTTATACATTTCCAGTCATAAAGTCATTACAGCACAGAAGGAATCCATTTGGTAACTCGAGTCCATGCTGACTCTCTGTATAACATTCCAGTCCCATTCCCACTCTACATCCCCATTCTCCTGAAAGTTTATTTCCTTCAAGTGCCCATCCACTTTCATTTTTAAATAGAATCCTGTTCTGACTTTCTATCCTGTACTGACACTGATGACTTTTGTAAACTAATTTCACAGGACATTGAAAGAGGAATCACAGCCCGAAATCTCAAACGTCGTGTCAGATCTGACAGAGTCATATTCCTTGGGAACTCAATATCATCGGCCTTTGAATCTAGAAGGAGAAATGATTGTCCGGTCTGTTGATTTGAAAAGATTTCAAACATCAGTGTGACTGGAAAAGCAGCAACACACTGCCACACTCGAGTGAGAGTGTTCCAGTGCACTGACTAAAGAGCTTTAACCAGTTACACAGCCTGAATAAATATCACACCATTCACAGCGGGGAGAGACTACCCGTGTTGTGTGTGTGGACGAGGCTTCAACGGATTGTCCACACAAGAGAGAGGCAAGGACACCTGCACCATGGAGAAACCATGGAAATGTGCAGACTGTGGGAAGAGATACAGATACCCAAATGAGCTGGAAGCTCATCGGCGCAACCACACTGGGGAGAGACCATTCATGTGCTCTCAGTGTGGGGAGGGATTCACTCAGTCATTCAACCTGCAGAGACACCAGTGAGTTCACACTGGGGAGAGACCGTTCATGTGTTCTCAGTGTGGGAAGGGATTCATTCAGTCATTCAACCTGCTGACACACCAGCGAGTTCACACTGGGGAGAGGCTGTTCACGTGTTTTCAGTGTGGGGAGGGATTCAGTCATTTATCCAGCCTGCGGAGGCACCAGCGAGTTCACACTGGGGAGAAGCCATTCACCTGCTCTCAGTGTGGGAAGGGATTCACTCGGTCATCTGACCTGCGGATACACCAGCGAGTTCACACTGGGGAGAGGCCATTCATCTGCTCTCAGTGTGGGAAGGGATTCGCTTGTTCATCCAACCTGCGGGCACATGAGCACATTCATACTGGGGAGAGGCCATTCACCTGCCCTCAGTGTGGGAAGGGATTCGCTCAGTCATCCCACCTGTTGAGACACCAGCGAGTTCACGAGTGATTCCAGAGGTTGGATTCTGCTGTTATTGTTTCTGCTCTCAATTACATCCAGGACTGCATTTTGTTCATTCTCACAGTTGGTCAATGGGGAGGGTCGGAGGGTGACCCCCCTGCATCTCTGACCCAAAACCATAAATCTGTGACCCCCTCATCCTTGTCCCATCAGCGAATGGGAACAGCTTTTCTTTGTCCACCTTATCTAAACCTGTCAGAATCTTGTCCACCTCTATCAAATCTCCCCTCAACCTCCTTTGCTCCAAGAGGAACAACCCCAGCCTGCCATTGACAATAAAGAACAAACTAACAGAATATGTTAATACCTGAAATCAAATGGGAATGTTTAATTTCTGTTTTAAAGATTTTGTAAATATCTTGTCCTGGACAATAAAGGAATTGGAATAACTCACCTTGGGTGTGGTTGAATGGAATATATCAATCTGGTATCCACCTACAGTCTAGTGAAAGTCTGGAATGTGTAGCTGGAAATCCCTCCCTAACAGCACTGTGGGTGTACTTACACCTCAGGCATTGTAGCAGTTCAGGAAGGCAGTGTTGGGGTTGACCATGGCCGAGGCAGCTACATACAGCCACATATTCTGTTATAATTGAAGGACTGCAGATTGAATGTGAAGCATTATGGGACTGGACTATCTTGACCACATTCCTGTGACTGCTCAGTTTCTGCAATCACGGACCATTAAAGCTGCTTAGCAGGGCCCCGACAGAGGACCTGGTGAGAATATTTACTCAGAATGAGTTAGAATTAAACTGGGGTGGCACGTGGCACAGTGATTAGCACTGCTGCCTCACAGCGCCAGGAACCCGGGTTCGATTCCCAGCTTGGGTCACAGTCTGTGTGGAGTTTGCACATTCTCCCCGTGTCTGTGTAGGTTTCCTCCAGGTGCTCCGGTTTCCTCCCACAGTCCAAAGAAGTGCAGGTTAGATGGATTGGCCATGCTAAATTGCCCCTTAGTGTCAGGGGGACTAGCTAGGGTAAATGAATGGGATTATGGGGATAGGGTTGGTGGGACTGTGGTTGGTGCAAACTTGATGGGCCGAATGGCCTCCTTCTGCACTGTAGAGATTCTATGAGATTATTGCGGGACCGGCTGGTGTTCAGCAGCTGAGATCCTGGAATCTGTAAAAAAGGGGGCTGACTAATCAATAAACAGTGGTAGGTAGCTAAGAAGTGAAGCGTTTTCAGGCATGTTTATATTATTTTATCATAAATTTGTGATAAGAACTGTGAAGGTCTTGTGACCCGGTAGTCGGTGAAGTGACGGTACACTCCAAGTAGCACTGGACTGAAAAGTGGACCTCTAAGAGTGGATTCTAATGGTTATAATCTTACCCAAGCATGGCCAGTGACAAATCAGAGCTCGAGTGGGCACCAGACAGATTTCTTACCTGTCTTTTGGAAACTAAGAACAAGAAACTTAACGATAAAACGATTTGAGAATAGAGCCAACATTTTGAGTCTGGATGACACTTCATAGGAGCTCTGATGAAGGGTCATCCAGACTTGAAACGTTGGCTCTATTCTCTCCCTACAGATGCTGTCAGATCTGCTGGGATTTTCCAGCATTTTCTGTTTTTGTTTTACTTTTATAATAAATGATTCGGTCTGATTGGAATCCCCACGATCCTCCCGCAAAACAGAGAGAAAGTGGTGGCAAAAGGAGAATAAGGATATGGATGATAGAGTCCAGGTTCTGATTCTCCGAGCCCGTGTAGAATTAACAAACTGAGTGAACCAGTTTATAAAGAACAGAAATTACCCATCCCTAACAAAAACTGATCAAATTAAAATAGGTTGAGAATATAACAAAAAAATTCATAGATGAAGTTTAAAATCAAGTTTCTTTTGTTGTTAGAGAGGGGATTTTTTACAGTAACTTCATTGCAGTGTTAATGTAAGCTTACTTGAGACTAATTATAAACTTTAAATTTTTTAAAGTTATTTTGTTAGAGGGGTTCAGAATACCTTGAGATTAAAAACTAATAAAGGCTATTGAAACAGGGTGGACTGACTTAGACTAATGTAGAATAAGGACCACAATGTGCCTTATTTATATTATACAAAGGTACTGTCTGCATAGAGACACATATAACCACTGGTAGAGAATTTAAACATGTATTTCAGATTTAAATATGTACTTTTTGTACTAAAATGTATACCTTGGCCAAACTGCAGACTGCCCTAAAGCATAATGGGATAAAAGCTGAGTGAGACAGGCCACATTCTTTCAGAACGGTGAAGCCACAGAACACAGTTTTTATCAGTATGAGTTATAAAAGTAAACGCTTCCCAGACATTAGAATGAATAGAATTATTCATTTTTTACTGATAAGGGATGGCTCAGCAGACAGTGGAAAGGAACTTTTGAACCCTATAAGCTCTGTAATAGAAGTTATCACAGAGTTACAGAATCCTACAGTGCAGAAGGAGGCCATTTGGCCCATCAAATCTGCACCAACCAGAATCCCACCCAGGCCCTATCCCCATTTACCCTAGCTAGTCCGCCTGACACTAAGGGGCAATTTAGCATGTCTAATCCACTTAACCGGCACATCTTTGGATTGTGGGAGAAAACCTGAGCACCCAGAGGAAAGCCACGCAGACACGGGGAGAATGTGCAAACTCCACACAGACAGTGACCCAAGCCGGGAATCGAACTCCGGTCCCTGACGCTGTGAGGCAGCAGTGCTAACCACTGTGCCACTGTGTCGCCCGTGCTGAGAGTCAGTTAGAAAGCAACCTTTGAACCCTCTGGACCTACGTAAGTGAATGTTGCAAAGTAACAGTGGGCAGGAACTTTCAGATTCTACAGACCAATGAATTCCCATTCTTCCAGAAGATAGGATGTTATTGGCCAAGGTAAATATTGTGCATGAACATGATTGGAGCATCCAGTTAGGATGGCAGAGTGGGAGGATGAAATGAACTTTCAAAATAGTATAACTACACGGCCAATGTATTGTAACTTTAGAAAGGAATTGGACTACCCAGCTGCCTTTCTCAATAAGTAATGCCTTTAACCAGTATACTGTCTTTTGCAAATCTTTGTATTAACTGGGTTCAGCTCAATACTTAGCCTCCGAGAAAAACCCCCATCATATGTAAAGTGAAGTAATTGTGGGCCAAGTTTTTTCTGCTCACTCCCGACCCCTTTAGGTCCTGTAGAAAAGTTAACCCTTTCAGCAGACAGTTCATTTCTTTGTAAATCACCTGGAAACTCATGTGTCTATTTTAGTTTTTGATTGAGGATTTATGGGAACCAGTGAAACGTGGAAATTTTAAGCGGAGCCTGGAGGAATTTGGAAGAACTGTGAGGATTTTATCGTGTTGTCACCTCAACCCCAGATAAAGAACAAAGATTTTGCAGCTGGCAACATGTTTGGGATTTTAAATCAACAAAGACTAGATGTTTCCGATAAAATCAGGCCTTGGAAGTTGGCTAAAAAAAAGTTTAAGTTATAATGAAGGGGAATGAAGGCTCTAGTGTCTTATTTTAATCAAGGAGTTGTGAGCTTAGACCATAAGACATAGGAGCAGAAATAGGCCACCAGACCCATCGAGTCTTCTCCGCTATTCAATCATGGCTGATATTTTTCTCATCCCCATTCTCCTGCCTTTTCCCCATAACCCCTGATCCCCTTATTAATCAAGAACCTATCTATCTCTGTCTTACAGACACTCAATGAACTGACCTTCACAGCCTTTTGCGACAAAGAGTTCCAAAGATTCACCACTCTCTGGCTGAAGAAACTCCTCCTCATCTCTGTTTTAAAGGATCATCCCTTTAGCCTGAGGTTGTGCCCTCTAGTTCTAGTTTTTTCCTACTAAGTTTCAATAAGATCTCCCCTCATCCTTCTAAACTCTAATGAGTGCAGGCCCGGAGTCCTCAACCATTCTTCATACGACAAGCTCTTCATTCCAGAGATCATTCTTGTGAAGCTCCTCCAGACCCTTTCCAAGACCAGCATATCCTTCCTTAGATGTGGGGCTCAAAACTGCTCACAATACTCCAAATGGGGTCTGACCAGAGCCTTATACAGCCTCAGAAGTACATCGCTGCTCTTGTATTCTAACCCTCTTGACATGAATGCTAACATTGCATCTGCCTTCCTAACTGCCAACTAAACCTGCACGTTAACTTTAAGAGAATCTTGAACAATGACTCCCAAGTCCCTTTGTGCTTCTGATTGCTGAAGCATTTCCCCATTTAGAAAATAGTCGATGACTCCATTCCTCCTACCCAAGTGCATAATCTCACACTTTTCCACATTGTATTCCATCTGCCACTTTGCCCACTCTCCGAGCCCATCAAAGTCCTTCTGCAGCCCCCCTGCTCCCTCAATACTACCTGTCCCTCCACATATCTTTGTATCATCTGCAAACTTAGCAACAGTGCCTTCAGTTCCATCTTCCAAATCATTAATGTATATTGCGAAACGTTTGTGGTGCTCTGTCGCTTCAAGAAGCTATAGCTGCGAGAGAGAATGCTGAGGATTCATTGTTTGAAATTTACAAGCTGTGAGAACCTGTGTGTTTCATTTGTTTTATGTGGATGTTTGTAGATGTGTTTTATCATTGTTTTTGGCTACATTTGTTAAGGTTTATCTTTCTGGGGAATTAACCTTACCTTGAGTCTTTAATTAAAGGCATTTCTGGAAGTTTCGAAACAGAACCACAAGAACGCTTAAGGAATTAATTTTGGTCGTCGTTGTTGTAAAGCACATGCTAAGTTTCTCTGCTTGTGCATGGATGATATTTGTGGGTTGAATGCTTCAAGCTTTCAGGTTTTCTGTCTGTGATTTAAATCAAACAGATTTACAGGGATAGGGCAGGGGAGAGGGCCTGGGTAAGGTGCTCTGTTAGAGAGATGGTGCAGACTCGATGGGCCGAATGGTCCCTTCTGCACTGGAGGGATTCTATGATTCAATGAACACAGGAATGGTCAGAATTATTTCACATGTCCCAAATTTTAAATAACCATTACAATTAAAACTCTCTCATACTCACAGTCAAACAGATTTAAATCAAGGACGTGTAATTAATAAAGCTTTTTTTCACAAAAGTTGTGAACCTAGAGCCACATTTACTGGCCAGAGACATGATTCCAGGATACTTTGCTAAACATGTGGGAATTTTAATCCGGATTCAAACTCACACATGTGAGTATGAGAGAGTTTTAATTGTAATGGTTATTTAAAATTTGGGACATGTGAAATAATTCTGACCATTCCTGTGTTCATTGAATCATAGAATCCCTCCAGTGCAGAAGGGACCATTCGGACCATCGAGTCTGCACCATCTCTCTAACAGAGCACCTTACCCAGGCCCTCTCCCCTGCCCTATCCCTGTAATCTCACACATTTACCATGGCTAACCTATCTAACCCACACAGCTTGGGAGACGAAGAGGGAATTCAACATTGCAAATGCACTGAACCTGGGCATCTTTGGTCTGTGGGTGGAAACTGGAGCACCCGGAGGAAGCCCACGCAGACACAGGGAGAACATGCGAACTCCACACAGACATTCACCCAAGGCTGGAATTAAATGGGTCCCTGGCGCTGTGAGGCAGCAGTGCTAACCACTGTGCCACCATGTCACCCTATAGTTGAGGCCAAAACATTGTCTGATTTCAAGAAGATATGAGATATACTCTTGGGGCTAACGGGATCAAGGGATATGGGAGGCGGGTGGGGGGGGCGGTGGAATCAGGAAATTGAATTCGATGATCAGCCATGATGAAGATGAATGGTGGAGCAGGCTCAAGGGGCCGAATGGCCTTCTCCTGCTTCTAGTTTCTATGTATCTCTCCACTGTGCCAGCATTCCATCCAGTGGCACAGTGGTTAGCACTGCTGCCTCAAAAAAACAAATACAGCAATGGCTTTGGCATCTGCTACAATGTGACTGACAGTTTGACAACGGAGTCAAGGGCATCAGGAGCAAAAGATACCCTGGGAGGTGGAGAAGAATGTGACGGAGATTACGAGCGGGTCCTTGATAGGTTTTCTAAAGAGATTCAGAAAGGAAATAGCGAGTTGGAAAAAGTCCAGAATAAATTAATTTACAGTTACATTGGAAACCTGTGCCTCACAGCTGAGTACAAAATATAAAGAGTTGAGGGAACTGGTGGATAAGCTGCAGAATGGAGCTGATTGCTGGCAGGAGAGCACGTCTGACCTGGACAATCAGTTACATTGGGAACAGGGGGCAGATGATAGGGTGAGTGGAGCTCAGAAAAATCTACTGCTGTTCGGCCAAACTCTGGAACAAGATATTGATTTACAGTCAGAAAATATCAGATCAAGTGAAGAGTTAGAAAATGCCGTGGGGACTTTGAGAAAGGTAATTCAGCCACAAAGTGACACCTCCCTGAGACAGACCACTCCCAATGTTTAGCTAACATCAAACAACCTGAGACACAAATCAGACACCAGTGAGCAGATGTAGTTGTTTTCTCCAAAAAAAAGAATCACTGAAAGCACTCCTCCCTCTCCTCTGCCTCTCCTGTGTGATAAGGGAATGCAGGTGTATGAGGTTAGCCATGACTTCTGCACCGTCATGATCCACAACGCTTACTCCAAGTTGGTTTGCTCAGTTGAAGGAATACTGTACATTTGAGTCATAATTGTTGAAGCAGGGTGTTGTTTGAAAGCATCATAGATTCGAAGAATTAGTTTGGAAAGGGAATAAAAATTAATTTAATTTGAACTGCCGTGTGTTTCTGTTTGAAATAAATTCAGAGTGTACTAAAATGTGAAAGGAATGTATTTGGGTTTGAAATTAAGTTGTTCAAGGTTAGAATTGTGAAGGCCAATTTGCTCCCAAAACACAAAGATAAGGCTGCAGTTTGGCAGCAAACCAGTTCCAACTTTCCAAAACATCGGAGTTAAAATTGTTGAGATTTGGTTAACAACATATTTCACAAAGTATTTCTTTCAACTTCGATTAAGTAGCAAATATTGAAAATTGAAATTGGTGTTCAAAAAAGGATGGATAAAAGAGATGAAATTTGAACAAAATTGAAGAAAATAACATGAGAGAAGTTTTTTAAATTATGTAAGTTGATGCAATTGCCAAGTTTCCTCTGCCCACTCCCCGCCTCGCTCGGTTCCACAGAGAAGTTAACCCTTTCAGCAGACAGTTGATTTTTATAAATCTCCACACAGCCTTTGTTTTTTAATGTAACCTGTGATTGGACATATTAACTCACTGGGATCCTGGCCAGCGCCAGATGGATTGTTTATGGGGTTTTTTTAAACAGGTGATGACGGTTTCACTCACAAATAATCCGAGTGAAGGCAGCAGTTTTGAGAATTAAAGCAGAGAATAAAAGACTTTACCTTTCAGAAAGCCAACAAGCCTGCTTTTGATATTGGAATTGATAAATATCTGACATGGGTTGCTATTTCAAGCATTTAAAATGGAAATTTACCTGATGTTTAAGGGAAAGAACAAAATTGATAATGCCTGGAATCAAACAGAAATGTTCGGTTTCTGTTAAAAGATATTATGAGAATACTTCATGATTTATTTGACTTCAAAGATTCTCCAGAACTCCTGAAAGTGTAGTTTAAAGCAATCCATACATTTGGGTGTTTATGAAGATTTGAGTGAAAGGGAAGTCCAGATGAGATGAATGAGGTGACAGTTTTCTCTTGGAGATATTTGTTTCTTTGTCTATGAACTATTTGAGAGAACTGAATTTGATAATCTGGCCATCATCTGAGACATTGGGACTGTACAGGAGGAAATAAGCAAAGACATTGAGATGAAGAACCCCTTTGACTCTGACTTTTGACTTTCTTCTGAAGATTCTTCCAGAATTATTTAATGGTGCTTCCTTTGTAAGAAAGTGGAATCCAGGATGATGAAACTGATTGGTAAAAAACACAGCACAATCCCAAAAGACCTGATAAACCTTCCACAAATGTAAAACAATGATTTGTTGGAGAGGGAAAAGAGATGCCAACAAACATGACAAAAGAACACTGTCTGGTTAAAAATAAAATGAGAGGCAACGTTTAACAGGGAGGGACATGTGTGAAGATGGCTTATGAGCGCGAGACTCCAACAGAGGGTTAAAGAAGGAGTTGGAACACCGATGTGAGATTGCAGAGGTGGTTTGTAAATTGTGAAGGAACTGACATCCGACAGTACACGGTGGAACTGCACTGAAGAATATAAAGGTTGGCATGGTGGCACAGTGGTTAGCACTGCTGCCTCACAGCGCCAAGGACTCGGGTTCAATTCTGGCCTTGGGTGACTGTCTGTGTGGAGTTTGCACATTTTCCCCATGTCTGTGTGGGTTTCCTCCGGGTGCTCCAGTTTCTTCCCTCAGTCCAAGATTGGCAGGTTAGGTTGATTGGCCATAGCAAATTGTCCCTTCATGTCAGCGGAACGAGCAGGGTAAATAAGTGGTGTTATGGGGATAGGGCCTGATGGGATTGTGGTCTGGGGAAATGCTTAGGAAATCAGAAGCACAAAGGGACTTGTAAGTTCTGGTTCAGGACTCTCTTAAGGTTAACATGCAGGTTCAGTTGACAGTTTGGAAGGCAAATGCAATGTTAGCATTCATGTCGAGAGGGCTAGAATACAAGAGCAGGGATGTACTTCTGAGGCTGTATAAGGCTCTGGTCAGACTCCATTTGGAGTATTGTGAGCAGTTTTGGGCCCCTTATCTAAGGAAGGATGTGCTGGCCTGAGAAGGGGTCCAGAGGAGGTTCACAAGAATGATCCCTGGAATGAAGAGCTTGTCATATGAGGAACGGTTGAGGACTCTGGGTCTGTACTCATTGGAGTTTGGAAGGATGAGGGGGGGGGGGATCTAATTGAAACTTACAGAATACTGAGAGACCTGGAGAGAGTGGACGTGGAGAGGATGTTTCCACTAGTGGGAGAGTCGAGAACTCGAGGGCACAACCTCAAAGTGAAGGGATTATCCTTTAAAACAGATGAGGAGGAATTTCTTCAGCCAGAGTGGTGAATCTTTGGAAGGAGAGCTGTGAAGACCAGGTCATTGAGTGTCTTTAAGACAGAGATAGGCAGGTTCTTGATTAATAGCTGGATCAAGGGTTACGGGGAGAAGACAGGAGAATGGGGACAAGAATCAGATCAGCCATGATTGAATGGCAGAGCAGATTTGACGGGCCAAATGGCCTAATTCTGCTCCTATATCTTATGGTCTTATGATTACATTAGAACGGTCTGGGTATTCTGTACCTGAGACCATCAATATAATTTCTCCCATTGATCACTGGTTTTTAATAAAGTTTTACCTTTATACTGTGACATTGGTTTCCGGAGTATAATTGCCACCTTGTCGGAGAAACCACTAACAAATGGTGTGGAAGGGGTTCTGGGTTAATTAGCAGAATGACAGGCAGAGTCTGAGGTTTAGCAACAGCTGGGGAGGAAAGAGTTACAGGGATTCCCTGTACTGCCAGGGGTGGTGGTGGAGGCAGATACAATAGGGGCTTTTAGATAAGCACATGAATTTGTAAGGAATAGAGGAATATGGACCAAGGGCAGGCAGAAAGGAATAGTTTAATTTGGCATCATGTTCGACACAACATCGTGGGCTGAAGGGTCTGTTCCTGTGCTGTACTGTTCTATGTTCTATTTGTGATCTCCATTTAGAAAAAGGAAACAGAGGCACTGGAGAATGGGCAAGAAAGATTCACAAGAATAATCCCAGAACTGTAATCACTTGTGAACTCGCTGGTGTTTCACCAAGTTTGCTGACTGAGTGAATCCCTTCCCAGTCAGAGCAGGTGACCAACCTCTGCCCAGTGTGAACTCACTGAAGTACCCATGGGTTGGATGACTGAGTGAATCCCTTCCCACACTGAGAGCAGCTCCCCAGTGTGAACTCGCTGGTGTTTCAGCAGTGCTGAAGATATTCTAAACCTCTTTGAGCAGTGAGAGCAGCTGAACGGTCTCTCCTCAGTGTGAATGCGCTGGTGGGACATCAGCTCGTCAGAGCTTTTGAAGTCACTTCCACAGTCAGAGCATTTGAAAGGCCTCAGATTGGTGTGAGTGACTTTGTGTCTGAGCAGGCTGGATGACTGAGTGAATCCCTTCCCACACAAAGAGCAGGTGAATGGTCTCTCCCCAGTGTGAACTCGCTGGTGGGACACCAGTTCTCCAGAGCTTTTGAATCTGCTCCCACAGTCAGAGCATTTAAAGGGTCTCATTGGTGTGAGTGAGATTATGACTCAGCAGGTGGGAGAACTGAGTGAATCCCTTCCCACAGTCAGAACGGGTGAACGGTCTCTCCCCAGTGTGAACTCGCTGGTGTCTCTGCAGATTGGATGAGCTTTTAAACCTCTTTCTGCAGTGAGAGCAGCTGAACGGTCTCTCCTCAGTGTGACACCTGGTGGGACACTGGTTCTCCAGAGGTTTTGAAGCCAATCCTACAGTCAGAGCATTTAAAGGATCCCTCATTGGTGTGAGTGAGATTGTGTCTCTGCAGGCTGGATAACTGAGTGAATCTCTTCCCGCACACAGAGCAGGTGAATGGCCGCTCCCCAGTGTGAATGTGTCGATGAGATTCCAGCCGTGATGGGACCCTGAATCGCCTCCCACAGTCCCCACATTTCCACGGTTTCCCCCTGGTGCGGGTGTACTTGTGACTCTCCAGGTTAAACAATCAGTTAAATCTCACACAGAACACGGGTACAGTCTCTCCCGCTGTGAATGCTGCGATGTATTTTCAGGCTGTGTAACTGGTTAAATCTCTTCCCACACACAGTACACTGGAACACACTCACTCGGGTGTATCTGTGTCTCAGTGATTTTTCAGTTACATTTATGTTAAAAAATAATTCTGAAGCAGACAGAACAGAAAAAGATTTCTCCTTTTAGATTCAAAGGCCAATGATATTCAGGTCCTGATCAAATGAATAACTCTGTCAGGTCTTGATGTGTTGTTTGATTTGAAATTTCTGCCTGTAAATCCTCACCTTCTGCAAATCTATCCTGTAAAAGGAGTTTATAACATTCATCAGTGTTAGTACAGGATAGAAATTCAGAACAGACAATTCTCGTTTCTATGGAACATTCTTTCCTCTGTCATTCCCCAAAAGCTGTAAATCTCCATCCCACACACTCTCCCTCCATTCTCACTCTGCTGTATCTAATATTCACCCTACCAATTCTTCGAAAGGTGCTGATTCAGGCTGATTGACAGATCCATACTCACTGCTTCCTGTCCTGGATGTGAAGATGTCGGCGTTGGACTGGGGTAGACACCCAGTCTAAGTAAGAAGTTTCACAACACCAGGTTAAAGTCCAACAGGTTTATTAGTAGCAGGAGCTTTCGGAGCACTGCTCCTTCATCAGCTGTGTGCAGGATTTGGTTCGCAAACAGGGCATATATAGACACAAACTCCATTATAATAGTTGGAATGCGAGTCTTAACAGGTAATCAAGTCTTTCCAGGTACAATGTGAGTGGAGAGAGGGTTAAGCACAGGTTAAAGAGGTGTGAATTGTCTCAATGTTGTCTCAATTGTCTCACGTTGTTTGTATCTTAAAGACTTGATTAGTTGTAAGTATTCACATTCCAACCATTATTCCTGTAAATTGAGTCTGTGTCTTTATATGCCCTGTTTGTGAACAGAATTCCCACTCACCTGAAGAAGGGGCTTAGAGCTCCGAAAGCTTGTGTGGCTTTTGTGACCAAATAAACCTGTTGGACTTTAACCTGGTGTTGTTAAACTTCTTACTGAATTGTCTCAAGCCAGGACAGTTAGTGAGATTTCGCAAGCCCAGCAAGTTGTGGGGGTTACAGATAGTGTGACATGAACCCAAGATCCTGGTTGAGACCGTCCTCATGTGTGCGGAACTTGGCTATCAGTTTCTGCTCAGCGATTCTGCACTGTCATGAGTCTTGAAGGCCGCCTTGGAGAACATTTACCCGAAGATCAAGGGCATTCAGCCTCTGATCTTCGGGTAAGTGTTCGCCAAGGCGGTTTATAGTTTAGTTTTGATTGATTATTAATTAGTGTCACAAGGAGGCTTACATTAACACTGCAATGAAGTCACTTGAAAATCATGAAAAAAGTGCAAACAATCTATGAAGTTACTGTGAGAGTCAGCATGGACTAGAGTTGTCCAATGGACTCCTTCTGTGCTGTAATGACTCTATAACTGGAAATATATAATGTAGCTACAGTACAATATGACAAGATTGGAATGATAAATGCATTTATTGCAGGACCAGGAATAAACCTGGCTGACATAACAACACTGGACATATCTCTGTCCTATATTAATTTACTGTCCCCTTAAATGTCAGCCATCTCCTGGGGAAACCAGCCCTTTAATTGTGAACATTGGGAAAGAGACCATCCTTTTAGCCAGACAAATAAATGGGTCAAGCTGAGGGAGCAAAGGATGTCAATGTCTTTAAGAGAGAGAGACCTGGGCCAACCTTTCCAGAGTCTGCAGCCTCCCTGGATTCACTTCCTTTCCCTTCAGTTGCTGCAAGTCCCCAATTTCCCCCAGAATGAGAAAAGAAATGGAAAGGGGGAGAAAAGAAAGTGTTTTACTCTCTGATGTTGGTTTCTTTTTGTTTATCACAAATACGTTAATACAAAACAATTACAAATACACAAAGAACAAATGTGAAAAAAATACATTACCAATGGCTAACGCCATCCATTTATCAGTTACTATCTTCTATTTCGGAAGGGTTCACTAACGGTCATAGTTTTCCAGGGCATTGCCCTCTCAATACACCTCCAATTACAAATCATAATCTACAAAGTGACAAACATTAGTACAACACAACAAGAATAAACATTGCAGCATATCCGCCGCCCTCCAGGGCACCGCCTCCCGGGTTTTTCCCCTGCCGGGGATGCAACCCTCCAGAGGTACTCAGGTCCGGGGGTTCCACCTGACGGATGTTCGACTGGAGGCGGGGGGACAGGAAAACCACCCCGAACCTCCTCAATCCGGACTGCCTTCCGGATTTTCGGCTGGGGCGGTGGGAAAAGCTCTCCGGGATACTCAATTCGACCTGCCTTCCCAATTTTTCTCCCGGAGAACAAAACCCCCCCGGTGTTACCCCTCT